>NC_084469.1:36160417-36853542 GCF_027409185.1 Cynocephalus volans
GATGAGTTCAAATTCCTTATCAAAGTCCTGCATGTCCAGCTCCTACCTCCCTCTCTGACCTCACCTCGACACTTCCCTTCCCACTCATCAAGCTGGCCTCCCTCCTGTTTCTTACACAAGTCGAGCTCCTGTTCCACACCTTTGCATTCGCTGCTTCCTTGGCCTGAATGCACCCCCCTCCCTGACCATATCACTATGCTTTAGTTTATTCCTCACTGTGTTCATTATGCTCTTCTGGATCCTTCACAGAAAGCCGTCCCAACTACCTTGTCTAAAATCCACCTCGCCTCCTGGCACTCTCTGTCCCCTCCCCTGCTTTATTTGTATTTTCACACCACAAAAGACTGGCTCTTGTCCGGGCCACTTCACCTGCACAAGCATTTTGAGATGTGATGACTAGAAGTTTCCAGAAGATTCTAAGTGCATCCTGGTGTATTTCCAATTCTCTTCCTGAGAATGTACTTAGCCTTTTTTTTTTTTTTTTTTTTTGCCTATTAGCACACTGGGCTGAATTTCAAGTAGATCAGAATGGGGGGCGGGGGATGGTTCTTCTAAGGTGAATTTGTAAATGTGAGGAGCTATTTTTGGGGTTGTCATAATGATGGCTCTGTGTGTGGGGTGGAGGCGAGGGGGTGTGTGGGACCTACTGGCATTTAGTTGACAGGGGTCACGGATGCTAAATGTCCTGTGGTGGGCAGGACCATTCTGCTCAGTAAAGAATTTTCCTGCCCCAAATGTCAACAGCTCCTCTGTGGAGAAATGGTCTTAAGGCAACAGTTTGTATTTGAGTCCTAAAATAATATTTTTTTCAATCTTAACTGATAACCTTTCATTCTATAAGAGTATTTCAAATGATTTCTCCCCAAATACATCACCTACTAAACTTGTCTGTGTCCCCCCACCCATTCATACAACCTCTTGAGATGTTCCAATTTATCCTCTTCCCCTTGGCATCATTCCAGTGTCATCTGTAAACCTTGAGGTTTCACCAAGGGGATTCTCTCCTTAAGATTCTGTGACAATGTTAAATGAGCCAAGCCTCCACTTTGGCTCAGAGGCCCCCCACTATTTTCTCCACCCCCGAGAACCGTCCTTTTATCTGCACCTTTTGTGTCCTTGCTCAAGGCCAGTCTTCCATCCATGACAAAGCTTCCCCCCATGGTGACCCGTTTTCTTTATTTTAACAGTGTTTGGGGTGGGACCTTGCAGAAGGCTTTTTGCAAGTGAAAATAAATTACATCTGCGGGTTCCCCTTATCCATAGGCATTTTTACCCCTTCAAAGAGCCCTGGTAGATTAAAGGATTCAGCGGATTTGGGGTTTGTATGGGCTTCTATGCCCAACTCCTGGATCCTCAGCCAAAAAGCCTGCAAAAGGGGAGGCCCAAGCTGAGCCTGTGCTGAAGATGCAGAAAAACAACATTGAGAAAATGGATAAATCCCCAGGAACCCACACAGGAACCCATGCAGGGCTGTTCCCCATCTTCTAAAACCTTTTCCAGAACAGTCACATCTCTTGAAATCCTGTCTAGGGACCTGGGGTCCCTTGATCAGTCCTCCATGTGGCCAGTCAGGTGAGCTGGGCTCCAGAAGCCTTGGAATGAAAGGATGCTCCTAATCCTTCCAGGGTGAGGGATCTGGTAGATAGGTCTGAGGATTATGATGGTTAAGACTACAACAGCAACAAAACCTGTCATATATGGAGCATCTACTCTGTGCCAGCTGCTTTCCTCACATCTTTTTAAATCAGCATAACAAGCCCATAAGGTGTGCAGTTTCCCCCACTTCCCTGCAAAAACACCTGATGCTCAGATTAGTAAAGCAATGTGCTCAAAGTCACATCATGAATAAGTGGTGAGGAATCAAGACTTGTCTAAATTGAGTTCTTTCCGTTTCTGAAGGAAACACAATCAATCCAGGCCCCTGCTAACTCTTCTGGAAAGGCCGGATACCCTGGTCACCTCTGGCTGCTGCAACTTCCACTCTAGGCTGGGAGTCCTGGGAACCAAATCATCTAGGGTCTGTCCTCTTAACTAAACAGTGGTGCTCAGAACACAGTCCTGCAGGCCACAGCTCATACCCCTGCTCGACCCGAAGCCCATCCCCCTTCTCAGGGATGACTGAGACCCAGCCAAGCCCTTCTTGCCCATCGGGCCGACCAAGAGCTCCAAACTCCAGAAGCAGGCCCCAGCTCCTCTACTTCCTGGTGATGTGACCTTTGGCAAATTACTTCTCTGTGTCTCAGTTTCCTCCTTGTACAATGGCAGTAATAATATACCTGCCTTACAAGGTTGTTATGCTATGAGTTAATGATTGTTAATGTGCTTAGAAAACGCGTGGCACACAGGAAGCATTATATAGACGCTTGATTTAAAAAGTAAAATCCTTAGTCATCCCCAAGATGAAGGCCTCTCTGGTCATCTTATTTATTCTTTTCCTGTCCCCCTTCCTCACAAACCATTAGCCTGTGCCACCCAGGGTCCCCATCCCTGGGGTGTCCCTTCCCCTGTTCACTGATTGCTCCCCCACCCCCATGCCTACCCCACATCATGGCCCTCCCCCGAGGCCCACTCACACTGCAGTTGTTCCATGAGTGGGCTGTTCTCCCACACCACCCATACCCAATGCCCAGGGGAGCTCAATTCCCAGTGCTCCTTCCATCTAGATTACAACAACAACAAAACAAAAACAAAACCCCTCCTCCTTTAAGGCCAGAGCCACACGCTGTTCTCCCTTCTACATCTCTTCCTGGGAATCACCTCCCTGTCTATCCACACTTTCCTCTTTCTTCCAGGTAACCAGCAGCTGCTTCAGCCTTCATCTCTGCCCCAAGCCCTGATGCTGATCCAAGTGTCTTTAACGCCCAGGTGGACAGCCCAGCCAGCACCTTGACCTCATCTTCCATCACCTCCCTTTGCTTCATAGCAGAGCCTCCCCCCCACCACACCTTGTCCTCAGAGGGCCTTGTCAGCACCCAGAGCCGTCCCACCTCTGGACTCCTCAATTCACATATCCAGTGCTGGACCACAACCTCTTCAGTCATCCCCTACCACATCTCTTCTTCTCTCTTCCTGAATCCTCTAGTGCTGTCCAAATCAGAAGCCATCGGGCAACTGAGCTTTAAACAGTGTTAATTTTAACTAAATCAAGCTGAAATTGAAACAGCTACACGTGGTTACTCGCTGCCACAGCTCTAGACCCCTGGCCTGTTTCCTCTTCCACTGTCTTTACTTCCTTCTGTCTCTGGCATTATCTCCACAGCTCATCACATTAGCCACCCTCCCCCCTTGTCCTTCTGTCCCACCTCCTGGAAAACACCTGCAACTCTAGATTAATCCAACCATCTCTATCTCTAGGCCTACACAGGGGCTGCAGGGTGCTGCTGCGGGTGGGGTGATCCATGACTGCTGGCTGCCATTCTCTCTCTTAGATGGTCACCAATCTCAACAGGACCCTCAATTTTGCCCAGCAAGCATTACCCTCTTCTCTACAATGACCAATCAAGTCTCTCTCCTATCCTCGAAGCCCTAAAGCTCCCAGCCCCTCCCCACTCTTAGCAGATGGTGTCACCTCCTATTTCACTGAAACAAGAGACACCTGACAACATTTTACAAGGGTAGCTTTATCTGTCTTCAACCTCTCTCTTCCTGCCGGCTCCTTCCTATCAATATTTAGGCATGTTCAAATAGCCTTATCTTATAAACAACAGTAAAAAATCTCTGCCTTCCCTCAATCCCATGTCACCTTCCTGCTGTGCCCTCTCTCTTTCCTCCATTTGCGTTCACACTTCTTGCAAGTTGTCTACACTTGCTGTCTTCACTGTCTTGCCTCCCATTCACTCCACAACCTCAGGCAGTCTGGCTTCTGTCCCCACCACTCCCCTGCAACTGCTAGTCAAGGTCACCAATGACTTCCTTGTAGTTTGATCCCAAAGACTTCTTTCAGATCTTATCTTGACCTTCGAGGCATGTGACACTGCTCACCACCCCTCCTTCCTTGAAACACTCTGGTGCATTGGTTTCTAGGACACCTGAGTCTCCTGGTTTTCCTTCTCCTACTCTGGCTGCTCCCAAGTTCTTTTGAAACTGCTACATTCTCCCCTTCCTAGGGTGACCCGTCGGGCTGCACAGGTAAGGCTGCCTGCCAAGAATGGTGTGTCCCCCTCCCAACGCATTCCTTGCAGAAACACCTGGGTATTTGCTTTTTCACCCAAGAGCCATGCTGTTGTGTTTTGAACTCCAGTTTGTATGCTGGATCCTGCTGCTCAGAGCCTGACATGCCTTTGTGGGTGTGTATTTATAAACCCCACTTTGAAAGGCTCTCACAACACTAAGACATCTGTTTTTTTCATTTGTTCCCTCCAAAGGCAGCATGTTTTAGGAAGGGACACTGACAAATTAGAGGGCACTGGGAGAGGCTGCAGAGTGGTCAGAAACAGTGTCCTATGAGAAACCATTAAAAGACTTGGGAACATTTTATCTAGAAGAGGAACATTTTGCCTGACAGAGGACTGATTTAAAAAATTTGAAGAGGCAGAGCCTTGATCTGGGCTGCTGTGTAGGGTCGGAATTGAACCAGCTGTAGAAGTGACAGAGAGGTGGATTTTGAATGGAGGTAGAGAAACTCTACCGTATTCCAGGAGGTTCTGGACCTCCTGAGTGAGACAGTCCTGCCCACCAGGAACTACTAAAGAAGATAAGCTTAGACCTAAGTGACAGCAATAAAAATGCAAAGTTCCCCCTCGTCCCTTCCTGAAGACCACTGGCCTAAGCTCAGCTGGCAACGTGGAATGGCCACACTCCAGGGAGTACAATTTCAAATTTGCTGCCACTCAAGATCCATCAAAAGCTCTGTGGACACACACAACATAGCAGGGGGAAGGCGTGGAAATCTCCGGTCTTGCAGATGCTCCAAAATATACCTAAGTCAGCCGGCAGAGAGCCGAGACCCTCAACTTGCCTCCTTCAGACTCCCCCTTGCCAGAATGTCTTTTTCTAACTCGTGTTTTGGTGCGATACCATCAGCTTTTATTGAGGGCTGATCACAGAAACTTCCCCACGGAGCTCACTGCTGTGACTAACGTGGGATGTTGCCGGGGTGGCTGCTCATTACCTCATACTGTGTTCTCTTCATGAGGCCCCCCAGGAGAAATTCCTGTCTGATTGTAGTACCCAGAATAGTTGTAATTCTCTTGAGCAATAGGTCTGTTTTTATCTCATGGACACTGGGAATTGTGTAACGGACATGGTCTCTGTTTCATTTTGGCTGCTGGAAAAGCTCATGGACAAATCTGTGGCCCACCCACGGGGGGTGAACAGGGCATCCCAGGGTGCCTTTAGCTTTATCCTCATCTCCACTTTGTCTTCCCTCTTGGTTTTTCTTTCTTTTAGCATTTCTTATTTTACTATACAAAACTGAGAACATACAAGATGAATAAAAATCACCTGTAATCTTACTCTCCAGAGATAACCACTATTAATAATGTTGTCTCTTTATGAATACTTTTTTAAAAATAAAAATTTTACAATATGTCATGCACATCTTTTCATGTAATTAGATGTTTAAAAAATACTTCAGAGTTTCTCTATAGGTCTAGCAATTTAATACTAATAACTAACATTTCTATATCCACTTACTTTGTGCCTGGCTTTATGTATATTTACATATACATATATGTGAAAGTATATTCATGTGTACTATATAACTACAATATGTATGTATATTTATAAGCTATAATATTCATACATGTCAACTAATTTGATGCTCACAACCTTATGAGGTAGATATTATTGTCCCCTTTCTACAGACAAGGAAACCAAGGCACAGAAAGTTGCCTTGCCCTGGTCACATAGCAGAGTTAAAATTTGAACCCAGGCATTCTGGCTCCAAAGTGTGTCCTCCCAAGTGCTAAGCTGCCTTTCAGTATTCCATCGGGATTTCACAGTCCACAATAGTTAAACATTTCATTTATCTCCTTCCTCCTCACTTCTAATTTATGTTATTTTGCCATATTTTAAGTACCCTTGTAAGTCACCTGAAATCCTCTCTGCCACATGGCAAGGCATAAATAAACAGTGCAGAGAGTGGTAAACGGCACAAGACTGTAAAGCTGAAGTGCTGCCCCAGGAGAGAAGCCAAATCCAGGCTGTCCGCAATGAAATGGATTTCTTTCCTCGAGATGTGGTGAGCTCCCATCCCTGGAAGAGCTGGCTTGGGAGGCTGTGGAAGACCTTCCAAGGAGACTGAGTTGGGCCACAGGAGCCCTGAGGCCCCTTCTTAGACTATCAAGGTTTATGAAAATACCAATAAGACAAAAGGAAGCACCTAATGGAATTAACGCAGCAAGGCAGCAGCTGGGCCAGAACCATGACCTGGGGCTCTCCATCCAGGTCTATTACTAGATCACACATTTAAAGTAACAAATAAACCAACAAAAATTCAGTTCCCAACTCTCAGAGCATGTATTCTTTTCCCAGAGCTCTTGGGCTGCTGTCGCAAGATGGCCAAAGGATACTGTCACTGTCCTCAGTCCTTTTGCTAGAGTGACAGAGAACAAGACAAGAAGGCAAAGCTGGCTAGCCTGGAGGATGCCCTATGAGACTATAATTGGGTAGGCTTTGCCATTTGACAAATGTGATGGAGAAGGAGCCGAGTTTCCTAATCCTGGACTGAATGTTTACTAGCTGGGAGAACTTGGGCAAGTTTCCTCACCTCCTGAGACCTCAGTTTCCTCATCTGCAAAATGGAGTTAATACCTACTTAGCAAAGCTGTTGTGGGATCCCATGAGATAGTATAGGGTATCGCACTCTTAAAAACGTGAGCAAGGAAGTACCGATAAAGCTGTTTCAGGGGATCTGGGAAGGGCTGGGCTGTCCCCACGCTTAAGGCCCCGCAGACCCGTCTGCAAGAGGTGTTGGCAGTGCCCAGGTGCTGCCTGGCCTCTTACCTCTTCAGCCTCCTGCCCACCACAGCTCCCCTGTCATGAAAGAAGCCGCATTCCCGATGGATAGACCCCCAGCACGGTGACAACCATGGTGGCTCCAGACCCAGGGGCTTCGGGCTGGAGTAGGGAGCAGGCAGAGGTCACATCCTCCTCCTCTACCACAAGACCCCGGGCTGCGTGCCCACAGGGGCACGGCCCTGTGCGCAATGCCACCAGGGCCAGCTGGCTGGGTTAGAGGAAGGCCCGACCTCTGCCCAGCAAAGAAAACAAACACAGATGTGTTTAGCTGGGACCTGGAGGGAGAGGATCGTCCCCTCCCCCCGCCTGCGCGCCCCCCCGGGCGCGGGGCTCTCCGGGCAGCGCGGGGCCGGGGCGAGGCTGACAGTCCGGGGCCCGCCCCTCCTCCGCCCCGGGGTGCGCGCCGGGCCCAGCCCCCTCCCGGGGTTTCCCCAGGCGCTCTTCTCGCTTCCTCTTTGTCTCTGCTGCTCTTCCTCGGGCTCCCCGGTTCCCAGCAGCTCGCGCTCGCCCTCTCTTGCATACCGGGCCGGTTCCCTTTAACTTTCTTCTTTCCCGGGGTTAAAACTTTGCTCGCTAGCTGGCGGCGGCTCGCCGACGTTATTGGCCGGCGCCCCGCCCGGCGGCCCCGCCCCCCGCCCCCGCGCTCCCCTCCGCCCCCCACTCCCGGCGCGAGTGGCGGCCGCGGCGGCGGCGGCGGTGGAGCCTTCGGGGCGTGCGTGCGTGTGTGTGAGTGCGCGCCAGCGAGCGTGAGTGTGTGTGTGTGTGCGCCCCGGGCGCGGGCAGGGCAGCACGCCCACCGCGGCAGGAGCGGCGGGAGCCGGGCGGCCGCGCAGTCACTCGGGCGAGAGAGGCGGCGGCGGCGGCGGCCGGGCCGGGGCTGGGGCAGCGGCGGCCGCGCCGGGCATGGAGCTGGCAAGCCCGCGCTGAGGCAGGACGCGCCTGCTAGCAGCGAGCGAGAGGCTCTCCGCCATCCGGCGCGCGGGCTCCCCGGCCGGGGCCAGGCAAACTTTTCTTTCCCTTTTGCCCTCTCCAGAGGTAAAGTCCCGAGCGCGGACTCCCCGGCGGGGACGCGATCGCGGGGGCAGCTGAGAGGGACCCCAGGCTGCGGGAGGAAGGGGCGTGGGCCGTGCGGGGCTGGGGACCCCGAGCTCTCCTGCGCCCGACACTTGGGGTGCGAGGCGGGCTGGCCGAGGACGGGCTGACGGGCGCGGGCGAGCCCCTCGGGCGGCCTGGAAGCGGTGGTGGCGGGGAAGCCGAGCGTTCGCCCGCAGCCCCGGCCCGCCGCCGGGTGGGGAAAAGGAGCGCGGGCAGTGCGGGCTTGGAGGCCCCCGGATCCGCCTGCTCCCGGGATTTGGGAGAGCGAGGCGGGCAGTCAGTCGGCTGCAGGGTTTGTGCCGGAGCAGCCCGTCTTGCGCCCGCGCTCTCGCTCGCCACCCGGCCGAGGGCTGGAGGTGCGGGGCGGGCTGGCTGAGCGCAGCTCCCCTCTCTCCGCAGGCGCCTTCTGCGGCGGGCGGACCGACTCCTCGGCGCGGCGGGGCCGGGGCACGCTGGACGCAGCATGATGCGCGCTGTGTGGGAGGCGCTGGCGGCGCTGGCGGCGGTGGCGTGCCTGGTGGGCGCGGTGCGCGGCGGGCCGGGGCTCAGCATGTTCGCAGGCCAGGCGGCGCAGCCCGACCCCTGTTCGGACGAGAACGGCCACCCGCGCCGCTGCATCCCGGACTTTGTCAATGCGGCCTTCGGCAAGGACGTGCGCGTGTCCAGCACCTGCGGCCGGCCCCCGGCGCGCTACTGCGTGGTGAGCGAGCGCGGCGAGGAGCGGCTACGCTCGTGCCACCTCTGCAACGCGTCCGACCCCAAGAAGGCGCACCCGCCCGCCTTCCTCACCGACCTCAACAACCCGCACAACCTGACGTGCTGGCAGTCCGAGAACTACCTGCAGTTCCCGCACAACGTCACGCTCACGCTGTCGCTCGGCAAGAAGTTCGAGGTGACCTACGTGAGCCTGCAGTTCTGCTCGCCGCGGCCCGAGTCCATGGCCATCTACAAGTCCATGGACTACGGGCGCACGTGGGTGCCCTTCCAGTTCTACTCCACGCAGTGCCGCAAGATGTACAACCGGCCGCACCGCGCGCCCATCACCAAACAGAACGAGCAGGAGGCCGTGTGCACGGATTCGCACACTGACATGCGCCCGCTCTCGGGCGGCCTCATTGCCTTCAGCACGCTGGACGGGCGGCCCTCGGCGCACGACTTCGACAACTCGCCAGTGCTGCAGGACTGGGTCACGGCCACCGACATCCGCGTGGCCTTTAGTCGTCTGCACACGTTCGGCGACGAGAACGAGGACGACTCGGAGCTGGCGCGCGATTCGTACTTCTACGCGGTGTCCGACCTGCAGGTGGGCGGCCGCTGCAAGTGCAACGGCCACGCGGCCCGCTGCGTGCGCGACCGCGACGACAGCCTGGTGTGCGACTGCAGGCACAACACGGCCGGCCCGGAATGCGACCGCTGCAAGCCTTTCCACTACGACCGGCCCTGGCAGCGCGCCACGGCCCGCGAGGCCAACGAGTGCGTGGGTGAGTGGGGCGCCGCGGGGACGCGGGCGGCGGGCGGGGACGCGGGCGGCTGCTCCCCGGCCTCGCTCCGTGGGTTTTTCGGGAGCGCAGGCGGAGGCAGCACCCGCGGATCGCCCGCTGTGGGGACGTCGCGGGAACCGTGAGAGGCGCGGTCAGGGATGTGCTGGACCGGGAGGGTTGAGAGCGAGTCCACCTCCTTGCGTGACGCTCACTGTGAACTCCCGGCTTTGCGCCCCGAGCCCTCGGTGACGGAAAGAAGCAGCAGGAGAAATGCTGCTGGGAGGGGGTTTTGCAGAAGATTTGCCGACAGGTCTCCCTAATTTCGGATCCAAACTCACAAACGTGCATTGCCTTCCCCTCGGTTTAGCCAGACCCTGGGATTCACCTCCGCCCCACCCCCCTTTCCTAGGGCTGCAGCTGGGCGCGCGGTTGGGGACCCGGGCCCGGTTCCCGGTCAGTTCCAGCTCCACAACCACAAATCCCTTGGGAGATGGCAAAGAACTATTTGCAGTTTGGGGCCAGTTTGGTACCCGACGAATAACACTCCTGCGCCTTCCATTTGTCTTTTTATGGTTTGAAAAAAAACATTTTTTTTTTTTTTTCTGTTTTGAACAGCTTGTTTGTGTTAGCGAAAGTAGAGTGGTGTGATTTCAATTAATTGCTATCTACAGATTACAAAGGAGAGTTCAGGAATTATTTTAAACTAATTCAACCCTGGTCTAAAAAAGAAGCATATCAGATTTTTTTTTTGTTAGCTTGAGGGTTTGGTGAAATTAAAGAGTTTTGAATTAATTGAGGGCCCCGCTTCTCGCTTTTTAATGGGGTTTCAACTCCTGAAAGAGAAATCTGACAGAACTGGGCACTGGTGAATATGGCTGGGTCAGAAATGAGGCTAATAGAAGAATGTGTTCTACTTCTGAATTGTACAACTTTGCTGCTGTAGAAACTCTCTCAGGCATGTTTCTCCCCAGCAAAAAAAAAAAAAGAGAGAGAGAGAGAGACAGAAGGTAGTAAGACAGTATCTTTGTCAGTATGAGATGGAAATGTCCAAATCCCACATTTATTTAAATGAGTTATTTCGTCTGTAAATGTACCGTTCGGCGTGCACCTTTTGTGAACATAGAGATTTTTCCTCCCCCTCCCCCAGCCCCAAGCAGCCAGTGTGAGTCTCTTCAAGTGCTTCACCCTCTGAGGCACATTGCAAAGTTTGCTGGTCCCCACAAACACACGTTTTGAGGTCTGGTTCTGATTAATTGTGTCATGTTGTTGTCGAATAGTTTGTGCTTCATGACGGTAGATGCAGCCTTTTGAGCAAGCGAATGGAAAACATGTCTTGGA
Organism: Cynocephalus volans; assembly: GCF_027409185.1. NCBI lineage: Eukaryota > Metazoa > Chordata > Mammalia > Dermoptera > Cynocephalidae > Cynocephalus > Cynocephalus volans. The sequence goes on from NC_084469.1 coordinate 36,171,292, forward strand.
GGGCCGGTCGGCACAGAGGCCCAGTCAGGCGTCCTGGTCTGCAGACGCCTGTGCCTCCTGTTGCATGGCGGAGCCTCCATTTTCACACTCGTGTCCTGCTTTTGCAGACCTAATTGTTCATCCCCCTCCTTTAGGGGACAGAGCTGGTTTCCAGTTTGAAGAGACTTTTCAAGATAATGCAGAGAGAGAGAGAGAGAGAGTAGTTACACCCCAATTTAGTGGTCTTCGAGAATAAAATTCCTTTGATCTGCTCATTCCCTGAGAAATGTTGGTTTTTCCCATCTCTTCTCTTCTTCCCCCCCTCCTCTTTTCTTTTCTTCCTTTTGTGCGTAAAAACCCTTTATTGACATTTAAAGGGTTTCCCAGGGTTTTGCTATCAGTTTTAGTTTGTATGTGCATATGAAAGATGACTTTGTATTGTCACCAGCAGGGTCTAATTGGACAAACCCAAGTGAATACATTGAGGCGAATAAACTTGATGTTGTGGTAAAATTTTACTGGCTTGAAGATTCATCTTAGCGCTGGTATTGTTCAGACTCACCATTTACCCCATCTCTCTGTCACTTAGGATGTGAGACATAATCTGCATTTGTTATTACAACCGTCATGCACTTGAAATAATCTCTGTAGTTTAGGATTTTTGTCTTTTGACCAAAGCACTAACTATGCACACAAATTGGATTGACCCTTTTTTTTCCCCTTTGGCCAAATCGAGCAATCAACATATTAACTAATGTAATTAGCAAGCGTTTTTGTTCAAAAAGTTTAATTAGGCCTAATAAGTACATAATCTACATGACAAATGATGGGGTAACAATATTTTTCTGGTTTTTACTGAAGTTATTTTAATTCTCAGTAGTTAAAGTATCTTTAAATCTTGCCAATTATTCAGGCATCTCATAAAAGCAGAGCCAGTTCAACTACGTTAAAGTTATTTATAGTTTCCTTTTTAAATAGATGTTCTGATACCTTGTAGATATAGCTGGGAACATCAGATTGAAGTTCCCATAAAGTCTTAATTGAAGTCTTAGTGATTTTTCCGTCATTCTGTGAAAGAGAAAGCCAGCAAGACAATTTAGGAGTGATTTACAATTAAAGGTCGAGGTTTTTATGAAAAGGCCCTGTTGTGGAGATATGTGAATGAATTAGTATTTGACAGGTGTTCTGAGATACTAAAGGGCACTGTGCTAGGAAAAAGCATTAATAAATCCTTCAGACACTAACTTGGTACTATCAGCGACTTAGACTTTTTCCCCAACATAATCCCATCTTGTGAATTTCACACTGTTGACATGCAAAGTCAAGCTACCCAGAGTACTTACAACTAAGGCAAAGTAAAGAAATATATATTTCTTAATTGCAAAAATCAATCTTGATAACAGTTAGGCATTATGACTGTGCCATTCTATCTTTCCCTTTATAAAATAATGAGACATGATTTATAACAGTCTAAAATGGCATCCTTCCCTAGATTAACTCCTGCTCCTCAAAAAAACCCCTACATTTAAAATTATGGTGATACTGTTATTTGACTGAATAGTCATATACAGGGCCGAGGTTCTTACAGATTACTAAGAAATGCACATATTCTATATGCTTTCTTTAGTCTAGCTTTCTTTTTGGTAGTTTTGGTATTGTTTCAAGATCGGGTTCTCTGTGGAATAAATGTGAACTTTTTGTAAAGCCCAATTTTATTTTAAATGCCATTTTGTATTTCTTCCGTGGGGGAAAAAAACAGAAACCCTCAAACCAATATGAAAGACAAGACTATGTATAATGTTACAGCCTTGACAGCTCTCAGTGGAATAACTAAATACTTTCTTCCGCCCATATGTATCAGTGTTCACATGCTTTTTTATACACATGTGCATTTACAGTCATTGTGTAAAGAAGCACCCATGCATGGTGGGGGGGTATGTACATTCAAGGGAAAATTCACGAACAGTTTTAAACCACCTGGGTTGCTAGGCCCTTTTTTTCTGCTTCCTTTTTTTGAAAAGAGCATCTGAAGACCATATTGTGTTTCATAAATTATTGACATCAGTTTTAATCAGTGTCCCCCTGACGTTGGAGCTGTGTTAGTATTTAGTGCCTGACGAAGCATGCTGTTTAATCTTACTGTGGGGATGTCAGCATGGGCCCCTGCCTGGTTTGTGACAGGTCGAGCTTATGAAAACTCGTTTTGCGACTCACTCTATGGCTTTGCATTGCCCAGCTGTAACCCAAAACTCTCACAAAAGACATCTCTGCAAGATGAGCACCTTGCTGGGCTGGCCTCCTATGGTCATGGGTACCTGCAACATAATGCTCATAATTGTTTAAACATGGTTTCCAGGAGGGGGCGGGGGGCTCCTCATGCTGTAAATGGCTCTGGTGTTTGGGCCCACCCTCATCCCCAGCAAGAGAGGGAGGTTATATTGGAGGCATTGTCATGAGAAATCCAATGCCCTGCTAAAGACCCTTGCAAAATCAGAAGGCTAAAATTATTTGTTGCCTAGTCCAGAGCCTGGCACATAGCTGTAGATGAGTGAATGTTTTTAATAGTCATAGTAATTATTATAATTATTGTCATTATCATGATTAACCAACCCTTACGGGCTTATTCTTTGCCAAGCACTCATGTTAATTTAGTAATTTAATCATTGTGACTGCGCTAATAATAGGCACTATTATTGTCCGTATTTCAGAGATGAGGAAACCATGGCCTAGAGACGTTAAATGGTTTACCCAAAGCCACATAGCTAGTAGGTAATGGAGCTGGGACAGCAGCCTAATGTTTGTGCTTTGTTTTATTGCATCCACTTGCTGCCTCTCCACAGAATGGAACAGTGGATGGATGGATGAGTGGCACTTAGACATCCACGTATAGGAGAAAAGCTAGAACAACTTGTTACTTCTTGCTAGAATTGGTGGTGGTTCCCTAGTTGTGTTGCATTATGTTACATTACATGTCTACTGTATTCATACTTATTTATGCATGAAGTTGTATACAAGAAGTGTTCTTTTATCTTAGCCATCAGGCCTAGGGGGAATGTGAGTGAAGGGGCTTTAAATACTTTCCTGTGGGTTTTCAGCATCCCTATGTGTTGCCGATGGCCAAGTCTTTCGTGATTTCAGGGCCTGTGATCTCCCTCACAGGTGGCGAAGTCGAGCTGGTAATCAGAAAGTCCTCTCGAGGAAGGCCTTCTCTTTTCCCCCCTAGTGCTCACCATTCCATTGCTGGAACGTATTGAAAAAATCCAGGAAGTGGGTAAGTGTTGCTGCTAAAGAGAGGAGTCTGATGGGGAACGGCATGTTCGGGTCGCTGGCCCGGCGCTGCTAGGTGCAGTGTACGTGAGTCTGCAGCACCAGGCAGTCATTGATCTCTGTTGGCCCCCTGGCAGCTGGAGTGAGGGTCTCTGCTGGGGTCCTCAAGAGGTGAGCAGGAGCTTTGAAGCAGGGAGGTTGCTCCCTACTATACCCAGAGCAGGGGGAGGCAGGTTTGTCAGGGTCAGCCTTCTGGACTGGGTTTGTGCAGTTCTAGGCTCTGCCAAGCTCTCCCTTAGCCCTGCCCAGACTTTTCTCTGATCTCCTCCTCCTGTAGAAAAATGAGATCCTCAGAAAAGTATTTGAGACTTTATGTCCAGAGTAAATATTGGAAAAGCAGTGGGTTGAAATTCAGATGTTCCCTGGAAGGAATCCCCTCATTTTCTGCTCACAGCTGGTATCGATATTTCCTTCTTGAGATGAGTTGTGCTTTTCATTAAGTAAATTTTTCGTCTTGGGATTAAACCAACATTGTATTCTTAATAGACTTTTATGTTTACACTTCAAAAGTCCTCTGGGTTTTTATTCGTGTTATCTTGATGGCTTCTACAGTATCTGCTATACACATTGGCTTCACCAAAATAAATGGCTCTCTAGGGAACTGGATTCTAAAACAGCCTTATCTGTGGATACACAAGTACAGATATTTTGTGAGCCAGTATTTTTTTCTTCTTTTCAGAAATGATAATCATACCTTGGGTTTCTGCAGTGCCTTTTATTACGGGGAGACAGGAGGTCTCAGAGGGCTTTTGAAATGCTCAGGACTTAAGCCTAATACTTGTAGAGTGGCCCACAGCATTTTGTCTGTCATCTGGAAGTCCTGGTGGTCTCCGCAGCCTCAGAAGGCGTGGCATTCGTTTGGGTGGCCAGGGAACTTCAGAGTGAAGAATGTCAGGCCAAGATGGTTGTCAATTTGCATCCTGAAGACAGACCACAGCCCCCTATGGGTGCCAGGTATTATACAGGGTGCTTTATATGTGCTTTGTTTCAATTAGATTGCCACAAGGAATGGAAGCTTTTCAAAAACAAATGTCCCTGCCACCAAAGGGCAGTTTTTACACAAACAGGACTAAGTGTGGACAAGTCTGCAGGGCACATCTTGGCTTATTGAGTGAAACCATTTCATATATAGAGAGCAGGGGGTATCAGCAACATTTGTTTCGAAGGCTGATCACATAAAAGCCATGTCCTTTTATAACCAGCTAGGAGGGATGGTTCTGCATAGCACTTGAAATAAGTGAGCTGCCTTGGCCAGTCTTCTAGACATGGACATTCGCCTCAAAGCTCTCTGCTGTCATGAGGGTTGACTTGTGTAGCACAGTGTAGTAAGTTCACTGTTGCATTCCTGTATTCTTAGTCCAAAAATGTATCTCTATTGTAAAATCAGAAGTAAATTTTAATTTACCTTTATAGTTATATGGTTTATGTGAATTTCCCCCCATATCACAAAGCAGAGACCCATTCTAATGATCAGACCTTGTCCATAGAGATTTTGCTCCCTTTCCATCCCTAGTTCCTGGAAGGCCTTGTCTAGGTGTTTGTTCAGTCCTGTCTACTTTATTTTGTGCCAGTTCTGCCTACTGATGGAGAGAAGGCACTGTGGTCATGTGATTGATGAGATGCGGAATGGCTCTTGTCAGAGACTTTTTCTCCCAAGACTTAAGCCCCTGCCCCAAGCCTCCTTCATGATGGACATTTCTGTCAGAGGCAGCTGCTGGCACTCAGAGCACAAGGGAAGATGCCATCTGGGGGGACAGGTGTACTGATGGTTCAGGGGTACTGCCAAGGAATGGAAAAGTGTGCTCTGCTTTTGCCCATGTTGGGGCCATCCCTGGAGGTCCCTGAGCCTTCCGACTTTGGGATTAGTGTACTAGCTAGTTAAGTTGAAATGAATTCATGTCGTAGTACATTTATGTGTATGAAGAAGACCCAGAAGAAAGATGACTCTGTAAGTATAATAGACTTCCAGGTCATTTAAAGGGGTGGCTTTTCAGAGGACAAAGTAAATTTGTTGGGTGAGAAACTGAAAGGCAGAAAGCAATACCCCAGTTCACTTCCCAACTTAACTAGTGCCTGTCTGGAAAAAGGTACTGGAAGTCTGTCTTCCTGGAGGATTCAGGACTAGCTTATGTGAGGTCTCAGCTCTCTGTGCATGTGGTCACGTTTTAGTTGGGGGCCTGACCATGCCTCCTCCTTGCTAGTGCTCTTGCTAGATTTTCTAGATATTCCATGGATCCTTTTCTGCTTACAGATAAGAGAGATTAGATTATTGGTTGTCATGTCTAATTTCCACACATTCCAGAGCCTCCACACTTAACTTAGACAATCTGTACCAAAGGACCTTTAAAGGGGCTGGCTTTGAATAACTGAGTCCCAAATACAGAAATGAGATAGATTTCTTTTAGTTTCCCTACAGCCTGCATGCTGTGTTACAGTCTATAGTTGAAGTCCAAAAGCAATGGACACTTCCTGCCTGCTTGATTGTCATTGTCAGGGCTTCTAATTTCATCTGCTTGGAGTGGCTTTGGTGAGTACCTAGCACATGCACCACCATTTTCCCATTCTGAAACCAGGGCAGATACTGCTAATCAATTGCAGTACGCTTTCCTGCTAAGTCCAGAAATGATCTTACGATATTAGAATCCCCAATATAATTCCCTAGGCAGCCATAACTCCTTAGGCAGAATTAGCTCATGAGATGAAAGCTATTTGCCTTTTTTGGTCCCAGAAGACCTCCCCCTGCCCCCACTCCAGCCTGCAGACAGAGAAGTACCTTATAAGTGGACATTTCTAGAGTGTTCACTGTTCAGGTGGCTCTGTTGGGTCTGAACATGTAAAGAAGTGTGAAATAGATGCCCTCCCCGCAGGTGAAATATGTTTTGAAAAGGTAAATCTTTGTCCACGTGTACTAAAGCATAAACATGGATGGGTCCCCAGGGTGAGGAACTTGTCTGCTGAGATCCTTGAGAGGCAATGGGTTTGGGTTGAGAGGCAGTGGGTTTGGGATCTGGCTCCTGTACATGGAAGGATTGGATTTTAGTCCACGTCACATTTTCTCTCTGCATTTGTTCTGTCATAGTGTTTTTGTTTTCTTCCATGCCAAGAATTTGAGAAACGATGATTCCCTGAAAAGAGTGATCTTCCTAGGAATGTCAGCTCTGAGGTTCCTGGGCATGTCCTCCAGAACAGCATCAGATTTTGAGACAAAAGCTTATCACTGCCCCACACTCGAAGGAAATTATGCCCCAACCTGGGTCAGGGCCCTGATGCAGAGGCTCCCTGGGGCTTCCCCCACGCAAAGGTTCTTCACACCTGCGTGGTATGGGGGACAAGGACCCTTCAGAAGCCACTGCCCTCAGTGCTCTGCTTCCATTTCAGCCAGCACAGAAAGTGCCGAACAATAACAGTTTCAATCCCAGCGTGAAAAAGGAAACACATTGTGTTTACAGCTACAGAATTTGGCATCCGAAACATGAAAGTACCTTTGGGTTGGGTGGCCCCAGGGTAGAGCTGTTGGACACCAGCCCCCTGCCGTCAGCCCTGCAGCCAACTTGTTTTCCTCCCCCCCAAATGAAGCCAGACCTCGGAGGTGGGCGGGTCAATCTCAAGCCAACTCTTTATTCCCAGACCCAGCCCTGTCTCACTTCATGGCTCAGACCTGGAGAGAATTCATGGGTAGGTTACTTAAGCTCTCTGTGCCTTCGATGCCTTACTGTCCTGGGGGCACAGCTCAAGATCCCTTTGATATATTGAGTGGTGGGGGGCAGAGTGTGAGGAGCCCTCTTGTTGTGCCTTGAAAGGGGGGCTCAGAAGAGGGGTATAGCAAGGAGACCCAGAGGCAGGGTTCTCATTCTAGACTTTGGGCTATTATCAGCACCCATTTCTGTAGTCCTTACTATTGCCATGCTGTGGTCTAGGTGCCTTACAAAGATTGCCTCACTTAATGCTCATAATAGCTCTGTGATGAGGGGGTTCTATTATTAAGTAAACTTCTTCATTGCAAAAGAACAGATGGAGGGAGAAAGACACAAATCACAGGTGTTCAGCTCAAAGTCTTTTCACCGTGTGCACACACCTGCCTAACCAGTGCCCACACCAAGAACATACCAGCACCCAGAAGCTGCCCTGTGCCCCCTTCCGGTTACCAGGCCCCCTACCCACCATACGTTGATTTTGATTTTTTAATTTAATTTTTAATTGACAAATATTAATTGTATATGATTTTGATTATTTTTGAATTTCATATAAATGGAATCATATTCTGGCTTCTTTCTCTTGACACTGCAATTTGTGGTATTTTTCCTTGTGTAGTAGTAGTTTATCAGTTCCCACTGCTGTCCAGTACTCTTTGATGTAAATGTATCATAGTGTACTTGCAGTGGACACTTGGCTTGTTGCAGGTTTTGGTTATTAAAAATAGTGCTGCTGTGACCGTGCTTGTCCATGCCTTTAATGCACATCTGAATGCACTTCTGCTGGGCAGGTATCAAGAAGTGGTATTGCTTGGTCCTAGGATATAGGTATCTGTTCAGCTTTAATAGATAGTTGTTACACTGTAGTGGATTGAATTATGTCCCCCCAAAACTCACTGAAGCTTGAATTGTGTCCCCAAGTTTCATATATTAGTGTGTCCCCAAGTTTCATATATTAGAAGCTTAATCCCCACTGTAACTGTTGAGGGTGGGAAATCCTATTATGGTAATTGAAAGGTGGCGCCTTGAAGAGGTGATTAGATTGTAGGACCATGATATAGTGAATGGATTAAAAATGGTGATCAGGGGCCAGCCCCGTGGCTCACTCAGGAGAGTGCGGCACTGGTAGTGCCAAGGCCGCAGGTTCGGATCCTATATAGGGATGGCCGGTGCGCTCACTGGCTGAGCATGGTGCGGACCACCCCGTGCCAAGGGTTGTGATCCCCTTACCGGTCAAGAAAAAAAAAAAAATAGTGATCAAGGGTGTGGTTCTGAGGGCTTTAAAAGAAGAGGAGAGTCTGTCTCTCTCTCTGCTCCACCATTTTTGCAATGTGATACCCTGCCATCACTATCACCACCACCAAAGATCTCACCAGCTGTGTTCCCAGGACTTTGGACTAACTAGCCTCAGAAAGTGTAAGCAATAAATTTCTTTTTCTTTATAAATCAACCTGTTTTGAGTATTTTGTTATAAGCAATGGAAACGGACTAATACATATGTGTTTAGTAGAAAGTGGTTGTACAAATTTACATTTGTATACCATTTAATAGATGATGAAACTGAGGCACACGGAGGTTAGGTAGCATGTCCAAGGTCACAAGGCTGGCAGTGGTGGAGCTGGAGTTAGAATGTAGGCAGCATGGCTCTAGATTCTTGCTTTTCACCACTGTACTAGGTCGCCTCTCATCTTTAACTCGTATACACCCTGTTAAGGAAGACTGTTAATACTAGGAAGCAAAGGTGACTTGGCACAAGTCCCTTTACTTCCCTGGGCTTAGTTTTTTCCTTGAGTGATGTATCTTCCACCCTCTCCCTTTTGTTGGGGTTCCTGCAAAAGACTGCATAGGGCCTAATTGGGGGACCTCACTTAGGCCTGCCCTCTGCTGGCACTTTCCTGCCTCTCACTCCTCGCCTCTTGTACTTGGAGGGCGTGGGGGTGGAGGGTGGGGTAGGGGATGATATGGAACCTGCTCCTTCTTTGCTCTTCAGCGTGTCAGCCAGCAAATCTTCTCTCTTTAAATCATGTGTGTTCAGCTGGATGAATTTTCACAAAGTGAATTCACTCGCGTATCTAGCACTGCCATCGAGAAATAAAATATTTCCAGAAGGCCCCTTGTGCCCCTTCCTACCACCAAGCCCCCAGTTTGACCACCACCTTGACTTCTAACACCATAGATTTAGTTTTGCCTGTTTTTGAACTTCGTATAAATGAAATCACACTGTATGTTCTCTTCAATATCCGGCTTCTTTGGCTCATCATTTTTTCCTGATAGTCTTCAATGTGACTTATCCTGTAGTCCTTGTTAGTTTGATGGATGACCTTACCTTGGGGGTACTGATCCTCCTGCTTGTTTTGTCTGCTGACCTTTGCTCACCGTGAATGATTTCCTTATGTGTTTTGTACTTTCTGACTGTGAGCTTATCTTTATTTGGGATTTTGTGGAAATCCCACTGGTCTTAGTTATGGAAATGCCCTTGTTGAGTGACTTTGTACTGGTTCTGCCAGATATCCTAGAGGTAACATTGGACTGGGACCAATTTTTCTGTTAATTGATCATCTTTGAAATTCTTGTATCAATCGAGGAGTATGCATTTGGCCTCCGAACCTTCCAGGCCTGAGGTTTCATTTTCTCACTCACTGAGGCTCTCTCTTTACTCAGAACTTTGGATAAGACAAGCTTTTGCTGTCATCTTCGGCTGATGGGTAGACTTTTAGTCCCCCTTTTACTCAGGGTGCATTTGGAAGATCCAGGTTTTTGCCACCTGGATTACTGCTACAGTTCCATAAGTGGCCTCTCTGCCTTTACCCTTGACCCCTACTTACCTTCCCCCATCTATTCTTAGCACAACAGTCAGAGGTAACTGCCTTGTGTGTCAGCTTCCCCTTTACTCAGAGGACACCAGAGCCCCTACAATGGATGCAAAGTGGGGTCTGGCCCCTGCTTCCTCACTCCTGGCACTCTCTCTTTCACTCACTGTTCCAGCCCCCAGGCGTCCTCACTGTAGCAGGCCAGACAGGAACTCACCTTACAGCCCTGGCACGGGCCGTTCCCTCTGGGCATCCGATAAGCCGAGATATCCCGGTGGATGACCCATCAGTTCCTTCAGGTCTTTGGTCAAATATCACTTCTCCATGAGGCTCACCCTGACTATTCTATTTAGTACTGCCAACAGCTACCCCTCCTGGTCTGTCTCTCTGTGTCTTTCATACACACAGGCACTCACGAGATCACCCTTTATCCTGTCCTACTTACCGATTTTCCCCATTACACTTACATCACTTTCTAGCATACTAATTTACTTATTCGTTATGTGTATTAACTGTCTTTTCATACTCCCACTTGTTCCTTTTTAACACTTGTTTGAATGTAAATTTATATAAGGCCAGGAATCCTTGTGTGTTTTCTTCATAGGGGGCCTGGCATAAGTAAGCGCTCATTAAATATTTGATAAAAGAAAGAATGCAGGGGTCTCATTTGCAGCTCCTGGCCTTGTAAGACCTTAGGCCTCACCTCCTGTGTGTGTGTGTGTGTGTGTGTGTGTGTGTGTGTGTGTGTGTGTAAGACCTTAGGCCTCACCTCCTGTGTGTGTGTGTGTGTGTGTGCATGTGTGAGCCAAAGCCACTAAGGCCCATTTCCAGGTCCAATAACCAGTCTTCTTACCCCCTCATCATCTCCCTTCCTACTGACACTTCATGATTCCTGGGGTCTCGGTGTTTCTCCTAACACCTTAACTTTCAGATTCTTCTTTCCCCTAGCACCTGGGGATTTTCTTTTCTTTCTTGTGAGATCTGTTATGCATTAAATATTTTTCAAAATTACATTTCATCTAGTATTTCTAGATGTTTGCAGTGATAGGGGTTCTGCATTACCTCAGCCCACCTTGTTGCCAGAACTTGAAGTTGCATATTTTAATCTTTCATCCATCTGGAATTAATTGTGACATATGGTGTGAGGTAAGGATATCCATTATTTTCGTCAAATAGTTAGCCAGTTATTCAGTGATGACTATCAGAAAACATCATTGTTTGTCACTGATTTGAGATACCGTATTATTTAAATGCTTAAGTATTATATAAATCTGGATCTGTTTTCTGGATTTCCTATCTGTTGGGATAGTGCATTTCAATATCTGGTGGGCTCAGTATTCACTCATTTATTCTTTTTCAGTTATTCTCATTGCTATTTTTGCATGCTTATTTATTTGTTTATTAATTTGTTTATTGGGTTTTGATGAATTTGTCAAGTTTCAATACAGTGCCCTTGTTAATTTGATGGCAGTGTTGTTAAAATGAACTTGGTGATAATAACTTTACCGTTTTTAAATTGTAACTGTATCAACATGACTATTGTGTATAATGATTTGATTATTTAAATGTCTCCATTAGTGATATTAGGGTAGGGGGTAAGTCTGGCCCAAACCAAAAATTGTACTTATGTGTTTCTCTTTAATTCTTCCAGATGAATTTTTAAAACAGATTTATTGAGATATAATCAGCATTCAATAAATTGCACATACTTAAAGAGTATAATTTGATACGTTTGACATGTGTATATACCTATGAAACCATCACCACAATCAGGATAAAGAACATATCCATCAGCTCAAAATGTTTCCTCATATTCCTGGGTAATCCCTTCTGCTCCTTTCCATCATTGCGCTTTTTGTCATATATTAGTTTGCTTTTCCTAGAGTTTTATATAAATGGAATAACACAGTGTATATTTTTTGGTCTGGTTTCTTTTATTCTGTGTGGTTATTTTGGTTATTTATTCATCCATGATGATACGTGCATTCATAGTTCAATCGTTTTTATTTCTGGGTAGTATTCCATTGCATGGATATATCACCATTTGTCCATTCACCTGCTGATGGACATTTAGGTTGTTTCCAGTTTTTGGCCATTACAGATAAAGCAGCTATGAATATTTCTGTATAAGTCTTTGCATGGAAATATACTTTTGTCTCTTGGGTAAATACCTAAGAGTGAAATAGCTGGATGATAGAATAGGTGTATATTTTTAAGAAACTACCAAACTGTTTTCCAAAATGGTTGTAATTACTTTACATTTATACCAGCAGTGTATGAGAGTTCCAGTTTCTCCAGTTCCAGTTCCTCACCAGAATTTAATATGGCCAATCTTTTCACTTTTAGCCATTCCAGTAGGTGTGTAGTAGATACCTTTACAATTTTAAGTCTTAAAATCCAGAAACATGGAACGTCTCCATTTATTTATGTTGTCTTTTATGCCCTTCAGTAGAGTTTATAAATTTCTTTATATTAGTGACACACTTTTAAAGAAAGTTTGCATCTACGTATTTATAATTTTTATTGCAATTATGAAAGAGATTTTTTTCCTTCTCATTTTATTTTCTAATTGGGTATTGTTGACATATAGGAAGACTTGATTTTTATGTAAGTATTTTGCATCCTGCAACTTTACTGAACTCTTTTTAAATTAGTTCTCATAGTGTTTCAGTTAATTCTCTTCTCTTGGACTTCAACTATAATCCACAGATCTTGAATATTTTAGCTTTTCTTTTCCAATACTTGTACATTTCATTTATTTTTCTTGTCTTACTGCATTGCATAGAACTTCAAAGTAATGGTAAGATGCATCCTTGTCTTGATCCTGATTTGAGTGAGAACATTTCTAGAGTTTCATCACTAAATATTTGCTGCTAGTTAAAGATAGATATTCTCTATTGTACTTAATGGAGTGACCTCTATTCCTGATTTACTGGGAGGTTTGCCTTTTTTTTTTTTTTAACCCAAGAATATGAAGAATGTTAATTCTCTAGATATCAGTCAAAATGATCATACAGTTTTTCTGCTTTGACTATTAATGTAATGACTTTCATTAATTGGTTTCTAAGTTACAGTTCACATACCATACAATTCACCCATGGAAAGTATACAATTCAATGGTGTTTAGTATGTTCATAGAGTGGTGCAGCCGTCACTAAAATTAATCTTAGAACATTGTTGTTATCCTCAAAAGGAACTCCATACCCATTAGCAGCCACTTCCCATCACCCACCCCTATTTGCACCCCAGTCCTAGGCAATCAGTCTACTTTGTCTCTATTCTGGACATTTCATATAAATAGAATCATACAGTATGTGGCCTTTTGTGACTGACTTCTTTCAATTAATGTTTTCATGGCTCATCTGTGTCATAGCATGTATCAGTATATTCCATTGTATGAACATACCAAATTTTATTTACTCATTCATCATCTGGTGAACATTTGAGTTGTTTTCATTTTTTGGCTGTTATGAATAATGCTGCTGTGAACAATTGGTGTACAGGTTTTCATATGGACATGCGTTTTCATTTCTCTTAGGTATATACCTAGGAATGGAATTGCTGGGTCATAGGGCAACTCCATGTTTAACCTTTTTCAGAATTGCCAGGCTGTTTTCCAAGCAGCTGCTCCATTTTACAATCCTACCAGCAACATATGAGAATTCCAGTTTTTCCATATACTTGTCAGCATTTACTATCTATCATTTTGATTGTAGCCATTCTGGTGGGTGTGAGGGGGTATCTTACTGTGTTTTTGTGATTTCCTAAGTTTGAACTATTTTAGTATTCTAGGGATAAAGTCTATTGGGTGATATATTATTCCTTGCTGGGTTTTTTTTCTTTTTTTTTTTTGGCGGCTTGCTAGTATGGGGATCTAAACTCTTGCTTGACCTTGATGTTACCAATACAATGCTGTAACCAAGTGAGCTAACTAGCCAGCCCACTTTGCTAATATTTTATTTTGGATTATTATTTCTATGTTCAAAAGCGAGATTTGTCTGAAGTTTTTTCTCTTTCTATTGCCTGTTATATCAAGGCTGTTCTAACCTTCTACGATGAAGTGGGAAGTTTCCATTCTATTCTATGCTTTGGAATAGTTTAAGTAGCATGAGAAATAGCTGGACCTTGAAGATTTGCTAGAATTAGCCCATCTGGGCTGTTGGCTATTTTGGAACGAGTTATTTGATAACCATTTCAATTTCTTCCATGCTTATGTGTTTATTCAAGAAATTTTCAACTGCTTTTTGAGTCAGATCTGGTAATTTATTTTCCAAGGAAGCAATCATTTGGCCAGATTTTCATTTTTTAAAGCAAAAAGTGGTAAATACTAATCACTAAAAACATTTTTAAAATTTTTCATATTTCGCTATAGCACCTTTCTAATTTCTAATATTGAACATTTGTTCTCACTCTCTCTTTGCTTAGGTTTGTTTGCTTCCTTTCTTCTGTGAAAGTGATGATTATAACACCTGATCATATTTATTAAAAATGCACTGTGTGCTATACCCTGTGCCATGTACCTTGGGATGCACTGGCTAACTTTAAAAGTCTTTACAACTCGGTGAATAGAGTTCTGTTATTCCCATTTTACAAATGGTTGAGTAGTTAAGAAATTGTCCAAAGTCACACAAATACAGAGACCAGAGCTGGAGTTTAAATAGGTTCTGTCTGCTCTCAAAGCTGGTGCTCTAAACTACTATTCTAGGCTGCTGCTTATTACTGAATGCTTTTAATTGGTTTCTTTTCAACAAAACCCGGGCTGGAATTGTTGTTTTCTAATTCTATTTTTTTTTTTTTTAATCTTCATTAATTTCTTAGGCTTTTTTGTGGTCCTCCTAAGTTTTTGAGTTGAATGCTGAGTTCAATAAATATAATTTTCTTATTCCTGTTTAGCAGTAAAACCATTTAAGGCAATGACTTTTCCTCTCTAGAGTAGCTTTGACCACTTCCTATAAGTTGATGTGTACTGTTCTCATTGTCATCATTTTACAACAGTGTCATTATAGTTTTGATTTTTTTGTTGTTGTTGTTCTTGGAGTTATTTATGAATTGGATTTTCATTCCCAGGGAGTTAAGCCCTCAAACAATTTTTAAAAATTAATGTCCAGTTTTGTTTTGTTGCAGCTGGTATAGTTTTTTTGTTTTTTAGAATAATCTCATGTGTATATGTGTGATCATCTCTGTCAGCTTTCCATGGGAAATGAAAAAGAACTCTATTTTTATGGGTACAAAGTTCAATATATCTATTGAATAAATTTTATTGGGATTTTATTCTTCTGATACTCTATATCCTTGTTTTTCATTTTGCTTCCTTGGGGCCAAAACACAATATTAGTGGAAGACTTTAACATGTAATTCTCAGTCTTTGACAAATTAAGTGACAAACTCATGCAACCTTTTAAAAATTAAGAGAGGTGCAAAAGTACATAAGGCAAATGAACACAAAGTAAAAGTGGGCAAAACAAAATAGTATCTGAAAAGGAGAATGCATTATGCACAAAGCTGGTTATTTTATAATGATACCAGAAAAAATACCGTGTCATGAACTTGAATAGACCGTGACCTGGGCCTCAGTCTCTTCCTTGGTGCACGGAGGGAGTTGGGCAAATGATCTCTTAGTCCCTCCAGTGCTCACATTCAGATGATGGTTTTGGGGTTCACTACTAAGTGGTGCCAGGAATGGAGTTAACTGGAAATAAGGATTAGAAGCAAAGGACAGGATGATTCTTAGCCTAAAGGCGGAGCAGTTTGAGCCGACAGCTGGGGCTGAGTTGATTGCTTTGGCTCCTTTCTGTCTTTCCATGGGCATCTGCCTCATTGCCTTTTGGCCTGGCAAAGGAGATTTGCTGAAATAGCAATCAGTCTGCAAGGACAAGATGGTGATGCCACAAGGACTCACTGACATGAGGTGCCACCTCTCATAATAAAATATGACCCCAAATGGCTTGGTTTGGCTCTGGGATATGCCAACACCACCCCCCAGGAGTTCCCCAGAAGAGTGTTTCAATAGGTGGCTTCCTAGTGGAATGGACAGGCTACCCAACTCCACGCCTGCCTCTGTTTCTCCTCATCCTCCTGCCAAGGGGTGATTAATTCATGGAAGGAGGACCGGATGCTAAAGAGAGGAGTGTGTTTCACAGAATACCAGAACCATGAGAAAGGCTGAAAATTAATGAGCTAAGTATCTAATTTAAGAAGTAAGAAAAAAACTAACAGAATAAGCCAGAAAAAAAAGGGGGGGAGTGGGGGAGGAAGAGATAAAAATAAGAGCAGAAGTCAATGAACCAGAAAACAGATATTCAACGGAGAGGATCAACCAAAGCCAAAAATTGGTTGTTTGGAAAGACTAATAAAATAAACAAATATCTGGAAAGATTGGCCAAGTAAAAAAGAGGAGACACAAATAAACAACATTAGGAATGAAAAATAGACATAAGGAGAGTTCAGGCAGGGACTAAAAACAGAAATAAGGTATATACTATGAACAACTTTATGCTAATAAATTGTAAAAGTGTGACCTCCATATTATCTTTATCAAAACCTTGGAGAATTTCTCACAGAGTGGCCCATACACCATCTGCATTAAAATCTTGTGTGGAAACTAACCAAAAATCCCAGATAAATTAGACTTCATCAAAATTTAAAACTTGTGCTTCAAAGGACACTATCAAGAAGATGAAAAAGACAACCCACAGTGGGGGAAAATATTTGCAAATCCTATGTAAGGGTGTAGTGTATAGAGAGAATATATGAATACATCTTAGAACTCAGCAACAAAAAGGCAACCCAATTTAAAAACAGACAAAACTCTTAGATAGATATTTCTCCAAAGAAGATATACAGACGGCCAATAAGTTCTTGAGAAGATGCCCAACATCATTAGCCATCAGGGAAATGTAAATCAAAACCACAACGAGATACCACTTCACACCCACCAGCATGGCTGTAATCAGAAAGACAGCTAGTGACAAGTGTCGGTGAGGGTGTGGAGCAGTTGGAACCCTCATACACTGCTAGTGGGAATGTAAAACGGTACAGTCACTTTAGAAAATAATTCCTCTAAAGGCTAAACATAGAGTTACGATATGACATGGCAGTTCCACTACTAGGTATGTATCCAAGAGAAACAAAAATATATATCCACAGAAAAACCTGTATAAAAGTGTTCATAGCATCGTTATTCATAAGGCTAAAAAGTGGAAACAGTCCAAATGTCCATCAGCTGATGAGTGGGTAAGTGAAATATGGAAAACCCATGCAATGAAATATTATTCAGCCTTAAAAAGGAATGGAGTGCTGATACATGCTAAAACGTGGATACGCCTTGGAAACATCACATTAATTGAAAGAAGCTAGTCACAATTATAAAATCACATTATATGATTTTACTTATATGAAATGTACAAAATAGGCAGATCCATAAAGGCAGTGGCCAGGGACTGAGGGGAGGGGTGAATGAAGAGTGACTGCTAATGGGTGTGGAGTTTCTTTTGGGGGTGTTGAAACGTTCTTGAATTAGATAGCGGTAATAGACAACCTTCTGTGAATGTGCTAACAACCACGGAATTGTACACTTTAAATGGGCGAATTATATGGTATGTAAATTATATTTCGATTAAAAAAAAAACTGGGCTGGCCCGTTTGCTCAGTTGTTTAGCGTGGTGCTGATAACACCAGGGTCAAGGGTTCAGATCCATGTACCAGCCAGTGCCACAACACACGAACAAACAAAAAATCTCCTGTGGGGGAATGGGAAATGCTTATTGAAATGTGTATTTCTGAGCCTTCCTCTGGTTTAATGAAGTCAGGTTTCTGGGGCTGGGGCCTAGAAACCTGCACTTTGGCTAATGCTTTAGGTGAAACAAGTGCACACAGAGCTTTGAGAGTTACTGTCCACTTTTCCTTTCAGTAGAATTCCAAATAATAAATGTAGAAAGAGTGGCGGAAATAGAAAATCACCATTTGGCAAAAAGTTCCCAGCAAGTGGTTGCGGGCAGGAATCACAAGGTCTGTTAAAGTTAGTGGGTGAAAATATGACGAGAAATAGAATATTTGCAAAATACTAGTCAGAGAATCTTCCCACGATTATAAAAGGAAAAAAGTAACTTTCCAGTGAAGAAACCTGGCAGATGGCACCTTAACTAAGTGATCAGAATTAACATCACTAGGAATGGGACACCCTAACAGCATGTGCCATCTGATAACGTGTTGAGAAGGGGACATCACTTCTGTGGGATTCTTGCTAAAAACACATAACCTGAATTTAATCATGATGAAGCATCAGATAATCCCACATGAGAGATGGTCTAGAACATAACAGGCTTGTACTCTTCAAGAGTATCAAGGTCATTAAAGACAGGACATACTGAGGGACTGTCACAGACTGGAAGTGACTAAGGAGACATGAGACCTAAACGCATAATGTGAGATTCTGGATTGGATCCATCCTGGACTGGAAAAGGACATGAGTGGGACAGTGGGTGAGATTTGAATAATGTTTGTAGGTGAGATAATAGCATTGCCTCAATTTTAATTTCCTGGTTTTGATCATTGTAGGACGGGTATGTAAGATATTAACGTTTGGGGAAGCTGAGTGAAGAGTACACAGAAATTCTTTGCACCATTTTGCAATTCTTTGTCAGTCTAAAGTTAGTTCATTTTAATTGAAAATAATTCTAATTCAATTTAATTGAAAAAAATTTTTTAAAAAGTCACTGTCCTCGGGCCGAGCCCGTGGCGCACTCGGTAGAGTGCTGCGCTGGGAGCGCAGCGACGCTCCCGTCGCGGGTTCGGATCCTATATAAGAATGACCAGTGCACTCACTGGCTGAGTGCCGGTCACGAAAAAACGACAAAAAAAAAAAAAAAAAAAAGTCACTGTCCTCGAGCATCATGAGTACCAGTTGGAAAACCATTGGTGTCATAGAAAAAACTTGGGCTTTGGAATCATATATGCCTCAGGTGGGCTCCTAGCTCCGTAACATACCAGCTAGATTTGGAACGTCTCAGCCCTGGTTTTCTCACCTGTGAAATGGGGATAATCACATCTACGTCCTAGGATAGTTGAAGGGAGGGGTGAATGAAATGATGTATGTGAAATGCTAAATGCATGCCTGTATTACCAGACGCTCAGGAAATGCCAGCCCTCCCTTACAGTTCAAGCACTCAAAGATGTTTTCTCCACACTTCAGCTCCTGGTCCCCCTATTGCCTTGGAGCAAGAGACTCACTCCTCTCTGCTGGGCTGTTTCAGCCTGGCAAGGAGCTATCTACGCATTCTGGCTCAGTAGCTGAGAAAAGGTGCATCACGGAAAAGGGGGATTTTGCCTGAGGTTGACATGGGGAAGTGGCCCTGGCAAGGGCAGAGAGCACCCCAGGGGCTCCGGGAACACAGCCTGGCCTGGGAGCTTTCTCACAGGCTCTCCTTGGCAGGCTGCTTAAAGTCACACCAACTTCAAACAAAAAGGGTTTCAGACACAAAGGAAGGCTCAACCTGGCCAGTGCCAGGCCTGGCTTGGCATTTGAGTTCAGAATCCAACTGCTTGGAGCTTACAGACAGGCCAAGCCATCCCTGGTAGCTCTCCTGCCCCCACTCCAGGAATGCTGAGAACCTGCCTTGAAGTCCTCCCTGGCTCCCATTGCTGACCCTGGGTCCCACTCATGAGAGGTAAATGAGGGCCAGTGCCCCCAGGGCATTTATTCTGCTGACAGCTGACACTGGGCTATGGGCCCAAGGTTGGTGGTCCTTGTACCTGTCCTCCGTCTGGCCCCTCACTGCATAGTATCGGCTGCATGTGCTGGGTTGGTTTTCTTAACCTGTTATTTTATTTTATTTTTCCCCAGCTTTATTGAGGTATAATTGACAAATAAAAATTGTGTATACTTGAAATATACAATGTGATGTTTTGATATACATATACATTTTGAAATAGTTAAGCAAATTAACATATCCATCACCTGACATAGTTATTTTTGTGTGTTCCCCAACATTTAAGATCTACTCTTTTAGCAATTTTCAAGTATGTAGTACATTATTATTAACTGGAGTCACCGGGCTGTAGCATAGATCTCCAGGAGCGTATTCGTCCTGAAGGTAACTTTGTATCTGTATCAGTCCATTTCTATTGCTTACAACAAAATACTTGAAACTGGGTGATTTATAAAGAAAACAAAATTCATTGCTTACGGGTTCCGAGGCTGAGAAGTTCAAAGTCCAGGGAACGTAGCTGGTGAAGGCCTTGGTGGTGGTGACAGTGACGACAGAGTATCACATTGCAAAATGGCTGAGTAGAGAGAGCAGAGAAAGAGAGACTCTCCTCTCTTCTTTTAAAGCCCTCAGAACCACACCCCTGACCACCATTTTTAATCCATTCACTACCACAGGGTCCTACAATCTAATCACCTCTTCAAGGCTCCACCTTCCAATTACCATAATAGGATTTCCCACCCTCAACAGTCACACTGG
Organism: Cynocephalus volans; assembly: GCF_027409185.1. Classification (NCBI taxonomy): domain Eukaryota; kingdom Metazoa; phylum Chordata; class Mammalia; order Dermoptera; family Cynocephalidae; genus Cynocephalus; species Cynocephalus volans. The sequence goes on from NC_084469.1 coordinate 36,191,563, forward strand.
GGGCTAAGTTTCTACTACATAAAACTTGGGGGACACAATTCAAGCTTCAATGAGTTTTGGAGGGACATAATTCAATCCACTGCAGTATCCTTTAGCCAACATCTCCCTATCCCCCAACCCCCAATTCATTATTTTAAAATAAAGCAAAATAGATAGTTTTTCAGTCCGTGTTTTTACATAGGCCCCTCCATGTCTGTCACTTGGGTCTCCCTTGGGACCAAAGGTACACATTTGTAAGAAGGTGAGCCAGAGTTAAAGACACAATGATGGAACATTGGAATGACCGAGTGCATTTTAAATGTGCTTTCCTTGTGACCCGGCAATTCCACCCCTCAGTGCCCACCCTAGAGAAATACACACATGCATAAAAGAGCATGTGCAATTGTGTTTGTCTTAAACTTATTGGTCATAAGTGCATCTATCTCTCGTTACCAATAAGTCTGGGACAAACATTCTGGCATGTGCATATATATATGTATACACACACACATATATGTATACGTACATATAAGAGAGAGAACAGCCTCTCTCTCTCTGGTTTACTTAATGGCTAAATAAACCAGTGTATTCACTCCTTGGAACATGATGCTGCAGGTAAGTACATAAATCTATTTGTGTGCTCATGGACAGGACTCCATGCTATGCAGAGTATGATACTACTTATGTATCAACTCAAAATCCTGCCTAACCCATGGCTGACAGGCATGAGCCCTGGGGGAGAGGGACCACATCACTCTCCTCTTCTTGTCCCTGTCATGCCTCTGGCACAGAGTAGGCCCTCAATAGCTGCTTTTAGAATAGCATTGGTTTTAGGAAATTTATGACTTAACTGAGTTTGCTATTATTATGTGGATTATTCATTGAATTCATTAAATTAGTGAAGAACCAGGCCCAAAGTTGATTATTTCTTAGTGTCGAATTTGACGACAATGTAGTTGGCAAACTCTAGCCTGTAGGCCAAATTCTGTCTGTTGCCCGTTTTTTATGTTTTTGTAAATAGACTCTTACTGGGACACAGCCACGCCCATTCGTTTATATACTGTCTGTGGCTGCTTTGGATACAACAGAGTTAAGTAGTTGCAACAAAGACCATGTGGCCTGCAAAGCCTGACATTGCTATTATCTGGCCCTTTACAGGAAGTTTGTTGACCCTGGTCCTAAGCCCTTCTCCGGGACCAGCCCCATTTCTTCCAATACCCGCAAGATATGAAAAGGAATTAGCCCTTCCTGATGCTGCTATGACCTGTGGGGTTTGGGAGAGCTGTTTGTAAAAGTCTGGACTAATGGTTACTTTATAAGAAATTAACCAGTTAAGAAAATCACTGCATTCCCTTGCCTCTCCAATACAGAAATAAGTCCTGCAGCAAAAGTCCAATCTAACCTAATAGGTTAGGTCCTCTAACCTATTAGTTGACCCTAATAGTAGGTCCTCTGTGGGCATTAGCTACAGAGCTTCTGATGTTCTATAGAATGCTTTGTTTCCTAGGTAATTCCCCTCACCCCCCACTTCCAGCTGACTCAAATCCCCTCAAGGACAGGGACTCTGGCTGTTATCTCTGCTTCCTCAGGACCTAGCATCCCAGATGCTTAATACATATACAGTGGATCAATACATCAATGAAAAGTATGAAAAAGAGTCACCTTCAGTCTCTCACCCTTGGGCAGTCTATTTGGAGAGCACTCACCAGAAATTAAGGGAATCTGTTAACCCAAATGAAATGACCCATGTAGGAAGGGCCAGCAAATGGCTCATGGGGCTAGTGGTTTCATGGGTGATAGGGGAGTGTTTTGCCTCCTTTAACTGAGGTCTCATAGAGGTAGCCCGACTCACCACAAGTGCCTCAGCCTCGCCAGGTCAGGCACATACATCCCTGTCACTCAAGGACCTATTCTTCAGTGCTGCCTAGCTGCCTTTCCCAGGGACTGGGTGGTCGTGTGTTTGCTTTGGCAGGGAATCCCCATCTGATGCCTCATGACTGATTTTTTTGACTGTGGTAGGAAGTGTGAGGCTGCCATGAAAAAGGAGAATCCAGTCTGATGGGAACGGAGGACTGACAGTGAACAGGATTCTCTTTCCCGGAGAAAGAACCTAGCAACTGAGTTAGCGTTTCCAAGAAGGGTTTTTGTCTGATTCACAAGCTAATTTCGACAGCGGGGTGATTATCTTAGAACAATGTCCCATACAGAGTGGATCCCTGACGAGCTGTTAACTTCAGGGGGAATCACTTATTTAGGCCAGTCCAAAGCATGGAATCATAAGAGCCCTCATCGTGGGGGCCACCTGCCCAGATTTGTGCGACCTGCCTCACGGGGGGAAATGGCTTCTGCTTTCTCTTTGAACGGGGGTGGGGGGTGAAGGGAAGGGGGGCAGCGAGGGAAGGATTAACCCCCCTGTTTGTTCTATAATGGGGATATTCGTTTTTCCTTGTGGAGGGGCGTCTTTCACTGGAATGAAAAAATTTCCCCCATGCAATATGTATCAAAAGGTGCCCTTATGAGGCAGAAAGGGGGAGAGAGAGAAATTCTTCAGAACAAGCGTCGGAAAATGAGAATACATGCTAAATATCTGAAACGAGAGGGCAACGTGAGTTGGGCGAGCAGGAGGGAGATTTTGCCAAGTGGCAGGGGCATTGAGGGGCTGCGTTTCAGCATCAGCCTCTCCGCGGGCCCTGCGGCCCTAGCTCGGCCAAGCCAGCCGTCCATCAGGAACACAAGCCTCCAGCCGGGCAGCACAACAAGAGCTTTGGGATGCTAATGGCCTTTTAGGAATGCTAAATGGAGCATTTCTGTTGCAACAAAGGGGCAAAATGAGGGGAGAAAGGAATTGTAGTTTTTAAGTTTCCTTGGGGGAGGGCCAAACAATGGTGATTTAAATGGACAGTGTAAAAGTTTTATCTGTGTTATGAAAAAGAGGAACAGAGTACACATGCCCTCTTGGCAGCATCTCGCTTGGGTTACATGGCTGCCAGAGAGGCTCAGTAGAGGCTGGACTGGAATTTGCTGGGTCTCAGCCCCTCTGGGCAAAGGGCAACATGTTGATTTGAGGACCACTGGGTGAGTCCCATCTGCTCTGAGATATGTCTGCCCGTCTCGCTGCATTTATTCCTGTACTCATTTATTCACTTACGCAGTCTCTCATTCATTCGCTGGCATCCATTCGCTTGCTCAACCCACCGTGAGTGATTGAACGCCCACGATGGCCAGGTGAGTTCTAAACGCTGCTGACACTGCAGCCGACAAGCGGAGACTCTGCTCCCGAAGCTGACGTTCTGTGAGAGGATGGGAGCTCATAGCAGGTAGTGACTGGAGCGCAGCGTAGACGCGGCGCCAGGGGAGGCCTTTCTGAGGAGATGCCATCTGAGCTGAGATCTGAACGTAGAGGAGGAGCCAGGCCTGCAGAGATAGGAGGTAAGACCATCCCAGGTCAAGAGAACAAGTGTGGAGGTCCTGATACGGGAAACAGCTTGCTGTGTTTGAGGAACAGAGAGAAGGCCAGAGGGGAGAAGGCGGAGAGGAAAAGAGGGCAGGAGGGCCGCCCTCCTGATGGGCTTGATGGGAAGCCTGTCGTCTTGTGGGCATGATGAGGAGTTTAGTTTTATTCTGAGGACCCTGGGAAGCCATTGGAGGGCTTGTGGCCTGTCTGGTTGGTGGTGGACAGTGGGGACAGAGGAGAAGCAGAGAAGGACCCTGGGCTGGATGATCTGTTAGACTGCTCAGCAGGTAGGTTCTGATCCAGGTGGTACCCGATGGCAGTTGCAGGTTCTTGGTCAAGCTGTGAAGAAAAAGCTTTCACAGGGACCAACGAAAAGAAAGGAAAAAGGGCCAGAGAGAGAGAACATAACAGGGCTTTACTGCAAAGTGAAAGTACGTGCCGAAGAAGACTGAACAGGCGGGGCCGGGCCGACCCGTGGCTCACTTGGGAGAGCGTGGTGCTGATAACACCAAGGCCACGGGTTCGGATCCCCTCACTGGTCATCTTTATATAAGGGGGGAAAAAAGGGTGAACAGGTCTCTCCAACGAGGAGGAACCCCCCGTGGATTCCTAAGGGAAGGGTTTATATGTTGTCCTGGGACGGGGTGTTTCTCCGTCCTAACTAAGGGGAGGAATATTTGGCTGGGGGGCAGGAGCTAGGGTAATTAAGGCCTAATGGGCCCATGTGAGTTGCATTAGCTTCCTGCCATTGGTCACGCACAGTGGAGTCACTTTTGCTCTGACTTGTCCTTTCCAGTCTAGCATCACAGATGGAAGGTCGTATGGCAGTTGTCTGCACTTTTGTTCCTCCTAGTGCGCAAGCGTAGTGGTTTTTGTAAACTGCAAAGTTCTGGGGGCAGCATGCTGATTGGTAGGGTGGTTAAGCTGTCCTCAGCTCATTGTGGGTTCACTAACTCCTGGTGCCATCCAGTCTGAATATTTATGAGCAGCCCCCCGGTTGTGTCCTTGTTCTGTCTTGTGCAGGGTGCTGAGTGGTGCCCCAGGGCAGTTTTGGGCCATAGAAGGGCACTCTTGTGGTGTGGGGCACCGTCCAGGGGAGAGTGAGGCCATGGGCCCAGCTCACTGGGAATGTACCCACGGTCCTGGAGTATGACACAGGAGCACTCAAACGAGCTTGCCCAGGCTTTGCTCAGAGTCCAGAAATAGGATTTCTACCCAGGAGATGTGGCGCCGGCCTTTTGAAGGAAGAACTGATAGGATTTGGGGCTGGTCCAGTATCAAGGATGAAGAGACGCTGGAGAGAGGAGACAGTAAAGAGAATGTGTTCTGTGCCTGCTGCTTGCTGGGCGCCCCACCCCCTCTAGGCAAACCCCTCTGTGATATTATAGGGCTGCCTTCTTGCCCAACCTGCTTTTCACGTGCTTTTTGTCCTCAGGATTCTTTCTACGTGCACAATCTTATGTGGAAACTCAGTGGGGAAAACAGGTAACAGTGGAGCTGCTCTGGCTGAAGAAGGTGTTGCTGAAGATGGAGGCTGAGGTGTATTGTTTTCGCACACACCCCCCAAGGGCCCTGTCATTCCCTCATCGCCCCCCCACCCCCCGCTGCACCTCCAGCATGACCAAAGGACTCCTAGGGCCCCCAGGGACACAGTTTGTAAAGAGAGGCCTGGGACCAACTATCCAACCTTATTTTTGACCTGGCTGAATTTACTATATATATAAACAACAGGCAACTGGGGCGTGTTGGCTGAAATAATGTCATCACTTACTTCTCAATTTCAATGTGACTGGTTGATTGCACGTAGATCCCATGACCCCTGAGTCTGATTCCTAGGGATTGGCCAGGGTTATCACTGCCTCATTTGCGTTTTGTCCTTCCTGGTGATTTGCTTTTCAGGGTCAACAGCATGACCCGTCTGTCCCTTGCTAACCTCCTCTCTTCGGTTCACACACCTTTGTCTCCCTGTTGACGTTGACTTCTCAGGTATTTTCTGTTCTATAATGTTTTGGCTGCTGTTTCTTCCTTGTTTTTATAATTCATCTGCTGGTTGCTGTTTGCAAAACATCTCCCAGAAACCATCAAGTGGGAAGTCAGCATTGCTGACCCATAGCAAAGCCTCGTTGACTGATCAGGTTTGAGCAGCTCCATGTAAGGAAATTTTCCAGAAAATTACATGTGGCTTAAGTACAACACTTTTTATTTCATCTTCCTCATTTTGAATAACAGTTTTTCTGAAATGCATTTTATACTTATCTGCCTTTTTAAACGGAGCTCAAACATAATGTAGCTTTTTCTTAAGAACTCAGGACATCCATATGAACATTAATTATCTCATTATATTGAGTATAGTATATGAAAGTGTGTAGGTCTCTGTGTTCTGGTTCTAAATGGCCCCAGATGGCCCCAGTTAGCATTTCAAAAAAATAAATAAATAAAAATAATAAATAAATAATAAAAAAGAGCATTGTGTGTTAAAAACCTCACTTTTCTTACTCATAAAATGGGGATAATTATACCTTCCCTACAGAATTTTTGAAAAGATTAGGGCCTACATAAGATGCTTGACCCATGGTAGGCACTCAATAAAAAGGGTAGCTTAAAGAAAAGAATGAAAAAAATTTGGCAGTAGATGCTAGGGAGGCTAGATGTTTTCTGTTGTGAGTTCTGTTACTGGGATTGACCATTTGTATTTTTTTGAGCCTTCGGTATTGGGAAGCCCCCTCACCCAGTGTTTGTCTTTAAGGAGCTGAAGGAAAACAACACAAGAGAGGCTGTGGTGCAGTGGTTTAGGAGCCCACATTTTGGAGTCAGGCTGCCTGGGTTCTCATCTGGCTCTGTCATTTCCTGGTCATGTGACTTTGAGCAAGTTCCTTAGTTTCTGTGCATCTCAGTGTCCTCATCTGGAAAATGGGGATAATCATAGTACATATCTCAGAAGGTTACATGAGCATTAAATAAGTTAATACATGTAGCACACATAGAACAGCACTTGGCACACAGTAAGTCCTCTACATTGTGATGCTTACCTACTGTACTGCAGGCACACTGCTGGGGCCTGGGTATACTATGCAGGTGTCTGAGGTGTGGGTCCTGCTCCCAAGTAACCTAGGGGAAAATGGAGCAAGGACAGATTGAGGTACTTATGCAGGTCCTCAAAAAACTAAACATAGGATTGCCATATGACCCAACAATTCAGCTCCTATGCCCAACCCCAAGGAATTGAAAGCAGGTATTCAAATACATGTACACGAATGTTCAGAGCAGCATTACTCACAATAAGCAAAAGGTGGAAACAACCCAAGTGTCCATCATTGGATGAGTGGATAAACAAAACATGATGTGTCAATCCAATGGAATATTAGCCATAAAAAGGAGTGAGATACTGATGCACACTGCAATGTAGAAGAACCACAAAATCGTCATTCTGAGTGAAGGAAGCCAGACACAGAAGGTCACATGTTCTATGATTACATTTATGTGAAATGTCCAGAATAGGCAAAGCAAATTAGTGGTTGCCAGAGGCTGGAGGAAGGGGAGGCGAGGAGTGACTGCTCAGTGGGTATGTGGTCTCCTTTGAGGGTGACAAAAATGTTTTAGAAGTGAGGTGATGGTGGTATACAACACTGTGAATGCACTAAATGCCACTGAGTCGTGTGCTTTAAATGGTTATTTTTATATTGTGGAATTTCACCTCAATTAAAAAAAAAAAAGACCCAGGCAGATGGGAAGACCCAAGAGGGCAAGTCCAAACCACCAGGGCCCTGCGCAGCTGAGTGTGTCTGTGAGCACTGGGGGCCGGTCAGGGGAGCATCAGGGAGGCAAGAATGACATCTGCCAGAGGAAATTGGACTTACTGCACACAGCGTAAATGCATAAAATTGACCTCAGTTGGGTCACTTTAGGTCGTTTGCTTTTCACTGGGGAAGGACTGCCATGTTCTTTTGTAGTGGAGGAACACTGTGGTCAAACCAGCAGAGTCCCACAGTTCTTGGGAGGTGGAGAAGGCTTGGAGAAGTGGTAGGGGAGGGCTGTCTTGGGTAGCAGTCCTTGAACATAGAGGACTAGAGTGGAGATGGAGGAAGGTAGCTGATTCTAGGCAGATGACTGGAATGAGTGACATGCCCAAAGGGGATGGGTGGAGCCGGCCTTTTCAGGGAACTTCCAGTCAGTGAGAGTCTGGGTGGAACTTGGGCTTCAGTGGGAGAGCGGTGGGGGGTGGAGCAGACAGGTGGTGTGGGCAGGATGGCAGCCAGGCTGAGGAAGGTGGGATTTACGGGCCCCCTTACCCATAGGGGATGTGTTCTAAGAACCGCAGATTGTATATAACTCTATGTACATACCATGTACATATATATGTTTTTCCTACACATACATACCTATGACAAAGTTTAATTTACAAATTAGGCACGGTAAGAGATTAACAACAATAACTAATAACAAAATAGAACAACTATAACAATACACTAAACAAAAGTTATGTGAATGTGGTATCTCTCTTCCCGCCCCCCCCCCCCCCAAATATCTTATTGTGTTGTACTCACCTATTTTTGGACCTCGGTTTACTGTGGGTAACTGAAACCTCAGAAAGTGAAACCATGGATGAGGGGGACTCCTACATCTAGGCAGTGCTTATCACATTTTGGCATGCATCAGAGTCACAGATTCCTGGGGCCTTTCCCCAGAGATTCAGCAGGTCTGGGGTGGGACCCCAGAATCTGCATGTCTGACAAGCTTCCATGCTGCTGGTCTGGGTACCACACTTTGGGAACCACGATAGGCAGTGGGGATCCAGGACTGGTTTTTAGTAGAGGGCAAGCCTGATGACACAGTGCAGTGGTGGCCATTGGATATGGCTGGAATATCAATAACTCATTAAACAGGTGGTTTTGTTCCTGAATCAATCTCAGTAGATTTTTAATCCCCAATGCTCAGACTGTTAACAAAAAATTGTTAAGGTCACTGTTACATTTTGACAACCACAGCCTTTCTGGGAATGAAGTTTTCCCAACTCCAAATTAGGGGCTGTGGCCTAGTAAGTTTTTTATGCCCCTTCCTGGGCCAGAGAAGCAATCTAGAGAAATGTTTCTGTGCCTAAAGTGTTGGAATTTTCAGGATGTTTTAATAAGTTATAGGAACACCGAGCAGAATATTTGAATTTAGAAACTTTCTGGAAATTTCAGGCTATAAGATTATTGAGCCAGAATGTTTCTTGAGCTTCTTGATGCATTTTTTGAGACCTCCTATGTAGTATTCCCATGCAGAAATGTGGCTTCCCCAGGTGTGCATTAACACTTGCCTCTTTGCAGCCAGCGGAAACTTTAGCTAAGGGAAAAAGCCCTCCTACCCTTAGTTTCAAAAGGTTTTGAAATGCTAATTCACAGCCATGAAATACTCTGACAGCCTGGAATATAGTTATTCAGGGCAATCAGGCACCTTGATTACTACGGGAGTGTGAAAAGTAAATTGCTGCTACCCAAGAAGTCACCCGGCTTTTCAAGAGAAAGCTCAAAAAAATAGCACATAAAATTATCTTCGGGGATTACATTTCGTGTATCATGTGATGGGGTGATCTGACACCCAGTGTATCTGTAGGTGTGACAATGTCAACTCATAGTAGAAATCTAATAGCATTTGCCAGTATTCTCCTTATGCTAAAAAAAAAGATTGTGACAAATGTTTTCAGAATTTGTTACATGCCTGTCTAAAATCTGAAAGCGCATCTTTTTGAACTTCTATTTTTCCCATTTTCCATTGAGAAATCCTACCCCAGAGATGAGACTGTCAATACCTTTTCTTTTTTTAAGGGAAAGACTAATTTTCATCCATCCTGTATCTTTTACAGATGTTATCACTAATGACTTAAAAAGCTTTGTTGTATTTTTGCCATAATAAGCACAAAATGGAGTTTCTCCATGGATCAAGCTCAAAGGCAGGATTTAGTCCATAATCCAAAGGTTCCACACCCAGCAGTGGTCGGGGCTAGTACAGGTGCTGAGCAGAGGAAAGATTCTCCTTCAGCCAAGACTGATTGACACATGCCTTGAGGAAGGATCCCTTGTCACAGCCACCTGCTATGGGAATGAGGGAACTCCATCTTGGTCACTCTTCCATACTGGCTTTTCCCACCTGATTTATTTATTTTTTCAATCGTTAAGTAAGAAATACAGAGCATCCTTGTTTCAAAGGTCCCTCATTTGACTCTTGCTTGATCAAGGTCTAGTGGGTAGTTCTAGTTTACTGCTCTCCTAGCAGGAGCGAGAAAGAGCAGTTGTGTTGTTTTGTGCGTGTGCAGAAGCCAGCGGCCAGTGAGGAGGGGATGAGTGTACCGAGTAAATAGTCCTGTTTACTCTGCAGATTTCAGGAGGTGGTTGGGGCTGTTTGCATATAAGTCCTTGCAGGCTTCCATCCATCCGCTTCCTGCCCAGCCTTCTCTCCTGGCCTCTCCTCCTCCAACTGCCCTCTGCACGTAGGAGCTCCCCTCAGGGTCCTCCCCTCGTCCTTCTGCACATCCTCTCTGCAGATGACCTCATCCATTCCCCTGGCTTTACATAAAGCCAGCAAAGCCTCTCTTCTCTCTGGCCCTGGCCTCTCTTCTGAGCTTCATTCCCCACACCTCCCTGTTTCTCACCTGCACTCGAACGTCTAATAGACACCTTGGCCTGCTCAGGCCAGGCTCCTGGGAGAGTCAGGCTCAGTTCCTCTTCCTTGTTTACTCCCCACGCCCCATCAGCTCATCCCCGGAACTGATCAACACTGTCTCCTGCCCAACTGATTTTATGTCACCTCTCAAACTACCATGTCCCCATCCATCTGGGTGGCTGTGGTAGCCCCTCCCTGCTCTCCCACTTCTGCTAGTGCCCCAGTTTGATCTGTTTCCACATGACAGCAGAAACCCGGAGTAGCTTCCATTGTACTGTGGCACAGACCCCTTCCCTGTGTGTCTGACCCCAGCCCTCCTCTCCTTGCCTCCTGTCCACACTGCCCTCCTGCCCACACTGCCCTCCTGCTTGTTCCGCTCTGACTTGCACCTCTTCTCTCTCCCTTTGGCTGGTTCTTTCTCATTCCTCAGGTTTGGGCTCAAATGCCTCACTTAGGCCTTCCCTGATCCCCCTGTCTGAAGTCATGACTCCACATACCTGTATTGCCACGGTCTCTGGTTTTCACAATCGGAAATTGTCTTGTGTACATATTTATTCACTCCCTGAATGTCCATCTCCTGACACTAGACTGTAAATGCCATCAGGGCAGGCATCGAGTCTGCTTTGAGATTGCTGTGCTCCAGTCCCAGGACCAGTCCTGGGACCAGCGTGTGAGCTCAGTAAAACTCTGCACTGGGTGGAGGAAGGCATAGATGGCCACGAGCATGACATTGTGCTGGGCTTCTTGGCCTATTAAATTGTGGACTGTGGTCAAGTGTAAGGGAAGTATGTGGAAATTTAGTCACGTTACCATTTGTACAAACTCCTCATCATTTTGCTAATCCTAGCTTCTCTGCTAGAAGGTCTACCTTTAGCCTGATATTATATTCACTCACCTGTGCCTGGAGAAAAGTATACAATGTATGTACAATATATACATGTAGGGAATGCAGTAGAGTGGACACTCCAATGTGGATGTATTAAGAAGATATTCGAAATATGGATAAAATGCAGTGATATATGTTATCTTACTAAGAAAATCACCAGTTGTATTAGAGACATCATAGGCTTGCAGCGGTTGCTTTCTATTTGGGTAAAACATAGGAAATTCCTTAGTAGATATGTAGAATGGTGGAAATCAAGTCCATGGATTGTGTAAGTGGTATTGCAGATGGCACTGTTGGTAGGGAGGAGACACCATAATGACTCAGGGTTGTTAAATACATCTTCAGGAGTGTGTGGAAGTTGAGTGTGAAGAGGGGATGTGTGTTCTGAGTTTTAGAGTGAGCTGTTGAAGAAGATAATAAAAGTTTGGATCTCAATGTCTTTGAGCCTCCGATTACCAGAGGATAATGGTTTTCATAATACACTTGTCGGTGGAGTAAGGAACATTTTATTTAAATACACTTGGATGCATTCCTTCACACACCCATTGTGCATTTGACGCACTGCCACCAGACCTTACTTCCTCCATGACTCCGATGCCCTATCCCTGTCTCTTGCAGAATCAAATCCAAACTTCTTTGCCTGGAATTTGAGACCCTTCTTGGTCTGCCCCGAACCACCCATCTCTCTATCCTCTCCAGCCGCCTCCCGTGTCCCATGATGTTTATGCCACGCAGGTACCTTTGGGCTTGCATCTGGAGTTCTTCTAGGCATCTCTGTCTGTCTGGTCCCTTGACAGTAGAAATGGGGTGGGGGATGAGGGCTCAGCTCCTCTGGCGTAAACCCATACATTGGCTTCCACCTGCATAGAGTTGAGGTTATGTCTCCAAGCGCAGTGCCTTCATGCTTCCCAGAATGTCTCACTCATCGGAGACGCTTAATAAGTGTTTATCGACTGCATGAATGAATACGTGGCCAGGCTAAGAAGGGATTGATGAGGTTAGGGAAGGTTGTTGTGAATAGAGTCAGATTATGCTCTTTTTTTTAACAGGCCTTTAATCATTTTAGTCCCTTGGGAGGGAACAGCATGTCAAACTAAATTTCCAGAGGGGGATCTAAGACACAGAAAGGGGGGTGGCTGGTTTCTAAACCACAGGGTGGCAGAATAGCTGACCCCAGCTCTTTTCCTGGCTGGTGCCTTTGACTCTGGACCTGCATCCACCCGCCACGAGTACAGGAATAAGCTCATCTGCTCTTCAAAGTAGAAAACTGAATTTTTCTATCCTTGCAAATAGCCTCTGGTTTCCCAGCCTGGCTTCCTTCACCATTGTGAAGATACAGGACCAGGAGCACAGTGTTGATAAATTTCACAATCCTGTGGGGATAGTGGGCTGCTAAAACACTTTTCTCAACCGTTAAATTGGAACCTCTGAGACACCAAGATCTCACTTCCCCTCCCAGGAATTTTCCTATTAAAACATTTTAAAGGTCTATTCGACTGGTTTATAGTTATGGGAATTAAAAAAAAAATGAGTGGAAATTAAGTTTTAGGGACATTTCTTTTTGGTCTTCTTTAATGATCAGTTTAATTTCCACTTTATTGGCTTTTTGTTATTCCAAAGCAAAAGAATGAACTTTTTTTTCTTTCTTTCATATTTCGTAATTAGGAAACCCTCAGCAGACTCTGCGTATAAGCTATTTTGGTTTGACTATGGATTAATCACTTTCACTGTGTCAAAAACAAAATAATAGAGCCGAGAAGGTCATTTCCTTTTCAAGAGGCCTTTCAGTCTTCTGAGCAGCACCCTCCCTTAAATTTCTCTTATTCTTCCCCTTGGGGGCCTTGCCTTGTCTGCATGTTAGGGACCCCGCTCTGTGTCACCTACTGGGATTTGGGGACAGAAGGGCTGAAAGGTGGAAGCAACTTGAAGTAAGAATTCAAAGAGCCTCAGTAGAAGGGCTGTGTGGGACTTGCAGTTGATATTAAGGAAAAGACTGATGAGATTGGTCTCATGTTAGCAAAATGTTTGAAGTTTTGATCCCCTGTTTGTGGCTCTAATAGAGTCTACCTTGTGTACCAAGACCTCGTGTCATGCCACTTGGGGAGTGTACCAAGACCTCGTGTCATGCCACAGGCTACATGAGCCACATGTGGACCTCCCTCTGGGAAGAGTGTGTTGGGTAAGCTGGATGCAAGCGGGCAGCCTTTTGGGAGGAAAGGATGCGCTAGTCTGTAACGTTCCCAAACACATGGCTGAGAACCTTCACGGCCAGAGCACACTGGGTGTCCTGCACTCCCATCTTCTTCTTGGTAGGTTAGGGGGTCTAATGGGTTAAGAGGTTGGACTCTGTGCCTCATTGTCTGGGTTCAAACTCTAGTTCTACAAACTCTGTGACTTTGGGCAGGTGTCTTAACCATTCTGCAACTCCATTTCTCCTTCTATCTGTTGGGGGGGGGGGGAGTGACAATAATGCCCACTCATGTGATTGCTATTAAATGAGTTAATTCAAGTGTTTAGAACAGTGTTTGGTTCATAGCACGTGCTTGATAAATGTTAGCTCTGAGCCTTCTGAGTGGATTTTACTTTAGTCGCTGGTGAGGATGACTCAGAAGATTTCATCTGTGCTGTTTTCCCTCCAGAAAGGAAATTGTTTTACTTTTGTCTACGCTCACTTCACTATCTAGAGAGGTCACAGAGACAGCAAGTAGACAGAGCAATCCTGTCTTTTAGCCCAACTCCCTGAGACTACAGAAAAGTGAAATGTGATGAAAAGTTGGGATTAGAACCTCAGTCTCCTACCTCCTACATTAATGCTTTTACTACTAATCTAAACTGCGGCTGATTTAGAGCTCACTTTTAAGAGACGTGTGCTTTATGGAGCAAAACCATCATTTTGTTGGGGGCTGGACCCACAATTCAGTCTTCCCAGAACTTCTGGGATACTCTCTTTCAAGCTGTTTCTGTCCTGTGTGACCACCACGTGCCTCCCATCAGAGCCTTTCTGTGGTCCACAGCTCACCCCTCTCCCCACCAACCTCTTGGAACTTTCCGTATTGAGAGAATAGCCACAAACCACGCAGGCAGGCCATGGTGCCGAGGAACCCAGCTCTTTTTCACCTCTGTCCCCTGCCGTGAGGGAGCCTGCTGTCTCTGGGGACACAGATCTATTTTCCATGTAACACAGGTTGACTGAACACTGATACCCTCGAACAGAGTGATTTTCTTTAATACTTCTCAAGCATTGAAAGGGCACCCTCTGGAACCACCATATTAAACTCCTGATATGGTCCAAGGCTTGCTCTAAGCCTGTTTTGATCACTTTCCTAATATAATGATATTTCTTCACATTCTCAGTAATTAGACTCTGTAATCCCTCCACTCTACTCTGTTTGACCTTATCTTAAATTAAATTTTTTAATATAAAGTTTAAAAACAAGAAAACCCTCGAAAACGTGCTGATAATGAAAAAAATGTATTAAAACGAACAATAGTTTCTAAGTCCCAGACTGTCACTCCTCATAGAGGCCAAGGGCTTGGCTCAGACCCAACCCCGGGGCAGGTGTAGCCTCAGGTAAAGGGAGACCTCGCCCGCATGCCCTGCAGCCAGCAGCCTTGAATGGAGGCCGGGACAATGTGCCTCTCACGCAGTGGATGACGTTAGTATTGTTTTCTCTACACCCTAGAAACAGACTAAAACTGCAAACATATGTCCCCAAAGCCATATCTGGGGTCTGTTTCCCTCCAGAATTTCTAAGACACTCTGAGTCCCAGCTTGAAATCTGAATGGATGCTGGGGTTTGACCAGGTGCAGGGGGTGAAGTTGCCATACATGGCGCGGTGGTCCCAACCTGTCCCAGCCCCAGGCAGATGCTACAGTTTCAGCACCCCTGCGCGGATGGGTGAGAGGAGCCACACAGGCCTTTGGGGGGCTGAGCAGAGAGGCAGTCCTGAGAGAGGGAAGGGAACCCGGGGCTGGGAAACAGAGCCCTGCCCTTCACACAGCTGAGGTCTGGCAAGATGCTCCTTGGACAGGAGCCCCCAGGAGAGCACCTTCCCTGTGTCATTTCCTGGGGGTCTGTGTGAAGTCCCTCACCCTGGCTTTCCAGCTTCACACCAGCCCCCTCCCTGGTGGCCCTGGAGCCTGGGTTATTTGCTGTTTTTTCAACTGAGCACCACACCCTTGGACTGTCTGCCAAGAAGGACCATTGTTCGTGAGAATTCCTCCCTGGCTCCAGCTAACCCTTAGCTTACACTATTCTGGTTTTGTGGCCCTGAATTTTTCTTTTTTCAAGTCCTCTCCCTCTGAAACAAATGTATTCTGGCCTTCTCTTAACCTGGCCTTCTCATCAATTTTGATTTTGTTGCCCAAAAAGCTTTAAGAGGTGGGCCAGGGGTGTCAGAGATGAAGCTCTTCGGGGAAATCCAAAGTGGCTGCTTTGACCTGGTCTCTGAAGCAACTCTGCACCCCAGCCTTGGAGAGGAGGCAGGGGGGCTCCTGAGCTGTGGCAGAAGAGGATGTCGGGTAACCTGGGCTAGGGGTGTAGCACACGATGGGAAGTGAGTGAGAGGCGGGGGTGGGGAGGGAATAAGAAGGAGGAAAAGGTAGGCTGAAGAATGAAAACCAATATCTCTCCCCCCAGAATGGAGCCGATTAACCTGTAGAAATGGAGGTCCTGCCAAGCCCAACTTCCTTGTTTCCAGAAACCTTGGCACAGAAGCCTGGTTTCTGGCAGAGGCCTGTCCTCATCAGAGGAACCAGCAAAGCAGCTGCTGTGATTTTCTTTTTCCTCTCATTTCTGGCAATCCCAAATGGGACTGTTTACTTTTTTCTTCTCCTTTCTTCCCCACCCTCCTGTAGCAGGGAGTTGGTTCTGGTTAATGTTGAAGATCATAACATGATTACCCCAAAGTCTCATGAAATTAAATCACTTTTCTTCAAAGAGAAAGGGGTGGGGGGACCGTCTGGCTGGTAGGCCGGCGAGGTACGAGCGGATATTGAAAGCAGGCTGGCAGCCACACTTCACTTTGCACAGCACAGGCCCGGTGGGGCCGAGGCTGCCATGCACAGGGGCCCAGCTTTGCAAACGGTGGCTCAGAGGAGTCGGGTCTCCCACCTGAGCCCAGACACCTGTCTCTTGAGCGCAGGGACTTGGAGGTGGGAATCAGAACTGGGGATAAAGGTGGTTGCTGGGTGATTCAGAGAGCCAGATCTGAAAGTGAGTCATTTGGGAAGAAATTGAACCCTTCAAGCAAGTCCCCATGAGGGTTCTCTATCACTTCCCTCCCTGGGAGTTCATCCGGTCAGGGAGCAGATTTGAGGGCAGCCTTCCCACCAGAATAGCCTGGGATGGCAATCTCAGACTTCACAGGCATGGCGCTAACTTCAGTGGTAGGCTGGGGACATGTGCGTGTGTCTTTGCTTGTGTCATATTTTCCTGGACCCATTCAATTTCAGGGGTTGAGAGGACCCTGGAGATCATGCAGCACCTGACCTCCCACCCAGTGCAGGAATCTCCTGTCCACTTTACCTCGACAAAGAACACTCAGCCTCTGATTCGTCCCCTGCAGGGGTGAGCGTCCACTCTCTCGCAAGGTCAGTTCTTGGAGAGAGATCCCGAGAACTGCACCTGTTGATCCAGGTTGTGCCTTCTGGGTCCAGCTTGGCCAGGGCCTGGCTTGGAAAGTGCTTGCTGTAAACGAGGCTTTCTCTATGGCATGGGCAGCCTGTTGGGGTTCTCAGTTCTCTTGGTGCAGGGGGTTCAGCACCCCCTCTTTGGGTGTTTTCTTGGGCTGTTTCCCTCCATTTTTCAGTGTCCTGCAAGGGAAACAGGAAAGAGGGAAGCCATTTGGAAACAAACCTGGAAGATGCATGATTCCTGTAGCACCTTGAGTTCTTTGGTGGCACTGACCAGCTCAGGAGGCCCAAGAACCAGTTGATACATGGAGTGAAGACGTTAGGGGATTGGTCTGCTGGCACTGAGAGCCAGAGGGCACCACTTCGGTGACAAAGGGAGCATGGGAGAGAAGGCAGCGGTGCCGGCTGCTCACAGCATGGAAAACGAACCAGCGCAGGAAGGAAACTTGACGTTGGCGAGGTGGCTTCCCACAAGACAGCATGTAAGTTCGGCAAGTGCATTTTTCTGAGGTCTTAGGGATGGGAGGCGGCCAGCTCTCTCCGCTTGGAGCTTGGTGCTGTGACTCATCTCATCAAGGGTCACTGAGCGTCTCTCTGTGCATGGCCTTGGGTTGAACTCCTCACCTGGCCAGCCTTCTCGAAAATGTGTGTCATTCCTTGTGAGGCAGAACCATGGAGCGGGTGAGTGAGTGTGCACATCAGTGGAAATTCATCTCCACCGCTGGAAAAACAACTCCAAGTTCATGACTTGTTGGCTTCAGAGGTGTGACTGTTAAGGACGGAGCCGACTTTTTTTGTTTTTCACCAAACAGGCCCAAGTCGACAGATCCAGATGAGTGTCCTGTCCACTTTAGTAGCCACCTTGGGAGGCGAATTCATCTGGAGATCTATTTCACCAGCCCCAAGGGGAAAGCCAGTCTTGTTGCTTTACAGCCAAAGTTAGTTTTTATCCAAAAACAACATCACCCAAGCTTGATCCCTGAGCCTGTTCACCAGATTTGACACCCAAGGGTTGGGGCTGGATGTAAAAGTCCTATTCAGGTCCAGGGGGTGAGGAGCTGCCACCATCTGGGATATTCAGAATTCCCTGAGGGAAGCTCCCAAAGACAGGCTTGGAAATGTTTTGGGCAGCGGTAGCTCTGTTGGAATAAAAGAGCAGTCTACACCCTGCCTTCCCCAGCATCCAATGATCTTACTCAAAGGAGTGATCTGGCTTGTTAAAAAGGCAACCTCACCACATTGTGGCCAGGTGTGGTTAGTTTGTGTACCAAAGAGTCTCTTTGAGAGGCTCAGTATAGCACAGTGACTAAGAGCATGGACTTCGGAGCCAGATTACCTGAGTTCGAATCCCAGCTCCACCACTTACAGATGGTATAGTCTTGGTTGGGTTGCCTACTCTCTCTGTGCCTTGGTTTTTCCATCTGCAAAATGGGGCTGTATGAGAGTCTTATCTGGTTGGTATTAGGATTAGTTGACCTTGATGGGCCACAGGAATGAAAGGGGAGGGCCCATCAGCATCCTCTGGTTCTTACTCATTGCCTCCCTTACCTGCCTTAGGAGGGGAAGGCCTCGAGACCCTCAGGGACTTCAGCCCTGTAGCTTCAGACTTGGACTGTGGGTGCTCCTGCTTCAGCCTGTGGCCTGGAGGTGTGGCCTTGTCAGTCCTAGCACTTTGGAGGAGAGCCAGGACAGAAGAGAGGGCAAAACATATTTTCCTAGGGGGAAATCACCTTAGAACTGGTCAGTGGTTGGTAAACTCTCTCTTAGTTGATAAGATCCGTGGAACCTAGCTAGAGAGAGCAGAAGAAAGCAGAGTTGCTGGGGTAGAAATTAGGGAGGGCTTAGGGGTTGGCCCACCCCTCAAGCCCAGGATAGCCCTTGAGATGAGGCCATCAAATCCTGGGGCCCCTTGAGGTATTTTTTAAAAACTACTGTTCAGCAAGGTGAAGTGATTCCCCAAGGTCCCTCAGCTGGCTGCACTTGTGGGAGCTGAGGCGAGAGCCTGACACTCATGGAAGACACACCCCCCCCGTGCCCTTAATCTTCACGGCACGGCCACCTTCATTAACTAACGTAAGGGATGCCCCATATCCACGTGTAGTGGAATCCCACAGGATCCTTCGTCCACCCCACTCTGCACGTGCACTCACCACCGCTGGAATTCTTTAAAGGCAGAGGGACGGAAATGCCCAGGCAGCTTTAGGTTCCCCAGTTTAGACCAGCTCACAGTTTCTCAGCTTTCAGTATATCGAACAATCAGTGAGTCCAACACGAATACATAGAATCATACACTTGGCACCGTTATTGGTGATTTAAGTGATTTTCTAGGGTATTTTGACAATTAATTATTTTCACCTCCTGTGTAACCTTCAGTCACCTGCCAACCCAGGGCGGTGTGTCCCTAAACAAGGACTCAGGTGTCCTGTCTCGTGGCTCCATGCTGTCAGAGGTGCTTTCTGGCTACAGGGGCTCCCCTGCACTTATTCTAGGAACCATCACTTTCCTGTCTGGTGATTTGGAATACTTTGACTCCCAGTTTGGTGTTGTGGATGTGAGTTTGAGCATTCTGTTTACATTGTGTAGCAGAGGGGAGGGGTTGTGTTTCGGAGGCTGAAACCTCGCCGCACTGCCGCTTTTCCCTCTCTTTCCTGGAAAGGCACCCTGCCCCGTACTGCAGCAGGTGATGGTCAGACAGTTGGGTGCACGTCAGACTGGCCATGTTTTATTGTTCCTTCCTGTTTGGGGTATCTTGGAATTAACAAATGAAGAGACAGAGGAAAGAACTGATAACAGCTGGGCAGACAGTATCTTCAAAATGTGGGCAGCCAGTCCCAAGTCTCCAGTTGGAAATGGAAAGATTCAAAAGAAAAAAAGAAAAGAAAAGAAATGGAAGCAACGATGTAGATTTTGGCCAGCAAGAGAGACAAGGTTTGGGGCTACATGTTATTTGAGGAGCAGACCCAGGAGAACAGCAGTTCAGATAAATTGGAGGTGAGAGGGAAGGCATCCAGAGGCAACAGGATGTTGGAGGTGGTGCAATGGGCTGAGGGTTGAAGGACTCAGTTTCCGATTCAGCGCATACTGTCAGCTCATTTTAGCACTTGGAGCAAGTCATGTCACCTTTCTGAGCCTCGGTGTCCTCATCTGTAAAATGGAGATAATAATCCCCAGCAGCCTCACAAGGTGGTTGTGGAGACCAGATGAGCTTAGACAAAGGGGACATCCTTTGTTTTTAATTGTAGTAGTAATAATGACAATTTAATAAATACAATGTATCTGTTAGAAACAATGTGGGGAAAGGTTGAGAAGATAAACTTCAATAGTTCAACATCCAGAAACATTGGAAGGTGGTGGAGAACTCACTGGAGGAAATTTAAGGCAGAAGAAATGATATATAAACCACCCATTTTGTCTAGTCTTAGACAAGGTTTCCAAAACCTAGCCGTCAGGAGAACTAAGAATCCCTCTGAGTGGCTGTGGAAGGGCTGATGCCCAATGAGGGTCTGTTGGTCATCAGTATTTGTAGAGTATCAGTATTTGGGGGGCACTAGGCTCCACGTTGGGAGTGTGGAGTCATCCCAAGGAAGATGTTTGCCATAACAGGTTTAATTATCCTTACTCAATTCTTGTGTCCCATTCCCAGACAGCAGTTAAGCACTCCTTGTCAACACTCAGTATTCTGTTTATTTGTCCATTCATCCATCCATTCAACCAACCAACTAACAAAGATTGAGCCCCTGTTCTGTGTCAGGCACTGTGGTTGGTGATGGGGTACATAGCGGTCAGCAGAAGAGTGGCAGTCCCTGGCCTTCGTGGGGCTTACGGTGTAGTATGGAGTTAGACAGGTGAGTGTCATAAGCTGTGATGACACAACAGGAAGGCACAGGTTGCTATCCAAATACCAGGTTGTATTTCCCCAGGGTAGAGCATTGGGGTGTTTAGGAAAAACTTCTGGGAGGAAGGATAGGGAGGAATTAGCCAGGTGAAAGGGGACTGCTGGTGCAGGGGTTGCAGAGGTCCATAGGTGAGAAAGAACACAGCAACGTTGACTTTCCTCCCTCCACAGGCCGTCCAGCTCAGGGGAGGTGAGGGTAGAAGCATCCTGCCTCCTGCCGTCTCTGGCTCTCAACTGTATTTTAAAGAGGAGAATAGGAGAGTTTCCTTAAATTCTGGAGGAAATTTGTTTAGCTTCAGCCTTACCACATTGCAGAAGCTTTTATTCTTAATTCTTCTTTATGGCTGAGGTTTTATGTTCCTGAACACAACTTGCCCAGTGTCTGTCTTTCTGGAAGGAGTTGACCAAGGTACCCAGGCCTACCCTCCGGGCAACCTACTGTAATGAATAGGATAGAAAAGAGAGACAGTGGGTTTCTGGGGTAGAGAAACCTTCTCTGGAGTGTTCCCGAGGTAAGCTTGATCACCTGAGTAACCCTTCTAAACTTCTCAAAGAAGCGCCTCTGAGTGTCCTGGACTTCGTTCATAGTAAGCCTTCTGAGAGGAGGCAGAGGATAGTATGACCCAGAGGCTTTGGGGTTGAGTAGATCTATGTTCGAATCCCAGCTGTGCCACTTACTAGCCATATGGCTTGGCGTGTCTGCCTTTCTGAGCCCTGGTTTCCATATCTGTAAAGTGGGGGCAATAGTGTTCCTTGCCTCGTAGGGTTTTCTAAGGATTAAATAAGACCGTGTATGTATGGAAAGCAATGTAAACACTCAGGGGTGCTGTCAGTAGTTATTACCATTGGAATAAAATTTAGCCCAGGAGAGGAAACTCCTGGAAAGGAAGAGAAGCTATCTCGGAGCTGGTGAATCCTGGACCTTCAGAGAGGTCCTATTTTGGTCACATACAAGGAGCAGGAGCCGAGTCAGGACACAGACCCAGCACAGTATCCATTCACTCACCCCCTGCCCTGTAGAGCCCTTGTCTGCGAAACCTGGGGAATAGCTGCTTCCTTGCTCTACCGGGGGCCCAGGCCTGAGCACACGTAGCATAGTCCCAAATACCTGGGATAAAAGTATTGCTGGCTAGGAAGAACCTTAGTGACCAAGAGCCTGACTCCCACCTTTTTGCAGATGGGTCAACTGTGGCTTAGAAAATTCAACAAATGGGCCAATGTAAGAGTATTTATGGGGCACCCACTCTGTGGCAGGCCCTGTTCTGGGTGTTTGGGAGACATCAGTCAGTCAAGACAAGTCTGCCTGGAGCAGATTTTCTGAAGAAGCAATGTGTTTTGCCCAGGGTGATAGGGTTAGATCTGTTTTCCAGGCTTCTATTTTACTTTGAACGCTTTCTTTGGAGTACTAATTTAGCAGGTCTGGGGTATATCCAGCTGGAAAGAAATCAAACATCTAGGGATGCTCTTGGTGGCTTCTATAGTCCTAATAGCTTCCTAGCCTCTCCCCACATACATCCAGTCCTGGGCTCTGGGAGAGGAGACCCACATGGCAAAGAAGCAGAGGCTCAGTGGTACGTGGCCCCCAGAATCCTTTGTGCAGCCAGGAATGGAGGCCGTGATGAAAGAGTGTCTCCTGCCGCCCTGTCGCTGTGCTGTGGGAGTAGAACTCTGCTTGAGCATGGTGGGGTCCTCTTCCTTCGGGGCAGCAGGGGCCCAGGGGTGAGCCGTGGTGACTCATGAGTCACCTCCTGTCCCCTCTGGCTGCTTCTTCAGCATCTGAAACCCTTCTTCCTGAGCTTTGGGCTTTTTCTAGGCCCCCTGAAAATGTGCCCTGACAATGGGGTGGGCTGGGGATCTTCTCTTTGCCTCCCCGCACTGTATCGATGGCTTTGGTGGTAGCAGTGTTTCTTTTCTTAAAACCCATTTTCTTCTTCTAGCACATCTTCTAGCTGCTTCTGGTCCCTGAAGGAGTGGTCTCTCAGCAGCTGTGTTTCCTGGCTCCCCACAGGCTCCAAACATCTCTTCAGCACATCATTGAAACTTTTTGACTGGGCTAACCAGTGACTCAATAGCTAAATCTAATGGCCCTACTTGGCCCCTCCAAAGCAATTGACCACATGGACCTCTCCTTCCTCTCTGAAATTCCCTTCACCCTTGGTTTCATGACCGTGTCTCTGCTCAGGCCTGTCTGTCTCCCTCCTTAGTTTGTCCTTCCTCTCCAGCTCCTACAAGGGGGGGTGCACTCTGAGGTGACCCGCCGTCCACTTAACCCTCTATACTTCTGGTCTCAGAGACCCCATTCACCCTTAGAGTGGAGAGGTAGGTGATTCCAGTTGTCTATCTTTATTCCAGTCTTTCTTGAAACTTCAAATACTGTGATCTCTAACTTAGAAAGTTGAAATCTCACCTTATTAACCAAAATGTACTTCCTCTGTGGGCTTCCTTCTTTATGCCAATGAGCATCACTCAGAAGCACCATCTTGGTCTTCTTTGACTTAGCCAATCATCCAATCCTGTTGGTTGTCACTTTGTGAGGTCCCATTGTCCTTGTGCCTTTCCTTCATATCACCAGCACCCAATCCCTATTCACACAGGGACCTTACTACCCTGCCAAGCGTCTCCTCACCTCATATCTCCCACCCCCAAACCACCTGCCCCACAGATCCACACTTGCTGTTGTAAAGTACCCCTTCCATCGTGACCCATCGATGAGGAAGCAGACCTGCTGTCACAGAGAGTTCTAGTCTCAGGCCTGCCTTTCTCAACACTTTACTCCTTAGAGGAGAAGTTGATGACAGGCTGGGAAAGTTATGAATAGCAGGAAGCTGGGTGTGTGGGGGGTGGGATAGCCATAGGGGAAGCTCTGTCCCACGGTTGATGGCGATAGTTGGCTGGATAATCAAATAAGTCAGATAAATATTTAAGTATTCAATTTTAACTTAGGATCTGGAAATGTTCATCCATTTGCCAAGCTTTTGATGCAAGGCCAAGACTTTTTCTTTGAGTTTGGGTCTGCTGGCCGGATTCTGTGTTATCTGTCTTGCATAAACCTTGCCCACAATACCTTGTCTCCAGTCTCCAGTTTATTTCATTAAAGTGAAGTGATTCCTCAGAGAAGCTTGTGAAGTTATCTGAGTTCAGAATCTTATATATATATAGAAAAAAAAAAAATATATATATATATATATATATTTTTTTTTTATAATTTCCCCCTAGCCTTTCCCGGATATCTCCTCCACATCTCCTTTGACAGCACTTCTTTTGTGAGTGTAGCAACTGAATTTTGTTGAGTCTTTGCAGCTGAATTTTCAGAGAAACAGCCACACTTTTCACACTGTTTTAAATAGGCTGGGAACACACACAACCGGCCGTGCTCAGGCATAATGCAGAGTGCCTGGTAGCCGTGAGCCATGCGTAACTTGCTATGGACACTGCTGAGTGGGCTTCCCAAAGATGGTGGGAAGTGTAGATCACTCTGATGAGTGCATGGAGTAGAGCTTGGCCATAAGAAGGGTTTTCTTTGGTTTTCTTTTTTTAAGTTTGGATGAGAGAATCAGTTTACAAAATGATCTTGACTAAAATGATGGAAACAACCTAATCAGATGAAAAATCAGGGGGATTAGTCTGAAGTCTTTCCCATAGGTCTAAAAAATGAATTGCACCCTCGCAGTGTAATGGATACTTGTACTAACAGAAGAGAGCTACGAGTTTTAGTGGAAGGGAGGATTTATATGAGTCAACCATGGGATGTGTTTGTCAAAGGAAGCTAATGTAATTTTTGATTAGCATAGTTGTCTAGTGTATAAAATAGGTTTTAGGGGATACTGACTATCTCCCTGTTACCCATTTCTCCCCTCCTCCTCCATGTCCTGCCATTGACACTGGGGGGATTGTATATGACTTGTGTGATCCAGTAAGGACGATTTCATCCTCCTTGCCACATGATTGATCAACACACAGCCTTTCTTTGGCTACAGAAATTGGTCCAGAAATGAACATGTGACCCAGTTTGGTCTAATGAGTCCTGGGGACATTGGCTGAAAGCATTTGTAAAATAAGGTGTTTAATTTTTCTGGGGGAGATTCTGGAAGCCAGCACCTGCTCTTACCTTGTATGGTGTGGAGTGTCAATATGAAGCCTGGAGCTGCTGCATCTATTTTGCTACCATGAGGGGCACTCACTGTAGGATGATACTGATACCTTGAAGGCCTGGAGGACAGATGGAAGAAACCAGGTTTTTGATGACATCCCTAAATGGAACCAACTTTACTTCTAGACCTCCCAGTTATCCAAACCCATGTAATCGGAGCCACTTTGGGTTAAGTTTTTTTGTTATTTGGCATATTGAGAGTCCTAGTTGCCACAGAGATGAGAGCCTTCACTTCCTCTGGGAGGGACAGATATACTTGGAATATTGCCTTTGCTTCTGGGCCCTGGCCTTTGAGAGGCACATCGAGGAACTGCAGAGTGGCTGATAAAGAGCTGCTGGGCTGGAGGAGGGATATTGAATCCAGGTTTAAAAAGCATATACAGGGGCCGGCCCTGTGGCTCACTTGGGAGAGTGCTGCGCTGGTAGCGCCGAGGCTGTGGGTTCGGATCCTATATAGGGGTGGCTGGTGCGCTCACTGGCCGAGCATGGTACAGACCACACCATGGTGCCGAGGGTTGCGATCCCCTTACCGGTCAAGGAAAAAAAAAAAAAGCATATACGGTGGGGGTGATGACCCACTTTCATGTATAGATTCATAATAGCATTCCTTTAAATGGAAAGCTCACCAAATACATTTCTGAGCGGATAAGGTTTGTAGAAATGCAGAACTGTTAACTGTTCAGGAGCACGTGTATTGCATAAGATAAAATATACTTGTAGCCTGCTGGAAATAGAGACAATTTTCACAAAGGCATAGGGTGATTTGAACAAAAAGAGGCTGTTTTGTCTAGTCATTTTGTGGGAGGGAAACCCAAACCCCAAACTGTCATCATTCCCGTGTAGAAACAGCCACCAGAGTGTTGTTTTTACAAGACGCTGTCACAGGGTGGCCCTTGGTAGGCGGGTGTGCAATGACTCGTTGCAGGCGATTTCCATCTGGGGAGCAATATCCCTTGAGTGTTGGCTCCTTTTTCCTACCAGAGTGTTGGTAGAAGGAGACCTCTGGACATTCTGCAGCTCATTCCACAGCCTTTTTATGGGCCTCTTTAGCTCCAGTTTTGTTCTTTGCAGCTTCTAACATTTCCTTCTGATACTTAGAGCAACAGGAGTGAAACCAGCAGCTTGACGCCCTTGTACCAGGATGCCACGGAAACAAACAAAAGAAATGAGCTGTGTGAGTTGAGCAAGGACCTCCTGGTTGGCTGTGGGCTTCATCACTGTAACACAGAGACCTCAGAACACACTGGCTCACACAGGCTGGATGTCACTTCATGGCTGGGAGGTCGGGGCGAGTAGGCAGCTCTGTTCCATGATGTCATCCAGGACAGGACCCAGCCTTCTGTCTTGCTGCTTACTACCCACTGGGTGTTGTGCACATTTTCACGGTGGAAGCTGGTGCTCCAGCACCCTGTCTTCATTCAGCCTGCTACCACACCACGAGGAGTGGGAGTTGGCCAGGTGGGCTGGGTCAGGCAGGGGATCAGGAGCATTCCAGTGAGAGGAAGCTGTAGGCACAGGGACTTCGAGATGACAGAGAGTTGGGGGCAGTTGAGGATCCAAAAGGATTCTGTGGGTCTGGAGTGCCATGTGTGAAGGGTGAGGGATGAGGCAGGAGGGTGAGGCAGGGTGCCATGCTGCAAGCCCTGGTTGGCCTTAACCAGCATTTGGACTTTATCTTGATGACAGAAGGAAGAAGATATTGAAGGATTTTAGGTGGGTGGGGCCATGACTGGTTTGTGCTGTAGAAGGATCACCCTGGTTGCTCAGTGGACAGTGGAGCCGAGGGAGGGGAGACTGAGGCAGGGAGACAGTAGGTGGGGGTGAGATCTGAAGCATCCACTACCTCCCACATGCCAGACTCCTGGGGCTGAAAGAGGAAGGATGAGCCCCCTATACCCTTAGAGTTCCCTCCAGGGGTTCTTTTCCACATATGCTCGGAGGGTAAACTCAGGCTGGGTAGGCAGAGTTCACTGTTCTGTTTTCTCAAGACAGCTCCCTTTCCTTTGTTTGGGACTCTGGGCCTGTACTGATTTGTCCAATAGCTTTCAGGAAAAGGTACACAGTAAACCAGGCTTGTGCTTCCTAAAGAGATGATTCTGTTTGAGTGCTGTAACCTTGTAGAACAGAAGGGTGTTGATCTGAGTCCTCCCTGAGTGCTCCTGTGCTGTGGCCACTTGATCCACAAACCCGGTCCTGGGGTCCAGGGATCATGCAGAGCTCATGAGCCACTCCTCTGAAGGCTGAAGGTCTGGCCCTGAGGCCCCAGGGTAACAGAGGTGGCTCCTTGGGCATCCTGCCCCAGGGAGCTTGTGGTCTACTCAGGAGCAGATGTAGAAAGCCCAGCTCTTCAGGAGGCTGAATGAAGCCACTCTGTCTCACTCTCTGCCACTGTCCCTCCTCCCCAGGGGCTGTGGCACAGCTTGCATGACTTTCCTGAGAACAGGCTGCCACATCCACCGCTGGGGACCACACCACTATGCTGGGATGAGCACAGCAGAACCCCAGTTCCACCAAGCTGGCATTGGTGGTGAGCGAGCTACCCGGTGGGCAAGAGTAGGGGGCAGGGGGAAGAGGAAAAGCTGCCGAAGGCTGCACTGAGGGGGTTCTGTGGGGGACTGGATGGGCTTTAGGGGTCTTTTGGCCAACTCTTCCTTGACTTGAAATTTTCCCTTGTCCTACTCGTGAAGATTTTGAGGCATCACTAGTGAGTTGGGTCAGGAGTTCTGGGTGCTGAGCCTGGCTTTATCACCAGCTCACTGGGTAAGGTTGGACCAGTCCTTTTTCCTCTCTGGGCCTCAGTCTCTTTTTACAAAGCAAGGGTTGGCCTTAGATGTCCTATTAGGTCCCTTCCAGCTGAGTTGCTCCATGGTTCTCTGGAGCTTCTAGCACCCCAGTGACATATGCTAAATAGGTGCCACGCGGCCAGATGGGTGGATGGGCTCCGAGTCCGATCTCCACACCACTCCCGGGTACGTTGTGCATTTGAGGACTGAGACCTCAGGGCAGACCTGGAAGCCTGGAACACACTCAGATGTCGCAGATGGAGGATTTTTCTGCTTCAGTTATCTTCTTTGCGGGTTTTGGGTTTTCAGACAGGGCTGGCAGCTTGGCTGAGCCAAGGTAACCATTTCCGAGCTGGCTGGAAGCATGAGTGGAGGACCTCAGGGTTGAAAATCTGTTCTCCTTCCAGTATCAAGAGTTTGAATGATTCCAAATGCAGAGAAACAACCTCTCTCCGAGCTCCTTATGGCCAGCCATCACGAAACCCTTGCACTTGTTCAGCCTGCAAAGCGTGATGTGTCGGAACAATTTAAATGGTTGGGCTTACCGATTAATTTCTCCCCAACCCCATGCCTGGACTTTCAATAGCTGCCATCGGACTGGTGGTGACTGATAGGGAGTCAGTATCCCCAGCCCAGGGTGTAGACACCCCCATGATGTGGAGAACTGAGAAAAACAGGCAGAGTCGAATTTGTGCTAGAACTTTATTATTAATTAGCATCATATATTTTGGCTACTCTCCAATTTCTACTTTTTATACCTTGATACGCACATTAAAGCAATGTCCTGGATGACGGTGATTTCCTGTTGATAATGCACTATGAGTTTTGCCTGAAGACTTTCTCAGATGTTCCCTACTTGCCGTCCCTGGTGGCTTTCTTGCTGCTGGGTGGAACTGAAGTGTTAATTGCCCCTTCTGAGAACTCCTGCTCTGTGCCTCCCCTTCATGCAAAGGCCACCTTGAATGTGGCAGGCGCTCTCTGCCACTCTGGGACCTTCTGCCTCCGCACACCCCACACTCCACAGCTCTGGAGCTGTGTCTGCAGCTGCAGCCACTTGCCTGTGATGGTCTTTTTCCAGTTGGGGGTTTCATCTCCCTTTTACAACCTGGCTCCCACCACCAACCTCCTGCAGTTTCTGGCAAGGACTTGTTAGAGTGGCCAAACAGATTTTCTTTTTTAACAGTAACAAAGCTATCTGGACACGGCAGCATAGTTACTAAAGCAAAACTAACACTTCTCCCTTCTACGCCCCAGAAGTCCTGGAGCCCACGTGCCTACCTATCCTTTATAGGCTGAGTGGGGAGATGCTCATTTGGGACACATGGGGGAGATGCCGAGGCCACAGGACAGGACATGGGTGTGTGAGCGGAGGATGGTGTTAACACCTGTCTTCTCCCAACTTCTGGCACTGATGATCTTTTGGTAGGAAACAGGCTACCAAACCTAGTTTTTCTCACTTGGCAAAGCAGTTAAGGACTCACTCAGTGACACTGCGCAGTCGATGCTGGTGTCTAAAGCCTGATAGTGCAGGAGGCAGCTGCTCAGGCACCTTGCTTTGGCTGGCTTCTTGCTGCCAGCCTTCTCTAGCCTTCTCTTTGCTTGGGTATAGAAACCAGGCCAAGTGCCTGGGGAACATTTAGCTTTTTGTTGTGAGGAGGGGAGAATTAGAAAGTCAAATGCTCCTATGGCCTGAGAGCCAAGAGAAGGGGGCAGGGAGGCTGGCGGGGCCTTGAGGAAGCTCAGCCATACTGGGGGTGCTTCCTGGTTCTGGGACTGCTGCAGGCCAGGAGAGGGGTGGGCAGGTTCCCGGCAGCCCTGCTACTCCTTCCCGTATTCTCCAGGGGGACCCCTTCACCCAGGGCCCTGAGGGGGGAGCACAGGGCGTGTGAAGCCGACCAGAGGGAGATGGGTTGAAAAAGAGCCAGCCTGAGAAGAGTGCCGGATGCCAGGCGGAGGAGTTGGCAGTGCCAAATGAAAGGTCTCTGGAGTGTTGGTTATGTCTCACTTTCTACAATAACACCTCATTTACTTGGCATTATCAGAGAATGAGCTGTTCCTCTTAACTGACTTTTCCTCCCCCAGACTTTAAACATTGAATCATTTCGTGTGTCAAGCGTTTTTATTATTACTTTTTTGGTCTTGGTCCTTTTTGTGTGGCTATCGCATAATACCTGAGATCGGGTAATTTATAAAGAACAGAAATTTATTTCTTACAATTCTGGAGGGGCCCTGGGCATCTGGTAAGGGCCTTCTTGCTGCGTCGTCTCATGGAGGACAAGCTCATTCTTTTATCTGGAACCCACTTCTGCAAAAACACCTGGATCCATTCATGAGGGCAGAGGCCCTGTGACCTGATCACCTCTTAAAGGTCTCACCTCTCAACACTGTTGCATTGGGGATTAAGTTTTCAACACATAAATTCTGGGGGACACTATAAAACCATAGCATTTTTATGGTGAAATACATGTAGCAAAATTTATTGTCTTAACCATTTTTATGTGTACAGTTCAGTAGTGTTAATTACATTCACATTGTTGTGCAAACATCACCACTGTCCATCTCCAGAACTTTTTCATCTTCCCAAATGGAAACTCTATGCCCAGTGAACAACAATTCCCTCTTCTCCCAGCCCCTGGTAACCACCATTCTACTGTCTGTCTCTATGAATTTGACCACTCTAGGTACATATAAGTGGAATCACACAATATTTGTCCTTTTGTGACTGGCTCATTTCACTTAACGTAGTGTCTTCATGGCTTACCCATATTGAAGAATGTGTCAGAACTTCTTCCCTTTTAAAGGCTGAATAATATGCCAGTGTTTGGTTATATCACATTTTGTTTATCTGTTCATCCATCTGTGGACACTTGGGTTACCTCTTGAATGAATAATGCTGCTGTGAATGTGGCTATACCCAAGCTTGCTTTTACAAATACCTTTTTAGAAATATTTTTCTTATTTCAGAAGTAGATTCATTTAAAAACATCTGCAAATGAAAACAAGTTAAAAAAGAATCATTCATCATCTCATTATCCAAGGAAAGTTCTGGTGTATATATTCTTTATATGTAGTTATATACACTTGTGTTTTACCTTTTAATCCATGTACATGTACATTTGGTTTCAAAAAATAGGATTTTATAGTCAGACATATACTATTTCGTAACCTGCTTTTTAAAACTTACTGATACATTGGGTCTCTTGCTGCAACATAATTTTCATGAGTGCCTAGCATTTTAGTACATGTACGTACCACAAATTCTGATGAATTTCTCACTGTTGGGTCTGAGGTGGTTTCCAGTTTTTCCCTATCACCAGCAGCACAGTGAGGCACGTCTCTGGAGCTAAGTCTCTACATGTATGCGTAGCTCTTTCTTTGGTTTAGAACAACATTTGATGGGTCAGAGGGTATAAACCTTTTTAAATCTTTTGAGTCTTTCATACATATTAGCAAATTGCTTATCCCATGTGTTATGCTTATTTGTATTTTCATCAGCAGCGTGGAAGAGGGGCAGTTTATCCATAACCTCATGATACTGTGTATTGTCATTTAAAAAATCGTTGCCAATTTGAACAGTGAGAAATAATAGCATCTTGGCTTTTCAAAGTATGCATTTCTTTGAAGATGTTTTTATGTCTGTTAGCCATTTGTGTTTCTTCTTTCAGAAATTGCTTATTCATGACCTTTTTGTATTTTTTCCATTAAAAGATTAATATTTTGTTACTCATTGGTGAGAATTCTTTTTATATCAAGAATATAAATTATTTGTTATATCAAGTGCAGACAATTTTCCCCAGTTTGTCCTTTGCCTCTCAGTGTTGGTTCTAATGTTTGTTGATGTAAAAAGTGCTTTTTATTTTTATAGAGAGGCATTTCTAAGTGTTTTCTTTTTAACTTCTGCCTTTGATGTTGTTCTTAGCAACCTTTGCTTCTCTGAGCTATTAGAGACACTCATCTACATTTTATTTTATTCTAGCACTTCCATAGCTTCATTTTTTGTACTTAAATCTTGAATCTATTCCTAAAGTGATCTGATGTCCATTGTAAGGTAAAGAATCCAAACTTACATTTTTCCAACATTGTGTGTCCTTTCCTTTCTGGTTCAAAATGCTCCCTTGTCATACATTAGTTCCCATACATTCTTGGGTCTGTTTCTGGAGTTCTTTCTGTCCAATGATACGAATCTATGTTCTTTTGCCAGTACCACACTGTTTTCATACTTTAATTATTTTAGGGCACGAATCCCATGGTTACAAAATTTCTTGGCTAGTCTTTTGCGTTTTGTTTCCAAATGAACTTTAGAATGATTTGGTCAACTTTAAAAAAAAAAATTCCTGTGTGATGATTGACATTGCATTAAGTTTATAGATGAATGTTGAGGCAATTAGAATCTTAATAATATTGAATCTTCTCATCCGTGATTTCAGTATGTCCATCAGAGGTCCACATAGTTTTCTCATGTAGGTCCTTGCATGTTTCTTAAGTTCATACATGGGTATTTTAATTGTTTGCAGCCATGGTGAGTGGTATTCTCTTTTTGTATGTTTTCTAATTGTTTGCTGTTGGTATATATGAAAGAAATTGGTTTTTACATATTTATTTATTCAGTAACTGCCTGAATACTGAACTGAGGGGCTGTCTTCCTAGGATTTATGGGTAGACTGTCAAAGCATTTTTAGTAACAATAATTCTGTTTCTTTCTTTCCAGTGTTTCTGCTATTTATTCTTTTTTCTTGTCTTGTTGCATTGGCTACACCATCAGAACAATTTTAAATAGTAGGGATGATAGCAGGAATCCTTGTCTTAATTCTGACTTAAGTGGGAATGTCTCTAGTGTTTTAAAATTCTCTGAGTTAAGAGTGTTAAATGCAAACTAATCTTATTTTGATGTTTTAGAGGTATTGTTAATACTTAATTAAAGAACATTCTATCATGTAGTCATATGGTCAGGAATTAATGGATCTTATATATCTATTTGACTTGCAGGTCCCATACTTCTATTTTTCTCTCATCCTCATTGTCTTTTTTTTGCACTGTTGACTTACTGAAACTTTCCTTGTATCTCTTCTCTTGCTCCCAAGCTGTCTGTTATCAATTATTTCTGCTTCCAAAAGTTATCCTTCTCTCCTTTTTTCTTTTTTAAACCAGTGTTTTAATTGAAGCCATAATTCATGGACATGGAAACCTATAAAAGTAAAAATTCAAAAGCCAAAAATTCAAACACTGCTGTAAAATGTAAGTCTCCCTCCCATGCCAAACGCTCAGTCACCCTGGAAAAGACAATGTTTTGTATCCTTCCAGATATGTTAGATGCATGTGCCAGGACAGATATAAATATATATCTTCATATTTTTTGACACAAGTAGAAGCACATCATTCACACTATTAAATGTTCTTTTTTTCACTTAATATATTGTGGCACTCTTTTTAAATCAGCATGTATGGATCCCTTATTATGCTATTGAATGTGTGTAAGATGATTTATTTAAACAGTCCCGTATGTAGCTAGGTTTTTTCAGTCTTTTGGTATAACAAAAACAGCTGCAGTGAACATCTGGATAAATATAAAC
This sequence comes from Cynocephalus volans, assembly GCF_027409185.1. Taxonomy (NCBI): domain Eukaryota; kingdom Metazoa; phylum Chordata; class Mammalia; order Dermoptera; family Cynocephalidae; genus Cynocephalus; species Cynocephalus volans. The sequence continues at coordinate 36,224,557 of NC_084469.1, forward strand.
CTTTGTTCTCCTTTTTTAATTTTCTTTTCCTAATCTACTTACTCTAACCTCCCCAAGAAAGGGAAATAGATGAACTTTTCAAAACTAAATGTAAACTAAGGTTCTAAATGAGGATTGGGTGATTCTGTTGAACAAAGTGAATGGATTAGTTCAAGGACTTCATATTGTTTGTTGTGACTGTAGAGTGGACATGTAGCCTATTTCTTCATTGTCATTTGGCATTGTTTACTTCTGAATTTGCTGGATACATGATTCCTCCCACTCTTATGCCCGGAGATGAGGTTGACACCACCTGCCTGTGACCTGCATCAACCACTGTTGTTACTTATTTATTCTTGGTTAGTTTCATCAGTATCACATATAGATTCATTGAGCTTTACCCAGCAGATCTGGGTCCTCAGCAATTCTTGCAGCCAGAGAGGCACCTGGGCAGACCAGAGAGTGTTAATCACAGTTTGTTGAGCTGCAGGCCATGGGGGATGAGAGGGGACATGTGAGTATATTAAGGAGCCTGTGGAATAGGTCTTGCAGGATGGTTGGGAAGAGTCACTGCAGTGTATCATACCTGATGCAGCAGGTAGAAACACAAACTGAAAGACTGGTGGAGCCAAGGCTTCAGGCAAGAACCTCATCTGCAAGGTTCCTGCGGTGCCAGGCACAGCCGGAAGCTGTCTTCAGGGGGCCTGGACTGGAGGAGCCCATGGGAGGATGCTGGGCATTTGCAGCCACACCTACACATGAAGAAAACTAGCACCCTCCGTAGCTGGGATGTGGAATAGAGAGGTTAGTGAGACGCTGCTGGGAATGTTAAGTCATGGAGGAGATGATAGTTTTTAGAAATATGGGCAATTTTTCTCTCACTTTTCCCTCAGGCAGGACAGCTTTTGTTAATATGCATTTTCTTTCTGATTTCAAAAGTAATGTACCTTAATTTTAGAAATTTAAGAAAATACAGAAGAATACAAAGAAAAAAATAATCTGAAATCTTTCCATCCAGAGAAAACACTGACAACATTTTGGCATACATTCTTCTGGTGTTTTTCCTATTCTTTTGTACATGAATTTTTAAACAAACTTTTATATATTGTTTTGTAATCTGGGCTTTTTATTTGCTATAGTGGAAGCACTTTCTCCATGTTATTAAATATTCTATAATGTTCTTTCAAGTCTCATACAATCTCACTTTATGAATATAGAATAATTTATTTAACCAAGTCCGTATTGTTAGAAACTCAGGCTGCTTCCCTCCTTCCCTCCCTCCTTCCCTTCCTTCCGACTAAAAAATTCTACAATGAACATCCCAGATGTATATTTGTGTAAATTTACAATGTCCTCATAATAAATTTCTAGAGGTGAAATTTCTAGGTCAGAGTATAAGCATATTTTAAGCTTAAATCTGTTTTCTAAAAAGATTAAAGCAGTGATGTTTTTACCAGAAATATATGAGAATTTCCTGAACTCTTGCCTACAACAGTTATTTTAAAAAATCTTTGTCTATACAATAGGCAAAGTAATTACTGCATATGTTACTTTTTAAAAATTGAATCACTTTTTTCTGAATTTAAAATAGTATACTTCATTTTAAACAAAAAATGTAGAAAAAATAAGAAGAAAAAATTACTGAGTGATCCTTTTCCACCTAGAAGTAATCACCATTAACATTTTGATGATAGTCCTTCAAGGTCTCTCGCTATATATAATTTTGCATGCATTTTACCCTGTGTTGTTTAGTAACCTGCTTTTTCTGCTCAGCAATATGTTATAAACATCTGGTCAGTAAATCTCACTACATCATAATTTTGCGGATTGCTAAAATTCATGTCAGCGATCCCCATTGTCTGCCTTATGATGCAAATAATTTTTTCCAGTGTAGTGTTTGCCTTTTAATTATGCTCGTGACTTTCGTTTTTAATCCAGAGGTTGATTTTATGTCATCATATCAGTTAGTATCTTTCTTCATGGGTTTTGCTTTTGTTCTACTGCCAAACTGAAACTTTCTCGAGCTGACCTCTACTATTCCAACCTCTTTGTTTTAGTTCCCTCTTTCTGGAGTGCCTTCCCCTCCAGTTTCTGACCGCTGAGATCTCCAGGCTGTAGTTCGGAGTCTATCTCACACTCATCTTCCTCCATGAAGCTTCCTTGATTTTCTCTAACCAGACATTTTCTCTTCATTAAGTTTATTATGTTCTACCTGAATTATATGACGTTTATCACATTCTGTGTTATAGTTATGTTCATGTAGACTATAAGCTCTCTGAGGACAAGAACCTTAGCATTATCCAACTCAGTGCTTGGCATGTAGTAGGGCCTCAATAAATGTTTGCTAGATGGAATCAAATTGAATTTGGGTGGACCAAAGGATCTGGTCAAGTTCAGGGAGTTGGTTGGTAAGACTCTCAAGCAAGACCAAACATGGGTTACTCTTAGTTCCTTTACAGGTTGTGGAATTCTCTGTATTGCTTGTGGTGTGTGTCCCAAAGAGGAACTTGTTGTTCTGAAGAATTGCACACTTGTATTTATGCCATTGTTGGTTTTTTGCATCAGCCATTGCCAACCCAGACATCTGGTACTCTTGGCAAAAGGCCTCTTCCTTGGGACACTATTATGGGCAAACACAATTATTGAGGAGCAGACCAGCCATGTCTAATCCAGCAAACTGGCCAGGTGAGTGGTGAATGTAGCCTTATGTTATGTAATAGCACAGGCCAGAACTTCATCATGTGCCCTGGCTGGGTGGGAGGCTTGGAGAGACCCAGCTGTTTAAGATGTTAAGATCCCTGCTTTGCTTTCTCATTGGGGGTTTGTGACCTGTTCCAACAACATGAGAGGAAATACATAATAAACATGATCAGGTGCTCAGCTTCATTAGTCATCAGGGAAATGCAAATGAGAGCCACAAGACACTACCAGAGGGCCCAAAATGACAAAAGATGGAGAATATCAAGTGTTGGTGAAATTCCCTCCTGGCAGGAATATAAACTAGTACGACCACTTTGGAACAACAGTTTGGAAGTAGATACGGACATGTGCACAGCCTATGACCTATCAATTCCACTCCTAGATATATGCGCATACATATGTATGCATATGCATGTATTAGAATGTTCATAGCAACACTACTTGTATTAGCCCCAAACTGGACCCTAGCCATAAATGCCCATCAACAATAGAGTAGAAAAATAAGCTGTCCTGTATCATACAGTGGAATGCCATACAAGAGTGACTGTGAATAACCTATAACGACATGTAGCAATTGGCCAAACCTCACAAACATAATGTTGAGTAAAAGAAACCAGACACATATTATACACTTCCATTTACATCAAGTGTACAAACAGGCAATGCTAAGGTATGCTGCTGGAAGTCAGGATATTGGTTACACTGGCTGGGTGGGCAGGAGTGACTGTGGGAGCAGCAGTATGAGGGGGCTTCTGTGCTGGTTCTTGATCTAGGTGCTGATTCACATGGATGTGTTCGGTTTGTGGAAATTCCGTGAGCAGTACACTTTATGAGCAATTTTCTGATAAATTTATATGTGAATAACAAGTTAAAAACTAATTGAGAGGGTATATTCCCCAATGAACTGAAAGCAGGGACTTGAAAGCAGGGACGTTGCACTCCAATGTTTATAGCAGCATTATTCACAGTAGCCAAGAGGTGGAAGCAACCTAAGTGTCCACGGATGGATGAATGGGTAAACAACATGTGGTATATACACACAGTGGGATATTATTCAGCCTTAAAAAGGAAGCAAATTCTGACACATGCTACAACTTGGATGAACCTGGAGGACGTTATGCTGAGTTGAACAAGCCAAACACAAAAGGACAGATACTTATGATTCCACTTAGCTGAGGCAGCTGGAGCCATCAAATTCATAGAGACAGAAAGGGGAGTGGTGGCCAGGGGCTGGGGGAGCAGGGGGAAATTGGGAGTTAGTGTTTAATGGGTACAGGATTTCAGTTTGGGCAGATGAGAAAGTTCTGGAGGCGGACGGTGGTGACGTTTGCACAGCAGTGTGGATGTTCACGTACAACACGCACAGACACGCACGTGGAAGTAATGGACGGTACGAAGCTGGCTGTGCTTCGGAACCAGAGAGAAGCTCCACAGAATGCGCTGCTGGGGAGCTGAGGAAGGGAGCTCTGAGGGCAAACGGGCTCTGGAAAATGTGACGAGGACCCCATTTGACTTTGGAGGTAGCAATAGGGTCAGGCCTGCTGGGCAAACCGGCTGACCTGTAGAACCTGGCACATTTGTGGGTGCCCATAAAGCCAGAATGAAACCTCTCTCTTGCTGGCACGTCTGGGCTGAGTGTTTAACACAGTGACACCCTGGCCTGGCCGCTTTCTGAACTCACACAGCATTCCTTTTGGGCCCTGGATTCAGGAGACTTGGCCTGTGCAAGGGCAGGATTTCCCATGTGGGCTTTATTCTGTGGAGTGAGAAATTGGGACCATAGTCCTGACCTGACAGCCAGGGGCCAGCTGCACACATTTCAGAGTCAGAGTCAAATTCCTCAGCACTTCTGGGACGTTCCTGTGCCAGGCCAGACCTTGTGACAGCGAGTGCCTCTAAGTGGGGCAGCTGGGTTTCAGTGTGGGAAGAGGCCCTACTGACTCTGTGGGGCCTGGGAGAGACCTGGCACCCTGGGGACCAGGTGTTTTGTTTTGAACATCCACTTTGGAATGGAAAGGCTTGGGATTAACTCTCTTACCAGCAGGGATGTTACCTTCTGACACCTGGCTTTTAGGGAGAGCCCACAGGAAGGCACATCCTGGACCTGGACTTCGGGGCCAACTCCGTTGGGTCAGCCTAGGCTGCTCTGTCTGGCCAGCCCTAGGAAATCAGGTCTTCCATCTCCACTGCCTGCCCCGTCCCAGGCTTGTTCTCTATGTGGCCAGTACCTCCTGGGCCTTTTCTGAAGGTATCTGGAACCTGGTGTGTGTGAATGGTGATCCTGAAAGGCTTGAGAACATTTTTGAGCTGAGGAAAGAATGCTCCCAGCCAGCAGGTGGATGTAGGAGGCATTAATCCTGAATAATTTTTTCTGCTGAGACAGTTTTGTTATAAATCTCTCGAGATGTGGGAGTTCTTCAGTGTTCGTGATATTATCCCCAGCTTCTTTGGGGAAAGTGAGGTGGGGGTGAGGGCTCCATGCTGAGAAACAGGAATTGCTCCTAAAAGGTGTTTGGTTCCTTGGGATTTGTTCTCTCTCTCTCTCTCTCTCTCTCTCTTTCTTTCTCTCTCTCTGACAACCAACCTGTCACAGCATTTTAGGAACTGTGGGAATCCTTCCCTCCCCCAAACCTGTGGGTGGAGTAGAAAAGGAGGCAGCCCAAAGACAGAGGGGAGTGGGTTGCAGGGCAGGAAGAGGAAATGAGTGGTGAGCAGACTGTCCTAGTGTTTTGATCAAGGCGTGCTAGTCTGGGGGTGGGGTGGGGAGTGGGGAACCAAGAGGTCATCTCTACCTGTAGTTCCCAAAGTGTGGTCCCTGGGCCAGCACGATCAGCATCACTGGGGGAACTTGTGAGCCATGCACGTTCTTGGGTCCCAACCCAGACCTAGTGAATCAGAATCTGCATTTTAACAGGATTCTCCAGGTGGTTCATATGCACAGTGAAGTTTGAGAAACACTAAATAGGCCACGCTTCCTGGTCCAGAGATGGGCTATGACTTATCTGTGATCACACAGGTGGTTAACTGTGGAGGTGGGACTTCAGTCCACTACCTCACCTGCTTTGAAGGTGAGATGGGACAGTAGTACTTGGCTCTTGGTACTGATTTCTTTGTGGGTGAATCCATTTGCACTTTGTGTCTTGGGGGCATGAGTGATTATCTTGGGAAGATGGTAGAATTGTGAAGTTGTAGACCTGCCTTGGAGTTAGCACACAGAGCTGAATACCCTAAATGCTTTGGGTTTGGTTCTGACTACTGTTTTGCCATCTGGTGGTCACTGACATTTCAGAACATTTTGTTGTATCATCTTCATCATCATCATCATCATCATCAGAGCACTGATTGTTTATCAAGCACTTACTGGGGTCTGTGCCCCCTGCTAAATAAACCCCTAGGTTATCCCATTTGTCACACCAACCACTTACCAATCCCTAAGCTCACAGTCACTCATCCAGATAAAAGAAGAGACGGAATTTGGACTGAGGTTTGTGTGACTCTAGCGTCACACTTACTTACTCTTGGGAGGTTAGATAAAACCGTAGTACGTTTTGTCTTTGTGACACTCTCCTAATTCTGTGGTTTTGGGGCAGAAATTATACTTTTTTTTTTTTCTCTGAGTATTTTTATTTATTTTAAAGTATTTATTATTATTATCATTATTATTTTACATTCTAAGATGCTTTTGTGGAGCAGTTGGGAGGGAGGGTGAGAGGAAAAACAGGAGGAAGATTGGGTGAGAGGAGGAGGAAGAAAGAGGGAGGGGGGACATGGTCAAGGCCCGTGGCACCTGCCTCATTCCAGCAGGGGAGCCCACGGAGCTTCTGGTGGCAGTTCAATCACGGCAGGGCTGGTTGTGGACTTTGGGGGATCATAGCTGAGGCCCTCAGCACCCCACCGCCCCAGCTCTGGAGCCCGGTGGTCATTGCTGAGCTGGATGCAGACATGGGGGGGCGTGCATAGCTGAGGCCTTCGGCCCCCCACTGGCCAGAAGTTATCCTTTTAAGTGCCAAATTTGTTTAGCTGTTATTACCATATGTTAAAGTGTTTGAAGACATTTTATGATACAAACACTAATGTCTGCATCCGTTTAAATTTCCACATGCATTTTAATTGTATTTTAATTAAAGACTGAAATGGAAGTTCTGTGTATCTCAGCCAGTTCAGAGGAAAGAATCTTAGATGCTCAGACAGAATGTGATTTATGATGTTGCAAAAAATATGAAAGACATGGGCAGTCACTCCCCAGTTATGACTGTTTCCAGGTTATACATTTTAAGAGAAAGTCTAGAGGAAGCCCTGTGTGAACATGGAGCCATGGGTTAAACTCCAGGCTCACTAAGCTGGGAATGAGATGTGGGTGTGGCTGACTTTTTCCAACTTCTCCACAGGTTGGAGTCATTTTGGTGGTTGGTTTATTGTATTGTTAGCGTATAGTGCTTGGCAAACTACAGTTTCTGGGCAGAATCTGGCCAGCTGCTTGTTTTTGTAAATAAAGTTTTATTGACATGTGGCCACACCCATTTGTTACATGCTGTTGTGGCAGCTTTCACACTACAATGGCAGCGTTGAGTCATTGTGTCAGAGACCATATGGTGCACAAAGCTGAAAATATTTCCTATCTGTGCCTTTACAGGAAAAAGTTTGCCAAACTGTCCTAGTATCATCTTTTTGGATAATGTTTCCTAGATTTTCTTTCTGCTGTATGTCATAAATGCTTGAAACTATTCAGTGACTAGTTCATTCATTTATCAAACATGGTGTGATCATAGTTGTAAGGAATCTTAGCTCAGGGATTGTGGGCTTCAAAGAAAGAAATGTAATTAAAGACCATAGGCTTGGTGCAAAGAAACATTCTGTGCACTTGCATAGAATAACAGAATCAGGGTTCTTAGCTGCAAATAACAGAATCTACTAATTTAAGCAGAAAGGGATGCATTAAGAGTTTAGATAATTCTCAGAATTCTTGGGAGAGTGGAAGAAAAGACTCTAGGCTGAGCTTTTAGGGACAAACTCCCCAATCCATCCTAGAACAAGCCATCAAGGACTGCCACAGTCAGGAAGTTACAGAACCAGGCAGTGGAACTAGCTCCAGAACCACGGCTCCTGGCATGGCCTGCCCCATGAAAAGATTCCTCACACCCTGGCCATCTCCCATGGATTCACATCAAAGCCTAATTGGCAGAGCCCAAATCACACACAGCACTTAGCTGCAAGAGAGTCTCAGAAGGGTTTTCAACTTCCTGCCCCTGGGTGTTGCTAGGATAATCCATAGCTACCACAATGGTAGTTTTGTCTTGAAAGGTAAATATAGAGTATTCCACTCATTTTTTATATTAAAATTTGATCATTTAAGAGATTATTCAGTAAAGAGCAAATGAGACTGGCCCAGAATGCCCGAGAGCGGCCTATGGTGGTGTCAAAGGCATTCTCAGGCCCATCTCCGAATCCTGCCCATTTGTCCTTTGAGGCTGCAGTGCCACCTCCTCCAGGAAGTCTTCCCAAGGTGGGGTGGTGGTCACCTCTGTCCTCTGCATTCTCAGAACACTTTGTCTTACTTGCCCCCTCTCCAGAAAGTTATGATATTCTCTTCATATGATAGTTATGTGCTTTCATGGTTTCTCTTCATGTCTTTCTTTTTGACTTTATTTTTTAAATAGGAGAACATTGCTGATAAATTTGAAATATTTTCATTCTTCTGTTCAGTTCCATTGAACTTTCTTCTTCCCAGAGACAAATAGTACTGTATAGTCAATTTGTTATCTTTTCATATTTTCTACTTCTATTACATGCACAATACAGAGTTTTGTTTTATGAGTTAATAAATTTATCTAAATTTTGTCTTACCAGATGTATCATTCTGCAACTTGCTGTGTCTTTGAGATGGATTCATGGAGCCACATAGAGCTCCACTTTATTCATTATAAGGTGTATTAGTCTGTTTCTGTTGCTTATAATAAAATATGTGGAACTGGGTAATTTGTAAGAAATTTATAAGAAATAAATTCAATAATTTGAAATTTATTGCTTATTGTTTCAGAGGCTGGGAAGTCGAAAGTCCAGGGAATGCATCTGGTGGGGGTCTTCTTTGGTGGTGGCTTTACATCAATACAGGGGTCTCACATGGCTGAAAATGGCAGAGCAAAGGGAGAGATAGTTCCTCATGCACTGTCCTTTTAAAGCCCTCAAAACCATGCCCACTATTCCAAGAACGGATCAATCCATTCATGAGAGTGCAGTCCTCACGATCCAATCACCTCTCCAAGGCCCCACCTTTCAACTGCCACAGTAGGATTTCCCACCCTCTTAACACTGTCACAGTGGGGACCAAGCCTCTAACACATTAAACTTTTCAAGGGACACAATTCGATCCATAATATAGGGGTTATATGGTTTGCTGTCATATAAGCAAGCTACAATTTATTTATCCATTTCCAGTCAATGGCCATTCAGCCTTCCCCCCAGTTTTTTCTTATTACAAACATTTTTGCAATAAGCAGCCTTTTTCATGTCTCTGGAGGTCATGTGTGAGATTTCTTAAGGGTAGGCACCAAGAAGTATCATTGTTTGGTCATTTCCATCTTTGCTAGATGCTGTCAAATTGCTGTCCAAGGTGACTACACCAATTGGAGCTCCAGTGGCGCAATCGGTTAGCGCGCGGTACTTATACAAGGTGACTACACCAATTGCCACCAGCTCTACATGGAACTTTCCATTTCCCCGTATTCTAGCTAACACTTGGTATTGTCAGACTAGTGTATTTTTGCCAGTCTGATGGGTGCGTGGTTTAAATTTGCATTTGCATTGTTGTTTTAATTTGCGTATGTCTGATTGTCTTTGAGGTTAAGCATCTTTTCATATGTTTATTGGCAATTTAGGTTTCCTTTTTTATAACATGCATATTCATAGCACGTGCGTGTGTGTATGCACCCGTGCACATGTTTTCTACATGTTGTCTTTTTCTTATTTGTTTGTTGGAGTTCTTTCTGCATTCTGGATACTAATCCTTTGTTGTATGTGGTATCATTATTTTCTCCCGGTCTGTTGCTGTTCTTTTTCCTGCTGTCCTTTGTATCCTGACATGGTTTTTGCTTCATGCAATTACTTGAACGAGGACAGAATGTTGCTTTCCCACCAGGTCCGACCTAACTAAGAACCTCAGGGTCTGTATCAGTGAGAAAACCTGAGACCCCTTTAGGTGCTGTCCTGCGAGGTGGGAAGAGCAGAATTCCTTCTCTTCCCCTACCTCCTACATCTTTCTTCATCTAGGTGTGTTGGTTTCCTAGGGCTGCCATAATGAATTACCACAGCCTGGGTGGCTTAAAACAACAGAAATTTATTTGCTCATTGTTCAGGAGGCCAGAAGTCCAAAAGCAAGGTTTTGGTAGGGTTGGTTCCTTTTGGAGGCTCTGAGGGAGAATTTGTTCCCCACTTCTCTCCTGCTTTCTGGCAGCTGCTGACAACCCCTGGTGTTCCTGGCTTGCAGACACATCATTTCTGTCCTCTGCCTTTGTCTTCACATGGCTTTCCCTCTGTGTGTCTCTGTGTCTTCTCCTTTTCTGTTACCCATCATTGTGTTTAGAGCCCACCTTAAATCCAGAATGATCTTTTATCAAGATCTTTAACTAAATTACATCTGCAAAGACCCATTTCCAAATAAGGTCACATTTACAGGGACCAGGAATTAGTCATGGACATATCATTTTGGGGGCCACTGTTCAACCCACTGCACTAGGCAAACCCTACAAATCCCAGAGAACAACTAGACTAAAAGCAGGGTGTGTGTGTTGGGGGGGGGGCAGGGGGCAGTGGGGATGAGGGAGGGTGCTGAGGAGGAAAATGCATTCTGGGAGAGGCAGTGTATTCTGTACGGTCCCTTTTCCCCAGAAAGGAGAAGCAGTACGTGTTGGGCATTGTAGTTTTTCATATTATTCATTCATTCCAAGCCCCCAGAAGACAGGCAGTGAGAGTTAAAGGAAGATGCCCTCTTAGGTGAGCAGGCACAAGCCAGGCAGAACCTAGCAGAGCCCATCAACCTGCCCCCTGCTATGGAGCTGAGCTGGTGACTGTACCCCTGCAGAAGGGGGCCTCGGTGGGCCCAAGGGCAGGCTACTCTGTTAACAGATAGCTTTTACAGATCCTGCCTTTTTGAGGATAAGTGAAGGGAAACCAAACAGGACCCACAGGAAAAATGCAATAGAACCAAGGAAAGGATAACACAGTTGACCCTCATTATTTGTGGATTCCATACTTGCAAATTCACCTACTTGCTAAATTTTATTTGTAATAAATTAACACTGCCCTTTCATGGGCATTCACGACATGCACAGAGAGGTGAAAATTTTGAGTCACCCAGCCTGCATGTTCCCATCTGAGGCTGAACACGGTGACACTCTGGTTTCAGCTCTGCAAATGAGTGTCCTTTTCGTGGTCTACTTGGTGCCACACTTTCCATGTTTTGTTGCTTTAAAATTTTTTTTCTAATTTTGCTGTTTAAAATGTCCCCCATCCCCATACCAGCCAGCCACCAAAAAATAAGTAATAAAAAAATAAAATGTCCTCCAAGCATAGTACTGAAGTGCTGTCTGGTACCCCTATGCTTAAGAACGCTGTGTTGCTCCTTATGGAGAAAATATGTCTGTTTGATAAGCTTTGTTCAGGAGTGAGTTACAGTGCTATTGACGTGAGTTCAATGCTAACGAATCAACAACATACACGAAATAAGGCATGTTTCTGTTTAAATAAGGTGTCTACACAGAAACAACCATAAAATGAGGTTATGTATTGATCGGTTTGAGAAAATAGCATGACCAAAGGCTCACAGGACCTTAACCTTGTATTTCCCCTAGGAACAGTGGTTCAGCGTTGGCTGAGTGTTCACAGCAGCTTTATAGAATGCAGCTACTGCGAATACCGAGAATCCACCATATCTGAAAGGGGCCACTTCTGAAAACACTTATATGGCAAGAGCCAGGGCAAAATGTCAGGAAATTTGCACTCAGATTGCCAGAAGACACTTTCTTTATGCAATCGAAGCAGGCGTTGCTTAGTAGAGAACAGTCTGAGACTAAAAGGTAGCAGAGCAAGAGGGAAATAGAGTTGGAACACAGCAAAAGTGTGCAAGAAGACCAAAAAGTTAACTGCAGGATCGAAACCCATATAGTAAACAGTGAGGGCAGATTTTGTTCAAGGATTTTTGTTGTAGCATCATTTATAACAGCAAAAAAATGTGTCCAGCAATGGGAGATCAGTTAAATATTCTCTAATGTAGCCATAAAATGAAATCTGTCTGACTCAGCTATTAAAATATTGTATATTACTTATTGACTTAAAAGGAGTAAAGGAAAAAAAGCAAGATTTATGTATAAGTATGAGCAGTATGATGCATTTTTAATTACTTTTTAAAAAAAACGTACATGTGCTTACTTAGAAAAAGCTCTGCATGACTGACTATATTAAGGTATTTAGGAGTGGGATTAAGGTTTACTTTTAATATATAAAATGCATCTATTTCTGTAGTGTTTGATTGTTTTCCTCCGTGTTTTACTCGAGTAGTAAGTGGGGATAAAAGACATTACTGATGTAAATTGCTGGGAAACAGTTTGAGCTCTGCATCTTCCTGTCCATGGCTCTGTCTTGGCAGCTCCCCACACCTGCAGACTCAGCTCCTTGATGGGGGGAACCAAAGAGCATGGGAAGGTACCATGAACGTGAGAGAATGAAGAACTAGTGAACTTGAGCTCATTCACTTTGGAAGGCCAGAAAACATCTCGAGGCGCATTCAGTAAATTCAAGGCTTTTGAGAAAAGCATTTGAGTTTGGCATAGGACAGTAGGAAACGGAGGTAGTTCTGAGATGCTCTCCTCAGACCCACAATGCTGGCCTGGGCTTAGCACATGCCCCCAGGGTCCCCAGGGTATGCAGCATCCCGCCAGCCAGTTAGTGTCTTTACTTCTCAGGGCTTATTGTCAGGAAGAGAAAGCCACATTCCTGGCTGAAACTGTCCTTGTCTACATAAGGTTCCTGGGGCTGGACAGATCCTGGCTGAAATCTGGAGAAGGATTTGATAAATGCTCTAAATGCTCCCACCCGTGTTTGTGCTGGAGTTGATTTAAAAACCAGCTTCACAAACACGCTGAGACGGCCTCAGAAGGAAAGCACAGGGCAGGCAGGAGCCGAGGTCTGCGCTTTGACTCAGCCTTCCCCCCAGGGGCAGTGACACACGGCTCTGACATTTCCCAAGGCCACAGACCCCTGAGACGAAATAGGGCTGCAGCCGAGGCCCCCAGAGGCACCGGGCAGCCTTGGATGGAGCTTGCTGCTCTTGGCTGGCCTGAGCGCCTGCCAGCGAGGCACATCGAACCCAAAGACTCACTGTCTCCTGAGCCTTGGAGGAAGGGACTTCATGTCTCCCTCTCTGTGAACAGTTGGAGAATGTTCCTCTCATAAACAAAACAAACATGAACTGAAGGGGTGGAGGCCCCAGGGGCAGGCTGGGTGGCCCTTTCCTTCACTCTCTCAGCATTTGTTTCTCCAGGGGGCAGACTGTGGAAGCATCTCAGAGGCCTGGAAAGCTGCCTGTGGGGCTCGTCATCTTGTTTGGTTAACCAAGCACATCCCCTCTCGGTGCAGGTGAAGGCTCTGTTGTTCTTGAAGAAGAGGCTGCGAGCCATCCAGACCCTTGTCCACAGGGGCGAGTGGCCCTGCAGAATGCCCGGCGGTCGCCGATGGAGCTGGTGCTCCTGGGCAAGGACAGGCAGGGTGGTGTGGTGGGCAGAGCCCCCACTGGGATCAGGAAGCAGCCGTGCAGTTTTGACTCCCCTGCTTGCTTAGCTTTGTGGCCTTAGCCAGGTGCTTTGTATCAGTGGGATCTAGCTTCCCCATCTTTTACGCCAGAAGGTCAAGCCAGGTGATTTCTAGGGTCTCTACTAACTGTTTGATTCCTTGAGCCAGTGAGGAGACAGCTGGGGTGGTGGGGGGCTTCCTTTTGAGGCCCACTTCTCCCCTTGCTCCCTTTCTCTTTCCACATCTCTCTGATTTCCCCCCTTTCATTTAAAATGCTTGAATCCCAGGCCTTTCTGTAGATAACAGAAAACCGGGGCCAGAAAACACTCCCATCCATCACGTTCTCATTGTCACTTTGGAAGGTGCCAGAAGGTCAGCTTCCAGTTGCCTCTCAGTACAGACTCATGTTTGTATTGCTTGGGGACTGACTGCCCTTTCACAGAACTTGTGGAAAAACACCTCTTCTCTTCCCCAGAAAAGGTGATGAGAAAGGTATTCTGTTGAAGGTAGCAAGAAGTAGGAGGACATTTCCAGAAGATTCCATGATATGAAAGAAAGTACAAGTATGAGATTAAACATTTTTAAGCATCCAGTACATCCTGTTTATCATTGATTGTGGATATCTTGCCTGCTCTCAGGAAGGGTTTGTGGCTGAGGTACAAGGGGTGGCTTTTGATATGAAAATGCTCGTTGTGGCTCCCTGAATGGGGGTGGGAGAGTGGCCGGGATGGCCCCGCTGGGCGGAGGAGGGATGCCTCTGGGGAGTGACACCCACCCAGGGAGGCTGTGAGGCGTGAAAGGGTGCTTTTAGGAAAGTCTGGATCAGACATGATGTTATAGGAAAAAATGCAGCGTCTAAGGAAACAGCATGTGAGTAGAGAGAAAGCTGAGAGACAGGGCAGGGAAGCAGAGAGGACATAAAACAGATTGTCACTGGGAGCCAGGGAGAGGAGCTGCCTGGCAGTGGGGCACTGACTGGGCGGAAATGGTAAAGGATGCTCTGCTTCCCGAGGAAGGGCTGGGTGTTGGGGTAGAGAGTCGGGGAATGGCTGGCAGTGCCTGAGCACTTCAGAAGCACCAGGACAGATGTGTATCAGACAGAGCCACTGGCCCTTGGTTTGCGCCCAGACCAAGTGAACTGTCGCCTTGAGAAGCCTCAGCTGTACAGGGCTTGTGCCCCCACCAACTCTACCCCCAAATCTTTGGAGCGGAAGACAGAGTCTATAGTAGTGGGTAGGGAGCCGTGTTGCCCAAGACCCCCTTTGGGAAAGGCTGATAGGGGCAGAATCTGTCCCCTTTCATGCCTTCCATGCTGGAAGCAAAAAGGGGCAAGTGCCCTGTCTCAGGGCTGCAGGCAGTTTCCAGTAGTGCACCAGAGCATGGACTGTGGGGCCACACCACCTGGCCTCAAGCCCTAGCTCTGCCACTTTCCAAGTATGTGATCTTGGGCAGGTTACTGACTCCCTCTGTGCCTCAGTTTCCTCACCTGTAAAAGGGGGATAATATCAGTGTCTATCTCAAAGGGATGTGAGGATTGTTTGTTTTTTTAAACAGCTTTGTTGAGATATAATTCACATACCATGTAATTCACCCATTTAAAGCATATAATTCAGTGGTTGTTAGTATATTCAGAGTTGTGCAACCATCAATCATCACAATTGATTTTCGTCACCCTCAGACAAGTCCAATACCCATTAGCAATCACTCCCATTTCCTTATACCCACCCCCTTTCCCAGCCCTAATCAACCACTAATCTATTTTCTCTCTCTATGGATTTGCCTATTCTGGACATTTATAGAAATAGAATCACATAATATGCAATCTTTTGTAACCGACTTCTTTCACTTAGCAAAATGTTTTCAAGTTCATCCACATTGTAACATGTATCAGTACTTCATTCCTTTTTAGTGACGAATAATATCCCATTATAGGGATATACTGAATTTTGTTTATTTGTTTATCGATTTGCTATGGCCAACGTCCGATGGGTAAAAGAAATTTGCCCACGAGAACCGGGTGATAGGAAAAGGAAAAGAGTTTATTTCTGGCAGCCAGGGCTACGCAGGCCAATCGAAGGGCTCAGCCCCGAGTTGAAACCTCTCGCAGCTTTTATTTTTAGCTAGGCGGGAATTTTTCGTGCCTGACACAATCTAGCCAATGCAAGCCAGCCAGCGATACATAAGCTAATTTTGCGGTTAGCCCTGTAGCCCCTCCCCACCCTGGATTCTCCATAGGGACTTTCCAGGCTAAAATGGCAGAGCCACCTAAAATGGCGTTGGCCATGCTACTCTGTTTACTCCCCCATTTATTTTAGCAAGCGATTTGTACAGAAGCAGAATGCATATGTTAAGGTCAGTAGGGGTTGGGGCGTCCCTTAACAGATTGATGGACGTTTGAGTTATTCACACTTTTTGGCTATTATGAATAATGCTGCTATGAACATTTGTGTGCAAGTTTCCCTGTGCACATGTGTTTACATTTCTTTTGGATGTGCCTAGGACTGGGATGGCCGGGTCAGTATGTTTAACTTTCTGAGGAACTGTGAGACTGTTTTCCAAAGTCGCTGTACCATTTTACGTTGCCACCAGCAATGCATGAGGCTTCCAGTTTCCCCACATCCTCACCAACACTTATTACGTGTCATTTTCGATTCTAGCCATGGAGTGCATGTGAAGTGGTATCTCACTGTGGTTTTGAGTTGCATTTCCCTGATGACTGACCGTGTTAAGCATCTTTTCATGTACTTGTTGGCCATTTGCATATCTTTTGGAGAAATATCTATACAGATTCTTTGCCCATTTTTAATTGGTAGGTTAGTTCTTAAAAGTGCTTGGAAGGAGCACCTTGCCCAGGGGAAGCATATGCCATTACTGTTAGGGAGATTCCCCAGGACTTGGCACGCCAGGCTTCTCACCTCCCCGTGTTGAGGATTTGGAGCCCTGTATACGTGGCCAAGCATATGGGAGTGTGGTGGCTTCACCTTTTCTTTAGTTTTCTTCATATAGTCCCCAACTGGGGGAGAGGCTGGGATGTTTACCACCCCATCATAGGCCAAGCTCACAACTCACCCTTTCGGATTTGGTTTTCCCCAAGTGCCTATGGTGGGGCACACCTGCTGCCACACCTGGCTGCTTTTGGCAACAACCTCAGTGCTGCTCAGTACTGCATTCTGTTCATCCGCAAGCGCCCCCAAGACGCTGCTGGCGGGAGTGTTGGCCACCATCCGCAGTGCTGATTGGGACCCATCAAGACCTCCCAAGTCCTGCCCACAACCTTCCGCCCAACTTCTCAGCCCCTCCATGGCGTCACAGCGACGTCGTCTGGAGCTTTGGCTCACTTGTGCTTCTGTTGTCTCCACGCTGTTTTGTACGAGCTGCTGCTGCTCAGGTGGCCATCTGGCTGGGTACAAGTTTTCCTTCCCATTTCCTTTTTGCTTAAAAATACTCAGGTTTTTCCAAGAGTCACTTCTGTCCTTGGTGATGGTTGAACTCAGGTCTGGTTTGACCTCAGCATTTCAAGTACATCTTTGGCTCTCTCTGGAGACCTGTTATGAGCCTTGAGAGAGGAAACCATCAGGGACCTCGAGGATGATGCCACAGGGTAAACGTTGTCCTGAGCGGTGGGACCAGGAGGGAGGGTCATCCCTGTTTCATTGCAGGACCATGTGGCACAGGAAAAAGAAGGAAGCAACTAGTCCAGATGGACCTGTCGGGCGGAGAGCTGGATGTCATAATTAAAATCCCCACGGGGAGGAACTGGTCATAGAGGGAACCCAGTCTCCAAAGCCAGCCTGTTCATGAAACCCTCTTAGGGGTGATAAAACTCCTGTTTCCTCCCAAAGGACAATTTTGCCTTCTTTTCCTAGAGGCCATTTATATTCAAGATCTAGTTCCCTGTGGCTTTCCCTTGCAGGCTCACCTCCCGGGCCGCTCCCTGTCCTCGCTGTGCAGGGGTAGTTCCTTTTTCTTTCCACAGCGTAATATCTGGCAATTGTGCCTCATCCTATTTTTTATTTCCTCCCACATCTTCTCTGGTAATCCATGCCTGCTCAAAGCCTGCTTCCTCTGTGATCACCCCACTCAGCCCCTGTGCTCGTTTTCTCTCTGGGACTGCTCGCCGTTACTGCACATACCTAGGCTTATTATTATTATTCCAGCACTGTGATCGTTTGTGCTCCCTTGCATGCACTCTGCGGAAGTCCTGCTGCCTCCCCCACCCCTTTTTGTGTCTGTAGCTATCCTGCCACGCATTACCCCCTCCCCTCCACCCCATAGGACTGTGGTCTGCTTCGTGCCTCATCTGGCCAGCTGGTCAGCCACACCCAGGCCCCAGCCCAGGGGGCGGCTCTGGTCAGGAACACGGTTTTCCCTGGGTGGAGCTGACCCAGCTGCCTGCACGCTACAGAACAGCTGCCCTTCCCCTTCCAGAAAACAGCACCCCCACACCTTCTTTTGTTTCCCCAGGCTATGTCACACCTACTTCCTCAGATCTGTCCTCCTGTGACCGCTTCCAGACCTCTCTGCCTCAGTCACCTCCCCTGACAGCCTCCAATTTGTCCCTCCTGATATGGGAAAGCTCGAATATGATCCGGTCAGTGCCAAGGGGATATTTTCTTTCTCTGTTTGTATGCATTTGGGGTTCTAGGGAGTTAGTTTCAGAATGACATTTTTTTTTTTTTTTAGCAGCAACACTCCCCCCAGAGCCCTCTACAATTTGGTACATAACTAGCAAATAGCTTTTATTTCCCAGTGATACTCTTGACCAGACTAACGGGGTGCTATGAAGTTTGACCTGGAGTAGGGGGATCTAGGGGAGCATTAAGATACCAAGGAGTTGGGCCGATCCCGTGGCGCACTCGGGAGAGTGCGGCACTGGGAGCGCTGCGACGCTCCCGCCGCGGGTTCGGATCCTATATAGGAATGGCCAGTGCACTCACGGGCTGAGTGCCGGTCACGAAAAAAAGACCAAAAAAAAAAAAAAAAAAGATACCAAGGAGTTGTTGAGTTGTCAAGGCAAATCTGTAGCCCCCCAATCTTGTGCTTTTGTTTCTGACTAAACTATGTTACTGTTGTATTTTTCATGTTACAAAAGCAATGTCTATTCAATGTGGAAAAATTAGAAGACGTAGATTAGGAAAAAAGAAGAAAATGCAAGTAACAGTTTATCCCAGCAGCCAGAGTGACTGTATTAACACCCTAGTGTGTCTGTTGCCTTGTAGACCTTCTGTGTGTTCATGTCTCTATAGGATGTAATCATGCTACTTTTACTTAATACATGGTTGCCATCTTTCCGTGTTATTAAATAATCTTCCAGTCTGTAGTTTGCCTGGCTACATAGTATTGCATTTTGTGGATGTTTCATGACTCAGTTAAGCAGCCATTTAAATTTGGACATTTGAGCTGTTTTCAGGTTTTTTTCACTCTAAGCTTTGCTGTGCAGAGTATCCTTCTAAGTTGATCTTTGTGTCATTCTCAGTGCTTCTTTCAGATAAATTCCCAGATGTGGAACTGCTGGATCAAAGAGCAAGCACATGTTTAAGACTTTTGATGCATGTTCTATCTTGCTCTCCCCCAAATCAGACCAATTGACAGAGTATGGACTGTTTTTTTCCCCCCCATTTCCTCAGGCGTATTGGATATTAATTACTCTAAAAAAATGTCAGTCAACCTGGAAGACAAAGAGTGGTGTTTGGTCGTTTTAATTTCTGTGTCTTTGATAATTAACGAGAAAGTTTGACATTTTTCATAAGTTTATATTTTGTGAATCACCTGTTGGTAAGAGTTCATCTTTCTTCTTAATGAACTCCTTATATATTGAAACTGGAACATTTTGCCCATCGTTTGCCTTATGGATATTTCTCCCAGGTTGTTACTGACTTTTTAAAATTTGTGGTGCTTTTTGACACATAAAGTTTAAAACTGTCAACAGGTTTTGCTTTCGGAATCATCCTTTAGAAAGGCTTTCTTAATCCCAAGATTGTATAAATATTTACTTACATTTTCTTCCAGTAATTTTTACAGTTTCGCTTTTTACATTTAAGTATCTTGGTATAAGGTAAGAGAGTAGAGTGAAACTATTATTCTTCTCGGATGGTTGGCTAGTGGTTAGCCTGCACCACTTATTACCTGATCTGTCATTTTCTCCCCAGTTTTTTCCTCATTTTATCATGTGAATGGGTCTTATTTTGAACTTTCTATTTGGTTAAGTTTTCTCTCTCTTCTTTTACACTGTTGTGATTCTTGTGGTCTCGTGATATAT
Source organism: Cynocephalus volans (assembly GCF_027409185.1). Lineage (NCBI taxonomy): Eukaryota > Metazoa > Chordata > Mammalia > Dermoptera > Cynocephalidae > Cynocephalus > Cynocephalus volans. The sequence goes on from NC_084469.1 coordinate 36,244,277, forward strand.
TTTAAGACTCTGGGAGGCCTTGTGAATGGTAAAACACCACCAGAAATGCAAAGGACTGTTTGTGCCGTTGTAGCAAATCTTTCCCTTACAATGATGACTGCTCTCTCTGGTGGACTAAACGATCTGTATTTTTAAAGCTTTTCTTCAGAAATCCTGAGTACAGTGACTTCGTCTTTTGAACCAGCAAATGCTCAGGTCTACTTAGCAACATTTGGCTTGTCCCCGACTCTAAGCCTTGCACAGCGCCTGTCATCCAAAAAAGGCCGGGTCCGCGTCAGCTGGGTCCCTCCGTTCCACGACCGCATCTCATAATCACATCCGTTTTTCTTAAAAATCAGCAACCCCACTCTGCTGACTCATGTTCTCTGACTCCTAGACGCTTTTCTTCCATAATTGGGTGTGCCGGGCACAATCCTTGTTTTTTCTTTCCCGAGGTAGGGAATTCAGGGTGGAAATGTGGTGGAGGACACAGAGCCTGAGTGAGTGAGGGACGCCCCTTCCTCTCCTGTCCCTGGGCTGTTGCCATGACAGTCAGTTGTTCGGGCACGTGGTGGCTGGGTCCTCCACCCTCTGGCTTCTCTCTGGACTCCACTTCCTGAACTCCGGGCGAGCTTGTGGGTGGGAAGCCTGCTGGGTGGTCTGCCCAGACTTCCAAGAGATCCTTGGCCACACCTTGTGCAGGGCCTATGGGCCCGAGCCACACTCAAGCCACACTTGGCTGTGCTTTCTTTTCTGACAATGATGACAATGGAGATAGTGACAAGGATGAGGGGCTCAGAGGGCGAGCAGACGGCAGTGGATGGGAACCAGAAATCCTGCACAGGCCTCCTGTTCAGAAGTCATGGTTTAATTCACGGAGCACCTTCCTATTTTGTGCCCTGAAGGACGATGGATGCTGTGGGGGTTCAAAGACACCTGTTTTGCGGTGCTTGCCCCTGTCCCATTAGTCTCAGCTGTAGAGCCAAACCGTGGAGCTCCCAGGCATCACTCACAGTGATATCCTATCCTGGGATATCACTGCATCAGTTTGAACCCTGACTCTGCCCCTCCCATGACATCTGGACAAATTACTTAACTTTTCTGTGCCTCAGTTTCGTCATCTGTAAAATGGGAGAATAGGGTTGATGTGAGGATGACACAAGCTGGCATATGCGCATGCTTCACAGGGCCTGGCACATGCCACATGTTTGCAGTTACTGTTGTTGGCATATGTGTGTGTCTTCCTTAAACTTCCAGCATACTGGAAGCTCTGCAAGGGCCTTTTATCTTTTTCTGTGTTGATCATCACACAACCTTCCCCAGAGAGGATGCTCAGTAAATATAGGAAGTGATAACACTAATGCAAATTATTATCACTTATCACATTATCCATTTAATCTGCATAGAACCTTTAAATTAGGTGTTAGTCTGTTTTACACATGAGAAACCTGAAGCCCAGGGAGCTAAAGAACTTGCCAAAGGTTGTCCAGCTGACCAGTGGCAGGGCCCAGAGTGTCCCCAGGCAGCCTGACTGCCAAGCAGAGTCAGGATGGATGGTTGGATGACACAAGAGTGGAGACAAGAAATAGTTTTGAAAGTACTAGAGAGCAATAGCGCACTTCATGAATTGCATAGGATCCAGTGGAGTGGGCGGCATAGAGCTGCCTCACTGTCACTCGGTTTGTTAGGGAAGTAGGAAGAGAGGGCATATGGAAAGTGCTTGGCACATCCAAGGGCTTAAACACTCATTTTGGTCCCCTCCGGCCACGGCTCTTGCCTGCACCCCTCTGCCCCAGCTAAGTGTGGCTGGAGCTGTTGGGGAAAGGTTGCTGGAAGCAGGAGGACCTGGAGTTCAGCTCTGACAACCGGTAGGAAGGTGTGGTCAGAGAGGATCAAGTGGGAACCACTGGGGTCAAGTGCAGATGGGGAAACAGACCAAGCATATTGAGGAGTCCCAGCCTTGAGAGAGTCACATGGTGGAGGGTCACACATATCAGCTGCAGGGGGTTGTAGTTGACTGACTAGGCAAGGCGGAGCCAGGATGGGAGCGTGAGGGGCCGATGGGCTCATTCTCACCTCAGGGAAGGGGTGTGTGTAGCAGGTTCCCTTGCATCCCACGTACTTACAGGAGAAGGCCCTAGAGAGGACAGCCATGCACAGAGCAGACTGGGTGGAGGGAGTCCTGGGGGAGATGGGATCAGAGATGGGGGCAGGGGCTAGATTGTGCGAGGCAGATAGATGGATTTCACTTCAAGTATAAAGGGAAGCTAACGGTGTGTGCATTGAGCTAAGGAGTGACATGATCCTGCTTAGGTTTTAATAAGATCACCCTACTCTCTGTAGAAGTCAGGGGTGGAGGCTGGGGAGTTTCCAGGTGAGAGATAATGGAGGCTTGGGTGGTGAAGGGATGATGGTAAGAAGTGGGCACATTCAGGATCCACGTGAGAGGTAGTGTCCCCAGAACTTGGCGAGTGGTTGCGGGAGCAGAAGAAAAGACAGCGTCCTTCTCAAGTGTTTGTGTGACTGTAGAGCTTGGTGCCACTCCTTGGAGGGCACAGATGAGAGCGGTGGCTCCTTCATTTCTCTTGGTGGCACTGGGGAGCACGGTGCAGGCGGGAGCAGGTGACAGATGCAGAGGAGAAGGGACCAGGCTCTGTTCCTGGAGATCCCTGGATTCTCTCAGCCACTGCTGGACACAGGCCTAAAAATCACCATGGGTGCAGGGGCTGTAGAGGCAGGTACAAGGTATCCCTGACCTCTTGCAGCTCAGCCTGCGGAACTGGAAAGTCCTGTGAGAAAACGTGTACCACGACCAGTGATTTTAATCACTGGACTGGAGTGGCAGAGTGTGGAGTAAATCCTAGGATTCAGGAAGAGAAAGCTCAAGTTCATCAAAGGGTGTCCCAGGCTGCCCCAGCCTCTGCTGCTCCTGTGGTTCACCAGTGAAGTGGGGAGAGTGTTGAGGGGTGGGCGATGATGATGCCAGTCAGCCCTGGACTGAGGGAGCCAGCTGGAGGGACAGAAGATGGGGCCTCCCTAGCCTGACAGCGCTGTACCTGGTCCATGAACTTCTTCTCCCCGGTGCAAAGCCGTGAGACTTCCCCTCATCTTCACCCACATCCCCTCTTGCCTCAGACTACCATCTTTGGACTGACTTTCTCTGTCTAAACGTAAGGCTGCACCTGGATATTCTCCTTGGATTCAGATCTTGGGAGGAGAAAAGCCCCAGGGTCCTTGGCATGCTGGTCCCATTGGTGTACCACCAGGAACACTTCTTAGCCACTCTGCAGGGCCCTCCTAGAAAGTTCCCTCCTGGCCCCATTCTCAGGGCTGCCTGGCTGAAGTTCATCTAAACCCGACTGCAGAGTGGTGATGAAAATCAGAATCTTCCTAGGATTTCCAGGCACTGAGCGAACAGAAAGAAATTGTCCCTGGAGCTAAGGAAAAAGCCCATTTGCCGCTTATCCCCAGTGCTATAAGACAGAAGAAAGACAATTTAAAAAGGAGCCAAGGGGCCCGCAGCCCTGTCCCCGCACTGCCGTACCTGACCTGTAGCAGGGCCTGCGTTTCTTCCTTTGCAAGACCAGGGGGTTGGCTCTGCAGTCCCCGAGCCTCTCGCAGCAGTAACACTATCCCATGCAGCGCCCGCTTTCATTGCCTCATCCAGCAACAAGAGAGGGCTGAGATTAATGCCCTCAATGAGGTCTTTGCAGAACTCAGACCTGAGGAAATTGAAAAACACCCAGGCCCGCATGGGGCTGGGTTTACAGTGGTGCGTCAGAGACGCCATTCAGGGGATTGCTCCTTGTAAGGCTCCTGAGTGGCAGGGAGCCCGGGCCTTCTCGGGCCTCATTAAAAGGCACTTTACCTGGAAGGCCCCAGAGGGACGGGTCCGCGAAGGGAGGAGCAGAGTCAGAGCCGGTGGTGGGGCCGTGGAAAGAATGTGGAATTGTGCGTCTCGCTATGGCGTCTGGATTGAGCGTGGCCACTCCTTCATTATGCTCATTCATCTGGTGGCTTTTCCTCTCTTGGAGGAAATGGTCCCTGTGAGCCTTGGCTTTCTGAGTAACTTAGTGAGTTTCATCCTATCTAAGATTCCATGGAGGAGATGACTTGTGCATATGTCAGCCCTGAGCATATCACACCTGGCCTCTGCCTACTCCAATCTCTGTTTGACGCCGAGTCGTGAATGCCTGTGTTTTCCACAGTCACCTCCGTGCTGTTTGGAGCATGGAGGACTCAGCTTTCTAAGGGAGCTCTGCGGTGTTGCTGGACCTTCCAACCACCGTCTCCCCTCTGCAGGTTTGGACGCTCACATGCAGCCAATGATTATTGACTGAGCCACCACCGCTCCTGCCTGGCTGACAATGGTTCCAGACCTGGGAAAACGTTAGAAAACATGCATCTTGGGATTGATGAAATATGGAAAAATCTCGGTCCAACAAAAGAGTTCAAAAGTGGTGACTTCACCAGACCTCCTCCAGTAATCCTGCCACCTGGAAATCCGATCTGGAGGAAGGTGTCTTCTTTGTGGGCAGGCTCCTGGCAAGTTGGTGCTCAGGGCCCCTGAGAAATTGTGTCACAGAGCCTGAGGCAACTGTGGGCTTGCTTGGACTCCCACAAGAGGAGCCTGATGACACCCCTGGGTCAGGGTGGTCAGTGGCTGCCTCCCCTGCTCTCTACCTGTTGACAGGAGTCAGCGCATAGGTTTGGGCTTTTCACCTCCGGGCAGAGCCTTTGGGAGAGGATAGACGTGGGTTTCAGGTCGGCTCTCCATGCTCCTGTCCCCTCACCTGTCCTGAGGACTTAGGGAGGTGGCCGGGGGACCTGAGTAATAGCTGCTCAGGGAACATGTGCTTCCCTCCCCCTCCCTTTTCTAGGTGCCGGAGGAGAATCAAGGATCGGGTGGGTGGCTCAATGCCTGTCCTCCAGGAGTTCACGATCTTGTTTGGAGACCTCTGCCCCCAACACCCCAACTGGGAGGCCAGCTGCCTCCTGGGCAGCCTCCCCATGGCTGCCCTTCAAAATCAACCACCCAGGGCCAAGTTTGTCTGCTCCTTAGATTTTCCCCAACTCTGGGTTTCCTCCTTGGTCACTGACATCTCTTGGACCCCAGAGACCTCAGGGTCATCCCAGATACCTCCTCCTCCTTCACACACTGGGCCAACCCAGCCAGTGGTTTCCTCCTCTCCCCATTGCCCTATCCTGATTTGGGCTCCCAGCCCACACCTGAGTGGTCTCCCAAGCTCCACACCATCACCCCCATTTGCAAAGCCTTGTGGCATGATGGTTGTTCTTACCCATCACAAGCATCGTATCCTGACTTTCTCAGAATCTTGGGCTCTTTATTCTCAAGTTAGTATTGAGGCTAGGCTCACCTCCACCAGGCAGTTTTCTCTGTCCAGCCTCTGCCTGGTGCTGGGTTGGGTGCCCCTCTTCTCTGTGTGTGTTCCAGTGATGGCCTCCTTGCTGTTCCTGTAACCTGCCAGGCACACTCCTGCCTCAGGGCCTTTGCACTGGCTGTTTCCACTCCTGAAATGCTCTTCCTCTGTATCTACGTGGCTCACACCTTAACTTCTTTAAGGTCTTTACTCACATGTCACCAACTCACCGAGGCCTCCATGAACACTCTGGTGACCACTATAACACCCCTTGCCACGGCCAGCGCATCCTTTCCTCTTTCCCGCCTCACTGTTCTTCGTAGTACTTAGCCTCCTCTTGCATACACCCCAGTGTCTTCACGTGCTCTGTTCGTAGTTACTCTTCAATCACCAGAGACAGATAGATCTTGTCTGTTTTGTTCACTGCTGAATCCCCTGTGCCTGGCACAAAAGCTTTTTTGGTAAATGTTTGCTGAATGAATGAATGAAGTGTTTTTGCCCCATTTTTAAATGGCCCATTGTGGCCTCTGCTCTACTAGACTCTGGCCTGCTTAAGGGCTGGCTGTGCTTTGTCTCTCTGTGTTTTGGCTGTAGTATTTCCTTGATTTCTTTTCTGATGAATGAATCATTGTCTTAGCCTCCATCTGAATTCTCTCTCTGCATAGAAGTCAGACCATATCACTTTGGCCTTTGAGAGCCCCGCTTTCCAGGTGGTTTCTCCACAGCACTCATCCAATCCCTCATCACCTGGCCGTGGCCTAAGCACCCTCTCCCCCACCCTTGCTCTCACACTCTGGGCTCGTTCTTCCCTCACTCTGACCACTAACAAGCTGTGTACTTTCTGAACATTACACATCCGCCTCCAAACCTTTGCTCCTACTGTTCCACCTGCCAGGAATGCCCTCACCCTTGACCTCCTGGAAAACTCCTGTCCACCCCTCCCCTGCTTTGAATGCTGCTTCCCAGTGCATACCTGTACATCCGTCCCCTCCAGCAGGGACCTACTCCCTATATCATGCCTACCTCCTTTGCTATGAGCTTTTCAAGTGCAGCTTCCACACCTTATTGCCCTTGGATAGCACCATGCCTGGCATGAGGCTGTCCTGGGTGTTTAGTGAACTGGCAAAGAAAGGGATGACACACCCTCATTGATAATCTGTTTTGACTGATGGTTAGAATGAATATAACTCCAGGAGTATTTTATTTTATTTTATTCATTTTGATATTTATTTATTTATTTATATTATTTTTTAAATTTTAACTTCTTAATGTACATTGTAGTTGATTTTCATGATCTTTTACCCGTTCCTCTTTCCCCTCCCCCCTACATCATATCTGCTCACTTGTCTTAACAAGTTCAAGGAATTGTTGTGATTGTTGTTTCTTCTCCCCCCCATTTGTTTGTGTGTTTATTTATTTTTAGCTCCCACAAATAAGTGAGAACATATGGTATTTCTTTTTCTGTGCCTGACTTGTTTCACTTAATATAATTTTCTCTAAGTCCATCCATGTTGTTGTGAATGGTACTATTTCATTCTTTTTTATAGCAGAGTAGAATTCCATTGTGTAGATATACCACAGTTTCCTTATCCACTCATCTGATGATGGACATTTGGGCTGGTTCTAGCTCCTGGCTATTGTAAATAGAGCTGCAGTAAACACTGGAGTACAGGTACCCCTTTGGCATGATGATTTCCATTCCTCTGGGTATATTCCCAGCAGTGGGATAGCTGGGTCATATGGTAGATCGCTCTGCAATTGTTTGAGGAACCTCCATATCATTTTCCATAAAGGCTGCACCATCTTGCAGCCCCATCAACAGTGTATGAGAGTTCCTTTTTCTCCACAACCTCTCCAGCATTTATCATTCTCAGTCTTTTGGGTATTAGCCATCCTGACTGGAGTGAGATGGTATCTCAAAGTGGTTTTGATTCCAGGAGTATTTTCAATGCCATTGGTTAAGCTTCTGGCCAAATCCCTGCACAGATTGTAAACGCTCCCAGTCTGAGATTGGGTCTTTCTTCTTCTCTCCATCTTAACTACTGACTACACCTTCACCCAGTGCAAGCTACCAAGAGCCTGGATGACTGCTTAGTCCTCTTCTTTTCCCTTCCAGGGACCTCTGGGACTGTACATGTCCTGTGAGGCAGTCAGCTGCCTAGGGCAATCTAAGGGGTGCAGCTCATTGCCTTGGCCTATTAAGAATCCACTAGAGGCCTCTGGGAAGGCAGCTCCGGGCATCTCTCCCAACTCACCCTTCTGGAGAGGTGGTTCATCTGTGGTTCTCACTTACTGGACCTGTTGTGCCTCCTGAGGGCTTGTTGTGGAAAGATCTGGGTGGTCCAGCAAGAGGTGCCTTGGTGTGTCTGAGTAGGGGTCTTAAATTTACTCAGCAAGTTGCAGGTAGACCTGTAGTGACTCTGGGGTCTCTGAGCCAGGGCCCCTTGTGTCGTTCTTGTCCTGGCTGGAAATTAAGTGGGCTGTGGGCTTCCCTTTTGTGCAAGGACCTTCTCACTGAATGTTTAAAAGCCCATTGACTGTGGAAATGGAATCTCCATAAATATGTTTGCTGGGACCCTTTGTTCCTGGGGCTGATAATAACGCTCTTCTTTCCCCCAAATGACTGAATTCTTGCCGGACCCTCCTAAGTGATAACTGGATGTCCTCCCCCTCCCCAAATGCACCTCCCCCATGTTCTTTGCACTGCTGAGTTTGCAGCCGCCTCTCCTCAGACCAGTCTCCCTGGATCTCGTTTGAAAAATGAAGTTTGGTTAAATAGGGGGGCTCAGTCCTTGAATATTAGAATCACCTGGAACTTTTAAAAAGAACCCCTGCCAGGGCCTGACTCCAGACTAAGTAATCAGAGTCTCTGGGGGTGAGGAGCACATTTTTTTTTTAAAGCTTTCCAGGTGAATCTAATGTGCAGCCCAGGTGGAGAACCATCGGAATAGACGATCCCTCTGCTCTGAGAGCCCCTGTTTCTCTGGTGCAGCCCTGTGCTCTCTCGATGTTCAGCACACGGATGCTTGCTGCTCATTGTCCTGCCGGGACTGTTCCAGGTGCAAGGTGAACGTGCAGACAGTGGCTGCAGCACAGAGCCTGCAGAGCTTAAGCTTGAGGCCTGGGGTCTTTTTCCTGGTGGTTGCTTGCTAGGTATTTGCAGACCTGAAATGAACCTAGCCAAAACTTCTTAATAGTCTCCTTCCTGCCACTGCTCGGGTACTGGGTCCTGAGAGAGGTGAGAAAACTTGTTCCAGGACTTGACCATCTGGTTTGGGAGGGACTGTCTCTGAGTTCCAGACCTGGGAGGGAGGGCGGGCCGGGGGAGGGGGGTGTTCTTCCTAACGGACACTCCCATCTGCCTGCTCCCCACCCCACACCTCTAACCCCCACACCTTGCACCAAACACTCTGAGTTCTCTACCCAGACGCTGGTGTCCGCATCCACTCTGGGGCCTGGTAAGGCATGATATCCCCCATCTCCTGACAACCTCCCCTTCTATCCTCTCCTCTCCATGCCCTCTCCTTCTGCTCAGGTGTTTGTGTATCTCACCTTTGCCTGTTCTTTCTAACACCCTCATCCCCTGCCTGATCCGCTCTTTACTCACTTTGGCACAGTCACTGTCAGGCTGGAAAGAGAGCAGCCGCCGTCTGGGTCTGATGTAGCCCTGCCCAGCACACCTTCGCAGCTGCACGCAGCCTTCCCGCCAGCTCGACTGTACCAACATCGTTCTCGTGCGTGGCTTCTCCTGGCCTCCAAGCCTTTCCCACATCCTGCCCCCTATTCTTAGAAGACTCGGCTTGTCTCCTGTTCCCAGAGGTAGTTCATTAGCCACTCTCAGGGGCCAGCTGCTTAGTCCTTTTTGGCCACTAGACTCTCCCGACCCCTGAAGCAGAGGGTTAGCTGGAGTCTCATGCTTCTTGGCCCCTTCTCTTTTGCAGAGACCGGGCTCTTACTTCTTCTGGAGCCATTGTCTCATCTACAGATTGAAATTCTGGAGCTCCCTGGAGCAAGCACAGTGGAGTCTTTTCCCTGAAAACCCATCCTCCGCAACCTGATTTGGCTTCCACAGTTTACAGGGTGTTTAGGAGACCCGAGTTCCAGCCCTGGGTCCACCAATAACTCCCCGAGCTCCTGCTCACGCCTGTTGATTGAACCCAGAGGGCAGCATGAACACACCCAGCCCAGTCTCATCTGTGTGCACATGCCCACGCAAACACATGTGACACCTGTCCTCGTTCCCTCCTGGGACACTCTGAGCCCATTTCCTCACATCCTCCTGGTGCTCTGACTCATGCTGCTTTCTGGAATCTTCCTAGAGTCAGTCCCCACTAAGGGGAAGCTGAGTCACTGCCCATGGAAGGCACCGCTTTCCCTGACAGGAGTGGGCAGGAAACTTTCCAGCTGCAAGCCAGCAGCTGGAGTCAGCAGAATGAATGCTCTCCTGCGTACTTCAGTCTTTACAAAACCAAACCAAACTGAACCTAACTTTATTTTATTCTGAAATCATTAAGAATAGAGGATAATGACATAGTTACATAAAGAGCACAGTGTTGTGAAAGCATATGTGCCCACCTCAAAGTCTGATCAAGTTGTGACGTTATATATACTTGTTTATTTTTCATCTTTTTTTTTTTTTGAAATAAAAAGAAACTGGACTTTTGAGGTCCCCTGTCCTGCCCTAGTCTTGCAAACTGGGAACACTGTGGAGAGAGGGAGAGAACAGGAGAACCAGAGGCCAAGCCCTCACCTCTCCTCACGACACACGCCTTATAGAATTTAAGGCTCTACAAAATCGGGCCTGGCTCCCTCTGCCCCTTTCCTCTCTCCTCCCTGCCCTGATCCTCACTTGACAGTCAGCCCTCATCTCTTTAGGCTACAAAAAGGAGCATGCATGGAGGGTGACAAAATAAAGTGACGCCTCCTGAGGCTCATCCTCTGCTCTGTGAGCTTCGTTAGAGGCTGATGGTCCATTATTCCTCAGGCTGCTCTACAGTTTTCCTGTGCCATGTTCTCTGCCTGGAATTTCATTATTTTCCCCCTCCTGCACACACCCAGCTCCTACCTATTCTTTCAGGCCTGGCTCAGATGTCATCTAATGGAGATTTCTCTGATGGCCCCAGTAGAAATGGTGTCTGTGTTTTTCCCACATCATTAGTGCCTGGAATTTGAGTTTTGTTCATGCTTTGTCCCCTGCCCCCGCCACCAGCAGACTATAAACTCCTGGAGGGCAGAGAGAGTGTTTCCTGCTATTTTTGTGTCCCCCTCACAACCCCTCTGAGGTCAGTTACGATATGAAGCCAGTGGGCAGTGCATGTTTGCTGAGTGAATATTTGGTTCCTACATGTCCTCAGCACCTCGAGCAGAACCGCCATGTGGTGGGCACTCGGTGAAGATTTGTGGGGTGAATGAACAGCACCCTATCCCTGGGGCGGGCACGTCTCTACTAGTAAGAGCTGCTTTCCAACCTTCCTTGCTGGACCTGGCATTTTCCCCATGTCTGATTTTGGGAATGAGGTGGGTGTTTCCCGATGCCCAGGCCAGGGGCCACGTCCCTGCAGGAGTTCAGGGCTGGCTCCGCTGACATCACAGCGGCCCAGTCATGGAGCACAAGGAACATCCAGACGCATTCCACGACCCTCCCCAGCCCGGCCTCCCCTGCTCCCCACCACGAGGCGAGCTGAACCTCCTGAAGCCGCAGGGCCTGCTGGTTTGCATGAGTCCCGGTGTACTTTTTTTTTTCCAGCGAGTGACTTTAAATCGTCTTTAAAATGATTGCTCAACTTGAAAACCCCTCCAGGCGGGTGTCTGGGGTGGTTTGGATCCCTGCTCAGCATTTCATTCCTTTCCCCAAATTGCTCATTATTTCATTTGCATAAATTTTAGTGGCGAGATACTGCCCCAGGCCTAGGAAGCTCAAATAGACCTCGTAATGGGGCAGCAGAGGCGAGTAGGGGGGCTTGTTCTCCCCGAAGCGCGTGTCTGCGATTTTCTCAGGCTCTGTCCTCGACCAGAGCCAGCTCAGAAGGACAAGAATGCGCTGCTTCCAGGAGGCCACTGTCCTGCAGGGCTCAGTGGCTGGACCCGGGTGCTGACTCTCCCCGACCTTAGCCTGTCTCTCTCCCTCAGCACGTTGTCACCAAGGGCCCTGTGTGGGCGGGGGACAGAGGCCAGACAGACCCTCGCTCCCACCTGGGCTGGGGAATCTCCTCCCTATCAGTCAATCCATCTGCACCTACTTATTGGGCAAGGCCATGATGGGGCTGGGGGAGGGGGGCAGACAGGGAGACGAGGCAGCTGTGTTAGGTACCAGGCAAGAGACAGGCAGTCAGAGCTGGGGGGAGAGGGACTTGGGACCTATGGCCTGAAGACAGGGCTTAAAGAGGGTCTCGGGGTTGACTAGAACAACCCCTCTAGGGCTGAGCTTTCCACAAGCTGTTCTCCAGCTCTCTGGTCCCCGCAGCCCTCAGAGCTGGGCCTAGGTGGCTGGGGTCCCCAGCAGTGAGCACATGTGTCCAGGGCTCAAGTCCCCTCAGGTGCACCTGAGTGTGCTGTTCAAATATTATTGTTTTTCAGCCTGGCATGTGGTGGAGGAGGTTGGGAAGGCAACTATGTGGCCAGTCTGTGGACACGGTAGAGGAGGGGTTTAGTCAAGGAGGTCTTCGGGGGAGAGTGGATAAGTGGGCAATGCTGGAGCAGTCTTCAGTGCAGAGGTTGTGGGGGTGAAGCCAGCACAGGGATTAGGGAGGTGGGGTGGGGGGCTCAAATGCCACACAGAGGAAGCTAGACATGTCCTTTAGGCTTGTGGAGCCAGGGCAGCTTTCTGATCAGACGACAGGCCTGATAAATGCAAGGCTTCAGACCCGGCAATGGGGCAGTGGAGTGGGGGCAGGGGGATGGAGTGGGCAGGAGCCAGGGCTGATGCCAGGTGGAGAGTGGGCAGAATGAAGGCAGAGGGATCCCTCAGCCCCGGCACCTGCCCTGACATCTCTCTGCCCCCTCCCGGGGCGTGCACCAAGGAAACCCCGGCCTCAGCATCGGAGGGGAGGCTGTTGAAAGGACAGACTCTGTGTCTTCACCTGGCCAGGTTGAGGTGGGGAGCCAGCTGGGACCTAACAGTCTTCAGTTCCAAGAGAAAGAGTCCACGCTCCCTACTCCGGGCTTCAGCTTTCCAGTGATCCCCTCACTATCTCTAGAAATTCAGTTAGTCCATTGTCTCTCAGTGTTGGCCAAGAGCCTCCTGTGAGCCCAGCATGTTTCTAATCCAGTGAGAAATAAAACACAGCCCTCCTCCTCAAGGACCAACCATCACTACATGCAGTGGAATTTATATTAAACATTTTTGGACTGTGACCCACAGTAAAAATGTATTTACTGTGACGAATCATGACCTACTACATGTATCTATACTTACCCCCCCTTCATCCATCTACAGCCATCTATCCATCCAAAACGAAGGTTTGATGAACACTTATTATGTGTGGTCCACCCTGATACTTTCAGTTGGCTTCTATTTCGTGATGCTGTCCACGATCCACTGAACTAATCTCATGACCCGCTGCTGGGGTGTTACCTGCAGTTTGATAAGTGCCGGCCGCATTGGAGAGTTGAAGCCAGCATGCTTACACCAGTTAACAAGTGGCCTAGGAGAGCTGCGTGCTATTGAGATACTCCTTGCGTTGGTGTGGGCTGTACACACTCAGACTCATCTCACGGACCATAATGTGGAGCAGAGCTCTGGGGCAGGAAGGGCGTCACCCCCAGCTCCGTCTCTGCACTCCCGCTTCTGTTGGGGTGACAGGATGGATGCCCTGCCTCTGAAAACAACTGAAACAAAGTACAGGAGGAAATATTTTTAAAATGAACAAAAACACAAACTTGAAATAAGAAACACACCACTGAGCTGGCGTCTGTTGAGGTCTCCAGATGAAAGCAAAGTTGACGCAGGTGAGCAGGTACCAGAGCTGGCTTTGCAGGTGAGGGTGTATGTCAAACCCTTACGACCCTGGGCTTCTGGGGGACTCACGAGACCAGAGTTAAAGGCAAGGCTTCCCCAGGGAAGGAAGTCTAACAGGAGACGACCACAGGAACCTCAGACTCTAAAGGACTGTACTCTTGACTATACTTGCCCGTGAGAAATAAACCTGCCATGCAGAAGGGGAGAGTTGGCAGACCAGCCTGTTTTGAAATTTGCACTGCACAGCAGGGAAAAGGTGGTCTCTCCTGAGAATTTTGTAACCATCAGCAAGCCCTCAGGCAGGTGTAAAGCCCAGATTTGTGACCCCTGTGCCGGTCAAGGATGATGGTGATTTGAACTAGGGAAAGAAGTAGAGGGATTTGGGAGAGAACTGGGAACTAAAAGTAGAGAGGACTTGGTTGGTGCTGGATAATGGGGTTAAGGGGTGGGAGGAGACGAAGGTGACTCCTAGATTTCCAGCTTGCCCATGTGGGGAGATGAAAGCATCATTTCTTGGAAGTAAACTGGATTTGGGAGGGACTATCATGACTGTGATCTCAAACCACATTAAGTTTGAAGTGCATTTGAGCAATCTGAGATGTGGGGTAAGCCGTCAGAAATTTGGGAGTCATTTCTCCCCCAGAAGATAATAATGAAATTGGGTGAGATTACCAAGGGAGATAGTGGAGTGAGAGGAGAGAAGGCCCAACTTCTCCGGGAAGAACTCCAGCTTTAATTAAGAGGTAGAGACAGGCAAGCGTGGAAGGGAGTCGGCGCATAGGAGGAAAACCAGGCACGTGCGCTGCTAGGAAAATCAGAGGGAGAGAGGACTGCACAAGAGACGGGCCAACACCGTGGAAACTGCTGAGGGGTCTAACGAGAGAGATGGGGATGTCGACTGGGTTTGCAATATAGCGGACACAGGTGGCCTTGCCTGGGTGCTCTGGTGGGAACATGGGGGCAAAGAGGGCAGAGTGGAGTGGACGGAGGGCGAGTGGGAGGGAGGTGGGAGAGGCTGATACATGGGAGAGGAGAGGAGGTGATGGTTCACGCTTCCTGAACAGGCCAAAGGGGGTGTGATGGGTCAAAACACAATTGAGGACTGGCCCTAAACAGCGGGGGGGAAGGAGGGTGTGGGCCCCAGTGAAGGTGGCCTCGGCCACCACCCCCGCAGCAGGTTGTAGCAGTTCTTTCTAACAGCGTCTGCTTTCCCTGAGAATAGGAGGTGAGGGGCGTTTCCAGTGTGGAGGGGGTGGGGGTGCAGGTTTGAAGAGGGCGGGAAGGTTGAATAGGGAGTCGTCCCAGGGAGCAGGAGAGAGTTGACAAGTCTTAAAGAGGACTCGGCGGATATTCCTGTGTACCTATGATGTCCCAGGCCCTGTTCCAGGCCCCGGGGTTACATCAATGAACAAAAGAAAACAAGATGAAAATCTCTGCCCTCATGGAGCTTAAGTTCCAGATGGGGACATAGTAAACGAATCAGTATGTAAAGTATGTGGATGCTACAAGTTGGTGTAATAAAATCAGGGTGTAAAGTACATGTCTGCTCTTAGATGACAATCCAAAATCAATAGGTAAACTACGTCTGCTCTCTAAGATGAAATGTGCTAGGGAGAAAACGAAAGCAGAGGACAGGGTGTGGGGGGCAGGGGGTGGGTTTGGGGTTTTAAGCAGAGTGGTCAGGGCAGGCCCTGCGGAGAAGGGACAGCTGAGATGTGGCGGTGACCAGGGGGTGAGTCGTGGCTGTCTGGGGAGGTGGGTGGCCATGGATTTAGGGGAGTGTCCATCTTCCCTGGGGTGCACTTTGTCCAGAAGTGCTGGCTGTTGGGCGGGAGTGGAGGAGAGAGGAGACGGTCATGGTGATGAAGGGGCTGCAGACCCCAGGACCCAGGGCCTTGACTTGTCTATTCAGGTGGATGCTGTTGTGACCAGGATGATGGCAGGGTAAGGAGTGGAGAGAAGCCAGAGGCGTGGCCGGGCAGCAGGGATGAGGTGGAAAGGCCTGAGCCTTAGGCAGGAGGAGAGGCCCTGGAAGCTCACAGGGGCGTATTTTCTTTGTCCGGAGTGTGAGGGGTGCACAACGTCCTCTCTGAGGACTCCATCAGCCCCACCGCTCTGCAAGCATCAGTCGTCTTACTTTCCTGCCGCAGAGGTGTGCGGGGAGCCTGCCTCTCCCAGCTCTGCTCTTTGTGGTTCCTGCCTGGCTTTTTCTGTCTTCACTGTCAGATTACATCTCCCCTTCTTGCTGTGTCAGAATTCCACGCACACAAAGAGGAAAAGACAGTCTGGGGAAGGCGCCCTTCTGGTGACAACCATTTTGGCTGCTCAGAAAGATTTTTCCCTCTGTGTTGTCCTTGACTGTGTTCTAGATGGGTTAGGCTCTGGAAAGGAGAGGTTGTCACAGTGGGAAGTCCTTAAACTTATGGGTATGGGACAAACCACGTCGGGCCAGTGCTAACACAGTTGCATCTTAAACCGGGAGGTTCCTTAGAGATGGGCTGGCCTTTCTTCCTTAGGGACCGAGGCCTGCAGAGGCCAAGGATCTCCCCTGGGTGACCCCTGTTTGTGACATCCCTTGGTTGGGGTCCTGAGTCCACTGGTATCTGCTTTTATATCTTCTCCCCATGGCGAACTCAACCATCTCTTAGCCTTGTGTCTCTGGCACCCAGTAGATCTGCTGTGGATACCCGAACTGGGCGTCAGGAGTGACAGTAGTAACTTCAGCTGCTATTTCCTGGCGTCAGCCACCGTTGACAAGTGGCCATCATTATTGTCCTTATTCCTAGATAAAGAAGCTAAGGGACAGAGAGGTTACCAGACACACCCAGAGTCAAGTGCACGGGCTAGCCTGAGACAAGGGATTGGGCTGACCCTCTCTATCTCCAATTTGTAATGAAGCTGCAGCTGAGGCTCCCAGAGGGTGTCCTGGGCTAAGTGTTTTATGGGCCTTATCTCATCTGATAACAGGGAGCTTGTAATTACTCTTCTTTCACTGACTGGACAAAGAGGAGTAGGGTGAGATCAGGTGACTGGCCCAGCCCGCACAGGTGGCCGGTTAGAAGGAGCCCCGGAGTCCCTTCTTAGCACCTCGCTCCCCTGACTCAGTGGTGGTGGCGTTTGCTGATGTTTACAGATGAACCGCTGGAGGAAGCTGTCCTGATTCCAGCCTCATACCCTGCTGTTGCAGCCCGTTTGCGTTTGTCAAGTTAATTTGTTTTCCAGACAGAACCACAGACCAGTGTCCCTGCCTCCACCAGTGTGCTCCTCCCCCTGGTCCTGGCATCTGCCCCAGGGACATCCACGGCTCCAGGCTGAGGGAGGGCCGGAGGGCCAAGAAGGGGCCACACTGGCCAGGACCAGGGGCAAGGGGGCTAGAACAGCAGTGCCTCCCCCTGAGGCTGGCCGGCTCCCTGGCTGGGGCAGACGCATGAAATCCGAACTCTAGAGGGAAATTTACTGCACAATAAAGGAAGAATGGCCTGCTTTGGGGACAATTAAAGCCACATTACTGTGGAATTACAGAGGACGCCAGGGGAATTAGCCACATCCAAAGCAGCCAGGAGTACCAGGGCCAAGAAATGTGGGGCGTTCACATGCGGGTTCCCCCTCTCCCCAGCTTGAACAAGGAACCTGTCTGGTGCCCAAACCCCCTAATTTTAGGGCAAGAAAAACACTTCCAAAGGCTACCTGAGGAGATCTATTGTCATAAAACAACCCCGCTCTGCCCAGCTTGTGTCTTAAGTAGTTCTATTCTGGTTACACAACCCACGAAGGCACCGGGTGGAGGTCTAGGGGGAGGACTAAACCTCATGTTTGCAGCTGGGAGAAAAGAAAATGCCAGGATCCTGAGCCAGAGTGCAGCAGGCTTCCAGTCCCAACCCTCCCTGTGAGCTGAATGAACTCAACTGGGGCCTCGACAGCCTCGTCTGTAAAGTGGGGATAGTGGTGCCTCTCACCGGGTGTCTGTGAGAACACTGGGTGGATAAAGTACATAAAATGAGGCCCCCAGTATCTCCATCTTTTCTGTTTTATGGCTTCCTTTAGTGAGATGAAAGGAAGGCTGTAAAGGGTGGGGTGTTTAGAAGAGCAAGCGTGTTTGTATTCGTTATCTATCCAAGCCTCCCGAGGACTGCAAGAAGATACAGAGATTCGCAATAAGTCACAAGTTGGGCAACTTGAGCTGTCTGGGGTTTGGAAGACTCCTGGGAGGCCTCCGTACCCTTTCATGCACATTCCTCATTTATCTTCATGGCGTACCTTTAGGATGGGGAAACTGAGGCTGTGTAGAAGCAGCAGATTAGTAAGGTGCAGGGTGGGGCCTGTAGAATTCTGGCCTCATGGGGAGGTTGTGAAGAGAAATGACCCTTTGGGTGCCTGGTGCACAGAGACCACTCCAGGTGAGTCACTTGTCACTGCTGCTGTGGCTGAAGTGAGCAGCCCTGGCAAGTGTAAGCTGCTCCATCTTTGAGCACTGCCCCCAACTCTCACCCTCCACCCCGTTGCCCACCTCATCCTTCAGGCCGTGGCTTGGCATTTGTCTTTTCTTTCTTAGAGCTTCTAGAAGCCCCTCCTTCTGAACACATCAGACGTCTAGCACAGACAGACGTTCCCACCCCCTTTGGGGGTAAGGCCTCAGGTAGGGGACAACCTTTCTTATTAACCCCTTGGGACTCAGTCCCAAAGCAAGCAGCAAAAGAGAGTTCAATCACCTTCTGTCTCCCATGACCTTCTGCTGGTTAGCAGCACTGCAGGGACCACCCATGGATCTTTAGATGTGTCTGGGGGGACCCCTGGCAGCCATGCCCTCAGGGGGCTGAGACAGAGCCAGGCAGCAGAATATCTAATTGCTCGTGACCTCCACGTTTGGCCACACTGTCGGCCCTCAAAACAGTTTGGAGGAAGGTGAGAGGCTGATTCACCAAAGGACTCTACTTTCCTGTAAGGGCCAGTCCCTTGTTGGAATTTCAGCATGACAGAGCCAGCAAGTTGCTGGGATGGTTTTTGTCCCCAAATCTGGGGGAGATGTTCAAAATACTCAACAACTGGTACTTCATGGCACCCATCTGGCATAGAGATGCCAGCTGCAGACAGCTGTACTAGAGCATTTCCACAGACGATCACTCTGCCCTGACACCTTTGAAACCTAAAGAGTAGCTGGTTTTTTAGCTAAGCCACCACTGTCCCTTTGTCACTACACCCGTCCAAAGGGCCATTCAGAAGATGCTCAGCTGCAGAGCCAGCATCTCTCCATGAGGAAGAGTTCACAGTAGTCTCCAGGCCGTTTTCCCTAGCTGTAACTGATAACTTAGAACATCACTCTGGAAGGACTATTTGCATTCCTTTTCTATGAATAAATCCCCCCACATTGGCCCACAGGGAAGTCCTTTTGCTGTTTCCTTCTGAAGTACATAGTCCCTACCTCAAGGACTCAGGGTCATTTGCAGACTGGAACCCCCACCACTAACTCATGTATAAGAATGTTAACAAGGCCAGTCTTGGCCTCAAATCTGGAAGGATCTCTCAGCCCAGAGGTGGGAAAGTGTGTCCTCTAGGCTCTATGAGTGGGAAGGGACTTTATCACTCTGGTTCTGCCTCCTCCACAGAGCTGAATCTCCTGGACCCTGTCCCTCTACTTGAATGCCTACAGGCACAGAAAGGTGGCTCTCTTCCAGGAGTGGCCCTTTCCAGCTCCCTTGTCAGCTGGAATCCGCCATCCCCCTTCACTCCCTCTGTCCCATGACAGGCCACCTACTTTCTTCAGCGACGTGATTTTTAATTAAAGTGTTTAATTGTAATGTCGTAAACACTTTACTGATATCTAAATAAATTGTATCTACTGGTTTGATTAAAATAATTGGATTCAAAATTGGGGTTCAGAGTTTGATTAGTTCCACCACAAACATGTCCTGATGAAAATGGCCTTCTTTGGCTAGAGATTTGGGGCCGCTCTGATCATATTCGCCTTCCTCCTCCTTGTCTCTCCCAAAACTCCAATTTGATTCTGTGTGGGGATCTTTGCATGTGAGGTTGGGGCATACTAGGGAGTCACAGGGGCTCTTGGGAGCCTGGGTGCGGGCAGAGAGAGGTGGCCTGTCTGCTCAGTGTTGACGGTGAATAGGGAAAGACACACAGGCACTAACCGAACAGGAACTGAAGAATCAGACGACACTTTGAGTTCAGAAAAGCCCAAGCAGGACCCTTCCTTTCTGGGCCTGTTGAATTGAGGGGCCCTTTTAACTTCTTCTGGGACCCTTGGATGCGGAGGATGTTAGAGTTGACTTTGGTAAAAACCATCCTGTGAAATCATACATCTCAGGCAAAGCACAAGTTTGATAGGGATCTGGAATGTGCTGGAGATAGGACTGCCATGCAGCTCCTGGGGCAAACTTTCACTAAACATTATTTGTTGAAAGTCACATTCAGCTGGGCGTGCTGTCTTTTTATTTGCTAAATCTGGCAATGCTTGTTGGAGAGTGAATTAGGAAAATGAGAAGGCATGTTGGTGTTGAGCCGGTGGGGCTCACCAGGACTCCAGTTTCAGCCTGTCCCCATCCATGAGCAGGAACCTCCGTCTCTCAGGCTCACAGGGCCCGGCATGCAGGGTCAAATCCCTGGAGCAGTTTAAGCTGGCCTCTGGAGCTTACAGCCCAGGCCAGTTAACTAAAGAGTTGAATTAAATAAATGGTCAAGCAGAAGGGGATACAGCCTATGGGGGTAGTGGTGACTGAAGTAGGGGTGGCATCCTGGGAGTTGCATGTTTTCCTGAATCGACTGCGAGTCATTAAGCCTCCCTCCCACTAGCCTCTCTCACAGCCGCTGGAGTCGCGCCTTGGATCTCCAGCCTGGCATGTGCCTGACTCAGTGATGGGAGCCATTACAGATGGGAAGTGACTCCAGGGAGCCAGGAGCCAAGAGCCAGGCTTGGCCAGCACCACTGGCAAGTTAGCCCTCATGTGTCCCTTCGAGAAAGCACATGGAGTGTGGGCACCACTTCTGGGGAAGAGGGCTAGGGAGGATGCCCCCCTGCTGCTAACCAGGCCTCTGGGCAGGGCGGACCCCGGGGAGCTTTGCTGTGACCACTCCTTCTACTGTGAAAACCCTCTGCCTTCAGTGATGAATTCCAGCAGCCATGGGGGTTTATCAAGCTTCTTTCTGCCTGAGACCGTGTCACCCCGGCCTTGCTGGAGGTCTGGAAAGAGCCTTGAATTTGTGAGGTGAAGGTTTAGCCACCACTGACTGTTCCCAGGTCCTTGGCATAGTCTCTCTGCCTCTTGGGGCCTATTTTTCTCACCTCTTCTATGACAAGAGGGTAAACTAGACAAACTTGGAAGGGTGCACCAGCCGAAAGAGGCTGTTTTTGCCTTGGGGAACAATGTCCCCCTTCCTTATTTGGCTGATAGATCTTGGGCGTGGGTGAGAGTGGGGTGTGGTGTTCATGCAGGTCCTGTGATAAGACACAAGATCCCTAGTCTCTGGACCTCCAATTTGAAACCATTTTTGCCCTTGAGGGCGAGAGAGTTTGCATCTTATAGGCAGTGGGCGGCCACAGAAGGTACCAGAACAGGACAGGGACAAGATGAGAGGATTGTTTGGAGAGAGATTTGGGGTGGAGGACCGGTCGGAGTGTGAAGTCGCTGTGCTGCCTGGGTGGGGCTCTGGGAAAGGACTGCAGGGGAGGATCAGGGGAAGGCTGCAGACAGAGAACTGACTGCTCGGGGCTTACCAAGGCCTCTGCGGCATTTCCTCTGCAGAGAGGGGCCTACCCGCCGGCAGGGAGAGGAGGGTGTTTGTGCAGCAGAACCGGAGTTGTTCCTTTGCAGCGAAGGGGCTGGGAGACGATGATTGTTAGGAGGGGACTGTCTCAAAGCCTTAGGGGAGGCTCAGCAGCCAAGAAAAGCCAGGGGAGAGAAAAGGCTAAGATGTTTACAGAGAAAAAATCAGTGGAAAAAGTGACGGCGAGGTTGAGCAGATTTGGGGGACGGCTGTCTAGTCAACGGGGGAGGGGCCGTCGCCCCGCACAGTGGGATGAAGAGCCACAGGGCCCGGGCGACGCTTTGGGGAGAGCACAGCCCTGACCCTGGCACCCCGATCCTGCCCCCACGGAGCGCCCTCTCCAGCCAGTTTGCAGGGACCGCGTTCATCAGTCACTCCCCTGCTCTGTTGGAGTTCACATTTCTGCTCAAAGGACACAGGACTTACCCGACTGGCCAGACCTCAGACTTATCCGCCCCGCACCCGTCCCTTCTCCAGAAGCCCGAGGGGCTCTGCGGGGCGGGGCGACCCTCCCAGCAGCTCTTTTGTCTGACATCTTGACAAAGGGGCCAGGCCTTTCCCAAGCCCCACAGGTGTGAAGAACTTGTTACTGTAGTGTTTGCTCAGCCCTGTGAGTGGCCTGAAGGACTGTTGACAGAGGGCCCCTTTGTGTTCAGACTCGGCTAAAGCTCTCTAAGCCCTCGACAAACACAGGCCACTTATCTCCGGGGACTTTATCAGAAACCATCTAAAGCCTGTCTTTGGCAGGCCGGGAGCTCCAGCCTCCCTGGCCGCGACTCCGGGGACTGGGGTTCCAAAGCATTTCCCACCTTTCTTTTTTTTTTTCCATTTTTCCAACCACCTTGATCCACCCTTGTCAATTGTGTTGCTGATACCAGAGATCAAGCACAGGTGGTGGGGGGGAGATCAGAGCTTTTGTGTTCACATTGGAGTGACACTTTTTAAAAAAAATGTTGTGGCTCTGCAGGCTGTCTCCTGAGAGGACAGACACAGCGAGCAGGTGGGCCCCTTTCAGTGAGGGCTTGGCTTCAGGGGGCTCCCAGACTGACCAAGGAGGGTCCCCGTTGCTCACTGCCCTCCATTAAATCATCCTACCAAGCCCCGCAACCATACCCAAAGCAGACTGCTTTTTCTTCCTCACAATAGTTTCCTCTGCCTACCTGTTCACTCTGGAAAGCCCAGGTGGTCACCGGTCCTGGGGGCTATTCTTCTGATGCTGTTAACCCTGTATAGGCCCCATCACCTTCACCTCCAGTGGGGTGGAAGCCTGTAGGATCCCCCTGAGGGCCACAGTGTCATCCAGTCCCATCCGTGGTCCACCCGCTGCCTGGGGGTGGTCTTACTGCTCTTTCCACCCTGTCACCTGCCCTACTCAGCCCTACTCTGTGGCTTCTCCACAGCTCCCTTAGCTTAGCCTGGAGTGCTCCTCTCCTGAACTCCCCCCAGGGACCCTCCCAGAGGCGAGTCTGTCCCTTACCGTCCCAGAAGTTTTGATATCACGCAGTTATAGACTTTTAGGGGCAGAAAAGAGCTTAGAGATCATGAGACCCAAATGTCTTCATTTTTCAGGTGAGAATATAGAGGCTCAGAGCCAGAACGAGAGCCCAGGCCTCCCAGTCAGGCCCAGCTCTTTCCTCTGGCCTCGCTGCTGGTGATGTTGTATCAGCTGTGTGCTGTTGGGTTTTATTTAATAGTAATTTTACTCACCTGTGCCCTGCCTCTCTTCATCATGAGCTCCTTGCCCCTGGCTTCAGCCATCTTTTCTCCTCCTGCATCATCTAGACCAGCCCTTCTCCAAGTGTGGCCTTCAGACCGACAGCATCAGCACCACCTGGGAACTTGTTAGGTGTGCACGTGCTGATGTCCCACATACAGCCCACTGGCTCAAGCTCTGGGGGTGGGCTCAGCAATCTGTTTTAATAGGCAACCTGGTGAATGCAGGCATCCAGGTTCGAGAACCGTCACATGTTGGGAAGGGTATAGTGGAGGAGGAAGGAGAGTCATAGTCTGTTTGTGTACAGAGCAAAGTGCAGTGGTGTCAGCCCTGCAGCTCCCATGCACACGCCAGGGGCTCTGTTAGTATTTGTTGAATGAAGAAACGGGTGAGCAATCGTGCAGAAGCAGGTCCTGCTAAGGGTGTCATTGGTGGCCCCCTCTCCTGTCTTGAGATGCCACATCTTTCTCCGAGAGTCCCATAGAACGTCCTTACCTTGCGTGGGTTCTGTCATACTCAGTATGGACTGACTTGTTGCCTATTGACTTTGTTCTTTAAGACAGACAAGCTGTCTAGTTCTCCTGGCCATGTCTAGCTGATGTTCGTCAATGTTTGTTTTTTTTAATTGAAGTTGAAGCAAAGTGCCCTCAAATGATCACAGACCCTAAAGCCTTGACTGGAACCACTTTGCTCCTGTGTGATGTCTTCTTAGTCCTCAAAGTGGTGCCCAGTCTCTCTGGCTCACTGTGGCTGGTCACCATGGCATTGTATCTGGCTGAATGACTTCTCTAGTGAGAAATGTTAAGCCCTGTGTTTGGGGATAGTGGTAGACCTTGGAGTGTGGCAACAGTGGCAGCAGTATTAACCAGACTTTTAGCATACTCGGGTATCTCCAAAGACTCTGCCAGGGCAGGGGCCGTGTCTGTCCTGCTCACAGTTATATCCCCAGCGCCTTGCATGGTGCCTGAAATGTAGTAGGTGCTCAGTAAATATTTGTTGAATGAGTAAATAAATCCACACCCTATTGGATTTGCCAGTAATAAAGTGAAACCTACAATCTGGGCTTTGTTTTGTAAATTTGTTTACATTTATGATCATTTCTCTTATGTTCAGCTCACCTGTAGACACAAAAGGCTAGAGGTCCTGGAAATGCTTGGGCCAGTCCTGTCTCAGCCCCTTTCCCAAAAGGATTCATTTGAGAGCCCAGTTCCAAGTGATCCGTAGGTGCTGACAGGAGCCAGGTGTGTGGGGAGCTGGGTTGCTCGACCTGGCCATCTCAGGAGATGCTGAAAACTGGGCTCAGAAGGACACTTACTGGGAGTGGAATACTTAAAATTCATAAACAAGAGTCAAAAAATTTGTAAATAAATAGTATACCAAATGGAGTAGCAAAATAATAAATAAAAGGAAATACAGACTACCCCAAATTCTTAAAAATAACTCTCAAATATTTTTATGATTTTGAACCAATAATTTAAGGAGAAGTTTCTTTTGAAACCAGACCTCTGTCCACTGCCCCATCACAGACTCCCTGCCATAAACCCTCCCTTTTGCCTCACTGTGGGACTCTCTCTCCACACAGTGGGTTATATTCCAGCTGGTTTCTTTTCAATTTAGTTCCAGTTCCACTAGTCTACACTGGCCTGTGGGCCAACAGCAGCAGCATCGCTTGGGAGCTTGCTAGAAATGCAGGCTCCTAGGCCCTGCCTCAGAGCCCCTGAATCAGAACCTGCATCAGAACAGGATCCACGGGGGACCATGTGAATGTTACAGTTGGAGCAGCGCTGGCAGAATATCCTGTCTGTGCCCCAACTCTCTTCCACCTTGGCCCAGAAGGGCCCAGCAGAATGGCCTCCCCGACTGTCTGTCCCGACAGCACTGGTCACAGTTGGAAATTCCAGATTTGTCATGCACTTACTAGACCACTGCCCATGTCCCCTCTGAGATCAGAAGCACCCTGAGAGCAGGACTCTTTCTTGCTTGCCACTGAGGCCCCTGAACTTACCCCAGTGCCTGGTCCTTTTAAAGGCTTTAATCAAGTGTTTGTTGAAGGAGCGAATGATTGTCACTCCCTGGGGCAGCGTTCTAAGCTGCAGCCTTTGCACTCAGAGCATCTTAGGCAGTAGCAGAGGGACATAAAGTCACATACTCTGGAGGTGGGGGATGTCACAACCCCTCTAACACAGGGTGTTTCAAACTCAGCACTGCTGACACTTGGGGCTGGGTAACTGTGTTGTGCGGGGGCTGTCCTGTGCATTGCAGGATGTTTACCAGCCTCTCTGATCTCTATCACTTAGTTGTAAGCAGTCCTTCTTTCTCTAGTTGTGACAACCAAAAATGCTTGTAGACATTGCCAAATGTTTGCTGGGCGGCAAAATTGCACCTGGTTGAGAGCCACTGCTCCTGTCGCTCCCCAGGGAAGTAGTGAGAACACTTAGTGTGTGGTGAGTAGGTCTGGGGGAACTTACCCAGCAGCCTCAGATGTGATTGGCAACCAAACTGATAGGGCAGTGGCACTGCCCGCTAACCCTTCCAGTGCCTGTTGTGCCCCAACCTGTCCATGTGTCCTGGACATATCAAAATGTGCCACTCATCATGAAGATCTGATAGCCCTGGTTACACCGGTGCACAGGCAGCTCAGGACTAGGGATCAGTTTCTTGCATGAAAAGCACGCAGCCTGTGGATGGTGCACATGTGGGTGGGTTATTTTGGACAGTTCAGCTGCAGACATGTAAGTCCAAAATTCCCTGTTATATTGCAGAAATAAAATGGGGCAATCTTCTCAGAACTGCTCTGGAAGGCAGAGAAGTCTATGATTTTGTGTGCTGGGAGGGCAGAGGAGAGGCCCTGGGGCCGAGACCAGAGCCTCTGAGCAGACCCACTGCCAGTGGCCTTCCTGTTCCAGCGAGAGAGCCCCTGAGCCACATGACATTTAGGGGAGCCAGAGTTAGGATACAATTTAACAACATCTGCTGTATGCTTTCAGGGCCTGGGGTAGTCCTGGTGGGATTGGGGGTTAGTTTATCAGGGTCTTTGGGGAGGGCTGTCACCTGTGTTTTGGTAAAGTCAACAAACCAATGGATACAGATTCAGTCTCTATGCTCAAGGCCCTGTTCAGAGTCCCAGGAGGAGTTCGAGGCTCTTAGATGTGTGTTTTTCTCCCTAAAGCACTAACTACAGTCTGCTTGGGTGGATAGAAGTTAAATTGATGAGTTAAAGCAGCCTGAAAAGTTTAAAGTAGTTCAAAGCAATGATGAAAAAAGTACCAGAAGGCCATGCCTTGTCAGGGTGTGGTCAAAGCAGTAAATCCTCTACCTACCTATCTATCTACCTGTCTACGTATCTACTTACTCACCTACCTACCTGCCCACCTACCCATCCATTTCTCCATCTCCCCACTCATCCCATCCCATTTCATCCCATCCATCCATCCGTCCACCCACTTACTGACCTATCCTATCTATCCATCCATCCATTCATTCATCCATCCATTTCTCTCTCTCTCTCATTTGTACACAAAAATGTATCAAGATCTTCTGTGGACTGGAGAATATAAGAGCAAACACTGTCCCTGTCCTCCACGAACCAACACAGTTGAAGAGAGCATTTGTCCCACTTGCCCAGAGAGTTGCTGACTTGAGTGCTGGTCTGCCCTCTCTGTTAGATGGGGTGACCATGGACAGTTGAGAGTGTGTCATCTGTCTCTGAGTCTCCATAGCAGAGCCTGGCACATAGCTAGAGCACCATAAATGTATGTTGAGTTGAACTGACCTGGGGGGTGACACAGGGTTGGGCAATTCCAGATTGGGGGACGGGGGGTTGAAAAAGGTTTATGGGATGTTGGGAGCTAAGAAGTGGTCACAGGCATGTGTTAAAATAGGATTTAGAGGACCTTTTGATGGGGGAGGAAAATAGGAGCCCATCTCTTGGGGCTGTCTCCCTTCCAGGTTTCTGGTTGAGGGTGGGAGGGGGGCTCTCCTGCTCCTACCTCCCTGCCTCCCACTATGCCTGGATCTGAAAGGTAGCCACACCTGATGCACTCTTAGTGATCCCACATGATAGCTGAATGGGGCACAGAACTTGGGGGCTCTCTAGGTGGCTGAGGGCCCCTGGGTAAGAGGCAGAGCCTGGTTGGCCAGGGCAGGACTCCCCCTCCTTGCCCATGCAGGTCCCTCAGGAGACTCTCTGCTTCCCCCACCCCCTTCTCTCCTGGGCTGACCTCTTTTCTCACAAAGCTGCCCTTTCCTTCCCGCCTTGAAATCTGATAATGAAACTAATACCCAATATTTTTTCCTCCAAGAGAAGCAGGAGATAAACAGGAAGGCACGAAGGATTAATGTGTCTCTCTGAGGATGGGGTTGGGGATAGGCCGGGAGTTGGGTGACACCTTCCTGTGGAGCCGAGGGATTCAGATGTGAGCTGCTTTGCCTGATGCATTTTTCCATTTGTGTAGAGAAAATAAAACAAAGAGAAAAGAAAACAAGCCATAAAATACTTTGCAGAAGTCTGAGTGAAGGCAATTGCCACTTGATGTCCCCTGACAGCTCCAAGAAGTGGGGGGAGGGAGGGGAGCCCTGCCTTTTGATGTTACGCCTCTGAGTTTTCTTTTGTGTGACCAGTTGGGACGGACATTGTGTTAGTGTAAGGTGAATATGGAAGAGAGATACCAGCTGAGCTTCTCTTTGGGGTGGGGAAAGGGGGCTCAGAGGCTAGGGTGGGCCCTGCTGGGGATGCAGGTTAGCAAAAGCTGCCTTTACAGAAAGCATCTGCCTCCAAGAAAGACCAGAAGATGCTGCTATGAGGCCTTTTCTGGTTCAAGAGGGGCCTAAGGAAGTGAGACCTGGATAATCCTTCCAGATCCCTGTCCCCGGGCAGGTGCACCAGGCCCTGTGATTTCTGTGCTTGTAGGAAAGATCCAGACTCTAGGCTGTAGTCTAGGCCCAACTGTTACTGCCAGTGATGCAGGTCCTTTCCTCTGGGGAAGTGGACCAGGTGCCAGAAGACCTAGGCTCCAGTACTGGGTCCCCATTTACTGGCTCTGTGGTCCTGGTCCGGGTGGTCTCTTCATCTGAACAGTGCCCGTCACTCTCGTCTGGCTGAGTAAGTCCACAGAGACTGTGAATGTGCATAAGCATGACATGACAGTGCTCTGTGTAGGAGGGCAGGGTCCAGCCACAGACTCTTTGTGCCTGGTTGAACTCAGCCCTTGGGGATACTTAGTAAGGCTCTAGGGAGTCATTCTCTGGTCTAATTTGGCTTCCAGCTGCTTCCAGACTTCAGGGTATGAGCTGTCTTTATTCTCTTGTGTCCCACACAGCACCTCCTGTAAAGCCCTCCTCCCGCTCCACTTGTAAATTGAGTGACTAATAGGCCAGTGATTTGGAGGGTGACTCTAGGAAGAACTTTTTAAAAAGCTTAACATCAGAGAGAAAAATTAAAGAGGCACACATTTTTTAAAAATCACAAAAGTAACATGAATAAGAAACTGGTAAAAAAATATTTGCAGTTTGTATGGTTGGAAAGACAAATGATTTTTCATCCATCATATAGAAGAGCACAAGACAGCATCAAAAAAAAAAACAAAAAAAAAAAAAACCCACCTTGTTTGAAAACTGGGCAAATGGCATGAACAGGCAATGCACGAAAAAGAAATATAAATAGAAAAATAAGTATGTGGAGAAATGCCCAACCTCCCTGGTAATCAAAGACATGCAAATTAAAATCATGTGCATATTTTTCCCCCAGACGAATTGGCAAAGATTATTTTAAAAAGAATGTTGATACCAAAGGCATATTGTTATTTCAGGGGAGTGTTGAAATAGGAGCTGTCACATCCTTCTGGTGGGAGAGTAAGGTAGTACAACTTTTCTTGAGGACAATTTGGCAATTTGGATCCAAAGTTAAAAATATGTAGAACCAAAATTTAATCCAGCAATGCCATCTTGAAAAATTTACTGTACAGCAGTAATCAGAGAAGAGTACAAATATGTATGTTCAAAGGTGGTTCAAGGTGGTTGCTATTGTTTTCAAAGGTGGTTACCATTGTGTGGTTTATAATAGTGAAAAAGTGGCAACCGCCTCACTGCCCAACCCTGGGAGGCCCTACTTTTAAATGCATTCACTTCAGACTCCAACGAGCCCCCTGTGTACATCCATACAACGTAGTACCAGACAACCTTTAAAAATCATGAAGAACAGTATTTGGCATTAAAAAATGTTTAATATTATGAAAAAATAGGCTACAAAGCTAGCTCTATACAAGTATGATCCGTGTTTCTAGGAAAGAATTAAATAGCTCCACAGCTGAGCAAATGTTAAAGCCTGAAAAGAAAGACCCCTACTTTAACAGCTGCTGGTGGAAATAGGGGTGCGATTTTTTCCCCGTTCTGCTTTTTGTTTTTCAAGTGTATGGCACCAAACATATATTTCTTTAGAAATAACACATGTGGTTTGGAACACACTTAGCATAAAAGCGGGGTGAACGGTGTGGTAGAGTGAGCGAGAGTAGATTGGTGCTTAGTGATCCTGCTCTGGTTAGTATGGAGGTGGCCTGGGGGCCTCTGCTCAGGTGACAGGGCAGCTGGGGGGGGGGGCAGGATGAGAGGAGTGAGTGGACGTTGGGGGAGGCACCTCTGGTGCAAATGGAGACCCGCACCTGAAGCTGGAAATATCGATTTGGGAGTCTGGAGCTCAGAGGGGTGAAGGAGGCAGACCGGGGAGGGTATGAGGGTGGGCAGGGAAAGGGTGCTGAGTCCTGAGCTACCTGCGCGGGTAGGGAACAGGTAGGCGGATGTGGGGCCAGGAGGGAGGAAATGAGAGAGGACGATGTGGAAGGTCTTCCCCAGGGGACCCCGAGACCAGGGCTGGGTCACCAGTGGGGAGGATGATGGTGCAGCAGGGGGAGGAGGGGGTGTGCGAGGGGGACGCAGTGACCGAGAAGCCCGTCTGCCCGCCACAGTAGCACGAGCTGGGGCTTAAACACCAGACGGTTGTTTCTCACGGTTCCTGAGGCCAGAGTCCGAGATCGAAGGGCAGGGCTGTTCTCCTAAGGCCTCCCTTCTTGTCTGCTCCCTTCTTGCTGTGTCCTCACCCGGTCATTCCTCTGTATGTTCACGTCCCTGGTGTCTCTTTGTGTGTCCAAATATCCTCTTATAAGGACACCAGTCAAATTGGAGGAAAGCCCACCCTAAGGGCCTCATTTTAACTCACTCACCTCTTTAAGGACTCTGTCTCCAAATACAACCACATTCGGAGGTACTGGGGTTCTGGCTTCAACATATGAATTTGGGGGGAGCCTTAGCCTTGGTACTATTAGGTGTTCAATAAATGCTTATGGATGCAGACAGAGGGAGCCAAAGAAAATCTCCGGAAGTCAGTCCCTGACTCCGGCAGTGGAGGAGAATGCGGTGTTGGGGGGAGGGGATCTCTCGGCTCCCATGGGTGCCATCCTGCCAGCACCCCTGCGGCTGACGGGCTGTCCCTGTCTTCCCTGCAGCCTGTAACTGCAACCTGCACGCCCGGCGGTGCCGCTTCAACATGGAGCTCTACAAGCTGTCCGGGCGCAAGAGCGGGGGCGTCTGCCTCAACTGCCGCCACAACACCGCTGGCCGCCACTGCCACTATTGCAAGGAGGGCTACTACCGCGACATGGGCAAGCCCATCACCCACCGGAAGGCCTGTAAAGGTAGGCTGGACTCACGCTTAGGGGGCTTGGTGGTGGCAGTGGTGGGGGGACATTGGGAACACCAGTCTTTCCTCTGCCTTTCTCCTTTTCTGAAGTCAACACACACACACACACACACACACACACACACACACACACACACACACACACACACACACACACACACACACACACACACACACACACACACACACACACCCCTCTACCCCTCCCTGGTATTTGGAGGTGTAAACACACACACACACACACACACACACACACACACACACACACACCCCTCTACCCCTCCCTGGTATTTGGAGGTGTAAACACACACACACACACACACACACACACACACACACACACACACACCCCTCTACCCCTCCCTGGTATTTGGAGGTGTAAACACACACACACACACACACACACACACACACACACACACACACACACACACACACACACACACACACACACACACACACACACACACACACACACACACACACACACACACACACCCTCTACCCCTCCCTGGTATTTGGAGGTGTAAGCCAAAACAAAGGGGCGATGGAGACATGGCTCAAAGGAGAAGAATGGAGAAGGTGTGACCCCCTGGGACGGTGCAGGCCTCCAGCCCGCTGCCCTCCCCTCCCCTCCCCCACCCAGGCTTCTGCACAGGTGTGCCGCATACCACAGGGACGCGAGTCATGTTCGCCAGGCTTACCTTCGGGACAAAGGACTCTCTTTTACCAAATCCACACAGACACACTTCTCTGGACATGTGCACCCCACCCCCCACCCCCCAACACACAGACACGCACCAGCGCAGCGAGGTGGGCAGTTTCGGGAGCAGGGTCTCAGAAGGAACATTGAATCCATCTGCAAATAGTTTTACTTCGTGGGACAAAAAAATTAAAAGGAGACCGGAGACTCTATTTTCGTTCACTGAAGCAAGCACTAATGTTTTAACTTTCTGCTGTTTGTTTTTCTCCCACCAACAAAAATGAAGCCATGGTCAGATGACTCAGAGGAGCTGATGAAATGCAGGGGAATCTAGTTATGTTGGAGGGTGATTGAGAAGTGGCGCCCCCCGCCCCCCATTAGCTTTTGGGAATTCCAGGGCTCTCCTGCTGCAAAACTCAGGCCCTGGGGTCAGGGCCTGTCCCGAGCATGGCTTCCCAAGAAGATGCTTACCTCTGAGGGCTCTTGGGCAACAATTCAACATGGACAGCGTCCTGACATGATCCTGTATAGACCCTGGCATAGGAGGGTCACAAGGGCTGGTGTCGAGCTGCAGTAGAGGAACCCTTTCATGGTGACTGTCTAGCCTTTGGATGGAACAAAAGTGTCATCTTAACAGGAAATCCACCACACTTTGGGCACTTGAATACAGGACTGACTACATCATTTGCAGGCCTCAGCACAAAATGAAAATAAGGGGCTTCTTATTTAAAAACTATTAAGAATTTCAAAACAGCAACAGCACAGCTTCAACCAGGTATGTGCCCTTCTGAGCTTGGGGCCCATGAAGCCAGGTCTGCTTGGGCCAAACACTTTTCTTCTAAAAAACACAAAAATAACCACCCATGTTTACAGTGTGTCTCCTTCAGGAGAAATACCTCTTCCAAATGCACAGGGATGAGTAGGATGTCTCGCAAGTGAGCTCTTCTTCCAGATCTGTGGACTTACGGCTGCCTCTGGTGGTTGCCAAGAGAAGTTTGAGCATAAAGGTAGATCCACATCAAAAAAATAACTCTTTCAGTCTCCCCCAGGAGTCTTTGAGCAGAGAATGCAAAGGTGGCCCAGGCAAAGAGACCCTAGAACAGGGTCAGGAAGGTGTGAGCACAGCAAGACCAGGGAAGGATGGCTTTGGGTTTTCAGAGAACACAGTTGGAAGGTACGCAGTTCCTTTTCCTGTGCCCAGAATATTTGCTGTCTCTCTTTTACAGAAGAAATTGAGGCCAGGGGTCTTGTAAACAGCTGGCTTGCACATAGATTTCTTGTGGGTTTGGCCAGGAAATTTTAACCAACCTCAGTCATTCAGGTGGGTGGGCAGTCCTGTTTCCCTGGGTGGGAAAGTCTGGGCTCTACAAGGAAGGGCCGTAGTCATTTCCTGTCATGCCAGTTTCTGCTGTCAGAGCCGAAATGCACGTCTCCTGGAGAGGCAGGAAGGAATGGGGCCTTGGTCATCTCTACCTGCCCCTCTATTGCTATGGGCAAGGACAAGGGCCACGTGCTGCCTCTCACTGCTCAGAATCCTGGGAACCTGCAGGCTGATCTCCAGAGCTCTGCCCCTCTGGTTGAATGGCATGCAAAAGTTTGGCTTCCTTTCCTGGCTTCTAGGAGGACAGGTGCAGACAGATGAGACCTGTTCCTGTTTTATGATTCTAAATGCTGTGGCCAGCCTAGATGGCTGTCTTCCTTCCCAGCTCTGGACAGCAGCTGCCCTCAGCCTTAGTGGCAACCCTGGGAGAAGAACTCACCGGAATGGAAAAATCTAAGGATGGATTCTGCTGAGAAAGACACAGTCATGTCCTGCTGAAGAAATGTGGCAGGAAAGGGTGGGGCTCTCAGTGCCTTTTGATTGGGGAGGAAAGACAATGCCTCAAGGAACCTACCACGTGACTGGTGGGAGGAAAGACAATGCTTCAAGGAAGCTGCCACCTGATTGTTGAGAAAGGGCATCTCTTGGAAGTTGTAGATCTTTTCCCTCTGGTCCTCCCTTTCCTGGTGTCACTCCTTTAAGGGATGTGGGAACGAACTTTGAAGCCTCATTTCCCCCAAGGGACACTTCCTACCAAAGAGAGACCCTGAGATCTTGGCAGTATACAACTTCAGGTTGTCCAGACCCTGATGTAGAGATGCATATCCTTGAGATCTCCGCACACCTCCCCCCACGCCGCCTCACCCCTCGCCATAGGAGTCTTCTACCTAGTCTTCCCAGGGCCAGGCAGTTTAAGGAAATGGTTCCTTGGTTGGAAACACTTTGGGCCCAGCATTTTGATCTTTGATGGCTTGCTGTCAGAGGCTTCCAAAGTCTTTCAGGGATGGTGATACCCCCAGGCCTCAGCTCCTGAGACTGACCTCAGGGAGCCCCAGTGAGAGGTCCTCAGGTGAAGGCTGCACCTCTTTCTTTGTTTCAGATGAATTTCACAGGGGAATCGGGATGACTTCCCAAGCTGGCTTGGGAATGGCCATTGCGGCCCTCTCTCTTTATCCCTGACTTCTCAGGGCCTGGGAGGGGCCCGGGCAGGGGGCCGAGGCCACCCATACACTACTGGCGATTGGCTGACTCAGGACCTTGTTCAATTTAGAGCAGGGGTGGACCAGACAAGAACAGCCTGGAGCAAGGGCATCAGATTCCAAACGTGATTATGCAGGCCCCCATTTGGGAAGTTTCATAGCAACAAATTTGTTGGGTTCTTTCTCCCCTCCCCTAGTTTAGAAGCAAACTGGGGCTGGCAGGGTTGGTGCATACAAAGGACTGTAATAAACATGCCCCGGGAACAGGCGGCTGCACTCTCCAGCTATTCAGCACAATTTCACAGCACTGGGATAGTCTCATTATGGTGTGGGCTGTTGTCCTATACAAAGTCAGATGAGATAAATTTCTCCCTTTTCTCCGCAGAATGATTTGTGAATGATACTCACCCTGGAATCTGTCAAAAGATAGGAGGTTTTGTTTACCATTTGTCTTCTTTATGGACTTTGGGGGGCTCTTTCTTTTTAGAGCTGGCAAAGAAGATGTTGCTCTTCAACCATTTCAGCCATGCCTCCATTGATAACAATATTAATTTACCATCTTCCCAAGCCATCTGTGATGGATAAAGACATTCCAGAATTCTCCCGTGAACCAAATTGCGATGCGAATTAAGAAATTGACCACCGCATCTAGCATCCCCCTGCAAAGGGCTTGCGTTCCATCTCACTGAGCAGCCTGTTTCGATCACTCGTTGCCCTGCTCCTCTAAGTCTCCAGTTAACGGGGCTGAATGACGGCTTGCAGGAAGGTGCTCGAGTCCTAAGAAGAGCAGCTGTCCCCACCGTCTTTGCTAGTGCATTATTGCAGCTCCCGTCCACCCCTTACTTCTTGCGGCAGCTCTGCCAAGTGTTGCAGGTTGGGTAGGAAGTGAGCACCTGTCTTGCCCCCTCCGGCTCCCTGGGCCACTGTGCACAGAACCCCCATGTCTGTCTCATTCTTGATTCTGACCTTCACTTCATGGCATCATCAGTGTATTTGTCTCTAACTTGTGCTGTGATTCTCACTCTTGGCTGCACATCGAAATCCTCTGGGGAGATGTAGAAATACTGCTGCCTGGGTCCCACCCCCAGAGATTCTGGTTTAATTAATGGGTCCAGATGAGACCTGGGCATTGGGAATTGGTAAAGCTTCCCAGGTGATTCTAATGTGTAGTCAAGGATGAGAACCATGGAGAATAACAAATGAGGATGGTGAATTGCTCTTGCTGATTAAAGGAAGACTCACAGGTGGCCTAGGCCCCAGGATTTATTCTTTTGAGGGGAGAGATTTATAATCAATGAATTTAAATATTTTTATGATTCTTGATGAGAACTGGGGGGAGGAGAGTATTTAAAAATTTATAATTTTTAACTCTTGCTGGGCAAGACTAGGAGCTTAGCTAGTGCAGCCTGAGATCAAAATGTTCAGATCAAGGCATGAGATGAGACCGTCATCACTGCCGGATAGTGTATGTGTGTGCATGCACTTGTGTGTATGTGCATGTATGTGTTCGGGTGTATGGGCACATGTGTGTATTTAGATCTGATCATTTGAGGGTTTAGTCACAGCACAGCTGAGAACCTGGGACCCTCTTGGCCTTCTGACTCTAAGGCAGCATCTACATGCCCTACAAAATACAAAAACCCCTTTCGTTTTGTGGGTCCCTAGTCGCATTCTCATTTTCTGTCATGTTGGAGGGTGCAGGAAAAAGAGTTGGTCATCTGAGGCAGGAAGGTAGTCAGTGGCTGGAGCAGCTCCAGGTTTGAAGGCAGAAACCCCAACCCCAGGAGTGGCCTCCGTTATGGCAAGGAAAGGCCAGCGTCCACTGGGAGAGAGAAAGCGATGCCTCAGATCCTGCAGTTGGGAGAGAAGATCCCCAGTGGAAGAGCTTAACTCCAACTGTGACCTCTGTTGGTGCATCTTTTCCCAGTTCGCTAGTAGGTAAGGATATCCAAAACCCTCTCTACAGATTTAGCTTCACGTGAAAAGTTTACAGGGCATCAGGCAAGTCATGTGACCTCTCTAGACCTCAGTCTCCTCATCTGTGGAATTATATTTTTATTTCTGGTCTCTGAGTCCGTTCCAGCTTTGACATCCCATATTCCATGTGCTCCTTTTAAATAGTCAAAATCTTATGGGTCCCTGATATAATAGGACAATTCTTCGTAGCTGTGAAGTTTGTGATCTGGTGACTCAGAAAAGCTGGTAGAGCCAGGGAATCAGGTGAAGGTGTTTTTGTTCCAACGTCTTTACAATTGAAGAGAGTCCCTGATCCTGTGACTCGGCCCACACACAGTGCACCCTGCACCAGAGCACGATCTTCCCAGCCCAGCCCTGAGGTTTATTCCCTGGGCACTCCTCCCCTGCCTGGAGATGAGAACCCTTACTCTCAGGCCCACCATCATCCCAGATCAACAGACATTCTCAGGATCTCCAGGGATCCCTTGTGTTTGAGCAGAAAAGACTGCTGATCTTTGAGTTCCCTGTGTTCATGGAGGTTCCAGGTTTGGTAGCCAGAGTGCTTAGTGCACTTTACTTGGGAAAGTGTCTTTCAGGCTTTTGCTGCCAGGAGAGCACTGTGTGGGCTCCCACAAACAGACTTGGGATGCATAGCTTTTAAAAGCATGGAAGTTGGAGTTATTCAGACCAGGGTTCAAGTACTCTGGGGATGCTAACAGACCTCATCCCTCCTAGGGCTGTGGTGCAGATTCAGTGGGATGATGAAGGGTCGGCCTGGCACATAGCATGCACTCCATATGTGTTAGTTATTTTGATTATTTGTACAAGTTGAGGAAAATAGGAAAACCAGAACCCTCTGCCATGGTCAGCATATACACAAAGCAGAGACGATTCCTTTGGCTCTCTGGTTGCCTTAGTTCTTTCTGTGAGTGATGAGGGACCTGGCCCCTCCCTGGAAGGGCTCAGGCTGGTGTGGACTTTATGCCGATCCCCACAGCACTGAGTAGGTTCAGAAAGTGCTGCTGAGAAAGACCAGGGGCCATTTGAAGGGCTCCCTGACCGGACTGGGGCTTGGAGGAGGACGTGAGGCCTGAGCTGCACAGGGCCCAGGCGCTCCAGCCCTGCCTCCCACCCCAGACCTGCCCCCCGCCCCAGACCCACTCATGCAGACACACACGCACACACGCACATTCACGCATTCTGGGAACCATTTGCAGGAGCTGTGCTTTTTGCTCAGCTGTAAAACAGGTGCAGGAAGACTGTAGTTAACTAGATCACGGAGGGTCAAATAACTCAGTTTGGGATTACGGGGCTCCCCTCCCTCCTGCACTTCCTGCTGTCTGCACCTTAATCCAAAAGAGGCAGGGGACGGCAAGGCCGTGTGACTTGTAACATTTATTGTTTTGTGCTTTGTTAGCAACTGTGGGGGGAAGGAAAGCGGAGCTTTGCACGAGGTTGACGCAGACAGCTGAAATGAAGTCTGGGGCTTATCTGCAGATTTCAGTGATCCTCGCTCCCTCGTTATCATGGAGAATTTAAGAGTTGGGAGTCATGCATGGTTGAGCTGCCCGTGACCAGGGATATGAGGGGCTTATTAGCTTGCCTCCTCATTCTGTCCTCCAGATACATGGGGTAAATGAAATGGCCTTTCCCCGTGGGAAGGGCAGCACGTTGGCCCAGAGTTACATTTGCACTGTTTGTTTGTTGACTCAGCAAATGTTAATTGAGCACCTACTACATGCTAGGCACAGGGTTACAGTGGTGACCAAGACAGACATGGGCCTTTGGAGCTTGCTTTGCAGTGGGAAGCTGACAATAAACAAAGAAGAAAGGACGAAGATAATTGGAGATTGTGGGGAGCTGTGTGGAGGAAATCAAGAGTGGAAAGAGAGTAACTGGGGGAAGCTGCTCTGCAAGGTGGCCTGGGAGGAGCTCTCTGAGGACACTGAGATGAGACTTGGGATATGAGGAGAAAACAGACACAAGGAAGCTGAAGGAAGAGCAGTCCGGGCAGTGTGAAAGTCTGGAAGCAGGAAAGGGCTTGGTGGACCCTTGGTCAGAAGGGAGGAAAGGGAGGGAGGGGTGAGGCCAGCTCGTTGGAGTCTGGACAGGAAGTGGGTCCCATCCTGACAGCACTGGAAACCACTGCAGGGCTTTAAGGAGAAGAGTGATTTGAGTGATGTGTCCAGCTTACCTTTTAAGATGCTCCTTCCGTAACACAAGCCACAGATGGAGAGAAAATACTTGCTCACTCCGTATCTGATGAAGGACTTGAATCTGCAATATGTAAAGAACTTTCAAAGCTCAGCAACAAGAAAACAAACAACCCAATTAAAAATGGGCAGAATACTCGAACAGACACTTCACCAAAGATAGACGGATGGCAAATAAATACATAAAACATCCTTCATCATTAGGGAAATGCAAATTAAAACCACAGTAAGATAACACTACACACTTGTTCAAATGTTGAAAATAAAAAGTCCTGACAATTCCAAGCATTGGTGAGGATGAGGAGCCACTGATCTCCTACACTGCTGGTGGGAATTGAAATGGCACAGCCGCTCTGGAAAACAGCTTGGCAGTTTTTTACAAAGTTTATCATCGACCTGCCGTAATACCCTACAGTCTTACTCCTAGATATTTATCATAGAGAAATGCAAGTTTGTGTTCCCATAAAAACCTGTGCATGGAAGCATTATTCATAATTGCCAAAAACAAAATGACCCAAGAGTGCTGCAGTGGGTGAATGGGGCACGTCCATACAAGGGAATACTGCTCAGCACCGAAAATGAGTGAACTGTTGACTCACTCAACAATGTGAATGAATCTCAAATGCACGTGACTAAGTGAAAAAGGGAAATCTTAAAAGATGACATACTGTACAATCCTGGAATAAGACATTCTGAAAAAAGGTGAAACTATAGGGACAGACGCCAGATCAGCGCTTGCTCAGGAGTCAGGGTGGGGCGGTGACGCCCAAGGTGGGGCAGAGGGAGTTCTTTGCTGGCCTGTTGTGTGTGCTGACTGTGGTGGTGGTTACAAGAACCTGCTGTATGTGAAAATACCCACAGCACTGTACACCAACAAAAGGAGTGAATTTCACTCTGTGCAAATTAAATAATAACGATGGTGATAATAAGAAACTCCTTTCCTAGGGCTCTCTGACACTGTCTTTGGGCTTCCTTGTTCCCATGTCCTGTACCTCGAAGCTTGACACCGCTTAGAGACCAGGCCCTCTGGGTCAGCATTCTCTCCTCATCTCTGGTGTCTCTGAGTCCCCTTCCCCCATCACTCTGCCCATCCGGTGTCTTCCCTGCCACATTACTTTAGGTCCCCTCAGTCCCAGAATGCCCTGATAGCCTTTGCCAGCTTGCCCATGTTTCTTGGTGGCTGATCCTTCACACCCTGCTTTGGGGAGTGGAGAAGAAACAGGTGCTTGGACATACCTTGGTGCCTGACACCTGTCTTCTCCCCAGTGCCACCTCTAGGGGAGTCCCATCAGGCTCCCTCCATGGACTCGACACACACAAGAGACGTGGGGATGTGGGAAGCCTTCGGATCCTGATTTTCTCTGAAGACATTGACCTTTTCTGTCTCCCTATACCGAGCATTCTGCACTCCTGCCTGACCTCCAGGGCAGCCAGAGATCAGCCTGGCCATGTGGCAGGGCCTGTCCACAGGACCTCACAACCCTGCTTTCTTAGTGGATGGTGTCCAGGTGCACAAAACAGTCTTACTCAAAGCAGAGAAGGATATCTCCCCTAAGCCAGGAGAGCCACAGGCCATGTGCCCTTTGGCGTGAGCTGCAGTCCTTGGCATCCCACGTGGCCTCGTGATTAGCTCCAGGGATCAGGCATCTAGGAGATCCTGGCAAGTTCCTACCTTCGCTGACAACAACGTCCCAGGATTCAGATCAAGGTGGTTTCTCTGCCTAATGCATTCAGGCCTTGTGAGCCCTGGCAAGGGAGCTTTCCCATCAGACGTTGGCAAGGGAGTCTCTAGCACCTGGTGTCCATGCACTTCTTTCCTCAGGACTGGAGCAGAGGGTTTCCCCTGCACGTGGGTGTGGGCGAGGATGGGGCTGCTGATGGGGCAGGGAAGCTCTACTGGCAGGTCTCACTCCTCCGACCTGAGCCAGCCTCCTCACGGGCCTTGGAGCCAGCAGCACCCCCTGCCTGAAGCCTCTCCAGCAACCCTTTTGGAAACGGCCCGTCAGATGGACAGTGTGTGTGAGCTGTGAGAACGGGTGGGAATCAGAGCTGGGAGGGACTCGAGAGATCACGAAAGCCCTGGTAGCTGTTCTGCAAGCCTGCTGGGGTCTCAGGAGCCGTCAGCAACCATGGCCTGCTATGAGAAGCCTTCCCTCCCCCAGCAAAGGTGGCTGCTTCCACAGGAGAGCTGGGGAGTGAAGGTGGACCCCAGGCTCATCGGTTGCATAGCTGGGCAGCCTTCCTTCTCATGAGTCCAGGGCCGGCCTGGGGAGAGCCCCTGGGGAAGTAGATGCTTATCTGATGCTTAGCACAAGTTTATCAGTCAGCTCAGGCTGCCAGAATGAGGTCCCATGAACCGGGTGACTTAAACAACAGACCTTCACTTCTCACGGTTCTGGAGGTCAGAAGTCCAAGATCAAGGTGTCGGCAGGACTGGTTCCTTCTGAGGGCCACGAGGGAGGGATCGGTTCTAGGCCTCTCTCCCTGGCTTGCAGACAGCCGTCCTCTCCCTGTGTCCTCACACGCTCTTCTCTCTGTGTGTCTGTGTCCTAATCTCTGCTGCTTGTAAGGACACCAGTCATGTTGGATGAGGGCCCACCCTGATGACCTCATTTTACTCTAATCACCTCTTCAAAGGCCCTATGTCCAAATATGTCCCATTCTGAGGTACTGAGGGTGAGGACTTCAACATGATCTCAGGGGTGGGGGAGGACACGATCTGGCCCATACACAAGGCCAGGCTGGCTGGTGTCCTTCACGATGGCCACAGGCCCGGGAGATAGACGTCCAAAGTGAGGGTCAGTGCCGCTGCTGTTCTGTCTCCCTGTCTTGCCTGGAGCTGCTCCAGAGGGACTGGTGCCAAG
Source organism: Cynocephalus volans (assembly GCF_027409185.1). Taxonomy (NCBI): domain Eukaryota; kingdom Metazoa; phylum Chordata; class Mammalia; order Dermoptera; family Cynocephalidae; genus Cynocephalus; species Cynocephalus volans. Next base: position 36,285,027 of record NC_084469.1, read on the forward strand.
TGGCTCCCCTCGCCCCCGCAGGCACATTCCTGGGGATTGCTGCCATTTCAAGGACCTCCCTGACCCCAAGGGCCCTTGGAACCAAGGTCCTCAGGAAAAGTAGCTAGAGCTCTTGATAGGAGCCCAGGGTGGACTTCCAGAGAGCCACCCTGAAGGTGGCTGTAGTGGGCTGTAGTGGGAGGGGGCCAGGCGCAGGCACACTTCTCTCTGGTGGGGGCTGTGACCTTTGGGATCCAGGACAGAAGTGTCAGAGGGAACAAGGGAAGAATGAAGCTTCTTGGGTACAGGAAGCAGGGATCAGAACCATCTGCCTGCCAGGTCAGCTTTGCCAGGCTCGCAGAGGGCCCTGGGTGCCCTTAACCTACAAACCAAGTCTCAACAAGAAGATTCCGGCACAGGCAGGGGGTTCCAGCACAGGCAGAGCTGTAAGTGGGTGCAATGAGTATGTGCTCTGCCCCATGAGCCCTTTCCCTGCCCTCCCGGCCCAGATGCTGCAAGGACAGCAGCAGTGGGGGTGACAGTCCAACAGCACAGTCTGACACTCTGGGTCCTTTGGAGCCAATTAGAGATGAAGCCTTAGGCTGTTGAGTTGGAAGTGACTCAGTGGGAGTGTAGACCTCCCCTTCAGATGAGCCACCTGTGGGCAGAGAGGGGAAGGCACTGACCCAGGGTCCCTAGCAGGGTGGGGCCACACCTGGCTCTCCTGTCACTCATCTGAATCCATTTGGGACCCTTGAGCTGCCTGTCCCCCTTTGATGACCCTGAGCACGGACAGTCTGGGTTCTCCATGCGCTGGGAGGCTCTCCAGCCCGCGGCGTGCATGGGAAGCCTGATCCTGCCGCGTTCTCAGGGACCCGGGCTTCCGTCTGATCTCACCTTTCTCTTTATGGAAAAAACCTTGGGTAGATTGTTTCCCATGACCAGGTGCCGCTTGCTCCGTGCAGATGGGGTTGACCTTGGAAGCAATTGACCTTCCTCTGAAAAAAAGTGGCCGACTTCCAGGGAAATCGGAGTCACCACACGGCTTCCCGTGGCAGAAGACTGGGACCATGTTCCCAGAGGCGTCAGGGAGGCTCTCTCTGCACCCCCTGCAAAGGAAAAGACCTCCGCTCACCTGACTTCCACATTCTCACTCCACCCCCCGCTCCCCTGCCCAGTGTGGCTCTGTGTGTCTCTGTATGCGAGTGTGTAAGAAACTGTGCATTTGTGTTTGTCTGTGTGTGTGTGGGCGGGGGGAGAAAGAGTTAGCAGGAATCTGTGTGTCTGTGTTTCTGGGTGTGTGTGTGAGAGAGAGTTCGTGGGACTCTGTGTGGGCGTCTGTGTGCATCGGGTGGGGACCACAACAGCATGCCTTTGGCTTTCTCTTCCTAAAGGCCAGGGCCTGAGGCTTCCTTCCTCAGCCTCTCTTCCTTTGACATCACTAGTCAGATTCTCTTTCCCAAGCTATAGAGGAGCCCATTATGGGGACACAGTCACATGTCTACTCCCCTCACACCTTGAAACTCACCCTTCTTTGCATAGAGGGTGAGTGTGGCCATTCCTGTTTACAGGTTTTGGGGAAAGTTCTCACGCTGGGGTCGTGTGGCTGGGAATTGCAAATGAGTGTCATGCACGTCTATCTGAGGATTACATTTGGCCACAAGGGATGGAAACCCCCCTAGCATTGGCTTAAACAGATGAGAACTTGTTTCTGGTTGCAGAATGTACAGTACAGAGGGGGCCATCCAGAGAGGTGAGGAGCCTGGGTGGCACTCCTGGAGATCAGGCCTTGTCCATCTCTCTACACAGTCTCCCTCCTCCTGTGGCTTTCCTTGTGTGTCCGTGGTCTCCTCCTCTGTGCGGTCATTCCAGTTTCCAAGGACTGTTGTGAGGACAATGTGTATGAGAGTGTGAGGATGTGCTCAGGTAGTTTACAGGAGTCCGGATGGGGGTGCTGCTATTGGAGGAGGGCTCAGCCGTGGGTGGAACGAAGCCTGGTGATGGTCACACTGCCCTGGACATGACTGGAGTGGCCTTCTGAGGCTCCCAGCCTTTGGGACCCTGATGACTTCTCTTCCTAGAGCAATGATGTGCTGGTGTCGAAGCCCAGCTGCCTCTGTTAAACCAGACTAATGGGTCGATCTTTGTAGAACCTGAGGAGGAAGGTTTGGAAACCCAGCAGCAAGCATCCGCTCATGTTCAATGAAAGGATAGGCCTTAGGAAGTGCCTGCTGCACAAAAGCAGAGCCGGCACCGCCCAGCCTTTACCCAGGCTGGCCTCCAGCTCCAGCAGACCTCAGCTGGCGCCTGGCTCCTCCCGGCAGCTTGCCAGGCCAGGCTGCTGAGCAGGTCACCAGCTGTGAGGGGCCGCAGGGGAGAACAATGCCCAGTCCTCCTGCCGTTTCCACCCAGAGCCTGCTCTGAGCCAGCCCCTGCCAAGATAAAGATGACCTGGGCCAGTGGTGTGCCCGTGTGTGACTTGGCTCTGGACCTTCAGTGACCAAGCAGCCTGTCATGACTCCCTCCAGCCAAGCCTGAGGAACCAGAGTTATAGGCCCATGGCTGTTTCCTCTGCACCAAGGGGAGACTGTAGTGGTCTGAATGTTAGGATTACCAGCAGGCTTGTGAGCAGGCCCGCATCAGGGGCTTAGGACAGTGGGCTCCTGGGTTGGCCCCATAAGTTCATGCACCAGCTCAGAGAGGCTGCCCGTGCTCAGTCACACTTTCCGTCACAGGGGTGGGTTGAAGAGGCCATAGGGAAAGGTCAAAGGCCCTCTCCCACCATCCCGCCCTCCGCATCGTCAACCTCAGTGCACCCCCATGTGCTGTCAAGGTTGGGTCTTTTCTTACTACTGAGTAAAACTAAAACAAACAACAGGGAATGAACTTGAACGAAGGGTAGATGTAAGAAGACAGTTTCCTAACAGGAGGCATTACTCCTGTCTACAAGAGGCACGATTGGGACTGTACTGTTACCTCGCTTGGCTACTGAGGGTGAGGACCCGCAAGATGGCGGATGGTCCCCCAGGCTGCCCTTGGAGCCGGGGCCTGTGCCCTGCCCACCCCCACCCTGACGGGGGCCCCGACGGCCACCCCTCTCCCTGTGTTTCCAGAAGCTTCTGCATGTCCAGACACAACTCCAGCACACAGTTCTTCACATTCTTCTCCTTTCTGCTGTCCTGTCTTCTCTTCCTGACCCTCCTCGGCAGCCACTGCAGGCCGCAGCTGGGTGGGAGAGGCCATGTTTTCATCTGCAGGCTCATGCCCTCAGGCCACCCGGTGCTTGCTGGGGAGATTCTAATCTGGTTCCATTTTTTGGATGTTTTTGTCCCATTTGGGGTAGAAAAGCACAGCAGCTTGTGGTGCCGATTGAAATTGCCGCAGGCTGCCTGCCTGCACACGCTCTGGGGCCTCTCGGGCTCCCTGGGGAAGGGCTTGGCAGAGCTTTGCCTTCCTCAACCTGTCTTCCCCTTCTCCACCCACATGTGACCCCACTGGGGTAAGACAGGCAGGATTTAGCGGGAATCCTGGTGTCCTGCACCTGCTGCTGTAGTTGTTCTGGCCCAGAGCATCTGGTATTGCTGGAGATGTCCCCCAAGGCCCTCTGGCTGCTCTGTCACTGGGACTGGGTCCTTAGAACCCAGCAAGGGAGCCTCCAGGTGCAGCGGGACAGGGTGGGCAAGCCCAGCTCTCCACCCCTCTCAGAACCAGGAGGAGGGGCTGGGGCCTGCTCGGCAGTGTAGCCACTGCTGACCTTGCCGCGCCTCCCAGCTTGGCCATTCCCGTCCTGGGAGGCCCTGGGAGTTTCCTTTACCTCTCCAGTCTTTGCACGTATAATCAGGCTTTAAAACTAAATTATCACCGTGACCCCTTTCAGTGCTGCAGTTTATGGGTTTGGTGACCCAGAAGCCTGAGCCTCAGACCGCCTGGCTGCAAGGCAGGGTGGGGGCGGCAGCCTGGGGCCGCACCTCCCTTACCACTCCCTGTGACCTGGCAGACTGCACGGCTGGCTTCCTCGGCCTCTAGCCCCATTCCTTCCACCTCAGGGCAACTTGGGGGGCTGGGGCTGGCCGAGGGCAGAGAGCAAAAGCACATAAACTTCTGCTGTCCCAGGAAGGTGTGCCTCCAGACGCTGGCTACTCCACGTACGCCTGAGCAGGACCATGGGCTTTGCATTCCTGAAAACATATTTTCATCTAGACCTTCCTCCTGGGGCTTCGGAAGGGCTCCCCACCTTCACTTTGCTGCTGCCAAACAGTCCTTTCAAGTTGGTCCATTCTGATTTTGATTCCCCATTTCTGAGCAGGCGGGTGGCCAGTAACGGAGCTTCTGGAATGTATGTGGGCTTGGCTGGGCCTGCCCCCCCATCCCTGCTGTTCCCCTGGGTAGGGAGGGGCCTGAGAGCAGGGTGTGTGCTGTCCCCCCACCGCCCCCACCTCTGACCCCCTGTTGTGTGTTCTTCACAGCCTGTGATTGCCACCCCGTGGGCGCTGCTGGCAAAACCTGCAACCAAACCACTGGCCAGTGTCCCTGCAAGGACGGTGTGACAGGCATCACCTGCAACCGCTGCGCCAAAGGCTACCAGCAGAGCCGCTCGCCCATTGCCCCCTGCATCAGTATGTGCAGTCTATGTGCCTGGGGGGCGGGTGGCGGTTGGGGGGTGCTGGTCACTAGCATCCAGGGGATTTGGTGCATCACTGCTTCCAGGGCTTGGTGCTCGGCGAGTCCCTGTGGGAGACCCACCAGCCACTCTCCTCGGCACAGGGCCCATTCCCACATTCTACCTTGACCCTGGACCTGGGGTGGGCCCGTATGAGGGGCTGCTGCTACTGCTGCAGGAATCGCAGTATTTCCCCTGTCCCCAGTGGATTCAGAACAGAAAGGACTGAAAGCCCAGAGTCTCTGAGACTAGCTGGGCAGGGCTCCCATGCACGGCACCATGGCCCTCATAAAGGATGATAGCACCCCTGCCAGGTCCAAGGTGTCCTGTCTAGCCAGCCATTAGCCCCTGAGTTGCTGGAACATGGGTAGGGATGAGCAGGATGGCAGGGGTCACTCAGGGGCCTTGGCTCAGAAGGGTTTCAATATTTTACAACTGGTACGGTCACATTGATGTTACGAGCGGAGAGTTAGTCCCAGTTGGAAAGTCAAGCCTGGTTGAGAGCCAGCCCCCTGGCCTCAGCCTTGTTGATTCCTTGTGCAGGGCTGACCTAAGCCAAGACAGAAGGGAGGAGACAGCACGAATCCCAGCGAACAAGACAGACCCCAGGGACAATGCCTGATTCCCTGGAGAGCGGGGCTTGGCAAACTCTGGCCAGGGGAGTTGGCCCTACCTGTTTTTATATGGCTCACTGGTTTTTACCTTTTTTAAGGGTTGAAACAAAAATCAAAAGAAGAACAGTATTTCATGACACATGAAAATTATCTGAAATTCAAAGCCCAGTCTCCATTCTTAAAGTTTTATTGGAGTACAGCTACATCCCCTCATTTACCTGTTGTCCACGGCTGCTTTTATGCTGTAACAACAGAGTTGAGTTGAGACCAGGTGGCCCACAGAGCCTAAGGTATTTGCTACATGGCCCTTCTCAGAAGTCAGCTCACCTGTTTTAGACATTTTCAGACTGAGGCTATTGGGCAGTGCGGCTCTGTGGCCATTGGCCCCCGCCCCATTTGTGGGCTGGCAGAATTAGACTGAGCCATTCAGATGTTGCCTCCAGATTGTTTCTGCAGGGACCAGGTGGCTTTTTAGGGCCAAGAAAGGGCCTGGTACAGGGTGCAGCTTCCTCATGAGCCTCTGTGACAGGGTGCATTTGGGTTGTTGCTGCTGCTAAAATCACCCGAGAGCAAGACTCCAAGTTGAAGGTTGTGTCCTGCTCCCTTCTTCCTAAAGGTGCAGAGGCTGCCTCCTTCAGGTGCCTCTCAGATGTGTCTCTGGCCTGAGTATTCCATCCTGATCCACCAAGCCTCAGGTCCTCGCCCATCAGGAATCTGGGGGTTAGAGGGAGCTCTTACCCGAGAGAGTCACGTATCGGCTAGAGTCCGTGAGGTTCGTGGTCACTCGCCAGGGGAAGTGAGTCCCTGCCCTGCAGGTACTTTTGGTCCAGGGTTTGGCCTTGTCCAGAAAGAGGAAGCCCGAGCTTCAGTGCCTGGCAGCTGAATTGATGAACAGCAGAGACTGGCTAATACTCTACCATTTTTGAGTAGAGGGTCGCATCCAGGATATAGTAAGAACTCACTGCTATTTGGGGTAGGAAGAAAATAATCAAAATAGAGCACATGCCCTTATCCTGCCCTTTGGTCTTCTGTACACTCAGTCCCATGTGCCCACTAAGAAAATGCCTTCACTTGTGAGATATGAGCCCTGGGGAACCCGGGCCAGGGCTGCAGACACGTCTCTGCACATGTGAGAAACCTCCCTCTGGGCAGTTTCCAGCCCCTCCCATGCCAGCCCTGCCACCCATGGATTGAGGTCAGAGGCAAGCAGGCCCCACGTAGTGATATGATGATGAACAGAGAGGCCTGGGGAAGCCCCGCAAACCATGGCACCCGAGTGAGACGCACACAGCTGGCCCGGGAACACGAGCAGCTGCCAGCTGGCTCCTACCTTCTCTTCACGACGTTCTTCTGCAACACCTGGGAGGACAGACATCCCCACCTGGAGACCAGTGCCATGTGCTTGGGGTCCCTGCCAGCTCTCTGCTACCCCCTGCATGCCGAGTGGGAAAGGGGAAGCAGGTTTCCAGGAATGTTGGGAGGAGTCTGTGCTGGGGTCCTTGTCCTTCTAAGGTTGAAAATAACGTCTTCTCACCTTGTCTTCTCTTCCTCCCTGTCCTGAACCTCACAAAGAGATCCCTGTAGCACCGCCGACCACTGCGGCCAGCAGCGTGGAAGAGCCTGAAGGTAAACTGTCCCCTTAGATCTCAGTTCTCGCTTTTGCTGTGTGGTGGGGGGGGGAAGGGGGGTGGAGAGGAGGGGGGATTAGAAGGCCCAGACTCCTCCGTAACCACCATCTGGGCTCTCGGTGTGAGTGGTGCCCCCTGGTACTTTTCTGTGACTTCCCTTCTGAGAATAAAATAGAGGAGGTTTTAATGGGGCCTCTGTCCCAAGCCCGGAAGCTTAGAAATTGAGCTGGTCCTACTTGTACACCAAAGTTAAGAAGCTGCCTGGCAGCCCCACACCTTCCGACCTGGGGGCATGGAACTCCTCCCTGGAGCTGCAGGGAAGAAAGAAGTGCTGGGGATGGAAAAGGAGCTCTTGGACACAGGGGTCCACAAACAGAATTCAGGGGGGCCGTGCGCTGGGATGGGAAGAGACCCACATCTTCACTTTCATTCACCTCTAATTGAAAATTCAGCATTTCCTCCATGATGGAGCTACATACCACAGCAGCCAGCAGTGCCTGTCACTCGGTCACAGGTAGAAATCACAGCTGTTTTCACATCACATTATAGTTGGTGTCTACCATGAAATACTGTCTATGCACATTACTGCTTCAGAATTACAGAAGTTGCTAGACCAGCTGCTAGATCCTGATTTATAATCATTAATAAAGAAGCATACACATAACGTAACGGTACTGTCAATCTGGGTTTTAAAAGATATTTGGATAACTGTACTTGGGTATTATCAATTTCCTTTATAGTCTATGCATTTTATTTGAGGATTGAAAAATATTATTCTGAGAAAGGGTCCATGGGCTTCACCACTCCTTGGCATGCGAAAGGCTGTCTGTCCCTGGCTTTGAGCACACAGAGGGCACGGAGCCCGGCTGCATGGGGTGTCCTGCTGAGAGCAGTACAAGCTGTCCCCAGCATCCTGGTCACACAGGGCTTTTGTGCACTGGTACTTGGAGTAGGAGTGGGAATGGGGGGCAGACAGAGTGACAGTGGGGGCCCCAGCACGGACATTTGTGCAGGCTCTGGGGACCCTGGCCCTCTCCATACAGGTCTGTAGGGAGGTGGGGGAAGCTTGTGAAACCCACATGGTTGCCTGGATATTTTGGAATAAAGACTCTGGATTTGGGGAAGTATTGGCAGTGCCTGGGAACTTGAGAGCAAACAGACTCAGAACTTGTACATGCGCAGTCCACAGACAGCCCTCGTGCAGGTCAGGACAGAACGCGTGGCCCGGGTACCGGAGGCTGCCCTGGGGAAGGCAAAGAGAGTTTGGTCTGGGGTCGTTTGCAGAGTCTTCAGGTGCCTTTGGTTGAGCCACGTGCAGGGGATGGCAGGGTGACAGAGCTGAGGTGGGAATGAGGAGGCGCTGTCACAGCACAACTCCAGGGAACATCCTGCTCTAGGGGAGAACAGTTTTGAAGCTAGAAGACACTTGATTGGAGACTCCATTCTTGCTCTCCCTGATGTGCTATCAGTCACGGCCTCACTGGTCATGACCTGGCTGCGTGGGACTCGCCCAGACACGAGCCTCAGGCGGTGCACGTTGTGGGAGCTAGTCCTCTGAGCAGTGGCTGTGGCCACAGCTTGTCCCAGAGGGAGGCAGATCTCTGCCTCTCTCTGTCTCCCTCTTTCTGTCTCCCTCTGTCTGTCTCTCTCTCTGTCCTTCCAATTTTTTAGTCTTTGCAGCTTGAATTTAGGTGTCCTGCAGTGGTTTTGGGCTTTTTTCCATCCAAATCAAAAATGGAAAAATGGGGGGAAAAAGCAGAGGAAGAAAAAACTTGTGAGATTTGTGCATAGTCTACAAGAACCAGGGATGGAGCATTTGAAGTTCTTGGCTCCACCAGACAAGATTCCCGAGGAACTGCTTGGGAACACTGGTGGCATCCTTTCTGGAAAGGTCTTCCTTAGCAGTCCTCGACTGGTTCATTAACTTTTGATTTTGTTACTCTTAATCACCTTTCCTCATTCTGAACCTTTAAAAATAGGACTTAGACTGAAGCAAGCAGTCAGTCAACACTCGTATAAGTACTTTCTTTGCAGAAGGGCTGAGTGAGCAGGTTTGAAGCTTGCAGCGATGCTTGTAGCTTTGGCCAGACCCTTGTTGAACTGCTCTAGGGCTCTCTCCAGAGACCACAAGCCACCCTGGGGACCCAAGTGCCAGACTGTGGGGTCTCCCACCACAGAGGGGCTGGGCTTGCCTCATCTCAGGCACCGGGACGTTGTGGGCAGGAGGCCTATGGAGCAGGAGGAAGCTCGATGCTTCCAAACTTGTCCACTCTTGCAGTGTGTGAATAGGGTAGGCCCCTGTGTGAGGCTGCCTGAGAAGAGCATATTTACTTTTGCCTGCGGAACAGAGGAGAATAAGACGAGAATTTGTTCAGAAAGCTCATGGACATAACCTCACCCTGAACTCATCCCCTTGAAGGGCCAGCTCACTCAGGGAATGTTCTGTACCTGCTCGCTGAGCTAGCTGGTATGCCATCATGGGGAAGGGGACGAGGAACGCGGAGCCCATGGGACATCTGGGGCATCAGAGGCCAGGAGGGAGACAAGCAGGAGGGGAGATAGTGGGGGCCCACCCACTCAAGAAGGGTGTTGTGCCCAAGGCTCTCCCAAGGCACACCGACTTATAGAGATCTCGACACTCGGGCTACACAAAGGACACCTGCTTTCCTTGCCCTCTGTCAACTCAAGGGAAGTTCTTGATTTGCCAGTTGTTTGGTTTTGTGGGGGCCACTTGGTGTGGTGGGAGGAGCACTGGTTTGGAGCCAGGAGACCCAGGGCTGTTCCTTCACTGGCTCCAGGGATGGTGCAGCAGCTTCTCTTTTCTGCCTCCCTTGAGGAATGAAGGGCTGGGGCCGAGGGTCCCCCAGTCCCCCCACCGCCAGCCATCCCTGCCACAGCTCTCTGTCGTGGAAAGTAATGACCTTCTCTCCTGCTAGGGTTTCTTCCTCTTCAGAAATGTCTGCTCTGTCTTAGTTCATTTTCTGTTGCTTGTAGCAGTATACCCGAAATTGGGTCATTTATAAAGAAACAGAATTTATTTCTTACAGTTTTGGGGCTGGGAAGTCCAAGGTCAAGGGGGTGAGAGCTTTCTCCCTGGAAGGGACTCTGTAGAGTCCCGAGGCTGTGCAGGGCATCACATGTGAGAGGGTAAGAGTGTGCTAGCATGCTCTCTTCCTGTTATATAGCCACCAGTTCCACTGCCGTGATAACCTATTAATCCATTAATTCATTAACCTGTTAATCCATGAATGGATTAATCCATTCATGAGGGCAGAGTCCTCACGATCTAGTGACTTCCTAAAGGCCCCACCTCTCAACACTGCTACCTGGGGGTTTAAGCTTCAACATGAATTTTGGAGGGGACATTCAAACCACTCTCCTTCTGCCTCTGGTGATCAGCTTCTCCCATAGTCTCTTGCACAGCGCCAAGGGCAGAGGTGCGCTGGTAAATACTTTACAACTGTCTGGGGCGGGGAAGGACTGATTTATAGCATTGGCCACTTTCCTTGGTGTAAATATTCCCTCTGCAGCCTGGTGAGTTTCAGGCTACCCATATGAAGTCACTGCACGGCCAGTTGGGGAGGTATGTGCCCTATTGGCTCTCAGAGCCTGTGTGAGCGACTCCACCCCACCCCTGCCCCTGGGCCTTCCCCCAGAAGTGGAACAAAGAAATCCAGAGGGAGGAAGGACCACTTTTGCTGGTGAGAAGCTGTTGCTCTTTTGCCGGCCTCCTTCATTTGAAGGGGCACAGCTGCCTTTTGAGTGGAAACTGTCCCCAGGGTTGAGGTCCACGGGACAGGAGCCAGCCAACGCCTGCATTCTCCCCACTTCGCAGCAGGGGTCTTAGGTCCTCTCTCCCAGCCCTGTCTTCTCATCACACTCACCCCATTTGGGGCCCTACACGGTGCCTTTTGCTAACTGCTACAGCCGCCCCAGCCTGGGGGCAGAGGTGGCTTCCAGGGACACCCTTGTAGCCCTTCAGGAGAGCCTATACAGAGAAGTCCATGGAGCCCAGGAGCAGAACCTATACAAGGAGCTCCCACTGAGATGCTACCAGGGAGGTGTCTCGGGAATGGGGGATGACCTCAAAGATGTTATATCTGGTGGCCTCTCAACAGCTCTAGTTTTTCATTGAAGAAAATTGGGTTTATATAGACCTGTAACTTGAATATGCATGGATTGTTCTCATTTTAGGCTTTTGTTTACCAGGATAGGGAATAGGCTGGGTGAGAATGGGAAAGTGAGCTGATAAGACGTGAATGCAGTGCTAAAGAGGTGTTGGGGAGTGGCCAGGAGGGAGGAAAAGGCTAAAATTGGGAGCCTGAGGCCTGAGTTCTGCTTGATGTCTCAGGGTTTCTTCTTCTGCGAAAGGGGATAATGATAACCCTGCCTCATAGGGTTGTTGTGAGGATTAAACGAGATGGTCCAAGTAGAGCCTTTGACTCGGTGGTGGGCCTGTTGCAAGTGCTCAACTAAAAACAATAAAACAACTCGAAAAATACAAACACCACCGTATAACGAGGGATGGAGCCGAGCTAAGGTTCTGCCAGCTTCTGCATCCAGAAAGGTTTTGGGTGAGAATGGGTGGCAAGAGGACAGGTGTGGAGAGTGAGCTTGATGTAAGGCTCTTGACCTTGGGACGTAACAAGCTGGGCTGCCCAGGCAGGGAGCAGTTCAGAGAACTTCTTGGAGGCCACGTCACAGCCTTCCAGCCACTGATGTTAGACCCTGAACCAAGCAGAGAGTGAAAGACTAGAAATCAGTTAAAGGATCAAGTACTTGACTTTACGATGGTCAAAAGGTAGCAACAGCCCAAATGTCCATCCATGGATGAACAGGTAAACAAAATGTGGCATATCCATTCAACGGAATGTCATTCAGCCATAAAAAGAAATGAAGTCCTGATGCGTCCATATGTAACATGGGTGACCCTAGAAAACAGTGTGCTCAGTGAAAGAGGCCAGTCACAAAAGGCCACACGTTGTGTGACCCCATCTGTGTGCAACATCCAGAACAAGAAAATCCAGAGACAGAAAGTAGGTTAGTAGTTGCCGGGGGCTGGGAGAAGGGAGGAGGAATTGGGGGGTGGCTGTTTAATGGGCACAGGCCTTCCTTTTGGGGTGATGGAAAAGTTCTGGAACTAGATGGTGGTGATGGGTTGTGCAACACTGTGAATGGACTTAATGCCACTGGATTGTGCACCTTAAAATGATACATTTTATGTTGTGTGTATTTTGCCACAGTTAAGAAAGAAGCCAAGTGCTTCAGGTCATAGTTAAAAGGTGACATGAATCTGGTTGGCCCGGGACTGGGGTGAGTGGAGACTGCAACTGTGCTGTGAGGACAAGGCCCTGGGGCACAGGCCGCAGTGGGAGCCTTCTGAGGTCAGGGGAGTGTTTCTCAGCTCCCACCATGTCCAAGCAGGAATAGCTCAGCCAGCATGGGGCAGGGGTGGTGGTGGAAGTCCTCTGCTGCTTTCCAGCCATATAGATCTGGGAGCGTGGCTTCCGGTTATGTAGGATAGGTCTGGCTACACAGCCTGCAGCCTCCTTCTCTTCTTGGAGTCATCTGAGAAGGATGTGATCCCTCGAGTCCCACGTAGGGGAGGCTTTAATACTCCTGGTATAGGAGAAAGGGACCTGTGAGGTCCAATGGCAGGACCACTGGTGGGGGTAGGATCACTGACCATGCATGCAGCCCATGCCACTTGGTAAAAGGAGATTGTATTAGTCTGTTTCTGTTGCTTATAACAAAATACCTGAAACTGGGTGATTTTTAAGAAAATGAAATTTATTGCTTCCAGTTTCTGAGGCTCGGTAGTCCAAAATCCAGGGAACACATCTGGTGAGAGCCTTGGTGGTGGCGACAGTGAAGGCAGTATCACATTGTGAAATGGTGGAACAGAGAGGGCAGGGACTAACCTCCACATTCCCTCCTCTTTTGAAGCCCTCCAAACCATAGCCATGACCACCATTTTTAATCCATTCGCTACTGCATGGTCCTATAACCTAATCACTTCTTCAAGGTTCCACCTTTCAATTACCATAATAGGATTTCCCACCCTCTTAACAGTCACAGTGGGGGCCGCGTTTCTAATACATAAAACTTGGGGAACACAACTTAAGCTTCAGTGAGTTTTGGGGGGACATAATTCAATCCACTACAGAGGTCCAATAATTGACCAAGGCACTGGTTTTCAAAGGGTGGTATGAAAGAGGATATTAGGCTGTCCAGGATTGGCTGTTTAGGGAAATGACCAGTGAGGTCATTAACACCATCAGATGAGTATTATCCCAAGAAAAGACTGGACCAGATCCCAGATATAAGATAAATGGATTCTGTCTAAATAAAGAAGGAGACAACACGTATACTGCTTACTCTGTGCTAGGCGCTGTTCTAAATGCTTTGCATTATGAACCGTGTAATCGTCTCTTCCACCCATATGAGGTAGGTACTGTTATTGCCCCATTTTACATAGGAGGAAACTGAGGTACAGAGAGGTTAGTAGGCAGTGTTGGAGGGATTCAGCGAGGCTGCCTGGCCTTAGAGTCTGTGAGTGTGTTGACCACCATGTCATTCAGCCTCTCAGAAGTTATGTTGTTTGGTCAATTTAGGGTGATTTTTTTTTATTCCTGACCGTGTGTGGTAACATCCTACCAGGAGAGAGTGTCCGCTGGGGGATGGACCTGAAACCAAGGAGAGATGGGAGAGCAGCTGGTTAAAAGCCACTGTTTCTTGCAGGTGCCAGTTAAAGGCTATCTTGAGGGCATGACTGGTTGGCTGGCACATGGGGCTGGAGGGACTGAGGCCACTGGTCTGGGCGCAGGAGAACAGTTAGCGGAGCTCTGCTGTCCATTTGCTCACAAGGCAGTGGGTGAGACAACGCAAGTGAGCCAGCCAGAACTGGAAAACGGGGGCATCGTAAAAAAACAGGACAAAACAAGACAAAAAAAACCACTGGCAGGAAATCAGCTGAAAATTGTGAGCTGAACATTATTAGAACTAATAAGAATTCTGGAAGGAGTCATTACAAAATCAGTACACAAAGGGTGTAACTTTTCTTGCATATCAGCAATAACTAGTAACAAAAGAGTGTCACATTGAGTGAAGAGCTGGCTGGCCTGCAGTAAGTGCTCAGTGAACACTTATGATAATGGAAACAAAAATCTCAATTAGAAGGGCAATAAAAATATCAAACATGCAGAAATAAATAGCAATAAAAATAGAATGTATGTAAATAAAAGAATGAAACTTTTCCAAGGGACACTAAAAAAGACCAGAAAAAATGGAGGGTCTTGCTGTGTTCTGAGAGGGCAAATATCAATTCTCCAGAAATAATCTATCAGCTTTGGAAAAATATCAATCCTCCAGAAATAATCTATCAGTTTAGCATATTTGTAGTCAAAAGCCCAGTTGAACAGGACATGATTCTAAAGTTCAGCTAGAAAAATAAATCAGTGAGAACAGCCAAGAATTTTTTTAAAAGAATATTAATGAAGGGTGATTTGCCTTACCAGATATTTAAAAATATTGTAAACAGGATATTTAAATTAGCGTGGTACTGGCTTAGGAATAGAGAAATCACTAAAGTTGAGTAGAAAGTCTGGAAACAGACCCAAAGGTAAACATAAGAACTTAGTATATGGTAAAGCTGTGATTATTAATCAGTGAGGAAAAGGATAAATCAATCCGTAAATGGTGCTGGGAAGAACTGGCCACTTATTTAATAATAATAACAAAATTAAATTTCTACTTCATGCTGTATACCGCCAATGGATTAAAGATTTATATATCTTTAACGAATCTTTAAAAGTACTGGATGAAATATATATAAGTATCAATGTGATCTTGGCCTGAGGAAGGCTTTTTAGACATGAAACCAAAGTCGGAAATCAAAAAAGGAAAGATTTTGAATAGATATAAATGGAAAACTTCTACACTTAAAAAAATCTCTGTAAGCAAAATAAAAGGCAAACTAAAACCTGAGAAAAATATTGTGACGTGGCCCACCAAAGATTCATATCCTCAATAAAGAAAGAACTTTTACAAGTCAATAAGAGAGAGTTGATAATACAAAATCGGGTGGAGAAAATGAACTAGAGATTCTGAGAATTTGTACAAATGGCAATAACCATATGAAGTATTATACTTACTAGTAATCAAGAAATAGTATTAGCAGGAATACCATTTTAAAAATTATTAGATTTTAGAAAATAAAAAGTAATTCCCAGCTTTGAAAAGGGTTGGGGAAACACACACTCACCTGCTCTGGTGGCGGGGAGGGTAACCTGGTACCACTTTTGTGAAGGGTGATTTGGCATCATGTATCAAAAGGTATCTGTGACCCCATCGGTTCACATTTAGAAACTTAGCCTGAGGAAATAGTGATTTAGCTACAAAGATGACTATTGCAAGCATTGTTTATAATAACAAAAGAGGGAAGCAACCTACACGTCTCTCAGTAGGGTTTGAGGTACTCGATGATGACGACGATGTGATGATAATGATGTTGCAGGAGATTATGATGTTCTAGGAGAATATTTAAATGGAAAGATACACTATATTGCCAAGTGGCAAAACAGATTACACAACAGATTACACTTGGAGAGTTAACTTTGACTGGGGGAGAGACTGGTTTATGGAGCATTTCAAATAAATTGTTTCATTACTTTCACATATTTCTTTTTTTTTTTTTTTTTTAAAGATGACCGGTAAGGGGATCTCAACCCTTGGCTTGGTGTTGTCAGCACCACGCTCAGCCAGTGAGCAAACCGGCCATCCCTATATAGGATCCGAACCCGTGGCCTTGGTGTTATCAGCACCGCACTCTACCGAGTGAGCCACGGGCCGGCCTAAAAAGTTACTTTTTTTTTTTGGTCTTTTTCATGACCGGCACTCAGCCAGTGAGTGCACCGGCCAATCCTATATAGGATCCGAACCCGCGGCGGGAGCGTCACCACGCTCCCAGCGCAGCACTCTCCCGAGTGCGCCACGGGCTCGGCCCACTTTCACATATTTCAGTGGTTCTCAACCAGGGGCTGTTCTGTCCCCAGGAGACCTTTGGCCATAGCTGCAGACATTCTTGATTGTCACAACTTGGGGGAGGGTACCACTGGTGGATGGCAGTGGGTGGAGACTGGGGATGCTTCAGCACTCACAACAAAAAATTATCCAGCCCCCAATACTAACAGTGCCAAGGCTGAGAAACCCTGGTATATTTATACGGGATAAAATCCACATGTTCTCTCCAAAAGTATTAAGGAGATGCTGCAGCATTTATAGATGGACCCTGGCTCCTTTATTAGGTACGCATCATGCCGAAATGGTTGCAGCTGAGGATTTAGGAGCTGTGTTGCCTGCAGTCAGTAAGCGTCCCCGTGGGGATCGTGTTTAACCTTTGGTTTGCCCGGTCCTTTTTCCATGGTAAAGTTTAGCTCAACCTGAAATGAAATTTATCCCAAATTTTGAGTTGTACTATAAAATATGTGATTTAACTCATTGTGAAGCTGTTAGGAAAAGTCTGTGTGCAGTAGCAAGAGTAGAATGGTAGGCGACCTTGTCCCCGTCACCTGGACCTAACAATTAACATTTTGCCATATTTGCTTCAGCAATTTTTTTTTTTTTGCTGGAATATTTTTAAAGGAAAGTTTAGACATGATGACGTTCCACCTCTAACTATGTCAGAGTACACACCTCTGCAAAATGAGGACGTTGAGAAGACACCACACCAGTCCATATTCTAAATTTCTTGATTGTCACCCAAATGTCTTGGTTTTCCCACAGGTTTAATTATTAAACATTAGACAGTGATATAACGTGCAAAGCATTATATTTAGGAATCGACTGGGGCCCCAGTCACGGGCCATGTTGGAGGAGACAATGAACGTGAAGCAGCCTGGAACATGGAAAGTGCCGCCCACGTTGGTACACGTCGTCACTGTTGACCTCACTTGCCCTTACAGAAGAGGCAGGGCCATATTGTGCAGGAGCTTAGGCTCATCCCGAGGCTTAGTGGGGCTGTGAGCCCTGAGCTTCCTTCAGGGGAGTGACCCTGAGGAAGAGGCACCTTCACAGCAGAGGGGACAAGGGAGAGAGATAAGGGACCATCTCAAGTCCTTGCCACAGCACTCTGTGGTGGGAGTAGAGGGTGTAGAAGCTAAAACACATTCGGCGATTGTTCAAAGTGTTTAAACCAGGGTTTCTCGACCTTGACATCAGGGCTGGAGAATTCTTTGAGGTGGGGCTGTCCTGCGCACTGTACGATATTGAGCAGTATTCCTGGCCTCCACCCACCAGATGCCAATACCCGCCCTCTGGCCAGTTGTGATAATCACACGTCCCCTGGGGACAGAACAGTCCCTGGTTGAGAACCACTGGGTTACACCTAGATATCTGACATCAGCCCAGTTTGCCAGAACTCTTGTCCCAGAAATGAAACTGGACACTGAACCAAGAGGACACCGGACTCTTCTAGCGAGTGCGACCTGTTCACTCCCCCTGGCTTGAGACCAGACCGATCCCATGAGTACTGGATTGAACCGTATGGAATTGCCAGTATATCGGACCATTTGTGATCCACAAAAATGGCAAATTCATATGGGCCAACTTAATGTGTCCTTCCCCTTAGCCAGGAGACGCTGCTCTGGGCAGCCTGCAGGATCCCCCTTTCCTTGTCTCCGTCTGTCTCCCTGACTCTGCTCTCCTGAGTCTTTCCTCCTGCCTGTCGTTCTGTCCTGGCCCCTCTGCTCCAGCCTGCCTCCCCCTCATTCCCTCACTTTCCCTGGTCTCCTCCTCCCCTCCCCCTTCCTCTTTCTCCCCTTTTTGGGGCCTGCACAAAGGTCTGGGGCAGAGGTCAGGCTGGGGGTGAGCAGGGCTGGGAGGGTGTCAGGGCCTCTGTCACCCCAAGGAGCACAAAGGAGCACATTTGCATGGCGGTCTCAGGCCCCCTTTGTTCCTGGTGCGGGGCCCTCGCAGGTGGAGCTGCACCAGCCTGCGGGAGGATAAAGGATGAGCCGAGGCCGAGGAGCAGCGGGGGCGGAATATTTAGCCCTTTTGGGGAGCTATTCCCACTGGGAACTCAAGGGGGATGGCTGATGGGAACGGGACAAGTGACAGGTTTCAGGGGCAGAGAGGATGGGAGTCCCTGGGATCCCACCCCCATGCCACACAGCTGTCACAGAGACCTTGCTGGTGGAGGGTGGGGGTGCAGACTGCAGAGCTGTGCTGAGGCAAGGGTGGATGCAGAGAGGCTGGGTGGCCCCTGCCCAGAGGTCAGCCTGAAACCCCTCAGGGATTCCTGTAGAGGTCCTGGGCTGGGCTGTGGTGGGAGGGGACATGCAGAGACTGGACTGGGCCACGCACCCCGGCCCGAGGCCCTCAGTGCACAGTCCCTCCCATCCTTACTGCTGTCAGGCTCGCCCAGCAGAACCTCAACAGCCACTGAACTGGGGTGACTGAAGCCCCCTCCAGCCCCAGAGGCAGGGGTTGGGCAGTAGTCACAGTGGTCCCATTGATTACTTAAAATAGTAGTAGTAATAATTAATTATAACAACTACAACTGTCAGTTCAATCCTTTACTTAAGGTCATGGATTTTGCATATTCCACCCCACCACAATTAAGCATCCTGCAAGCCGCTTGATAAGCTCTGGGCCCAGTCTACTCAATGAAATGAAGGAGTTTGGCTCAATGATCTATTGGCCCCCCCCCCCCCAGCTCAAAATCCCTGGGTCCACACTGGGACCCTAGGAGACTGACTGTGGGTCACTCAGACCCCATCCTTCCTCCTGTCATCAGCAGCTGGGCAGGGCCTGGGGGCAGGGGGGTGCAGTTTGCCCTGGGGACACTTTCAGGGCTGTGTTGAGGGACTGTGGGGATTTGGGCCAGGGAGGGGAAGAGAAGAGAAGATCATGGGTTGGGGGCATTGTTTAGGTCACTGGATTGTGGACATAGACCTTCGGAGTTGGAAGGACCAACACGGTGGGAGGCTGGGAGGCTACCAGCTGCCTCCCTTGTGGCTGGCGTGATGCTCAGACTGTTCCCCACCCCCCAGCTGAGCAGGCCTCTCCCTCTGTTCCTAATAAAGCTGTGGGCGTGGCCATGTGAAATAAGCCCCCTGCCTCCCACAAGGCCTGGTTCCAAGATTTGCCTACACAGATCATGGACCTTGTGTCTTTGCCGCCCAGGACAGAGCTTCAGCTTCAGTGAGACCAGTGGATTGGTGTCTCAGGAGGGGCACTGGGGCACTGCCCCCTTCTTGTCCCCTCCTCTGGAGAAGCCAACATCTCCCTAGAGAAGATTGTGACAAATATCATTTGTACTGATTTGTGGTCTCTGCTCAAAAGTAAAGTATACCGTGCAACTGAGGAGAGGAGAGAGGCTTATGTTTGCAGAGACCAGAAAAGCACCAGGGGTCTGAAATGACTTTATTTTGTACAGAGAGGTACCCGGTGGTATGGGCACCTGCTCCAAATGGCTCCCAAGAGCTGACTATGGGCATCTCTTCTCAGCTCTGTGTTCAGGACTTCCTGCTGCTAGTCTGAAATTGGCCTTGGTGAGAACATTTACCCTTCAGAGATTGGCACATTGTATAAATCAAGGCCTTTTTTTCTCCCCCAGAGATCTAGTTGTTAAATAGTATAGTGTTGTCCAGAAGGCATCCTGGGAGCAGAATCCTAGATCTCGATACCAGAAGGAACCTAGAGATGGTCATCTGACCTGGCCTCCCCATTTGACAGATGGGGAGACCGAGGCCCAGGGGAGGATAGTGACTTGCCCTAGGTCATGCAGTGGGTTGATGGCAGAACCGAGGATTCTACTTTCCCGCAGTGCATCAGCAAGCCCTCCTTTCTAGCAGTGCATTGTGGAGAGAAATCAGACACGGGGGCTTGGGAAACATTCCTCCTGCTGAAGAGATTAGAGATTCATGGAATGTTTGGGGCAACAGGTTTGGAGAAAACTGCTTCAAAGTTTTCTTCAGGCCAGGCTGGACCAGGCTTCCCCTGGTTGCCATCGTCCCTCTAACCCTTCCTTGCCCGAGCAGGTGGGACACCTCCTAGTTTCCTGGCCAAGCATTCCTCTGTCCCATGAGGCCACCTCCTTCTGCCCCAGGGTTGGGAAGTCCCACTTCGGCATCTAAAATCCCCCCGAGGCCCATGACGACTTCACAGTAGCTTCTGTCTTCACTGGACGGATAAACTCTGAGGAGCTGGTGACCTCTTTGGGCCTCATGTCCTGGCTCTGGACTTCATCCCAGCCCTCATTCGTCTTGTGGCTAGGAGAAGAGTCGGGATGCCAGACATTCATTTGGGTTATCAGGGGCCCTGGGATCTCCAGTTGGGTTCCCTGGAACCCCAAGGGGCCTGAGATAGGGATTCTGGTGCAGGAGATTTATTGAGGCGGTGCTCTCAGGAGTAACCAGTAAGGGAGGAAGGGGAGTGGGATAGGGCAGAGGACAGCAGGGCCAGCGTGAGGCTGCAGGAGAAGTCTCACCTCAGCCCGATCCCACGGAGCTCTGGAGGGTGAATGGTGCCAAAGAAGTTGTCCCACTTGAAAGCAAAAGGCCTGGGCACTTACATCTGGCCACGTCAGTCTGCCATTGGCTCTGGACAGCCTCCTGTGGGCAGAGGTGTGTGACCTCCCAGACATCTCACAGCAAAGCAGTGTCCATCAGCCAAGGGCAAGCCTTCCGAGAAGGGGGCACGTGTGAGCCCCTAGCAGCCAGCACCCGCAGCAGCCGGGGATGGTGCCTGGGCCCACTAAAGGGACTTTGGCCAGGGTGCCAGCCTCTCTGCTACACTTGATAAGTAATTTGATGGGAAGGGAAGTGTTATGGGGATCTGAGGACTATCTGTGGAGTCTTGTCCACTCTCCAATAGCAATATGTCTCCAATAGAAAGACCTGGTGGTGGTTCTCTGGGGTCCCTTGTCCTCCCACCCCGTCCACTAGTCATCTCTCATACCTCTTCTCTGCCCTGCACACCGCTGCTGCTGCTGCTGCTGCTGCTGCTGTCCTGATTCAAACCCTGTATTGGTCAGGGCAGGCTACATGCCATAACAAACAGCCTCCTAGTCCATTTATTTCTTGCTCACCCAGCAGTCCCGCACAGATGTTCCTGGTTGGATGACTCTCTTCCCAGCAGTGAGGAAGGGCCCAAGTTCCTTCCGTCATGTGGCTCTGCCATCTTCTAGGGCCTCAGTGTCATCACTGGTTTCTCTGCATCATGGGGGACATTTATGGGCTGGGCTTGAAAGTGTCACGTATCACTGTTCCCCTGTCCCATTGGCCAGAGCTCAGTCATATGACCAAACCTAACTGCAAGGGCTGCTGGGTAATGTAGTCTGTATGCCCACAAGGAAAAGGAAATGGTGTTTAGTAACCACGAAGAGTCTTTGCCATAAACCTTTTTTTTTTTTTTTTTTAAATCATTCTCCTGACTTCAGGGGCATCTGTGGCCACCTGTCACCATGGCGCTGCAGTTACTGGCATCAGAAAGCAATGGTGAACTTTGAGGGCCTTTTGTCTGTGTAGGAAGCATTTTTGTCCAGTCTTGGCCCAGGGGTGTGCATCCTGCCTGACAGCTGCCTAGTTTGGGGTTGTAGGCAAACTAAGCAAAGGCAACACTAGGTCCCAAGGCATGATCTCATCAGTACTGGCTTAACCAGCTGAGCTAACCAGCCGGGTGGACTCTACAGGGCTACAAGCATTCTTCTTTTTCATGACCTTCCCAGGGAGCCCCCGCTTAGCTCAGCTGAATCACCCTTTAGTGTTGACAGCAGTTCCAGTCTGTGTCCACCATTGGCACTCACTGGAGAAACGTATAGAGAGCCAACAGGATTCCTATTGGGCCAGCTTTGTTTTCCCTGCTGAACACAAAATCCCCCTGTTCACTGGGAGAGCTGACAAGGAGACCCTGTGGGGCTGGCCTGGTGGGAGCAGCTAGCAGTGAATACAGCGCCTGAACGGCTTCAGCTTATTAAAGGCGAAAACACGGATAACTCTGCCCGCCGAGTGGGCGATAGAATGGAGGACACGGAGCTGTTACAGCGGATTAGCAGCCGCGGACTGATGGAGGCAGGTGCAGCCTTTTCTGCAGTTTGGAAGGGTTTATGAAATACTGATCCTGTGCTCTATAAATCCTTCCCTTGGCCTCCTCTGGGCTATAGGCTAAAATGGGGGATTTCTTGGTCAGCCAGGCTTGGTAATAGCTTTTTTTCTCTGTCCCCTCCAACTCCCAGAATTCCTTGGGAACTCTGATCAGAGGATTTGTGCGTTTGTACCCTTATTTATTTTCTATTCATTCATTCATCAATCACACATTTACCGAGGACTTGTGCTGAGTGCTGGGGTTCCAGAGCTGAGGGCATGGAGCTTTGCTTTCAAGAGACCCGTGGTGTACTGTGCAAGAAAGG
The DNA here is from genome assembly GCF_027409185.1 of Cynocephalus volans. Lineage (NCBI taxonomy): Eukaryota > Metazoa > Chordata > Mammalia > Dermoptera > Cynocephalidae > Cynocephalus > Cynocephalus volans. The sequence goes on from NC_084469.1 coordinate 36,307,317, forward strand.
CACATACGTAGATGATTGTCATTCAGATTGTTAAGTGCTAACCTAGTCCATACGTGTGAGCGGATGCCCACGTAGCCTCTCGTGGCCTGACTCAGTGGCGGGTATTGCTAGGATCCTTCTGGGTCTTTTGCTGCCCAACTGAATGAAGCCTGAAGTCCAAAGTGGCTTGCTGCCCCTCCAGATGGGCTGCTGTTTCCCAGTGGCACAGATGGCAGACAAGAGAGGATGACACTTAGAGCCAGTGGCATAGTTGGAAATTTGGGGTCCTCAAGCAGAAACTCTACAAATTTGATCTTATGAGGCAGAGTTTGCATCTCGAAAAAGGTTTAGGAGGCTGTAGCAGATATTTCTCTGGTTCTGATGTAGATTTGGTCTCCATGTCTTTTCCTCCCCATCTGTGCTAATCAGACTTCCCCTTCCAGCTAGGGAGCTGATATCTTCAGCAGGCAGAAATCTCTGTCTGTACTCTCTCTAGGGTTTACAGAGCTCATGTCTGCTGCAAGATTCCTGAACTTGTTCTCTGAAAAAAGACTTTGAACTTGTTCTGTGGCTCTAGATTTTCTGGTGAGTGTGTTACTGGGAGGAAGGGAATGAAGTGGGTGGTTTGGACCTCAGGGCTGCCATAAGGCTTGACTTCCAAGGGAGGAGGCACATGAGATCAGAGGGCTCTGAGTTAACCCAGGTCACTGTTCCCCAGCTTCTAACAGGAGATGGTGCTTGTGGGTACCAGGAATAGAACTAAATGGTGTCTCCCACACATATGGCCTCCCTTGTAGGTAAAAGCTGGTTAGTCGTTTGTCCACCAGAATGCTGTGAACTTCCAGCAGCAGGTCAGATGCAGAACTTGGGGATTGCTGGGATCCACAGTGATGCCTGAACTCCTGGGTACGTAATTCTCTTGTTCCAGTTCCTGTGGTCTGTAGATGGTAGGGAGTCAGGGAACATAGGCTCTTAGGGTGCCCTTTAAAACTGAGAGACAAATATGTAGAGCAGTTGGAAATCCTTTGTCTGGGGAGAAAGAAGAGATGGTTAAGAAAACAGAAGACTGGTGTCAGAGATGAACTTGGCGTCTTGTTAATGCCTGGCATGTCCAGGTGAGATGGTGGGCAGGGCAGGGCAGGGCAGGGATGAGGTCCGAGGTTGCCCCTGCTTTCTTAGTGTCCTTCAACTTCTAGGTTCATACCCTGCAGTGGTTTCTGGGGAGGGCAGCTGTGTCTGCCTGGAATGTAAAGGATGCTAGCACTTTCCTCAGGGGATTATCTGGGTCTGTGTTCACCTGGATAATATTGACAATTCTGTCCTTCCCGGAAGCAAACACAGTACCTTTATTCTCGTGAGAAGATTGCAGAGTTTAGTCTCGCCGGGGAAGCCTTCAGTGTCTGCCACAGTTGTGACATTGTTGTGGGATGAGCGACTCCCCATAAATAGTTTCCAGCTACCTGAGACATTATTCATTAAAATGCCACAAAACTTTTTGAAACATTTGGGTTGGAAATCTCTTCCAAACGTTATCACCCACTTTCTTGCCTTATTAAGTAATGCACATTGAACATGATTTCACCTTTCAGGATGATTCAGCTGTTGCAAAAGGAATCGTGCTGTCCTACAGTCACAGTCTTGAGTCTTCTTGAGCTGTTTAAGACTGTTTGCCTCTATTTCTTTGGCCCTGAGTTAGTCTACATCTGCTTGTTATAGTTTCACGGTTTTCTGCCTCTTCTCTGCCCTCTGTCCGCCAGCTGTTCCTTCTTCCTGCCAGTGTGTCTGTCTCTAGAAGGTCCCGCCCACCCTTTGAATACATAGAGCCTAGTGTGCTGTGTCTAGAAATGGCGATAACATCTGTTATCAATGTTTGTCAACCCAGAATAATGAAGCTGTGCATGAGAACCCAGAGGACTGCCTTTGTGGTAGAAATCTGGCTGCTTAGAACTCTTCCTTCCTGCTTTTCATCTGTGTTCCAGAGAACTGAGATAAACAGGTAAGTGGCTTCCAGTTTGAGTGAGGTTTTACAGCCAAGAGCACCACTCTGGGATGAGGTTACACCTTCTGAAGAATCGGAAGCCTTTTTACACTCCTTGCAGATGTCCATAAGGTAGAGAGGAAATGGGATTGGGCTCTTCAAACCTCACAACAAGAACTGAGGAACAGAGAGATTAGGAAGAGAAACCAGCCTTGGACGGGAGGGGCACTTTCTCCGAACGTCTTGAGGGCTGTTCTGTTGGTTAAACAGGTGATGGGCTTGTGCTGGACTGTTCTAGAAGGTGGAACTAAGGCCGTCTGTGGAAGGTGCAGAAGTCAGGTGAGGTGAGGCTGACAGGTCTGTCCAACCACAGGACGGATGGTGAGGGAGATTCAGGCAGCAGGAATGGCAGCAAGAGCACAAGGCTGGACACCTGTGACAACACGCTCACTTCTGAGGGGTGGGTTCTGTGGCTGTGTCCAGAACGAACCAGCGATGGCAAGAACGTGTCAGTTTTCCCACTGAGCAGCTAGGAGTACTTGTTGAGTTCTGGGTCCCCCCGGGGTGCTGTGGTGGGTGAGTGACATCTGCCATGAGGTTGGCTGGGGTGGCCCGTGCAGCTGATGGCCCACGTGCTGTTTATTCTCAGTCGGACCCTCTTCTCTCAACCCTCAGTTTTTTATGGTCGTAAGTTGCTCATCATCAAGCCTTTCGAACTAGGAGCCCCGAGTTTCATGCTTTCCCCTTTTCCTTCCTCCTCGTCCCTACCTGGGCTCTTGCTCACCGCTGAGGGCCGGAGCTCTTCTGCCGTTTAGATGCGGAGCTTCAGACACTTGCAGGAAGAGGAACTTAGCCCCTGGCTCCAGCAGCTTCTTGCATGCAGCCTGCTTGCTCCGGAAGGCTGCAAACATGGCTTTATCTCCTGAAGGCTTAGCTGCTGGGGGGGAGGGCTGGGGCATCGTGGGCATAGGGGGCACTATTTGGGGAAGGGTATGGCGACGGGATGGATGGGTTGGGGGCAGCTACACAGAGGCTCTGCCTGAGGACAGGGAAGCTGGGAGGATGGTCCCTTGAGAAAGGGATGGGGGGAGGGTAAGGGTTAGTGCTCAGTGGTCATCAGGTTGCCTGTGGCTCTGGGGACAGAGACCCCTCTGGGTGGCCCTGTGAGAAGGGCAGGTGCTGTTAGGGAGCATACTCCCACTGGCCAGTGACCTTGGACACCAAACATTTTGGGTCTCCATTTTCTCATGTGTGTAATGGAAAGGGCAGTCCTGATCCTACCTGCACTGCCTCCTTAAAGGCCATGGTGTAGCTCCCACGGGCTGGTGGGCAGAAAGCACTTTGGTGACGGCTGTCCAGGCGAAGGCTCACTGCCATCCCAGTCGGTCCTGCTGCAGATGGGCTGAGCTCCAACTGTGGCACGTGGATTGGGCACAGCCGCCCTCTGAGGCTGAGGCGGCATCTGTAGGCAGAGGACTGGTGGCAGAGCAGGGTCTGGGACTGGTGGCAGAGCAGGGTCTGGAGCGATCTTCACAGTAGAATCAATCCCCTCAGCATAGTTGACGCTGGCTGGGGAGGATGGGGGATGGCTGAGGGTCAAGAGAAAACTCTAGATGTCCAGGAAATGGTTCAGCCACTGAGGTCTCCTGCCTCCAGTCAGGAGGGCTTTTTGCAGTCCCAAAGGCTCTGGGCAAGAGGCTTTAATCTAATTACATGCTTTATTTGAGCCAATTTGTTTTCCAATCCATCTTGTTCAGCAAGAAGAAAGAGCATGCTGGGGACTCATTTGCACCCTCTTGTTCCAAGCAGAGAAGAGATGCTCTCCTGCCTCACATGGTCAGCACAGCCCCGACCTCTCCCAGCCAGGCCACCCCACCCCCAAGCCAGGCCGCAGACTTTCCTGCCCTGCAGGGAGGGGTCATGGTGGCCCAACTGCTTTTATCAGGAAGGGAGAAGAAACCTGGCTGGCTCGTCCCTGCCCTCACCCCGCAGAAGCCCAGCCCAGTGCTCCCCCTGTTGTCTTTTCCTTTTGGGGGTCCAGCGCACGAGGCAGGACTGAAACAGGATGGGCTCCCAGGCTGGGAAACCTGGGAGGGGAATGCTCATGCCCAGGGGGTTTCCCGGCTCAGAACCTTCCTGGCTCCTCCTGTAAGAGCTCTCCTCAGAGTCTGAGGCCCAGCATTTTAACTCTTCAAATATATTTTCATAATAAGGCAGTGGGTTTAGGATCTGTGTTATTAAAGTCCAAACAAAACACCAAAGCCCTTCAAACCTCCTTGGAGAGGGAAGATTTATCGGCTCCTGCTTTCCTCCCCAGGCAAGGAGCTGTACTCTCCAAGCGTGGCTTTGTGTGTTTTGCAGCATTTTCCAAAATTGCCTTTTTCCGCCCTTCACAATCCTGCTTCGAGCCTTTACATTTCTGCTCTTTACACAGACTCGCTCCTTTGTGCAGGTTCCTTTGCAGAGTCCAGTGATTTCCGCCACTGGACTAGGAGAGTGCGGGAATTGCTGGGGCCGAGGGTCACTTGGCCGTGCACACGGTAGGGGCAGCTGGCCCTGCTTTTATTCTGCTCATTCAACAAATATTTATTGAGGGCTCGTTATGTGTCCTGGGCTCTGGGGATAATGCATTGAAGCCCCTGACTTCAGAGCAAGAGGGACAGTAAACAAACCAGATTGAAAAATGTGTAACTGCAGCGTATCGAGTACCGGGAAGGAACAACGTTCTCTAGCGATAGATTTGCTTTTTGGAGCAGCCAGAACTCATTCTTCTGTGAATCAAGGACATAACTTGAGTGAGAAATGTCTTTGGGTTAAAAAAAAAAATTGGATGTTCCAGTAATACAGTGATATTGGTTTTCTGCCACAGCTCCTAGATTAGAGTAAAAATACTCTATCTAGAGTATTTTTTAAAAATACTCTAATATTTTTTAGTGCCAGTCATATGCCAGGCTTCATCTCACTAGAACTTTAAAAGATTACAGACTCTTACCCCAGTTTAATAAATGAGGAATCTGAGGTTCAGAGAATTATAGCAACATACCCAAGGACACACAGCTCTGTAAGTTACAGAGCCAGCATTTTGAGTTCTGCGGTAGCCAACCTGCACCCCCCGCCCCATCCTCCTGGATCCTTCTAGCTCCCCAGCATCCTGCACTCTGAAGTTCATTAGTATTCCAAGATACAGCATTCCCACTGGGGCAATGGACCGTATCCCAGGGCCCAGGTAGAGGTGATCTGTCCAACAAACACTCCACACCCCCAAGATAGCAGGCTGAGACCTGCAGAAGAGCCTTCAGATTTAGAGCTCAAGGGTACTGTTTTTCAGATATCAGCTGTGCATCCCGACATAGGTGTCACAGCCTCCTGATTTTGGTGCCACTCAAACCCTCTCCAGCCCAACTCATGCCCTCTGTTGTCAAAGAGCTTAGCACGTTTAAAAGATGCCTAAGCACTTTACCCAGGCTTTCTCATGAGTATCACCAGAGTCATTGCAAAGGGAGCCTGTATTTGTGGGTTCATTTGTCCAGGCAGTCTTGTATCTCACAGAGGCAACTGCAATCAGCTATTTTATACTGCCATGTTCATGGTCACCTGGGGGGTACCCAGCATTTATGTGCCAATGGGTTCATTGGGCAGTCTGTGGTGACCCACACTGTGCTAGGTGCTGGGATGCCAAGATCTGATTCATGGGGGATGGAGGCAGACAGAAAATTCCAGACCAAGAGATAAACGCTAAGAACATAGAGGGTGCCCAGCTGTGCTCGGGGGCTGAGAGGAAAGCTGCACAGGGAGGTGACACAGGAATGGGTTCCAAGCAGGTTGCCAAGAGGAAAGGCATTCAAGGCCAGGTTGTGGTGGCTGAACCTGTGAGTGGCTCATTGTGTGGTCTCTGGCTTCTCTTAGGGGTTAGGTCCTATTCTTTCCTGATATTCTGCAAATAATAGGATTCAACCACCATCCACCCCAGTGGAGGAGGACATGTGTTACAATGAATGGAGTAAGTGCCCCAAGACTGTGGACCTCAGGCAAGGACAAGGTCCTAGCTGTGGGCCTGGGGTCGCTCCTCATCTGCAGCCCTGCCCAGGTCTTCGTTGTAGTAAAATTGAACATATAAACAAGTCAGAGAAGCAAGAATATAAAAACCAGTTGCAGTCCCACCAACCAACATTTTGATGCACATTATGTTCTTTTAGAATAAAATCTGAACCCCTGCCATGGTTGATAAACCTCCAGACGCCCCCTGCGAACCACGCAGCCTCATCTCTGGCTAGGCACCTGCCCCCCGAGCTCCAGTCTTCCCTCCTTTAGGTTCCTCACACCCACCTGGCGCTGTACTGCCCTGGGGCCGTCGCACCTGCCGGGCCTGGGATGCTCCTCCCTGCACTTCATGGTTTCATCCTGAATGTCACCTCCTCAGAATCGCCTTGTATCTAAGTCAGTCTCCACCTGTCCCCCCCTCATTCTCTACGAATGCCTCCTGCTCATTGTCTTCATTCTCTTGGTGTCACTCTTCTGTGGGTGTGATTACACTCTTGTTATTGACCTGTCCTCCCTGCTCTGATACCACCCAACTGTGCCATTAGCCTCCGGGGACACCCGGCACCTCCCAGAGCCATCCTTTTGAGAGGTGCTTAGTAAAACTTTTTAAAGGAATGAATGGATGATAAATTCATAGCAGTGGGGTCGCTGCATAAGAGGGTGTGTGTGTTCGCAGAGCTTTGACATTCAGTGCCAGTTGTACCCAGAAAAGCCCATGTTAATTTGCACCCGATCACATCGTGTGAGTGTGTGTGTGTGCTTTTGCTGGTTTGCTAGGCAGAAGTTTAGGTTCCTGTTGGTTTAGGTTTTGTTTCTTTGATAATTTGAGATTGAACATGTTTACATCTCCTTATCTCCTTTTTATTTCCACTTTTCTGAATTGCCTGTTCCTTTCCTTTGAATCTTAGGTTATTTATCTTTTCCTTATTGATTCAAAAGAACACTTTCTATATTAAAGACACCTATTCTTTGCTATCTGCGTTGCAAACACTTTGAGCATTCTTTCAGTCATGGGCCCCCACAGGTTGCAGGGCACCTCCTGCCGAGCTCCTTTGCCAGTCCATTGCTAGAGGCAGCCTGATTTGGAGAGTCCTTGGCCTTCCTGACCCAGAGCCCAAAGTTAAATGGGCATTTTGCTGCTGAGGCAGGTAGGGCTTTGGGGGATGGATCGGGCAGGTGAGACTAGCACAGGCTTCGAGAGGTGAGTGCAGGGAGAGGGCTGCCTGGGGGCCCAGCTCTCCCAGGCAGATGGCTGTACCCCTGGACAAAGTGCTTGTTGGTGGGGTGGTAAGAAGGTGGTCTTACCTGGGGGTGGGGACAGTCACTAAGTCACCTGCAGCCTAGGACCAAGGGGCAAGGGTTGGCTTCTTGGGAAGCGTCTCCTCTGTCCTCACCACGCCTCTCCTACGATGGCCATTATGGGACCCACAGACAGACACCTGCAGCACCTTGAAAATTAAACACACCAAAGATTGGACTCTCTGGCCTGGAAGTGTGTGCATGGGGGGAGGTTCCATTCAGCTTTGTGGCTCTAGGTCAGGTGGAGCTACAGCACATTTTCTGGCCTCACCTGCCTTTACTCACCTGCTGCTGGGCAGAATGGCCTAGCCAAAAGGGACAGAGCCAGCAAGACAGAGCCCCTCCTAGCCCCGGCCCCTCTCCTCTTGAGCTCTTTCACCCCAGGCCAGGGGGAACCAGGAGCCCCTCCCCTGTGCTCCACTGAAACTCACCAGCCCTCCACGTTTCCTGCCCTGGGAGGAGGACAGACCACACTGGCTGGGTATTCCTCTCTCATTACATCCACTGCCCCACCTTTGTGAGCTGACAGCCCAAAAGCAAAGAGGCAGAGGTGCTGTGAGGGGGCCAGGGCTGCTGAGCGCAAGACCTCTGCCAGCTCCCGCCTGTCTCCGAGGGGAGGTGCCAGATGCGGTGCCCCTGGCTCCAACCATGGGCCGCCAGGCTCTGCCTGCCATATGCTCAGAAATGAGCCTCGATCCGGCGAGCAGACCTGCCCAGCAGGATGTTGGCACCTGGGGCACAAGAGGCAGACCAGAGGGGCCAGCCAGCCAAGGTGGAGGAAGAGGCGGGAGGGGCTCAGCCACTGGGATTGGGCCTACAGGGCCACCTCTTGGCTCTTGGCTGTGGTTTGATCAGGGGAGCAGGTGGGAGCAATAAAAGGGAGGGGAGACTGCTCCCAGGAGGAGCCAGGATGCCAGCCAGCCAGGATGGGCCTGCTGCGAGCTGGGCAGATGGTGGCCTCGGGTCTCCCCCTGGGACAGAGCATGTCCAAGCGGGGAGCCACGCAGTGCCTGTGTCCAGCCCTGGCAGTGCCTGTGTCCAGCCCTGGCAGCTCCTATCTCTTGCTGGAGAGAAGGGTGGGATAGAGGACGACCCTGGTACAGGGACCCCTGCAGATCTGCCAGTCTGAGCCCCAAAGGGTCCCCTGAGCAAGTGGGGGCAGTGGAGCATCCTGCCCACTCCTTACTTGTTACTTCTGCACGGAGTGTACTTGCTCTGGCCAGGGTGGGCGGGGTCCCGGGTGGGGGGTGGGGTAGGTTGGGAATCCGTGGGGCGTATAGTGTTGGGTCTATCGGTCAATGAGGCTGATCGATCAGTCTGTAGGGTCTGCACGTGTGAGGTTGTGCTAGCTTTATTATATTAAGGTTGAACCATATGAAACTGCTTTTCTAAAGGGGCAAAATGGTCCATTTTCAGCCCTTTCATGTGGTTCATAGTAATTGCTGTCTTTTTCTGTTTCTGAAACAGATCAGATAGCATGAAATTGACATGTCCTCTAATTGTTTACTTAGACCCACCTCTGAAACCAACCTGATCCAGACATTTCTTCGAACTATTTATCTGTACAGATTACATATCTCTTCTTCAGTTCAACTTAGTCATTTATATTTTCCTAGCAATAATGCTTTCCATTAAGAGTTCCAAGATTTTAGCTAAAAGTTGTATGCAATAGCCTTATAGTTTATAAAGTGTTCTTTAGATCGTGGTTATACCCTTTTTTCATTACTTCCTAGTGTTCTGTCTGTTTTCTCTCTTATTCCTAATTAGACGTGTGGGTGCTTTGTCTGCTTTTTAAAAAAAGGTTTGTTTGGATGCTTTTCAAAGAATTAGTTCTTAGGTATAATTTTTGAGTTTTTTTCTGTATTCTACTTTATTAATTTCTACTTCTGTTGTTAGCAGTTCTTTCCTTCTGCTTTCTTTGGGTTTTGTTTTGCTTATTTTCTAACTTCTAGAATTGAATACACCTCATTTATTTTCGGTCTTTCTTTTTTAAGAACAAATAATATTACATTGTGGTAGGACATGTGGCCTGTACAATTTCACCTTCTTGGAATTAATTTAGCATTCTTTCACGACTTATGTGTTTTTGTCTGTTTCTTTTTGTGTTTCTGTCAGGTTTCGCTTAATATATTTCAAGGAGATGTTATTCCACACATATCAAAATTTATTTTTTTGTTAATAGGTGATCTTCTTTGTTCATTAAACATGTTTGCCTTGAATTCTACTTTTTCTGATATTAGTATTTCCACCTCGTTTCATTTTTTGTTTTCATTTGCTGATACACCTTTGCCACTGCTTAAGTTGTAAGTTTTTTTAAAAAATCACTTTATTTGATTATATCTCTCTTCAATAGTAATTTAATATTTTTAAATCAGTTTCTCAGTAGAGGAGTTGGATCTGTTTACCTTCATTGTTTTATTTTTAGGTGGTTGCTCTTTGATCTTAATTTATCATATTTTTTATATTTTTCGTTCTTTCTGTTTTGTCTTTTGGCATATTAGCTATAATTTATTTTCTATCTTCTCCAGTGTTTTGTGGTTATCTTTGGGGCTTTCAAAAGCACTATTTGATTTAAAAGCTCTTATTTGTCGGGGTTGAGCATGAAATAGCATCTCACATTCTCTCTATTTAAGACCAAGAGTTTTTTATTCTGCCCCTCATTCTGCTTCTTAGTTTTTGTTAATATGACTTAAAATTTCAAACTAAATTTATCTTTACTTTATATGTCTATAATCTTTGTTCCCTCTCAAACATTTAAAGATTATTTTGATATTTGCATTCAGCTTTAGAGCCCAATTTGAAATCTCTGTGTTTACTAGTTTTGGTGCTTTATCACCACTGTGTTTATGCCACAACTTTGCCTTCTTAAACACTTATTTTTGGTTCACTTTAGTTGGTTGGAAAATATCCTGAAGTATTTATTTCAAAAAGGACATGTGACTGGAATATTTTCTGATCTCTTGCACACTTGAGAATGTGCATACATGTAAGACAGTCTAGCCAGGTATAAAATTCTTGGGTCAGAAATTTTTTCCCCTTAATACCTTATAGATGTTGCTCTACGATCATCTGACCAGCTTGTTGTTTTTTCATCTGTATCTATTTTTTCCTTATCCTGGTATTTCATATGCTTTGCAAAGATGTGTCTGGGTGTTGGTCTCTTTTCCTTGATTTTTATTTATTTATTTATTTTTATTTTTTATTTATTTTTTTTTTTTTTTCGTGACCAGCGCTCAGCCAGGGAGTGCACCGGCCATTCTTATATAGGATCCAAACCCGCGGCGGGAGCGTCGCCGCGCTGCTAGCGCAGCACACTACCGAGTGCGCCACGGGCTCAGCCCTTTTCCTTGATTTTTTTAAAAAAGTCAGTGAGCCCGTTCCTTCTGCATAAGTAGGTCTGTCTTTAGCTCAGGAATCCTATCTTTGATGTTTGTTTCTATTCCATTTGGCCTCTCTGTAGTTCTCTCCCAATCATATATCATCACGTCTCCACTTTCCATCTTATATCCTTGTCTTTTCTTTTGCATGGTCTCCATGTCTTTATCCTTTTTCTCTAAATTTTGCGATAGTGTCTCCAATTTATTCTCCATATTTCTGAATCAGTTTTTTACAGTGTTATTTCTCTTTGCTGCTTCCAAAGCAGGTTTTTAAATTTTTTATTTTATTTTCATTGTACGTGTTTATGGGATGGAGTTTGTTGTTTCAATACATGCATATATTGTATAATGATCTAATTAGAATAGTCAGCATATCTGTCACTAAACATTTATCATTTCTTTGTTGTTATAACATTCAACATCCTCTTTTCTGGCTATCTTGAAATACACAATACGATATTATTAGCTATTGTCACCCTAGGCCACCAGAGGTTATTCTTCCTATCTAATCATAACTTTGTACCAGTCACCAACCTTTCCTGGCCCCCTTTCCCCAAAGTGGATTTTAACTGTGCTACTGGGTTTTTAGATTTTAGCTGTAGTTTTTCCAACTCTTCTTTCTCTTACACATCACCCTTTCTGTGTCATCATATGGCTTTTTCAGCTCAGCCTCGCCTCTCCTGATGGCTTTCTTCTCTATTTCATAGAGGTCATGTCTTTTTAGAATTGTTCCCCACCCCCCCCAGTCTGCCATGCCCATTTAGTTACATATGGTCTGTGGTGGTTTTCAGGCTCCAATGACAGAGTTGAACAGTTGGGACAGACACTGTATGGCCTTCAAAGCCTAAAATATTTACTATTTGGCTCTTTGTAGAAAAAACCATTTACAGCTCCCTCTGCTACCGTGGTGCTGGTTCCCAGCTCAGATCCCAGGTGGATGGCAAGGACTGAGCACGGCCCCATCTTTGGTTCCTAGTTCCTAGTTCCTACCAACATTTGCCCGAATTTACTTCTGCTCTGTGGCGCTGGTGCCTTCTCTTATCTCCACTGCCTCGTTCTCTGGTTCTCTGCGTTAGTGATGTTCAGGCATCCACTGCAATCGCTGTCTTTCGTCCCTACCCTTCCTTAAACTTCCCCTCCCTGGAGGTGGGATCGCCCCCGTGCCCCGCTCACTTCCTGCCCTTCGTTCTCTGGTCATTGCCTCTCTGACATCCTCCCTTTTTAAGGATCTTTCTGTTCAGACAAAGAGCTGTGTCTGGAGGTAAAACCTGGGCAGGTTTTGCTAATTCCAACACCATCTGCCTTTAATTAATAGAGATCGCTCCCAGATTCCAGCATTGGGTCATCTATCAGTTTCGTTCTTGGCATTCGTGTGAATTTTCATTTTTTTCACCATCTTTATAGCTATTTTGGAACAATCCAAGCAGAGGCTCCGTGAGTGGCTGCCAAGTAGATGCCATTTTGAAGGAGTCAAAGCTGCATTTTAAAGCTGTGGTTTGACCATCTTGAAGCGGTCTTGTAGCTTTTTGTGTGTTTGATAAAGGAAGAACATACAGGAACATTTTTCTTATCCAGGGGCCACTTGTCCAATGACCTCAGCTATCTGGAATACAACCCAAGGAAGCTGCCAAATAGCTGTCACAGTGTCCATGTTCCAAAGGTTATTCACTTTACCCAGAGGAGAACGCTTTAGCCTCTCCTTCCGAGCCTGTTTACCTGTATTTTACACACAATTCTAACCAGCTTGGTCTTTCTGTTTTCCTAGCTCACAACTTAACTAGATCAGCAAATCTGGAGGGAGTAGGGGACATTTTGCATCAAGCACACTGACCTGACCAGAATTTCCAGCTGACAGAAAGGAAAGACATTGGACCCAATTTAAAAAAAAAAAAAAAAAAAAGCAAAAACCAGCTACAACTACAAACACTCTGAGGCTGACATTTTCTGTAAGGGCTTGAGCTTCCTGTGTGAGCGCTCTCCAGTTTAAGTAAACACGTATCTGCTTGGGCCTTTCCTCTGCCGAGCCAGGTGCTCCATGCAGGTCATGGGTGCGAGACCTTCCCCATCTCTCACTGCTCACCGCTGGTTCAGACAGTGCTTCTAACCCTGGCTGCCCATTAGAATCACATGGCGAACATTAACAGTCCAGACACTCTCTAAACCCAGGCTGCTCCCTAAACCAAGGAAACCAGGATCTCTTGGAGGGTGGGACCCAAACATCTGTGTCTTTTAAGGCTTCTGGGTGATTCCGCTATATAGCTGGGATTGGGAACCAGAGGGCTGGGAGCAGGGATTCTGCAGCCAGACTAACTCATGAATCAGGTGACCTCGGGTGGGTGAGTCACTGTCTCTGTGCCTTAGATTCTCATCTGTGAAGTGGGGCCCAGTTGGAAGGGTTGTGAGGAGCTCAGAAAGCACCAGCACAGTGGCACATGAGTTGCCACCATCACAGAGTGCAGACTCTCGAGATTCCCGGTGATGGATGACTGATTTGTCAAGCAGGGTCTGGAAGCTCGGTCTAATTAGGCGGTGATGGATGCCGCACATTCTCAGATGACTTCTGTCCCAGGTGGATACTTGGCTCTGAAGAGGAGAGCTGGAGATGTTAGTTACCAGGCTGGGACAGTGATGCTGAAGGTATAGGGGTGGGTCGTCCCAGGACTTGGCTGCCTCCTTGCTGTCCCGTGGGGTGGGGCTTACCTTGGGCACAGCAGTCCCTCCCTCAGAACCTCCCACGAGGCTCAGAAGAGCTGCCACGATCAAAGGCGCACTCACGACCCAGGGCTGAGACAGAGGGGTGCAGCAGGGGCAGGGTGTAAAGGGATTTCCTTCTGATCAGAAATGAAAGGACTGACGTGGCCAACGGCTTTGGTAAAAAAGCACAAGAAGGTAGTGAGAGTGGATTCAGGGTTGTCCTTGTAATAACGTCACCCGGCACCACCTGCGTTCCAGCCGCTTCCTTAAGTGGAGAGAGCGGGAGGGATTCCAGCGGGCTTGCTCTCACTGCCAGGGCTTACGCACAACCTGGGTTCAGATGGCAGTGGCTTTGCTGCAAGCGTCATCTGTCCCTGAGCTGGCAGAGACGTGGGTTGGGGCGGATGTTCCCCACAGGGAAGTGCGGTGGCGGCAATGATGGTGGCAGTGATACTGCCATTGATGTATGTGTTTGAGTTGCTATCACCTCTCATCTTGGCCTCTCAGGCTTGGCCACAGCAGAGTAAAGGCCACTCGCTCTGTGCAATGCAGCCCCTGCACCCCAAGAGGTCCCTACTCCAATAACCGGCCAGCCATCCAGCTGGCAGGAGAGACTGGTACTCCAAAGGGCTTGGGTCACAGGGGAGCAGAAAGGGAGACTGGCTTTTTCCCATTTCCTGAGACTGGTTCCTAACTGGGGGCCCTAAGAGGCTGGCCCAGGAGGCAATGGGGAACTGCTGGGCCTGCAGCTCCTAGGGCAATGGGATGGAGCTGTGTTGACTTTAAATGAGACACCAGTAGGTGTATCCTGGGACCTCAAAGGAAGCAGATGCCTCTGTGAGATTGGAGACTTGCTCTGGGAGGTCTCTGAATGTTCCCTGCAGATCAGAGCCACGGGCTGGGGGACAGGTGGCATTGGGAGGCCTGTCTTCCTGCCCTGGCTTCACCCTGCGCTCCCACACAAATTGCTCCTTACACCCACTTTGGCCTTGGTTTTCCCCTCTGCAGGAGGGGGTGCTGCCAACTGCCCTGGGGGTGCTCACCTGTGTGTGCATGTGTATGCATGTGTGTGCACCCCTGTGTTTAACCTTCCCCTTTCTAGTCTGCCTCTACCTGTCCCTCACTGGGACACACACCCAGCCCATTTCTTCCAGCCCATTGCACCATTGCTCCCAGTACACGCTGGGCCCTTTGCAAGCCCCCAGGCCAGCCTGGCTGGTCTTCTTCCCAGCAGAGTGGGAGTTGGTAAAACATAGGGCAAAGCTCTCCCCGCCCCCCTCTGAGCTTACCTCCCTGCTCACACTGAGTGGGAACCTGCCCATGTTTATGGAGACACAGTGTGGCACAGGCAAGAGTGCAGCAATCTTGGGATCTCAGACCTGAGTTCCAGGCCAGCCTTGGCACTAGCTGTTTGTGATGTGTTCGCAAAGTGGCTTACCCTCTTTGGGCCTTCCTCAGTTTTCTTGTCTGCAGAATGGGAATAATACCCACACATCAAAGAATGGCTGTGAGAATTGTGTGAGAGCCAGCGTGTCAAGGATGGGGACAGGGAAGACTAGGGGAGACTTACTGGGCCTCTTCGATGGGCCGGGCCGGCATGCTGAGGTTGTCACACACAGACCTAGCAAAGGAATGGCATCACCTTGTCCAAAGAGCAGAGATCACTGGCGGGGGAGGGCATGGTTGGGCTGGGGGGGGAGGGGTCTGCATCTGGGGGTTGACACTGGCCACCCCTAGGAGAACAGGTCTGATGCTCCCGGGCACATCCTGCCTGGCTCGCACTCAGGCCTGGGAAGCCCTCGGAGTGGCAGCCCGCGGACAGAGGCTAGCAGCCCTGCCTCGCAGCAGTAGGGCCCATTAGAACTGAACTCTTCTTCGTGGGGCATTTTATTTGCACACTCCAGTAGAGTGGACACCAAAGGGGTTTTCTAATGCTTCATGGGCTGCTAATTTCCTCTGCGACCTCTTTTGTTGGGGCCTGACCCCAGCCAGAGGCTCTGCGCCATGAAAGCCAGCGCCTGACACGGACCCAGGGCATGGGGTGACAGTGTGGCCTCTATTGGCTTTAATCAGGCTCTGGTTGCATCTTAAGAACAGGGGGAATTTGCGTGGTGCTCAGAAGCCCTGGGTGGCACAATACGGAGCCCCCAGAGTCTCTCACGGTGGCCAAGGCGGCTGCTAAAGGATTCGGCAGGCCAGCAGAGGGGAGGGGGTCGGGCGGGGGCCCTTTGTCCCCAGGGCCTCTTCAGAAGCGGGGCCTGCCCTGAACGGCCGCCCGCCCGGCCTGGCCCATGGGTATCACAGGCCTCTGGGTATTTAGGGAGGCGGCCTCCTGCTTGGCCCGCCGGCCTATTCATCGCCGGCCTAATTAGTTTTTGTCTGTGCTCTCTCCCTCCCTGCAGACTGTGATTCCTACTGCAAGGCCTCCAAAGGGAAGCTGAAGATTAACATGAAAAAGTACTGCAAGAAGGACTATGGTGAGTGAGAGAGTCCCCTTGTCTGGGAGAGGAGGAGCCACGTGACCCGCGAGGAGCTGGGGTTGGGGTGCAGGTGGCCCTGGCTGGGTGTTGGTCGTGGAGTCCCTGTGACCGATGGGAGCCCAGCTGGATCAATTCCACACTCAGGAATTTCTCATCTCCTCCACTCTGGCCCTCAGAGACGAGGGGCGTGCAGGGCTCCAGCAGCCAGGTTCCCCCCTCACCGTACAGACAGGAATCCAGGCCAGTGGCGCCCGCCGGAGGCTGGGATTCCCAAGCTGGCCTGTGCCTAACTCTGCCCTTGGTGGGCTGTGTGGCCGCAGACCAGTCACTTTACCTCTCTGGTCTTCCGTGTCCTCATCTGTACACGGGCATGAGTCTGTGTAGCTCCAAGTGAAGCCTTCCAGGCATGAGAAAGGGGTAGGAGCTCTGTGGCGTGTTGAAAATGTCCCACCAGGCTGCGGCGCGGCTGGGGAATCTGCACTGTAAATGGCTCGCTGGTAATTCTGCGGTGCCTGAAGTTTGAACGCCACCGAGGTGGGATCTTTGAGAGCCTTCGTCAGCTGTGACCTGTGGGGCCGACAGCCCTGGGAGCCACCTGCAGAGACTGCCTGTCACCTGTGTCCTCAGGCTCCCTTCATGGAGAAGAGGGTGTCCTGTCCGCCCCACCCTTACTGTGGACTGGGGACAGCAGGCCCCTACACCCCCTTCTCTGTCTGACTCTTTTGTCCTGCCTCGAGGGCAGTGAGGAGCCAGCTTTGTGGTTTCTGGTCCGTGAGCTTGTCTGTGCTGTCTGGATTGGCCGGACACTGCCTGACACAGGGGGCAAGGCCTGACGGTGGTAGTCAGGGAGGCTGCAGGAGCGGGGACTGCAGCAGCCAGGAGGCAGCTGTGTGCAAGAGCCAGCGGGGGGGGGGGGGGGCGCACGTTAGCAGAGGAGACTCAAACGGAAGTCCCGAGAGGGTCATCTAGCTAGCCGCTGGCAGAGCTGGGAGAGGCCCTGAGCACAGAACAGGGCATCCATGTGGATAGCCAAGGCCTCTGCCATCTGGCCAGGAGGAGCCCGGGCCCAGGGCTTCTGCATCCAGGCCTGCTCTTTCCACTGTGGAGTCTGGGCTGGTTGAGCCTGGGGCTTACCTCTTCTTCCCAGCCCACGAGCATCCTCATCTGCCCACCTCCCTCCACCCTCCTTCCCACTCCAGCAGGATGTGGCCCAGTCTTGCCTGTCCCCTCTCCGACTGGCCCCAGGAGACAAGTTCCCCTTCCAAGGCCTCAGCGGCCCTGCTGGCCCCCGCACCACCCTGGCCCCCTCTGAGCAGCAGAGCGGCCTCTCTTGTGTCCAGCTTTCCAAGGCTGTCCTGGTCACACTCCTCTCATTGGAGCTGGGGCGAGCATGGTCACTGAGCCTGTTTCCATGTCTGTAAAATGTAAAATGGAGATGATGCCACCTACTGAGCATGTATGGGGAGCACCCGGCACAGTGCCGGGTGCACGATAGGCTCCCGGTAATGGGTGACCTCTGTGTCCAGAGGAAGCTGGTGGGGAAAGGGGAGCAAGGAAAAGGGGGTGAAAAGGGAGAGCTGCCTTTTGAGGACACGTCATTGTCCAGAAAACGATGGGGGCTGGCAGCCCGCCCCCCAGGGTCCTAACTTGGCCGGCTGCTTGAACCAGACTTAAGGTATTTTTCTTTCATAAGGACAATGAAATAAATGGAAAAAGGCCCTAAGGAATTTTGAGAACTTCTAAAACTTTCTCATTTTACACACACACACACATGCACACGCACACACGCACACGCGCACACACGCACACGTGCACGCACGCACACACATGCACGCACGCACACACACACACGCACGCACACACACGCATGCACACTGAAGTCAGGGCAAGAGCTCCATGATCCAGCCCCACTCCCTGCAGGCCCCCTGGCCTCCTGCAGGCTGATGTAGGAGCAACCGGCAGATTTCATGTGTTGGTCCAGGAGTTGCCGGGCTGCGGGCATCAACGTTCAAGGCCCCTCTGGGTCCACAGTAAATTCCTAAAATCTCCTTTATTTATTTGGTGGCTGGCCGGCACTGGGATCCGAACCTTTGACCTCAGTGTTACAACACCACGCTCCAACCAGCTGAGCTAACCCGCCAGTCCTAAAGGCCCCCTTAAAGTGCATTCATCCCAAAGCCTTGCAGAAACTTAGACTCCCATGAGAAACTAAACCTAGACTTAGAAAACAAACTTGAGGTTGTTTGAAGATAAAGGAGGTGCTGTCTCCAAGCCAGGGTGACAACTGCAAGGGGCAGCTCTGGGCTCTTCTGGAAGCAGCTCATGTGGCCCTGAGCTATAGGGGCCACATCCTCCCTCCCAGCCCTGGGTCTTCAGCTGGGGGTTGCAAGGTGGCCAGGGGGCATCATGACCCCCCCCCCGGCCCCACGACCCCTGCCATCCTGTGGGATGATGACTGGGTAGGAGAGCCCGAGGTCTGCAGCTTTCCCAGGCTCAGGGCCGGGGCCGGAGCGCCACACTCCACGCAAAGCAGCATGTTCAGGGGAGTCGGCGTCCCAGACGAAAAGCCCTGCGCTTCTCCCCTGCATGAGGCCAGGGAACAGACGGGCCTGCTTGGAGGAAGGACTGTCTTGTTTGTGTGTGTTTCGGTTTCAGTCTTCAAGGCTCTTTAAGTAGCTCCGCTGTGCAGAGGAGGTGGGGAGGGAGGGGCTGCATCCGTCAGGTGCTGGCTGCAGCGGCTGCTGTTCTGCAAGTGAGCGGAAGAGAATCAGACTTGGAAAATTCCCGAAGTGGATCCCATTTTCCACCTGATTCTATTGGACTCAGTCTGGTTTTGTTCGGCTCTGACTTTCCCCCGCAGTGAGTCCTGCCTCCCCCACCTCCCCACTGCAGGGGCACCTTGTCCCCTCAGAGCTCTCCTGGCCTGCTCACCCCCCAGCAGGCAGACCCTTTCTATCTGTCAAACCTGACACCCTCCTTTTATAGACTCAGAGGACCCCCTCCAGCCTTCCCCAAGCCCTGCCCCTATTGTGGGCCCCACTGGGCTACAGTGGGTCTCTCCTGGGATGGAGAACGGTAGGACCCTGGTTCCATTTGCCATGAGCTGCCTTCCTCGTGCGTTGTCAGAGCAAAGTAGGTGTCAGAGATGGCAGGTCTCAGCTCCCTGGGTCCCAGAGGGGGATGCTGGCCTGGCCTGGTGAGGTGACTTTCCCAGTTTCATGGCCAGGCTGTGGTTCAGCCTCTTGCTCTTTCCCTGTCACCATTAGACCCAGGATCCCACCTGTCACAGGGCCCGGAGAGATGAGGAACAGCCCTGGTGTGCCGACCTTTCCGGACTTCATGGTGGCCATCCCAGCTCTGGCCCCCACCCCTACCGCCAGGCATGTCACCCCGTTGTCCACATTTCTGCTGCAGGGCAAGGCTGGGGGAGCAGGAGCTTGGGGAAGAGAATGGGTGCCCCCCTCAGGGAGCTGACGAGGCCCAGAGCCGTGTGCCCCCAGCCTGCCGCCCTGAGGCTGGGACAGACACTGCCCCCTCCCATTCCCCAAAGCCCCTGCAGTTTCTGGGATCTCAGAACTGTCCCTCGTAGTCTTGGGGTGACCTAGAAGCTTGGGGCGTCAGCTCTAGGGCCTAGGCTGTGTGTTCAGGCAGGAGGCAGGACAAGAAAAGCGTCTGGAAGGGAAGGGACAGGCTTGTGGGATGGGCAGGGCCTTGGGAGCGCGGCGTGGGAGGCAGGAGTGAGCGGCCTCCCGGGGGCTGGGCAGGGCAGGGCCAGGGGTGCTGCTGGGGGCAGCCCGCAGCAGGACCCGCCTTGCTCTGAGGCTGGGGGCGAGGTCTCTGGATCCAGCTGTGCTGGGCCCTGTGAAGGATCTTCCGTGCGTGCTTTGTTGGGATCCTGGCCCCCTGGATAAAGTGGGTGTGGGTGTATTGGGGGGTGTCCCTCAGCCCGCCGGGGCAGACCTGGGCCGGCCCAGGTGAGCAGCAGCAGGAGGACACAGAGGAAGCAGGCCCAGGGGTCAGAGAGTAGGTGAGGCCAGCGGGGTGGGCGGGCGGGAGGAGCTCAGCCCAGAGGCTGCATAATCCCTGCTTTCTGACTGACACCCCGGCAGGGGGCCAATTAGGAAACACATTTCCTTCATATCCAGGCACTGGGATGTTCCAGAAGCTGCTAATTAGAACCTCGGGCTTGCTGCCCCTGCTGGGCAAAGGGGAGGCCCAGACTGCCAGCAGGCCCCAGACCCCTTCCTCCTCCAGGGTCAGCTTAGGAGAGGCTTGACCTTGTGCTGTTGGGGAACATGGGTTTGGGGCTCCACTGACCCTGAGCGGTGGCCAGTGGATGGGGGCTGGGGGTGGAGGGGGGGTCTACGGGTAGTAGCCTGGGGTGACAGGGTGTGCTGGCCCTGCCTGTGCTTACCAGGGAGTGAGAGCCCAGCCTGGGTGGAGTTGGGGCGGGCACCAAGCAAGGCAGGAAGACACTGGGGTGGGGGAGGGCCTCAGTGCCCAGGCCCTGCCATGCTGCTCATGTCCGCAGACACCCCATGGCACGAGTGGCCCGTTCCATTCCCAGGCTCTGGCCCCGGAGTCTGGAAATGTAGAATCCTAATTTGCTGTGTGACTTTGGACAGGGAGCTTCACCAGCCTGGACCTCAGTTTCCTCTTGTGTCAGGTGGAGGTGTGATCAAGGGGACATGGTATCCTTCTAAGACAGGCACTGATCATGGCCCCTGCCATGCCGGGTGTCATTTCTAAGGGGCAGGGGCTGGTGGTGACGCTGTCATCCACCACCTGTCCCGACCTCTCCTGGGGCCACCTTAGTCCTCTGTTGCCCTCTAGGGGAAGTCAGCTCACCTTGCAAATGCTTCAGAAGAGCCAGCGCAGGTGGAACAGTTGTTCACGGAAGACAGGTTTTATTATTTTTGAGTGTCTTGGCAATTCCTGCCAACTCCTCAGGAGAGCCTGGCCTTGGAGGGGCCCTTTCCTTGTGTCACTGCTCCAAGTGTGTGCTCGTGTGTGTGCATGCCTGTGAGAATGTGCGTGTTCACGAAGTTTCCATCCCACGGGGCGAGCTCAGATGCAGGCAGAACATGTCCCTGCTGGAGTTGCCTGCGTATTTACCTGGAAGCCCAGGCTCCAGAAACGTCCGCCAGCTAGTCAAGTGTTCCAGCCCAGCCCCCAAGGCCCCATCCCCACAGCCCCACCGCAAGAGGCTTCCTTGGCTTTGCCCCTCTGCCTCCTCCTTCCTCCTCCCCCCTCCCTTCCCTCCTCCCCACTCCATCCTGTCCCTGTGCTTCCTGGGGATAGGCTCCACTGCCTGGTTCCCATGCACCTGCCATCTTACACAGCTGCCTTGCATGCACGTGTGCGCACCGCGCACACACACACACACACACACCCATCACAGCAGTGCAATTCTCATGAAGTCCTGGTCCCTCATACACTCATTCCCGCCCCAGCCATTCCCTGCACACACCTTCATTGAGCGCCTACTGCATGGCCTGTCTTGTACCGGGTGCTGAGCTTACAGATGTGTGTGAGACACAGTCCTGGCCCTCAAGGAGCTTCCAGTCTAGCAGGGGAGACAGATACACAGAGGAGAGCCATAGCAGGGGGCATGTGGCTGCTTATAGCCTGAGGTGGGTGCACACAGGCGTGGCCTGTCCTCTGGGGAGGGTGGGGAGGGCAGGCTTCCTGGACGAGGTCCCAGGCAGAGGGGGAGAGTCTCCAAGCACAGACGCTAGAGACAGGCTGGTGACATTGGAGACAAGTGAGTGTGGGGGTGCTGGGTGCAAGGGGGGCCAGGGAGGCGGGTGTTGGCCCCAGCAGCCACGTCCGTGTGCAGAAACTTCTCTAATTGCACTGAGAACAACTCCAGCTCACGTGCACACACCAGCTCCTGCCCACCCACACCCCAAGCTGCTGCCTCAGGTGGCCTGGGTACACCCTGACTCTTCTTTCTCGCTGGATCGAGAAACAGGGCAGACAAACAGTTCACATTCTGAAAGGTGAGATCATCTCACTTTTGCCAGCTCTTGGAAAAATATTTCGTTCCCAGAAATGTTTATTAGTCACCCCCTTTGTTGAAAGACATTTTGGCACCACCAGATGGAAAAATCAAAATGCTTTTCCCAGGATGGTCTGTCTCGAGCACTCGTCCTGAGCTCCCTCAGGGGTTCTCTCTGAGGCTGCAACTCCAAGGGAAGCTGTGCTGGCCTCTGTCCAGCTCTGCGTGCGCAGGCACGTGCTGTGCGCTGTCCCCACCTGGCAGGGCGCGCCTGGGGACCTCAGAGAATTCCGATGTGCATCAGCACAACCCCATGTGCCTGCAAGTGCCCGAGGCAGTGGACACCCCGGGGAAGACCCTGGCCGGGCACATCACAGCCTGTCCTCGTCCTTTTCGGTCCTCACATACCGTGTGAGGGAGGGGGTTTTATTCCTATCACTGAGCCCCTGAGACCCAACAAGCTAAAATGACATGGCCACGGCCAGGCGCTCCACGGCCTGAGGTCCCTCCTCTGCCCCAGGCGGGGGCTGAGCCGTGGGCAGCTCGGAGCAGGCACAGCAGCCACTCAGGGGTCTCAAGGACTGTTCCCAGCATGCCCCTGACGAGCCTCAGAGGAGAGGCCACAAAGACATGTTCACGGGCAGACAAGCAAGAGCTGTCCCCCTGGTGTCAGGGATGTCTGAGACGATGGAACAGAGGCAGTAGGCAGAGTGCCAGTGATGTCAGTGACGGTGGTGGAGGGAGGGCTGGCCTGACCCTTCCAGTGATGGGCATGGCCGTGATGGAGGAAGGTTGGGAAGATCTGCGATGGCGGGTGGGGGGACCGAGCTGGCCGTGGAGGTGGCACGGAGAGGAGGCCAGTGGAGGAGATGACTGCAGTTCTGATGAGACTGGATGTGGACTGATGTGGATTGGAGCACGTGGCAGTGGTGGCAGTGCTGTGATGGTGGCACTGCTCTGATGGTGGTGCTGCTGGTGGGGACAGCAGATGGAGTCCAGTCCCTGCCCAGCTCTTGTCTGGTCACTCAGGCTGAGGGTGAGATGAGCAGGGGCAGTGGGGAGGGTCTCACTTGCAACCCAGGCCTCTTGTCTCCAACTAGCCCCAGGGACACGGGCCCTTCCTCTCCCCTTCCTTTTCTTGACCTTGGGGTCAACAGCTATTCCTGATCAGGCTTAATCCTTTCGAGTGCAGAGGACGGCACAGGTTATCAACCCGTCATCGGATGGTTACTGCATCCACAGCATGGAGTGACCTTGGGTGTGGGGACAGATGTTATAGGAGCACCCTGGGGGCTGTCCCCCAAAGGCAGGGCCCCTGGCTGAGGCAGCTGGTAGTGATGGCTGGGAGAGGCCACCTCCCCCGAGCATTGTCCACAGGTCCAGGGAACAGGATGCAGACCAGTCAGCAGCATGTGGCTTGGTGTTTCAGAGGCTTGCTGACCCTTCCCTGTGGTCACTGGCCCCCTGGGGATCCTCCGATTTCCCCATCCAGATGTGACCTCCCCCCCAAGAGTGCCAGCCCCATATGGAGGCCAGATGTGGAGTTGGGTCCTCGTGAGTCAGCCTGAGGTCACAGAATGCGGGTGACCACCAGGTTGGGAGGGGAGGGCCAGTCGGCCCCAGTGACAGCTCAACAGAAAAGCCCCTGAGCCCAGCAGGAAACTCCTGCTGTTGAGAGGCCGGCGGGGGCAAATGCTGCACCAACGGGGCCTCCTGTGTGTCCCGCAGTCCTTCCTGGCTCAGTGACTCCCCATCCCCACAGAGGGGAGCCCTGAGCCTGGGCCTCCCCCCACTGTGCCTCCCAGCTGCTATAGAGGGGGCAGAGCTGGGCTCCAAAGGGACCTGCCCCGGGGTCTGGGCATCTCCGCTGCCCTCATCTGCCCCCGGAGCCGCGTCTTGTCTTTTCTCGCGCTGTTTTCCTCTCCTCTGAACGTTCTGTTTTCTGGGAAGGTAGGTAGGGATCGCTCTCAGGGGCCACAGAAACCATCTGATGGACGGTATCCTCCCACTTTGCAGACGGGAGCACTGAGACGCGGCGCCTGGCAGTGCTGAGGCCCAGAGGCAGGGCTGGGTGGTCGGGGGCGAGGCCCCCTGGGGGCAGGGCTCTGTCCATGCTCTGGATGTCCACGCCTGTGGCGTGCCCCACCCCCAGCTCTAGGGCAGGGTGATGAGCACTGTATTAAGAGGCAGCCAGGCTGTTCAGTGCCTCGTAACAGAGGAGAGGGAGGCAGCCCTCACGTTGCCCTGGGTCCCAGGCTCTCCTTTTGCAGGAGGGACCAATCACCATGATGAGGACGCCCCAGCTGGGGCAGGGAAGGGCCCAGGTCCACTCTCCTACTTGAGTCTCTTGCAAAGCAGGGTGGCCGGTCTCCTGATCTCTTCTTGCTGTGAGCCTGGGGGTGCAGGTGGATGGGCCAGGCCAGACTGTGCCCATCGCCCAGAAAACAGGAATATCCACCCCAGAGTCCAGCTCTCCAATTCTCAAATGTCCAGATGTCCCCTCCTTCGGGGATCCCCAGGCAACCAGATCATCTCAGGCACCTAATCTCACTCCTCTCCCAAGAACAGAGCCTAAGCACCAGGACCTGGCAGGGGAAACTGAGGCAGCATCCACATTGCATTGGTTCTGAGAGAAGGGACACTGTTGCTTCTTTGGTGGAAAGGGAAAGCCTTCAGCCAGCCCTGAGCTGGGTGTCCCCTCTTATCCAAGGTCTGAGGCAGGGCCGGTGGGTATGCGGCGGGAGGTGGCATCCCTGGATCCCGAGGACTCCGGACAGACGGCCAAGGTGGGTGGCCGGGTCTGGCTGTCACCTCATTTGATGAAAACTGGGCGGGGCTGCTGTGACACTCGTCCTGAGTGTGCCGGCTCCTCCCCTGCACCTCCCACAGGGATGCGACCCTTCTCTGGGCAGATTAGCTTCCCTGAGAACAGGACTTGGCTCTCTCTGCCTGGCGGTTTCTTACCTTCACAGGGCACTGGGAAGCATGTGGTCAGAGCTGCAGTTTATGAGAGCAGCTGCAGCTCGTGACACACTTTCTGTGCCGGGAGATTTATGGGGCTGCACGGCTTTAATGGTTTCTGTGGGGTCAGTGTCCTCCCCTCTCCATCCTGGCCGCTGTCTCTGAGGCAGATGGGTGACAAGCCGCCCTAGCTGAACCGGCCCAACAGGAAGGCATGGCTGTTTGGGGGGAGGCAGGGGACTGACCACCCAGGCCTCCCTGGGAGGGGCGGGTGCTGGGAAGCCCCTGGGGGCCCCCCCTGAGCAGCCCATAAATCCAGGAGACCTCCAGGAGGCAGGAAGCCTCCCTGCAGAGGTGTCCCAGGTGCTCAGGCCTTGCTGGGGAGAGGAGGACGGCCAGCAGCCGCCTGGAGCCTGGGCCAGGGCCACCCCCCAGGGCCCAGCCCTGCAGGTTGCTTAGCCCGGGCTGGGCCTTGTCCTGCGGTGTCAGTTCCCAGCAGGCAGCTCAGTGAGCAACACCTGTATCTCCGTTGGTCAGACCCGCTTTCCTGGAGCCTAACCAGGCTGCGGGAACTTTGATCCCACTGGGAGATCCCCCAAACCTGCAAGTAGGAGTGATAGTCAGCTCTGAGCCACCTCCTGCCACTAACTTCCCAGGGTGGCAGCAATGCTGGGTCCTCAGAAGGCCCAGAGCCCACAGGCTCTGGTGGCTCCTGGGTCAGGACTGGAGCTGGGGAGGGAGGGAGGCAGGTTTTGAATGAACCGGGGCTCTGGACTTAGGACAGGGCTGCCGTGGGGCAACAAGTCCTCCTTTGGAGGGATCCAAGCACAGGGTATGTATGACCTGGAGCTCCCCACTTTTCAGGTTGCCTTCGGTGGCCTGGAAGTTTCCCCAGTGTCAGGGCTCTGGGGAGGTTGGAGCACCATGGGAAGGATGGCCAGGTGCCTGCTCCTATGGAAGGTATGCTGGTGCCCTGCAGAAAGGACCCCCCAGGGCTGGGCAGGCTGGGCAGCCTCCTTGCCCCTCCCCCACCCTTCGGCCAGAGCCAGCCCAGACTGGCACAGGCTGCCCCTGCTGGCTCTGGCTGCCATGGTCCCAGCCCTCAGCTTCCTTCTCACCCCCTTGGAGCCACAGTCCGACCCTCAGCGCCCAGTGTGGGCTTGTGCCAAGGGGCGGAGGAAGGTGTGTGCCCCTGGCAGCCAGGACAGTAGGCTCGACTTAGGGCAGGGGAAGCCAGTCCTCGTGGCTCACCCTGCCCTGGTGGCTCAGAAGTCCTTCCTGTGAACCTGGCATCACTGAGGGGGGCGGCTGCTGCCCGCCCTGCCTGTAGCCTTGCTGACCAAGTTCTGTGGCCGGACTCAGGAGAGGAGCATTTACTGAACAGAAGCAAGGTGGCTCACGGACCCCAAGGCCAGGACACAAAGTCCAGGCAGACCCCTTGGAGCAGACAGTGGAGGCCACCCCCTGCCTCTCTGGAGCCTGCACTCTCCTCTTGCCTCTGGGGGATCTGCTCCCTCCTGCACACCCGCCGCCTGTGGTGTGCCAGGCTCAGGTGGGCTCACAGTCAGCCTAACCAGCATGGAGGCTTCCAGTCCCCACATCCCAACCCTGACTTTGTCTGCACTGAGAGCACAGCCCTCCCTGGGGCAGAGCCCGCAGGACAAGCGCCTCAGCTCACCTGCAGCAGCCGCCCAGCCTGGACCCTCATTTGTGGGGTGAGCAAGGGCTCAGAGGAAGGGTGGATGGATTTGTGGTGTGGACCCCGAGATGAAGCCGCTGATCACTCACAGCGGGGCCAGAAGCACCAGCAGGCTGGGGGGCCCTGCCTCATGGACACCCTTGTCTCCGCTTCCCATAAGCCAGCAGTCTCTAATTGAAGGGGGCTCGGCGCGCCTCTCGTCTCCCTGGTCTGACTTCACAGTCTGCCTTTCTGAGGGTAATCTCATCTTCCCCATTTCTGAATACAGGGTGGGGGGCCCTCACTAGAGCCCCATGTTCCAGTCTTGTTGAGGACAACTTTTAGGACATCAATGCAAGGACAGTGGGGTTTGGGCATCCTAAGGTCTGAGGCTAACTGGCCTGGGGTGGGTTTCATTGTGTGGGTATGTCTTAGTCTGTTTGGGCTGCTATAATAAAATACCTTAGACGGGGTAATTTATAAACAACAGAAATGTGTTGCTCACAGTTCTGGAGGCTGGGAAGTCCAGGGTCGGGGTGCCAGCAGATTCGGTGTCTGGTGAGGGCCACTCTCTGCTGCCAAGATGGAGCCCTGTTGCCGTGTGGAAGGGGCAAGGGAGCTAACTCAAGCCTCTCTTATAAGGCTCTATCCCATTCATGAGGTGGAGCCCTCATGACTTAATCACTTCCCAAAGGCCCACCTCTTAATACTGTCACACTGGCTATTAGGTTCTAA
This sequence comes from Cynocephalus volans, assembly GCF_027409185.1. Classification (NCBI taxonomy): domain Eukaryota; kingdom Metazoa; phylum Chordata; class Mammalia; order Dermoptera; family Cynocephalidae; genus Cynocephalus; species Cynocephalus volans. The sequence goes on from NC_084469.1 coordinate 36,334,540, forward strand.
CATATGAATTGGGGGTGGGGGGAGGTAGACACCAAAGTTAGGACCATAGCCAGATGTAAGGGAGCCTGTCCTCGGGGCCATGGGCCTAGCATGGGCATGGCTGTCCACAGCCCATCATGCCCAGCCCCCTCATTGGCGGTGCCACAGGCACATCTGGGTTAGCAGGGCCCGCAGTCTCTGTGCCACCTAGAGACCCCAGTCATTCTCCGCTCTGAGCCAGTGGCCAGTCAAGGGTGGCCACAGCTCCAGCAGTGCACGTGTGGCTGCCGACGAGCGTGCTCCCTGAGCCCGCAGAGCAGGTCTGTTTGAGGTCACCACTGCAATGTGTATTTTGAGTATTTTCAGCTGTATGTGCACTGCAGGGACTTGGCCCGTGCACTGCGTGTGCAGCTCATACTTGGTGGGCTGTGTAATGTGCGGAGGCGTTGCCAAGGGCAGCGGAAATGTGGATTTTTTCCAGCATAATCATATGAATCCTACCACCACCCTCCCTTGCCCCTGCCTCTGAGCCTGTGTCGTCCCACCCCGTGGCCAGGTAGCTCCCACTCCAGAAGTTGCTGGGATCTGCTGGGGGTCGAAGGAAGACAAAGTTGTTTTGTCCCTATGGATTCTCGAGAACAGCAAGGTGGACGTGAGGGTGGGTGGCGGTAGTTCCTCAGGGTTTCATCAGTGTTAAGCAGTTAAGCAGGTCCCCTTGAGGCCAGTGTCGGCTGCGCCTGGGGAAGCGGGGAGGCTGCTCTGGCTTTGGATGTCCCTCCTGGTTTTCCAGGGCATTCACTGAGGGGGGCGTGGCAGGAAGCTCAGAGACCGGGCAAGGGGGAGCAGGGGTCGCCAGCCCTTCTGATATCAAGGGCCATGTTCTTATAGGTCCCCCAGGGGGTGAGAAGGTCCCCTGGGGGACCTGGGGGGCCAATCCCAGGCTAGACCTTGTCCAGCATCACTTTCTCTGGCCTCTTCTCGGCAATGTTGAGCAGCCCTGCCAGGTCTGCCCTCCTACCTGGTTCGGAGCTGAGGCCCAAGATCCTGAGCCCTTGAGATTAGTTTAATTAGTTTCTAGGGCCGCCAGATCAAAGTACCATAGACTAGGTGGCCTAAACAACTGAGATTTGTTTTCTCACAGTCCCGGAGGCTCGCAGTCTGAGATGAAGGCGCCAGCAGAGCTGGTTTCTTCTAAGTCCCCTCTCCTTGCCTTGTAGGTGGCCGTCGTTTTGCTGTGTCCTCACACGGTCTTCCCTTCACGTGTTTCTGTGTCCTAATCTCCTCTTCTTATGAGGATACCAGTCATATTGGGTTAGGGCCCAACCTAATGACCTTATCTTAATTACCTCCTTAAAGACCCTATCTCCAAATATAGTCACACTCTGAGGGACAGGAGCTTCAGTATATGAATTTGGGGGGACACAGCATACAGCAGCACCAAGAGGTGCTCAGGGCCTGGGATCAAAGCTGCTTTCTCCAGGGGCCCTGGCCAGAGCTGCCTTCCACAGCATCCTTGTCAGGCCACCCCAGCCCATCCCAGCTGAGGGGACACTATGCCTGGGCCAGGGCCCGATCCGAGGTGCAGTGCGGGGAAACAGCTGTATCCTGAGGAGGCTCATTCTGTATTCAGCTCAGTCCTGGGGAGAGGAAACGGGGCCTGTCAGGGAGGCCGGGGTGGCTCCCCCAGTGCTGAGCTGAGGAGCACTCAGTTGCCACGGTGACCTCCGTCTGCACAGTCAAATACACATGGCCCAGCCACTTCTCTGGGCTGGAGGGCCCCCCTTTTCAGAGTTCACACTGAGTGTTGAGTCCCTTGGTGACAAAAACATGGAAACGGTTGCCATGGCAGCCATTCTTTGGCTCCCGCAGACTGGAGTGCAAAGTTCAGGATGCCCAGGAACAGCTGAAACGAAAATATGGGAAAATCCGCCACTTCTCTCACCCCAGAAGGATGAGTGGTTGGTGCTTGATGCTCCCCTTGGCCCAGCCGTCCCTGCCTGTCCCCATCACCCTGGGCTGAGTGGGACTGCGGGGAGGGCCCCTGGGAGCGAAGGTGGCAGAGTGGCCCCCAGAGACCTTGGGAGAAACTGGCCAGCGGGGGAGGGCAGGCTGAGCTGTGGGTGGGCTGTGGCCTGGAGCTGTACATGGGGAGGTGATGGCCGCTGAGTGTTCTCCATGGCTAGAGCTAGAAGCCTGTGTCTCATTTTCTTCAAGTGGTGCTCTTTTCTTAGGAGAGCTCAAGACCACTCAGTGGTCTTGGGTAGTCTTCAGTCTGGTCCAGCTTCTCTGCTCAGTGGGTGATGGGCACAGGGTGTGGCAGGTGGCCTCAGCAAGGGAAAGTGGGCCTGTTCTGACCCTGGGGATGAGGAAGATGGCAATGTTTCCATTGAACAAAGGTAAGCTCGGCAGAAGCCTCTTCAGGTACCCCCTGGACTGGGGGGAATGATCACATGTTCCCCCAGCACTTCCCCAAGGAGGTCCCATGAAACTCTCGTGACCTGAGATGCACCCACCAAAGGATTCTGCAGTCAGGGTGTTTTGGCAAATCACCACATGCACACAATTTGTAGTAGATTAAAGGCTCTGAAAAATCCTGCAGTAGGAAACATCTCAACTTTGTTTAACCTAGGATTTCACAAACTTATTGAACAAAGGTCTCCTTTTTTTTTTTTTTTAAAGCATTTCCTCCTTTTAAAATACCTCCTACTATCCTGCAGAAATAACATCTGTTAACATTTACTAGGGCACTGATTCTGAAAGCATCGGCACCACCTGGGGCTTTGTGAGAATGCATATTCTGGGGCCCCACCCAGATCTGTTGAATCAGAAACTCTGGGGTGGGAGCCAGCAGTGTATGTTTTCACAAGTCCTTCGGGGGATTGTGATATACATTCCAGTTCGAGGATTCCTGCACTAGGGGAAATACTGGCAGAGAATTGGGAGGAAGCAGCTTGGGGGACTTGAGAGAGGGAGGTGGCCTGGCAGGGACAGTGTAGGCGTGCAACGTGGGCAGCACAAGGACCCAGGGCTCTGGAAAGGCCATAGAGCCTTTCTCTGAAGTGCAGGTTCTTATGTTCTGCATCTAGGCAATGAGACTGGGTCAAGGGCAAGGCTGTGTGTCTGGGGTGTCATGAGGCTTGGTGTTAAGTGATTGGGGCCTTTGGAGATGCAGGCACCTAAGGAGGTCCCCTCTCCTCCAGTGTCAGAGGAATGGCCAGCACTGCTGTCATCGAGGGCACCTGCCCTGGGCAGATGAACAGTGCCCAGAAGCCTGGGGCGTGGTCAGGACCTGGAGGCTTCCTCTGGCCTTCCCAGAGTCTAGTGGACCTCGGCAGTGGTCAAGGGGGCTTGTCTCCAAAGGCAGTGCTGGGTGGCACCTTCTAAATAGGCAAGAATTAAGGCTTCTTAGAGCAGTGGCTTTGGCTCAGGTATGAGCAGGTGGAGTTCAGGATCAGCTTGGCCACCACCACCCCCCATTGCCCTGTGGGCTACTCTCTGCAGTTACTTCCCAGCTCAGGGGAAGGCAAGGAGAGGGAGGCAGGGCCAGTCTGGCCACAGGAGCTGGGGACCACGCTGTACTTGCTGGCCCGTGGCCCACCGGCTGCCTGTGCTTCCTTGCAGCCGTCCAGATCCACATCCTGAAGGCGGACAAGGCGGGGGACTGGTGGAAGTTCACGGTGAACATCATCTCCGTGTACAAGCAGGGCACAAGCCGCATCCGCCGTGGCGACCAGAGCCTGTGGATCCGCTCACGAGACATCGCCTGCAAGTGCCCCAAAATCAAGCCCCTCAAGAAGTACCTGCTGCTGGGTAACGCCGAGGACTCTCCCGATCAGAGCGGCATCGTGGCCGACAAGAGCAGCCTGGTGATCCAGTGGCGGGACACGTGGGCGCGGCGGCTGCGCAAGTTCCAGCAGCGCGAGAAGAAGGGCAAATGCAAGAAGGCCTAGCGCGGAGAGCGGGCTGCCCGCGCCGCGACCGCCGTGGACTTGGCCCGCGAGGGCCTCGGGGGGGGCGGGGCGCGGGGGCGGGGCCTCGGCCGCCCCTTCCCCAGCCCCTCCCCCCGCGCGCGCCCCGGGCAGGAGCCGCGTGCACGCGCGCGGGGCGGGGTGCGCCGCCGTCCAGGCCCTGGAGAAATGAGGACGAGACGTAGCTACCTCACGGGGCTCCTTCCAGAGCAGAGACGCGCTGCCCAAGGGCTAGGTGGGGTCACCAGGGCGGGGCTGGGGTCATCCTGTCCTGGGGCCCGAGGGGCGGGCGGGGAACCGCACAGGCGCCCCCCCCCCCCCCCCGCACCTGCGGCTCGTGACAGGTTATGGAGAAGGGGACGGGAAGAGAACTGTGCATTCTCAGGCCCGCAGCCTGGGCGGGGGCTGAGCAAGCCCGACCGAACCACCACCCCAAACACAGAAGCCCACCCCTCCGCCCTGACCCTTCTCTGTGCACAGGACGCCTGGCCGTGCCGACCTGCGCCCCATCTGAAGGGGCGCCTGGCAGGCAGTGGGGGCTGGGAAAGCAGCCTGTCCAGCCAGCGTTCCCCAGGCCGCCTCTGGTCCCCACTGCCACCTGCTGAGTTGGTCCTCCTGGCTGGGGTCTTGGGGCGGGGTCGGGGGTTCCTCATATGTGGAGGGTGGAGGGAGGCCCCTGCCGGTGCCTGCTCCTGCCCAGCCGGGGGCTGGCCCTGGATTCCGGCTTATCCGGAGGGCAGTGGGCCCAAGCACACCCCAGAGAAGCCCGAGCCGGGTGGTCACTGCCTCGTGCTGGAGTTGCCTGTTGGAGGAGGCGTTGCAAAGGCAAAACCTCCCAGAGAGTTTCCTTCTTGGAAACTTGGAAGCAGCCCCTTTTATGACATTTTCCAGGGTAGGGGGAAGGGGCACTGACTGGGTTTACGGCAGTGACACTATTTGTGTAATGACATCAGCTCCCACAAGGCCCCTCAGCAATGTCGACAGCTGGAAGGGGCTTGGACGGGCATGGAAGGAGGTGCAACAGCAGTTGGGCCTGGCCTAGGGGAGGGGGCTTGCTGGAGTCGGGAGAGGATTTGCTGGCTTGGTCTGGGGTGGCCAGAGTGCCCAAGCCCCAGGCAGGCAGGGGCAGGGAAGCCATGGCCACTTCCTGTGGCTGCCTTTTCTCTTGGCTCCCCAAGGGAAGGGACAGAGGCTGCTGGGCCAAGAAAGCCCACCGCAGCCAGCCCGGCCCTGGGCTGCCCCTACGGCTGTCTTGGTCTGGCTTGGGCAGCACCTCACCCACCCCTTTCTGGCTACCCTTTTGGTGCAGGCTGCCCATAGCCTCCGGGGTGCCCAAACCTCCTTTCCACAGCCCCCTAGAGGCACTGTCCCCAAGCAGGCAGCCCTAGACCTTTTGGTCTGCTGGTCTCCCACAGGACCCATCCTTTGCCCCGGGGCTTCCTGGCTCCCTGCCTTTTTGAGCTCTCTGCACTGCTCAGGGGGCTCTGGCCCGCATCCCGTGCTCACACCCGGCACACTGAATTAGAGGCCTGGCTCCTCTCTCAGTCAGGAAATTGGTTTCATTTTCCCTGCTGGAGTTGGCTGCTCAGAAGGGTCATACCAAGTCTGCAGCTCAGCCCCTCGGTGGTCTGGCTTCCCTCTCTGCCTCCCCCGCTTCTGCCACGTCACTGCCCGACTGAGCACCTGCTCTGTACCAGGCACTTTACCCACATGCTTCAAGCCTATTCTCGGGGACAGCCCTGTGGGACAGGGATTCTCACTGCCATTGTCACCAGCGAGAAAACGAGTACCTGCACCCACGGTCACGCCACAAATAAGTGGGACTGAGAGGCCAGAGCCAGGCTTTCTGACCACGGGCCACACTGGCCGACCCACTCGGTTCCTGCAGCCGCTGTGAGGGGTGCTCTGGTTACTGCCTCTTGAGGACCTTGGCATTCAGCCTGGAGGACAGGAGTCTGGGGTTGGGGGTAGAGGACACGAAAACATCTTCAGAGATGACAGCGAGAGAGGAGGCTAACGCAGGGGTTGGACTCGCTGGAGGGCAGCCCCAGGAAAGCCCAGTTTCCAGGAAGGCAGGCCTTGGCTGCCCCTAGCGGGTAACAGAAAGGTGGTTTGGCAGCCTAGGGGTGGTTAGAGGGATTCTGGGAGAGACTGACAGAGATGCCTCGGGGCAAGGAGAAGACAGAACTTCCTGGGAAGGGGTATTTGGCTTTCCTGAGCCCAGTTCCAGGGCTGGAAGGCAGGGGCCCCTCCTAGCTCTCGGCCCCCTCTGATGCCCAGCACGGCTTGTAAGCACCGTCAGCATTGAAAGGTACTACGCTGCCTGTGCACTCGTTCTGGTTCTGCCTGTCCCGGCCTGGCTTCTCCACCCTGCCCAGAATGGCTGTGGCAGCCCTGGCACCTCCCCCAGGGCCTGACTCTCACCTGGTGTCCAGTGAGGGGCTGCACTGCTGGTCTCCAGGGCCCCAGCAGCAACAGAGCCAGTGCCCTGCCAAGCAGCAAGGCATCTTGCTGAAAATTCAACCAGCCTCACCCTCTGCTCAGCACCCCAAGGGCAAAGGCCATCCATCCTGTGGCCAGCTCAGCCAGGTCGGTGCCAAGGTCACTGGCAGGACTGTGCAGTCACCACAGGCTGCCTTTCCCATCTCACACCCCAGCCAGAACCTAGCCACCAACCGCAGCGCTGAGGACCATCCTTAGGGAAGCACCCCTCTCCCACCCCCTGGCCCCCACCCCAGGGAGGAGATGGAAGTAGGAATTGAGGTGTCCTGGTTTGTACAGTTAGGAAGGGATGTAAAACGGAACTAGATTTTGATTTTGAAGAGTGTATTAACCCGAACTGTGATTTGTAGGTGTTTGAGGAAAAACATACCACATTAGTCTTTTTGTTTTTAAAACAGGCTCCCCAGTTGTCCTTTTTCTTACCAGCTGGGTGGTCTGGTCCCTGACAGCTGAGTGCCTGCTTTACTGACACGCAGGAATGCTAAAGACTTGGGGTGGTGGGAGGGGAATGGGGCTGCCCCTAGACTCACCTGCAGAGGACAGAGGCGACAGCTTCTGTGTTTAGGAAGCAGAGTAGGAGGCAACATCTTACATTCCTCCAGATGGGAAGGAGGGACCCCTGGGGTCAAGGCCCTTGGTGTCCTCCTGGAACTCTGCCTCAGTAGTAGCATGCAGGAAATGGGTACAGACCCTCTTGGAGTTTCCCCGGGTTGCAATGAGACTGAACTCAAGAAGCGTCCCTAAGGGATTGGGAAATGGTTCCTTTAGGAAACCGAAAAACATTTAGGGTCTCAACTCTTAAAGGAAGTCCCCTGTGCCCCCTTCCCTGCCACTCAAGCCTAGAGAGTAGATGAACTGACTCAGACTCATTGATGGGGCCGTTGGGCCACGGTTCACAGACAGACATTCCTGTGGGCCACAGCCATGCCATACCCCAGGGGTATCACAATGTGTACTTGTGGGGGCCTTGCCCCCTGCCAAAAACCAAGCCGGTCCCACTGCTCGCATCATTGGACGTCCCTTCCCCTTCCCCACTCCCACACGCTCCTCATCCTTCCTCCACTCCCTCCCGTGCTTCGGATTTCTCTCCACTCAGAATTGTAAATGTTTAGTTTGTGACCATGACATATTGTTTGGGTCAGTGTTCCTTTCCAATGCATACTAATATATTATGGTTATTATATATGAATATATTTAATGACATGGAAAAAGTTGTGGATTTTCTTTTTTTGTTGTGTTTTGTTTTCTGTTTTGTTTTGGGTTAGAGTTGTAATGGACCCAGATGGAACTTGTAACGTGGGCCCCACATGATAGAACTAAATTCAGATATCATTAAATAAACTCTTGTACACTGTTCTGTCTCCCAGTCTTTACTGGTGGCCTGAGCTATGGGGTGGTGGGCATGCGGGGAGGTAGGAGAAGGGTGGTCTTTAGGCAACTTGAGAAACGTGACTCTGGCCTAACAACTCCCCAGCAAGACAGAGCCCCAGGTTTTTCACAGAGCCTAAGAGACAGAAGCCTAACTACCCGAAACAAGGCAGGAAAAGGACAGCCTTGCTTGGAAAGTCCTGGGGGCTTGCTGGCTCCAAATGCTATTTTGAGCTAAAAAGCTTTCAAATGGGACAATCTGTATTCAGTCCTCAAGAAACCATCCCTGGGAGTCATCCTTGCCATTCCCTGGGGCTCCAGGACAGGAAGGAACCCAGGGGACAGGGAAAAGGTGGGGTCCCCTGCCACTTCCCCCACATGCAAGAGCAAGGTGAAGAGCAACCTTTGACCTTCCCCATTTGACTCAACCTACAAATAGTTTTTGCCTTTTACATAACCAGTTTCTTCTGTTAAAGCCAAGTGGAGACTCACAAGAAAAAAACAGCGTTAGTGAAACGAGATCTTGCGAAAGAATTTTTTTCAAGCCTTTGCTAGAGGCTTCGTGCGGTGCAGAGACTGGGTCAGCGCCAGCAACACGCAGCCACAGGAGCTGAGCTCACCGCGTTTCTGAGGGGCTATATTTAAACTTCCAAATGGCTGTGATTTCTTTATTAAATAAACAATTCAGTCATTAGGAACATGTTGTGTTGCCATGCAAAGTGGAGCTGATCGTCACCGGGAAGCTATAATTTCTGCACCCAGCTGTTTCGAAGACAAGTCTTAGCAACAGGCCTGGTCTGGCCCCTCAGCAGCACGGATTCAATTGGTCCTCCCTTCAAAGCCATGGGAAGCCCTGGCCCCACTGCATGAAGGGTGGGCTGGAGAGGCCTGGAGCTTCTTCTCAGGAAGGTGTCTTCTCAGGGGTCTGGTGCTGAGGAAGAAGGAGCTGTGCTCTGGAAGCCATGGTCGAAGCCAGAGCAGGTGGACACACGAATGGTCTCTCTCTGGGTGTCCCAGTCAGTCTCAGGTTGGAGTCCCTGCTAGAATGACAATGCCTGATGATGGATGATGGACAGGCCAAGGAGGAAGCAAGCCTTTTCTTCAGGCTCAGGCGTTCCCCGGGGCCAGCTGGGCCAGTTGCAGGATCTAAGACCCATGGAGAGAGAGGCTGGGGCTAAGAGGTCAGTCTGCACTTGGCAGTTTGAATCTCAGCTTTGGTCATTTTAGGTCAATGGTGCAGTTCTCAAGGACTTTCATGATGTGGCTTTTTTCTTGCCATTAAAAAAAAAAATGTGCCTGTCTGAGAGTGCCCTATGTCCTCTGGGACTCCCCCACAGCCAGGCGCCCTGTGCCAGCAGCTGCAGCCCCAAGGCCTGGAGGAATATGCTCAGTCAGAAGCACATTAGAACATGGCCTGCAGACAGCCCCGCTACCTTCCGGGGCCTTACGCTCTAGTGGGCACTGACATGGGCCAAACTCAAACAATATTGGGAATGAGCTAGGTCACTGCTACGTACTGACCCAAGGCGGTGGGAAAAGCCCATTTTAGATACTGGAACACTGAGGCACAAGGAAGCTGAGTGATCCTGGTCAGGGACTCGGGGGCCAGCACAAACCCCTGCCGGGTGACAGAGCTTCACAGGGTCTGCCTGGCTACCCCAGCCTGCTGTCATTCGTAGAGCCCTTCCCTCCCCCTCGCCTCCTGGAGCCAGTGCCCTGGCATGGGGATGCCCACTCATGGCAGACACACCCCTAGGTTTCAGATTTTGTTGAACAGACATCTCCCTGCTCTTTTTAAGACTAAATAAAGACATATAAGAAATATGCCAAGAAAAATGTGGGGTGAAAGGAAGAACGGAGCCAGTGAGAAAAATGGAATGTGGCTGGGTAACTCACTGCTTTATCTGACTGGAGACTCAGCGGGACAGCAAGCCTTTTCTGGAAAGAGGTCAATGCCTTTGTTATTGGCATGTAGCTGGGAGGAAGTCTGTGAAATTATACAAAGCAATTAGAAGAAAGACGAATCTTGGCCCACTTTTCAAAATAAGGGGGGAAAACCCACTTAAGTAGGGCTAGGTTAGAAAATGCAACTAGATAAGAGATGATCTCTGACTAGTCTTTGCAAAACAGCCATTACTGTAGCTCTGAACCTGAGGAAGCAGGGAACAGAAGTCTAAGGAGGCTAAGGCACTCTTTCTGATTAGGAGGGAAGACGCATGTACAGGACTGGCTTGCACTTCTCTGGCTCGTCAGGAGAGAGCCTGACAGATCCTGAAGCGGAGGGGCAGTTGGGAATTCTGCAGCAGCCCTGTGGAGGGAAAGTTCAGGGATCTGCAACTCAGGGAGAAAGCACAAGCCCTGCCAGGCTTCAAACCTGTGGCAGCAGAGGTAAGAGGCGTGAGGACTTTTCGTATCAGAGCCACAAACGACTGGGGGAGGCGGTGTCTGGGCAGGGGCCCTGCGGGTCTTGAAAGGAGCAGATTGTTTTGGGGCTAATAAGGTTTATTTACAGTTATTCATAATACTGAAGTTTAAATGGAAAAGTACCAGCTGTACCCAGTTGTATCTGGATTTCTTTATATGGTATCGAGACTTAAAATGCTTATAATTAATAATCAGTTGAGTTAAACAATACTTCTACTGTTATCTTAATAAAGTTTATTTTCATGGAAAAAGCACCCAAGGTGGTAGGAGTTAAGACCCTGTCTTGCCTCTCTTCTTTAGGCTTATAAGTCTAAATTGGCTCACCCAACCAATTCCAGGGCACCTGCTAGAAGGTCATTTGGGACTGTGGTCCTGGCACCTTTGAGGGTTTGGAAAACTAGGCTTGCAAACTCATACTGGAAAATGCCACCTTTATAATAGCCACATTTCTCCAGCATGAGTCTCAAGGCAACAGATCCCCAAAAGTTGGCTCATCCAGCCACTAGGGTGTGCCCTGCCCTTCTGGACCTACCCTTCAGTTCAGATTGGGGTGGGTGTCTCACGTGAGAAGCCCACCCCTTGAGGAAGATTAAGGGGAGACAGTTCTTCCTGCCACACATGCCCCCACGCTCTGTGACCTGCATTGCCCAAGGCCTGGATGGCAGGTACTCACACTCTAACCTCCTGGGCAGTTTTCATCTGCCCTGCTCTGCCGGTGGCTCCAGAGAAGTGGAGTAACTTGTCCAGGGTCACACAGCGAAAATGCTGGGGCTGGGTCTAGATCCCATTCAGCCAAAAGAACAGAAGCTGCTGTGTGCAGACATCGGGCCAGTGTTTTGCTTGAAAAGGCCTTTCAGTGTGACTGAGCCAGGACTCCGTGGCTCTGGTTCAAACGCCCCACGAGTTGCCGGGGCTCCGTGCTGAGCAAGTCAAGAGGAGGTGAGAAAGTCACACAGACCGTCAATGCCACCTTCCCTGAGCCCCAAAGTGGGGGGTCCAAGGAGACACTGTTTGTACAGATTTGGGGTTTCGCACAAGACTGGAAGATGTGGCTCTGCAGATTCTTGATCTTTCACTGGATGATCCATTAGCAACTGCTCCACGCCAACAAGGAACTGCGTCCCAGCGCACATTACTGTCCCAAAGCCATTGGAGCCCTGTCCAGCATGGGCCCTCTCCTTAGGAACACACTCACCTGCACCGAGCCTGCATTCCTCTCCTCCCCCTCCCTTCACATCTGGTTCCCTGACAGCACAGCTCCCTCTCCCAGCTTCCCCTGCTGTGCACTCTCCAGGCCCTGCCACCTCCTGCCTGGACACTGCCCCGGCCATTCTGCTAAACCTGCTGCAAGAGCCTCAACATCCCCAGGCCTGGCCTTGGTCTGCACGTGTTGGCAACCCTAGGAGGTCAGCGGGGATCAGGGTCCACATGCACAGGAGTGCTCATCCCTCTGCCCTGGTTCATGCTCACATCCTCACAGTATTTGTTCCACTGCACCAGGTGGAAAGCATGTGACAAAACCCCTGAGCGCTGGACACGGAGACCATCTGACCCAATGGGTTTACTCTTGGGTTTAGAGAGGAAGAATCCTCTTTCCAACTGAGTCAAGCAGCGTGCTCTGTGCTTACACGTACTGACTCGCTTATCCTCACAGCAACGCTATGGGTGGGAAGAAAATAGTCTTCTCTCCATTTTCCAGATGAGGAAATGGGGGCGTAGAGAGGTACTTGCCCATGGCCACAGAGCTGGGAGGTGGTACGGCCACTCAACACACGCTTCAAGCTCTCTGCCTTCTGGGCTGAACATTTCACTGCTGGTGCGAGAGCTTCCAGAGCTCCCTTTCCCTCTGCCAGAGAGACTGCAGTGGTTGTCCCCTCAGCCTGGGCTCTGGAGTGAGGAGGCGTGGTCAGGGCTGGGCAGGTGTCTGGACTCCCAGACCCCAGGTCTTTCCAGCACACCTGGAGCCTTTGGTCTCAAGGTCCTAGGAAATAACCCTATGCCAGGCTGCACCGTGGCTCTCTTCCTGGTGTCTGTCTCTGTCCAGAGGGGGTGTTGGGTCACACCCTCTTATGGAAATCCACAGGAGCCCCCACTGTAGTCCCCTACATAGGCCCCTTCTCTCCTTTCCAGTGAAATCTTGTGCTTTGGAAACCATCCTGTCACCAACCCTAATTCCTTCTTTTTTTGCCAAGGAGGGCAGAGCAAGGCCACTGGCCCCTCTGTGGTCTATACAGACAGGAGAGAGGGAACAGTGCCTGGGCCTCTGCCCCTTCTATCTCAGGACTTGGCCACACCATGGGCTGTGTCTTTTGCAGGCATACCCCAAGTGTCTACCCTAAGACACGCACGCACACACGTACATATGCATGGCATACTTGCCAAATAAAGGCAGTGTTCTCCTAATTTATAATCCTTCTTTTCTTTGAACCATAAACAGTACTTTCTAGCCCAATCACTTCCCACCCACTGCATTTGACAGACTTGGTTCTGGCTGCTAATAAAGAGGTTTCAGCCTTGAAAAATGAGTTTGCTACTATGGAGGCAATGAAAAAGAATGTGCTTTGAGGTCTAAAAGGAGGTTCCCAGAGTGGAGTCCAGACATGTTCCTGGGCAGTGGAAGCCAACACCACCAGAAGCAGTGCTGAATCCTGTGGGTGACTTGGGCAGAGGAGGGTGGCAGGGTGGCAGTGACACACTCAGACATGTGTCTGTGTGGCTACCCCTTCTGCATAGCCTTACCTCACCCTTCCCCACTGCCTGGACACCCATGGCCTTGACTGTCCGCTCATTTCCTACATGGGCACATGACTTCCCCAAACAGAAAAACATCAAGGTTACATGTTAATTTGGTATTCCCCAGATGCCCAGCACACTGTTGGGTGGCTGGAATCCACTGGCAGCTATGTGGCAGTGACCACTTGAGGGACCTCTGACTCACCAAAATGACCAAGGTTGAAACCAAAAGGGCCACACGGGGCCTAATGCTCCAGGTAGCTCTGCAGAGCTGCTGAGCTATGTGCCTTTACTGAAGCAATGCACATCAAGAGTTCAGAGCTTTGGCGGGATTTATTGAGAGTGGGTTTTATATACCAAAAGGGTGCTGGGCTTTTATCTGTCACTGGCAGGTGTCATGGCTGGTGGTCTCTTTATTGCCATCAGTTGGTTGGCCAGACTGCAACAACCACAATAGCCACAAGCAGCAATAAAATCACCATTATCATCCCTGAAAAACAGAAGCAGAAAATACCTCTTTTAATGATCCATACCAGAAAAGCATCATGCATTTCATTGAGTATCTTCAGAGAGGATACTGGATACGGTTCTCCAGTGTGCGGCTCCCTCTGTGCCTTCAGTCACACTTGGGTGGGGGCTGGGCTGGGAGTAGCCTGGCACTGCCGCTGCATGACTCTGGCTCTGCAGGCTGGTAGGTGCAGAAGGCTGGGGCTCTAGGAAACTGGAAACAGCCCTCACCACCTCGAGAAGTGGGCCAGTGCTCTGATTCCAAGACATGGGGGGGACCTGGGTGGGGCCAGGCCACCCACTCAATACTCAGGCAAAGAGGACTGTGCACGCTAAGCCCCTGGCTGTAGCTTGTATGTGCAGCTTAGACCACAGGGGGTTGTGGAAGCTGCTGCAGATGGCCTCCCTTGTTATCGACTGGATCATGCATTGATGAAGCATTGATAAAGCAAAAGGCTTAAGAGTTTACAAAGAAATAGTAACTCTAGAACCCATTTTCTCCACTATCCACATGACTTCACCTTGTCTTCTTGAGTCCAAGATCCTTATGCCTCCCATCTATAAAAAAATATCCCCCAATAGAGGGACTTTTCTTCATATATATTTTTTTGTATTCATATTTTCCAGTTTTATACTTCCTAATATTCTTGGGTAGAAAACACAAAGGAGAGCACTGGCTCTCACAGCCAGTCTGCCACCCGAGCCCAGCTCTGCCTGCCAGCCCCACACACGGTCATGTGGCTTTTGGCCACCAGGACTGCTCACTGCACACTGAGGAACTGGTTGAGAGAAGGGCCAGGATCCACACAGTCCAACTCCTGACTCTCCTATGTTATGCAGCCACTGGGGCATAAGTGATCTCAGTAGCTAGACTGTACTCTAGGTAACCACTGGCCACATCTGGCTATTTAAGTCACAATTAATTAAAACTAAAGTTAAAAAATTCACTTCCTCAATTGTGCCAACCATATTTCAAATGCTCCATAGTCACATGTGGCCAGTGGCTACTGTGTTAGTGACAATAAAGATCATTTCCACCATCGCAGAAAGTTTTATTGGACAGCACTGACACAGTATATGGGTTTTGGTTACTTTATTTAGTGCTGTATCCCCAGCGTCTACAACAGTGCCTGGAGACTCAATATGTATTTGCTGAATAAATGAATAAAACGGCTGCTCAATGTCTTTAAACACTCACTTGACACTGAGTTTCTCACATCAGGAATTCTGTTTTCCCTTCTTCTTGAGTAGGTTTTGTTAAATTATATTTTTTCTGGGAAACTGCCTTTTTCTGAGTATTCAAAATTACTGGCATAAAACTTTTCGCTATATTATCTAATAAATTAAACACTCTACAGTCATATACCATAACACAACATTTAGGTCAACGATGGACCACATATACCACGGTGGTCCCAAAGGATTATAATGGAGCTAAAAATTCCTATCACCCTACTGACCTTGTACCCATCATAACACTGTAGCACGAACGTTACTCACGTGTTTGTGGTGATGCTGGTGTAAACAAGCCTACAGCTGTACAATGTGTTTTGTAAAAGAGTTATACAGGTAAACAAAATTTTGAAGTTTATAAATTTAAAAAGTTATAGCTAAGGTTAATTTATTGAAGAAAGAAAAATATTATTTTACAAATTTAGTGCAGCCTAAGTGTACAGTGTTTACAGTCTACAGTCGTGCACAGTAATGTCCTTGGCCTTTGTATTCGCTCACCACTCGCTTACCGACTCACCCAGAGAGGCTTCGAGTCCTGCAAGCTCCGTTCATGCTAAGTGCCCTGTACAGGTGTGCCTTTTTAAAAATCTTTTATATTGTTTTTTTTGTACTGTATCTTTTCTATGTTTAAATACACAAATACTTACCATTGTGTTACAATTGCCTACAGTATTCAGTACAGTAACATGCTGTACAGGCTTGTAGCCTAGGAGACAGAAGCGAGACCAAACAGCCTAGGTGTATAGCAGGCTACCGCATCTAGGTTTGTGAAAGTACACTCTATGAAGTTTGCACAACAACAAAATCACCTAATGACGCATTTCTCAGAGCACGTCCCCATCATTAATCGATGCAAACTGTACTGTGTCTACGTCCCTCTTTTCATTTTTAACACTGCTAATTTGTGCATTCTTTTTTCCTTGACCACCTTGCCGCAAGCGTGTTTCTTTTTATTACTCTTTTCCAAGAACGAGTTTTGACTTTGTTGACCAACTCGTTTCTTCATTTTGTTTTATTATTTTCTGCATTTATTTTTATTAATCCTACTCATAAACTTTCTTTGGATTTACTTTGTTATTCTTTCTCTAACTTCTTGAAAGTTAGCTCATTCATTTTCCATCTTCCTTCTAAATATTATGCTTCTAAGCCTACAAGTTTTGATATTAAAAAATTCCATTGTTGTTAGTTTCTAAGTTCTGAATATTAAAAAATGTTCGACAATGATTTCTTCTTTGGCCCAATAATTATTTAGAAGTGTGTCTGAAAATTTCTCATTACACTGAAACATGCTTATCAATATATATATATATTTTTTAAACTCTGAGGTAACGCACTATATTTTGACATTAAAATATCTGACTTCTGTTAGTGACAAAGTCACAAGTACTACTAATATCACTGTGGTTTGTTGCCTATGTTTGTAATTTAAGGAAATACTAAATCTCAATTAGATGTTAGTGAAAACAAGAATGCGATTTGGTTTTCCATCCAAGTTCCTGAATTCTATCCACAGATCCTCAGGGTTCAATGTAGATCAGGTAGTGTAAATTTTAAGCCCAACTCACATAAGCACAGCCTGCCCACAGTTTTGAATATTGAAAAAGGACTTAAAGAATATATGGAAAGCTTCCTCGTTATCTCCTGGTGATAGTGAGTGAATTTTTTCTAATACAGCCTCTTTCTCTGATGAGCCAGTCTTTTGAGAGTCCTTCATCTCAGGGATGTAAGGTCTTCACGTGGACAAGTCTTCATGTGGACATAAACCTAAGCCTCTACCTGAGGAGTCTGCAAACTGCAGTCTATGAGCCAAATCTGGCTGTGGTCTGCTTTTGTACAACCCATGAGCTAAGAATGGTTTTTATATTTTTAAAGGGTTGTCAAAAAAAGTAAAAGGAGATGTGACGCACCATCTGTGGTCTGCCCAGCCCAAACCCTTTATTCCCTGGCCGCTTCCAGCAGTCACCGGCCCTGCTCTACATCACGATGACTGATAACGACCCAGCTGCAGCATCGGTTCCTTCACTTGGGCTCTGGTTTTCAATTTACTCTTCATTTCTTTCATCTAGGGATTTCCTTTCTTCCTTGTAATTCCTTATAAATTCAGTTGTATGTTAACATTTGGGGGTGGGGTTATAATATTTTATCTAGCATCATTTCAAAATGCTTGTAGTGAGGGGTGTGTGTGTGTGTGTGTGTGTGTGTGTGTGTGTGTGTGTGTGTGTGTGTGTGTGTGTGTGTGTGTGTGTGTGTGTGTGTGTGTTAGTATCATCTTGGTCCATCTTCTTGCCAGAACCGGAAGAAGAGATCCTCTTTTCATTCATTTCTGCCTCCAGAAACATCTTCAGGTTGACCAGAAGCTCCACCTGGGCAGGAGTCCCACTCCTTCTTGGTCAGTAGGTCACACGTGTGGTGTTTTGTTGAAAACTTGTTCCTGGAGGGGGTGGAAGGTTTATGTTGTGCAGAATCAGGAGAAGACAAAGGGAATGGAGGCAGCAGACACACAGAGGTGGCACGTGAGGCCAATTACTGGCACACCGGAGCCGGGGCTCACCCTGGGACAAGGCAGGGTGCTGAGTTTTTGAGGAAATAAGGGAGATGATGAGAGGTGTTTTAAGAAGAGGTGTGTTCCTGGGGCTCTCAGGCGACAGGCGGGATCCCAGCTGGGAGAGCGCTGGGGGCCGAGGAGCTCCTGGGCAGCAAGGGTTGTGGACAGAGGCTAAGAAGGCCTGGAGGAGAGGTCGATGAAAGTGACCTTGAATTTTCAAAGCACAGTGATTATGGGGATAGCGGAACAAGAGATGAGAACAAAGAAATGAAGAACAACAACTGATTAGGAAGAAGAAAACATACATCTGGTTTTAGTTTATGCACACGAAGCTTGGAATCCCCGGGAAGAGGCCTGCAGGCATGGGCAGTCACCGCTGGCTCTGACGTGGAACTCTGCAGTTGTGGCTTTACTCAGTCATTGTCCACAATGGAGCGGGAGCAATCTTTATAGAATGTCAATCAGATCAGGTTACCTCCTTGCTTAAAACCCTCCAATGGCTAAACTGAGATGCAAACTCTACATTGGTCTAGCAGGCCCTGCACGAGCTGGCCCCTGCTCCTGGCAGCCACTCTCTGTGCCCTGTCATCCCAGCCTTCTTCGGTTCCCCCAATATGCCATGCTCCTCCCACTCCCCAGCCCCTGCACAGCCTGAGAGCTCCCTGCTTGGCCTCGTTAATGCCCCCAAACTCAACATCAGTGTCGCTTCCTCAAGGAGCTCCTTCCTCAACTCCAGCTGACTGTGTGCATTTCATTCCTCTAGGTCTCCACAGGAACCCTTATTAAATCATTGATTAAGTACTCAGGTGGTTACTATCTGTCTCCTCCCCTGGCACATGAGCTTCTACAGAAGGGACGGTCCCTTCTCGTTCACCACCATATCCCCAGTACCTAGAACAGAGCCTGGCACACAAAAGAGGCGCTACATATATATGTTTAAATGAATGAGTAAATGTACTGAATATCTGGAAGGGACAAAAAGAGGTGATAAGACACAGAGGGAATAGTCAACAGGGAGGAAGAAACTGAGAAAATGTATCAAGAAGGCCAGTTGATGAGCAAATTCAAAAAGTGGTCAATATCCACCAACAAATACTGTAGAGACACCAAGAAGACAGAGAAAGGCTCCTGGGTTTCGGAGAACTTCCATAGCACAAGGTGAGCAAAAAGGTGGGTGGGTCTATTGGAACTATTATTAGTACAGCGATTCCTTTTTAAGCTGCTCATATTTCCATCACAGAAACTGAATTAGACAAATGGTGCCAAGTGAAGGCATGACAGGGCACACAATACCTATGACAAATGAACATGCACTTCAGATACTGACGGCTGAGACGGTAAATTGATAAGATGTGATAAACTGGGTTCTTGTTCAAAGATGAAAAGGGGGACTTTAAGAGCAATGACAAATAGGACTTTTATATTTTAAACCCTTTCTGAGCAAACAGGGGTCCTCTGGGAGGAGGGTCTTTCAAGGTGGCAAGTGACAGTGATAAGCCAAGCCAACTTTAGCCTTTTAGATTCTTTTGGTCAAAGCGAAGGTGTTTGTATACTTTATCACTGCAATCCTTCCTCTCAAAGAAGTCTGGCCTTCTTGGAATGTGATCACAGCTTTGGCACCTCTCTGAATGCAGCCGTCTCTGTCCTCCAAAGGATGTTTCAGAAAGAGTAAACAAGGATCTTTTTAAAGCCTGGGAAAGCTAAGCCACGCCATACAGAGTACTCACGCATGCCAGCGTTTGTACTAGTGCTACGGGTGTGCTGCCTCACTTAATTCTCTGCAATAAATAACCCTCATCTCTGTTTTAGATATGAGGAAGCAGGGTTCTGGAAGGTTAATTCTCCCACCTAAGACCCTACAGCTGGTAAGAGGAAGAGGTAGAATTGGAGGCAGCAGGGTCGGACCCCTCAGCACATGCTCTTGACCCTTCTCTGCACCAGTGGAGCCATCCGGGGGACTATGACTCAGGACAGAGTGAGTGTGGGGTTGACCAGGGAGAGGGGCCCAGACTCCTTGGGGCTAAAAAACTGAGATAAAGAGTTTCTTCTCTTTTTATCTTCTCTTTTCTTTTTGTCTCCCTCCTTTCCTCCCTTAAGTGTTTATGGTGGAAAATTTTAAACATATAGAAAAGTAGACAGAAGAGTATACTGAAATCAGTTCTGACAAGATCAATTCATGGCCAGTCTGGTTTTATCGGCACCCTCACCTGCTCCCTGTCTCTAGTGCATTATTTTGAAGCAAATCCCAGACATATTTCATCTACAAATATTTCAGTAAGAATCACTAAAAGATAAGACCCCATTTTTAAAAAAAACACTGCCACAAATAACCACAGAGCGTTTGATATTTCCTAAAGCTGAAGGCAGGGGAGGGCTCCAACACCTCTGATGTAGGAAAGTGGTTCTGGCCTCGAGGACGCAGGAGAGCATCCTCCTGGATGTCACAGGAAGACCTGGAATTGTACTCAGTCCGTGTGAAAGGGGAACTTATTTCTTCTGCCTCCAAATAGTGCTTAAACCTCAGGGGGTCTAGTCATCCATCCCCCAGCTAAGGAAATGTTTGACATTTCAGAACGAGGAAAGACAGTTGAGCTTCTGGGAACCCGCCAACTGCTTAAACAATGAGCGCTCTTTGCCCCCAGCGCTCGCCCCAGACACCTGGCGAGGCTCCTGCCCACGGCATCGTCTCCTCCGCACTTCCCCCGGCTCCTGCCTGGTACCGCTGGCACCTGGCGAGGCAGATTTTCCCTTCCAGTATTCAAGAGTCCCTTTCAGGGACAGGCATGGGACACCAGGGTTACAAGAGTGGAAAAAAATGTCCAATTCCTTTGGTCAGTTTACCAGATGAGTATTACTCAACCACTTACAATATTTACAAGTCCAGCTCATGGCAATTAAAAAAAGATGTAAGAAAACAAACTCCTTTTCAAAGTGGGAGAGGATATTAAACACAGTCTCTCAGGAACAGTGTTGTGTTTTCTGAAGATTGTTCATCTGGATTAATGGTCCATACTTTTTTCCAGTGAAACACTGGAAACCAGCAAGTTATGGAGCTTGTGCTGCCAACACCTCTGCCACAGTGGAGCGTAGGTAACAGCTCTTAGAACTTACTGACATGGAGGAAGAGAGGAGGAAGGCAGGAAATATGCAGTCTTGCTTTTCTTGAGACAGTGAGGAGCAGATCTCTGTACTGACCCACTGCTACCCTGTAGCTGCAGGAAACTGTGGGAGAGGAGGGGATGGGGGAGTGTGGGAATGGGCAGCAGGATGAGATGAGGGCGATTTTATCTAGAAGTCATTTTACCTGGTTTTGTCACAAGGAAGGCCATCCTGGCTGCCTGCTACTGTTGGTTATTTTGAAGCAAAATACAAATTCTTATTGTCTGCCTGTATTTCACACTGGAAGAGTCAGGGCCAACAAACAACCCCCATGCAGCTAACACACAGGACACTTATGAATGTCTCCTGTAGTTTTTTTTTTTTTCCCCCTTTCAGTTGTGCCATCAATAGGTGACATTTGCTTATGTATTAACCAGTTGGTTCTCACAGATCAAACAGATTTCTTGCAGCAGACTCCGGAGCTGAGGTGGGGAATAAGCAGGAGAAGAGACAAAACTGGAATATTTGTTTTCCAAAGTTCATGTAAATGTTTCCTTTAATCCCATTACTGGGTAAATAAACTAAGAAAAGAGTAGATGACGTGCAGAGAAGGTGAATGTATTTACATTCCGATCTGCAGACTGAACGGCTGGAGAACTGCAGTTACCCTTGAGATTGCCGCCTACACCTGCCTGCCCACTCTGCAGCTGTGGGCGCTGCAGGTAGGCCACCGGCTGTGGACACAACTCCAACTGAACTAGCATCTCAGCTGGGCTGGGAGAAGCCAGGCACTGGTGCTGGGGAGAAAGGCACCTACCTGCCTCTGACCCTGAGTCTATTTGACCCCACGGTTCTACATTTTAACTTCCCCCAAATGACGCTATCATTAAAACACTGCAAAAATCTTCTCTGGTTTTCTGAGTTTGGTTTTGTTCTTAGCTTGGCATCCAGCTCATCCCTCCAAGCTGTCCTTTCTCTGTTTTCTGGACCAAACTTCCTCTGCAGCTGCGGGGGCTTACCCTCCATCTCCTCAACAGACCTGGCTTTCTCTGCCTGCTCCCCTCGGCTCACAGCCTTACCCCATTCTCAGCCTCGCCCAGGGCCAAAGCCTTGAATGCTCACCTCAGATTCTACTTCCTCCTTAAAGACTGCTCAGCCCTGAAACATCCTGCATCCCTGGAAACTGAGGATCATTTACAGCAAGATTATTGCCCTTGAACGATGTTCCTCCATCTTTAAATTCTTATATTATTTATTAACATTTCTTTCCTTAGGCCACAGGATCTCCAAAAATAGGGATCATGCAGTCCGATGTGGGGGGGAGCACCCCTGGTTTTACAGTGAGGGAGCCCTGACTTCAAATCTGCCACTAACTAGCTATGGGATGCTGGGAAAGTTTCTTAACTCTCTGAGTTTGGTTCCATCATCTGTAAAACAGACTAAAACATACCAACTTCATAGGCTTGTTGTGAGGATTCGATAAGATAAAGTACATGAAACTGCTGGGGCATGACTGACACTCAATGCATGGCAGCCATGTCGACAGCGATGACTACTCCACTGCCTAGGAATGGCGCCTTGTGGATGGCAGATGTTCCATAAAAGTCCTGCAAGGAGCTGGTCTCTCGGTTTAACAACAGAAATAAAATGTCATTTACTCCAGAGGAGGAGGAGCAGGAGCAAAAACAGAGGAACACTTGGGTGGCATTTAGTGTAGCAACAGAGAGAGCAATTCTAGCCGAGGTCCGGTGGTGATGATGAGCGTCCAGGAAAGGTTGGAAGTTCGGAGTGGAATATCTGGCAGCATCCGTTTAGTTATTAGCTCCAGGAAGGGCAGCTGGGCTGGGCGAAATTCTGGCTGGAGTCAAAAGGCAAGCAGAGCACAGCCAAGTGGACACCAGGTGAGAGGAGCTGTGAAAAACTGAAACGTGAAAAGCCTTTGAGGAAGCGGAGGTCAGAGCGGGGGCACACGTGGAGGACGGGGTCATGGGCAGGAGAAGGAGGAGGTTAGAGCAAACCAAAAGGGGAACCCAACATGAGAACACGTTCAGCTGCGTGGGAGAAGGGGCAGAGTTGTGCTGGCCCAAATGATGAAAATCCTCACGACGATGCAAATAGTAATGACAGCAGCATAACCGGGACAGCGGTCTACAACAAGAGTCCTGTGGTGCCATTAGGACGTGTGATCAGAAAGTTTCACAGCGCTCCAATCCCATATTATTCTCATCATAAGACAATGTCCCCAGTTTACAGGTAAGAGAAGGGGACTAGGAAGCTGAGCCTACCGCCCAAGCCTGCACCCTCCGCACTGGCAGGCCCATGGCAGGCCCACAGCAGGCCTGAGTCCGGCCACGTGGCCTCATCCTCTGGGAGAGAGCACCCAGAGCTTGGGGTCGGGACGGGGGTGTTCAACCTGGGCAGCCACGGAGGTCCTACAGGATGAAGGTGGCAAGCCATGGACTGTGACATACAAATGAAGGTGTGACGCTCAGAGAAATACACGAGAAAGCAAAAAAATCAGGCACCGAACAGAATCTGCTTGTTTGGGTTCTGACTGAAAACAGAGCAACACTGGAATAAAACAGATCTTAATTTTATCTCAGTCTTGTGTCACACTGACTGAATGTAACAGTCTCTGCCTTGAGACAAGCTTAGGGTCTAGGAACACAGGACAGTGGGGACAGGAGGGGCTTGCTGGCCCCAGCCTGGCCCTTGCTAGCCTCTGCGAGCACGCTGCCCAACACCCCTGCCTTCAGCTTCCTCAGGGGTCACGTGGGACAGTGCACACACTTCTCAAGGCTGCGGAGGGTTACAGGACATTTTGTAATGGCCCAGGGCCTAGCGCATGGCCGGTGCTGACTAAATTTTGGCTGCATTCTTCTGACAAGTACCAGCTTCCTGAAGGTAAGAACTGTTGTCTTTTCTGAGGTGAATTTGTAGAATGGCCAGGGCAGTGCCACCAAGTATGTCTGAGCGGGATTTGTGCTGAGGTGACACTGGGAGGAGAGAGGCACTTCACACTGGCAACTCGCCCCTCTCCTCTGAAGGCTGAGCCCCCACCTGTAGAGAATTCACCTCCCCAGCCCCGTGCTGGTGCCCTGTCACCATGCTGACAAGAGGTAGTGCTCTGTGGAAACACAGAAACATGAAAAGAATCAACTCTAGAAAGAAGGTAGCAACTGCAGGAAAAGACAAAGGTGTAGAGAGAGACATCGGGGGGCCAGAGAGAGCAAGAGAATTCTCAGCAGGAACAGGAATCAGCGAGGGGGACCTGGAAGGAGTGCGGGGTTCGGATGAGCAAAAAAGGGACTGACCTAGAGACAGGAAATTAAAAGGAATTGGGACTGCAAGAAATGGGCAGAGGAGCTGGACGGGTACCAGCAGAGACCTTATGTGAGAGGTCATAGTGCCAGCCAGGGCAAGTCAGACCGCGAGGGGTCAGGTTGTTGGTCAAGCTGTCCCAATTTACCCAAGAGAGTTAGACTCACCCACACCAGAAATGAACTCAAACTCTGTTGCTGAGTGCCTGCTGTGCATCAGCTCCAACGGGTGCAGAGGTGCACACTAGGCCCCTCATGGGTCTGTCCATCTCAGGAGAGAGGCAGAAAATAAGCCCCATTCCTACACCCCCAAAACAAAAACAAAACTCTGCCAATGATAATGGTTCCTTAGGGCGAGTATGTAAAAACTCAGCCATTATTGTTGCTTCCTGC
The DNA here is from genome assembly GCF_027409185.1 of Cynocephalus volans. Lineage (NCBI taxonomy): Eukaryota > Metazoa > Chordata > Mammalia > Dermoptera > Cynocephalidae > Cynocephalus > Cynocephalus volans. The sequence goes on from NC_084469.1 coordinate 36,358,611, forward strand.
ACAGAAAGTGCTGAGTAGTTTCTAGGCCCCATCTGTGTTCTCAAAGTGTTATTCATTTCCCTTCCCTGAAATAAGTTCACCTCAGCAATCACCATGATTCAACAGCAGAATTCAATTGCAAATAGATAATCCTTCACATCAGCAATCAAAAGCTACGTATTATGAGTTGTCAAGGCAATAATTTAATGGCAATTCTCCGGCACATCAATATTTGCTAAGAAATATCCCCTCATTGTGCCGCATGTTGCCCCTGGGGATGTGAATCTGACTGGAGTCTGGCAGAAATTCAAGTGTTTTTGAAAAGACACTCAGGAACTCTGTTATGGATATCTTGTTTTGACAATTCCCTCTTGACTAAGTGTCAAAAGATTTCTGGATGGCTCCAGTCAGGCTATGGATTCACCATTAAAGACCCCTTCACTTATCCTGCTTGTACCGGGATATGTCACCTGGCACCAATTAGGGACAGCTGGCAAGGCAACACAAGGGCACTGCTGCCAAAGTTCTAACTCAGGTAGAGAAAGGCAGAGCAGAGGTACAGCTATCAAGGTAACGCACTGTCAATACATCAAATGCTTATCCATCTGATTGGGTAAAAGCAAATCATTTGATTTGATCATTTGACCAAGGTACAGCTGAACTGAGTCACTGAGTTCCAGACCTCAAAACAACACATTCTTGGGGTGGCCCAGTAGCCCCATCTGTTCAACTTGACTCTCCCTCCATATACACAGTTGATGGGATGGAACCCAGGGGAGGCCAGCCAGGTTCTCTTCTCCAGGAATTTTGGATTTTGAACTGGGCAGTTGGGGCTCAGTCTCAGTAATGGTAACACTCCAGAGGAGTGGGCCAAAAACTTAGCCCAAAGGTCCCAGGACCTGCCTCTATTCTGACTCTTCCTTAGACTCGGTTGGCTCAATTATTTCTTAGATTCCCACAAGTAACCCAACATCACTCAAATAAATTACATGCTTTTACTTGTAACCAAGATCTTTCAGTAGAGAGGTCATCAGCACAAATAACTATTTGTCTCTAGTTATTTGGAAAAATATAAGAGTAACACAAGAATGATTTCGCTTTACTAGTTGAGTCTTGAAAGGACAGTTCAAAGGTGTTGCTCCTGAGGGCACCTTGGTCAAATGATCAAATCAAATGATTTACTTTGAATGGGCTGAGGTCCCGACAAAAATAGATGTCACCATGAAGAGGACTTCCCAGATACCTAACTCTTATCTTTCACAGTCACATGTACTGTTATTTTATAAGTATTCTTGGATTGATGCTGTAGATGTCCTGAAGAGTCACAGTGACATAAGAGATAGGCTCAAGTTCTGGGGTAAGAGGTATTTGGAGCAAAGATCAGGGCAGAGAGCTCCCCCTCTGTAAATAAAGTTAATAAGAACACGTTGGATAGGGCAAACAAGTTGCTTACAGCCTTCCCATTGGGGATCCCTCCTTCCGGGGCACACCATGTGTGGGGCCCATCGGGTGCCTGGTTCAGGCAGGTCCCAGGCGAATGCACACTGCTCCTGCCACCGTGGTGCTTCTAGCAAGAGTCATGTCCATCACCATGACTGGCGCTAGGTACTGAGCTGCTCAATAAATGTTTACTCAACAAATGAAATAGAAGGTCCCTGCTCCTGAGGTGGTTAGGAAAGCAAAAATAAGACCGAATCCTCTGTGTTGTCTCTGTAGTGTCTTTCAATTTAACAAATATTGACAGAGCACCTACCAGGTACTGTTCTAGGCACTACAGATACAGCAAGGAACGAAACAGAAAAAAATCTCTGCCTTCACTGAATTGATGTTCTAGTGTATGTGTGGAGTGGGGGTGCAGTAGGCAATGACAGACAAAAACCAAAATATGTAAATTATGTCTTGTACTAGAAGGTGGTAAGTGCTGTGAAGAAAAATACAGCTTCTCTCTTCCTGTTGTGTATCCTGGGGGTAGCTCAAAGGCATATATTCCCTTTCCTGCAGGTTCCAGGGGAAAGGGGGGGAGGGAATGCTAATACTTTCAAGAAACCAGCTGTCCTACAGTGGGATTTGGAAACATATTGCGGGTAAGACTAGGGTGCCTTCCTCCATGGTATCAGGAAACTGCCATACTTAAATGTTAATAATACGTAAGCTTAGAAATAACACATTACCAAAGTTTGCTGGAATGAAGGGTGATGTAATGACAACTAGAAACAGAAAGGGGACTTATTATGGAGTGTATAAAAAGGACAGGGGTACCCCAGCCAGAGAACTGGTACCTGCTTGGTCTGTGGGGACATGTAGTCTTACGTGAGACGAGAGGCAGTGTGCTGCTTCTTGGACGGCAGCTCAGATGGCTTGTCTTGACCATTCTACACTCATATGAAAGTGTGCTTCTTAAACTGAGGGCTGTCACCTTTATTAGAGCCGCTTCACTTAATCACGGAGCTGGCTGAGATCTGCAAAGTGCTGGCCGCCAGCTGGTTGCTGGAATTGAGAGGAAGCTGGCTCATGGTGGCAGAAGTAGGATGAAACAGTAGACATACGATGTCACCAAAAGTTTGGATGAATTTGGGCATTTCCAATAAAGTGGGGATCACTAGCACCACTTGTGGTGCTTTGGGAGGAGAGCTACTCTGTCATCCTAGAGGCCACATCTGCCCTCACCTAATCTTAGCATTCCTGTGGCCTCCAAGGTGACATGGACTATATATAACCAAGGGCCACGGTGGGAAGGGCAGAAGAAAGATGACTGTTTAGGGCTGTGGGAGAAAAGAAAAATAAGGGCTGGTGAGAGAGCAGCCAGACATGGGCCTTCCATTTTCAGAGCTGAGTCTTTCCCCAACCAGAACATATGTCATATTATTCAGTGTGCCTGTGAAGCCTGTCTCCATCACTGAGGCAGAAAAACAGGCTCTACTGTGTTTGAAAGGTCACCCCTGCTTTTAAGTGGTCACCATTAAGCAGTCTGTAGCTCTCTGGCCCACTAACTTCCAGCACTGGGTGTCACTTCCCATGTGTGCAGCAAAATGACCAAGGATGTGAATGTAGGAACACATGTGTGAACAAATACAAGGCTTCACCCTTTGGGAAGCCGTGCAGACTAACAACTGAAGCTGCACCGTGGGCTGGGAAGTCAGACTGCGCACATTCAAATCACAGCTCTTCATTTGGGTAAGGAACCCAATCTTCTAATCCTAAAACTGGGAGAATAATAACCTTAGCTCACAGAGCTGTCATGGAGATGAAATGAGATAAAATGCTTAGCGCTGAGCACACTGCCTGGCACCATGGCACCTTCTCAATTGACATAAGCTACTATTATTACCTACCGGAAACTGTTCTTGCCACCAAAGTGGCATTCACCATCACCCACCTTTGGATAGAAGACATGTTAATCCTCCCTATCTGTGATCACCTCGTCTTCGGTGCTTCCTGTAGCCTCCCAAATGCGCAACACCACAGCAAGAAAGGGACCTCTGAGGATCTGTCGGCCTCCTGCCCTTGGGCGTGACTACACACAACTGCCAGACTTTCCTTGAAAACCTCCTGTTTCAGTCCGTTTAGTGTTGCTATAACAGAATACGTGAGGCTGGGTAATTTACAAAGAAAAGAAGTTTATTTTGCTCATGATTCTGGTTGCTGGAAAGTTCAAGATTGGGCAGCTGCATCTGGAGATGGCTTCAAGCTACTTCAACTCAAGGTGGAGAGCAGAAGGGGAGCGAGCACAGGCAAGAGATCATGTGGCAAGAGAGGAAGCAAAAGAGAAACTGAGGAAGCCAGACTCCTTAACAACCCACTCGCACTAGAGCAAGAAGTCACTCACCCCAGTGGGAAAAGCATTAATCTATTCATTAGGAATCCACCCCTATGACCCAAACACCTCCCACTAGGCCGCACCTCCCAACATTGCCACACTGGAGATCAGATCTCAACATGAAGTTTGGTGGGGACGAATCACATCAAAACTATAGCACCTTCTCTAACACACTCTTCAAAGGCTCCGGCATGAAAACAGATTTTAAAATCTATGCTCACATAAAATTCTCCAACAGCCTGTATGTCTATGTATTTTAAAAAATAAACTAAATTAAGAGCACTTTAATAAAACACAATTCACATATTCTGTATCAGAAGGAACATGTGTCTTTTACCCAGAGTGCCCCAGCTGCTCTCCTCTCTGGGCCTGGGATCACTAATTTATCTATAACGCTGCAGTGAGATGTGTGGCAGCAAGGATGAAACGAGTACTCCCCAGCACGCTAGTCAACTGCTAGCTTTTCAGTAGTAGCAGGATGAGAGCCATCAGAGTGGCACCTGTGGGCACCACCAAGATTGGTGGAGTGAGACCAAAAGCAGAGACTTTGACGCTGCTCTACACTGGATCATGAAAAAGGGCCTCTCACCAAAAACAGCACTGCAGCTTTACGGTTTGATCTAGGAAATACACGGGAGTGACAGGGCCAGTGAGGCTGCAGAGCTGTCACACCAAGGTCATGGTATGAATACAGGCGTGTTCACACTGTGGAGTGAAGGAGCCTGTCTATCATGGGGGATGCTGCAGTGATGTCACCTCTGTTCAGTACTGTTCTCAAAAACTTTTCACCAGCCCCAAAGACATCCTCCTTGGAAGATCCGTAAAACTTGACCTTTGCATAGGGAGGCTGCTACTTTCAGAGTCCGTTGTTAGTGTAAGAGCAAACAGCGTTCCTAAGTGAAAACTTAGAGTAAGAACTGCCCTTCAGCCTCTACACAGCCCTAAGACACAGACCTGCAGGCGCTGTGAGTGGATTCAACAATGCTATCACTGAGCCTGCTAAAAACAAATGGATAAGATCCCAGATTATAAATTCTAGAACATGGTTAGCCTAAATACCGTTCAGCAAGGATTCTATTGGCAAGAAGAATGCATAGAGGTATTTGAGGCCTAGGGATTCACCGTAGCAGAGCTGAAAGATTGGGAAAGAGCTGCCTCAGAGGGAAGTGGCCTGAAGTGAGGCTTAAATCACTTTTGAGAACAGGGCAATCGAGGTAGAAGTCTTCTTCTCTCCCTTCCTCCTAAGGTGTTCAATGTGTAAGGTGCTTAAATAGACCATAAAGGTACAGTTATAGAAAAGGCACACTGATGACCACAGCTGAATGTCATGGGTTACACGTTAGCCTATCCAAGCCAATACCAGGTATTTGCCTATGACACACCGTGCAAAAAACACAAAACATCTGCCTTTCACATGGTTGTTGTTAGTGCAAATAATAAAAGGTGTTTGAGGATAATATTAAAATGATGTCACCAACTTCTGCTTATCCATTCTTCTGGAAAAAAAGTAGGATAGACAATCCAAAATGTCAGATTTGGCTTTGAAATATTTGTTGGCTTACATTAAACATGATCTGTCAGCTATTTCAAAAGTCATTTCAAAGAAAAATTAAAAAGTTGAATTATGACACATTCCCAATGAAACGATCCCATTTTCTCACCTTGGCCTCCCACTCTCAACATGCTGCACTCTCTCACTCCTCTGTGCCTTGGCAGGAATCGTTCACACTGCTTCAGAGCCCTCTGCCTGCTTCTACACACCCAGCCTACCAACTCCGGCTTTAGGTCTCAGCTCAGAAACACTTCCTCTCCAGGGACACTCTTTCTCCTCATGCCCAAGGCAGTCTTAAGACTGCTTTTCCTATGCTGCTTCTGCATACTGAACACATACGCAATGGAATTAACATATTACTTGGTTAAATGAACAATTAATTGGGTTCATGATTTATCTTTCCTGATAGTCTATAAATTCTTTGAGACAATAGGCTGTGTGTTTCTGTATCTGTATCCATGGCATGTCACCACTTGTGCCTAGTACAGAGGTCACAGAATACATATTCACCATATATTTGTGTTTTGGTTGATTGGATAGCAGCTCACAATTTAGACTCAAATATTGCCTGGAATATTAAGAGTCAGTAGTATGGATTTTAAATGACTTTCTTACCCAGTGGTAGTTAATGTGTGGATATTCTAGCAGCTAGAACAGTACTTGGCACATAGTAAGTGCTCAATAAATGTGTTGCATAAATGAATGAATGAATAAATGGATGAATGAAAGTATAAACTATCAATAAAACAGGTAATTAAGTATTGGATTTAAAGAACTATAAAAGGGTTCAAGTAAAGTAAGTATGGTGGGTACTGCCAAATTCAAAATCGAAATATTCCCCATTAGTAGTTAGTGATCTGAGTATAAAATTCTAGGAGAACATATTCAATACTTGCCTTTCAAATAAATGAATAGAGTTACATATTAGTGAAAGGTTGGGATTTTTACCAGATGCTCATGAGTTTCTTTCTAACAGAAATGATTTAGAGTCAGAATTTTCAGCCAAGTGGACCCTTTGTGTATTGAATCGAACAGTCCCAGTTCACATTTCATTCATTCCCTATAACTTTTTATCACTCTCTATTTGAAGACATTCCTGAGAAGGAGGCTACCAAAAGTTACCTAATGATAGAAATGTTTATGTTTACAGCATTGTTACTGATAGTGTGATCCAGGACCAGGCCCATCAGCTCACCTGAGAGCTTGTTGGAAATGCAACTTCAAGGTCCCACCCAGGAACCTGTGTTTTAACAAGCCCTCCACATGATTCTACTGGTGCTGACGTTTGAGGACCTTGGTGTGGAGGTTAGAATCAAAAGTTCACTAGAAGTTCTCCGCACCATGATATAGAATATTACTGTTACCATGACAGGAAAAACTGCGGCTTTCTGTGGGTACTATGGAGATAATGGGAGAGGGGTCCCTAGCTGGTAGGAAGACCTCTGTCTTGGGGGAAAAGCAGTGACTATCCCTGCTGATGATGCACAGTGTTGTGAGAAGTGGAGCAGCCTGGGATGTGCTCGACACACAAAACTCATTTGCTATCATAATTTGGCCCACTCCACACACCAATATTCCCTCAGCCTCAATCCCTCTGGATGGACAAAGTAGTTCTGTTCTGAGGAGGTCTGTAGGACCCATAGCAGCAGCTGGAGTGGCCAAAAGACTGTTCTTGCTTAGAATAAAGAGAATCAAAGTGTCATTTCTGCCAGATTGCCAGACTTTTCTATTTAGCATTAGGTTGACACAGATGGCCTTGTCTGCTAAGGAACTCTGACTTCATCTTCTTCCTCACAGAAGACCAAGGAGAGGCCCTAAGAGAGAAAGAAGAACTGGAGATGAGGACTACACAGCAGGAAGAACTGGTATAACTTCAGCTGCAAGTGTGACCTCTAGATGCCAATGGGCCGGGGTGACATTTATTTCCCCACATCAGGGGTCCTAATCTTGGATAACATTTGTATTTCTAGAGCACCCAAAGAACAAAGATTCCGGATTTAAAAGATGCAAATTAAGTCAAAAGGTGCTTTCCTCTCTCAGTGTGCAGTGAGCCGCCGCTGTCTGCCTTCCCAGAGGGCACCCCAAAGCTTGCATGCTGGGGAGCAAGGTTTAAAGCTCAGGCAGCCTCTCTGTCACTGGCGTTCTTCAAGCACTGTGGGTGAGGAAATGAGAGAGGCAATGTCTAATGATTAGTTCCTTATGGTCCCTACATTCTTGAAGTATATTCTTTACACCCGCTGGAACACATCTGCATTCTTGATAGCAGGATTGCAATATAAGTTCTTTCCCTCTGAGCACTGTCTTTTATTGACACACTAAAATATCCTAGGAGCCAGATTTGCCTTGCACCCCTCCCTCCCGCTGCCACACTCTCCACGCCATTCCTTGTTCTCTTTCTAAGAATGCAATAAACATTTCAGCACAATCTTTTCAATCCACATTATTTATAATATTCTGAACATCCATCGAGCCTGGCTAGAACACTAAGTAATAAATCAAACTTAACAACAACAGAAAAGGGAAGGGGAAAAAGTGCCCTTTGGCTAGGCTAAAGACTGAGACATTTCATTCCCCAAAGGATTTAGTTATGTTAGGAAAAGTGAGATGGGGGATGAGACTCAAGGTTTAGAATGGCATAGACTCAGGAACTCCAATCTATAGGCATAATCATAACTTTGTATAAATCTCAAACAAACTCACCTCTCAGGGGTGTCATGAGGATAAATGAGATACGTGGGAAGCACTCTGAGTGCCTCGAATAAAAGCAACTGGAGCCCGGTTCTCCTTTCTGGGTCGAAAAGGTCATCTTCTTGGAAAGGATTGGGCTAAAAGCCCTCCACCTCTCCTGGAGCTCCAGTCTTTGCTAATTAACATCCCCTCTGTAGGTTTAAATAAGGTGGAGGTGAGCCTTGAAGTGGGGCCCCAGGGCAGGGCCTGGGCAGGCAGGGTGACTAAGGGCAGCCTTGCCACTACGCCCTGACTCAGCTGGCTCAGTTGCCACCGTCCTCAGGGACCCTTCCCTCACTGCTAGCAAGGACCACACAGGCCACACACAGCCAGCAGTCTCTCTGCTACTACTGGGGGATAGGGAGCAGAACTTGCCCCCACCCTTACCACATGGCGCTACACAGGTTTATACAGTTTGACTTTCTCCTCACAAAGAAGGAATCTGGCTCAAGAGCTTGCTGATGATTTCCAAATTTATCTAAACAAGTGTGGAGGCCAGCATAGGCTATTGGCTAATTGCATAATTGGCTCAAGGCCTTTCTGCTTTGGCGATTTCCCTCCCATTCCGAAGTCTCTCATTGGAAATGCAAGCTGTCCAGCCCTGCCACTGAGCAGGCGTGTGTTTACGTGGCTAGACCTCAATTTAGCAGCTCTGTTGGTGTATAGTCTACCATGTTCTGCAGTCTGCTCTAAGTAGTCCCTTTGGACAGTTTCCTGGATAGGAGGTGCTGCTTCTTTTCTGTTCTTGTTGAATGATACCGAATATAAGATTAGAGTAACTGAATCACAACCCATATTTTTATCATTACAGTCTCATGTTGGTTCTGGGGAAACGACCATAACCAGCTTTTGGTCACAAGACTTTTGTACTGAAATGTTAGACAAGAAAGTAACTTTTCTTATTAAAATTCTCAAATTTGGCAATTAATCTAGCTTTACCACTCTACCATTTTACATGTTAACCTCATTTGGTCTTGTTATAGGACAGATAATGCTTTCCTGTTCAGATCTATCACTTGCTTGCTGGCTATGGTGGCAGTAAGATCTCGACTGATGTTCTAGAAGGGATTTGATACCAGCTTCGCTCTTCTCATCCATTCTTCCAATAAATGTCTAAAAAAAACTTATGAGTGATACCCATATTTGTTCAAAGCCTTCAAACATACAATTTCTTTATAATGTCTCTAAGTCATAGAGACCACCAAAATCCTCATTACTGGACTATTAAAGTTAATGATCTGTTTACAACTTCCACTTCTTTTGTTCCTGATGACACAACCATCTCTTTAGCTCCAGCCTATCAGGGCTGAACGGTTTTCCTAGACCTCTTAGGCCCCTTCCTCAGTACATTTCCACTCTCCCTCCAAGCATCCATGAGAACCTCACTCCCTTAGCTATTACCTCCTGGGTGGGACTCTTCTGTCCTCACAACTGCCCCCATCACCTCTGAATACAGGACTGGCCTAGCTGACACAGGGAGTCCGTCACTGTTCTTGGATTCTTCCTTCAGCGCCCTCTCTCTGGTCAATGGACCGCTACCTTTCCCACCCTTACCCACGTACACAACGCTAGCATCTTCTCTTTACTCAGACGTGTAAGGAAGGGTTATTGAGCCCATGGCTTCAGAGCAGACTTCCTGGGTTCATGTCCTGCCTACCATGCCTCCTATCTGTGCAATTATGAGCAAGCCACTTAACTCGTCTGGGCCTCACTTATACAATGGGGATAAAAGTAGTATATATAATGTACTGGGAATAGTTTCTGTAACATACTAAGTGCTCAATACACATTCACTTTTCTTATTATTAAGTCTTTACCAGTGTTGCTTCAAGGCGTGCCTACAGCCCCTTCAAATGGGATCTGTTGTGACCAGAGCTCTGGCTGAGGGGTGAGTCAAGGCAGCTGTGGTTGACACATACCTCTGATGCTGCCCATGGAGCCACAGTGACATGGGCATACAGAGCAAGGTCAGCAGACCCACAAGCTGGCCAGCAGCCTTGGACCCATTTAGCCCAGCAGCAAAGCTGAGCTGGATAAGCACATTCTCTTCTCTGGAGTTCAACTAGGAAAGAAGGGGCAATGTGGGTTTAACAGGTCTACCCTGGTTCCTAACAATAGGAACAAATGTCCTTAGAATAAATCTACCTTTTTTGTGGAAATATGAGTGACTCTGTTTGTTTTCTCCCAACCAAAAGATACCCCAAAGGACAAAAATTTAATTAATATATATCTCACGCTACCAATATACATGCTTTAAACAAAGAATAGATTTTGACTAAAGGAATACATTTCTATTTGCAAAATTTGGGTTCATCAGCAAGATGGTTGGAAGGCTTTCCATCACTTCTGAAATTAGACCCTTCAGACCATCAGTGAGATATTTAAGACATGAACAAAATTAGTTTCAGTCAGAGTCACTTTTTAACATCCACGCCCATTTCCAATCTGTATGCTTCAGTGTTGGTAGGTTTAATGGGGATGAAAATGTCCAAGTCTTAAGGTGAGTACAGAGCACACTCTTCTGGTTAACTTCGTTGTCACTCTGGAGAATGCTCCTACCACTGTTGCTCAGATGAGAAGGCCTGAAGCTCTCTGGAGCACAGGGTGTGTGGGTGCAGGTATCAGGGAAGGAATGGCTGGAATGACAGCTGTGGAAGGTTAGTGAGGGCAGCATTTAAATGGCTCATGATGGGATCTAGGCTGAGCAGGGAAGAGAAGCCAGTCAGCCTCTATTCATTGCTAATTCACCCTGTGCCAGGTACCATATTAGATGTTGGGAATACAACGGTCAAGATGGATATGGTATCTGTCCCCAAGCAACTTACAGGCTAATGGGGAAACAGACATTCAAATACTCACACAATGAAATAATTACAAATCAAGTGCTAAGAAAAAATTAGACAAGGTGCTATGAGAGAGCTCCTTAATGAGGTCATCAGATATGGCCCTTTGAGGAGGTGGCCATTTGAGACCTGAAGGTGAAGTTGGGCAAAGACCATTTCAGCCAGAGGGAGCCGGGAGCACAGGGCACTTGGGGATTCACGAGATGGAAAGAAAGCCACAGTGGCTAGCTCTGGCTAGTGGGAAGGAGAGAAATCAAGATAAGTTTGGTGAGAGAGTCAGGGCTAAGTCCTGCAGGGCTTTGGAGGCCATGAAAAGGAGCTGCTTTCAATCCTAAGTAGAAGGGAAGCTACTAATGAGTTTAAGCAGGAAGAGGCAACATCTCACTTATGTTATATGGTCATTTATGCCACTGTGTGGAGACTGGACTGGCGGATACAGTGTCCAAGACATTTTTGAGGGAACTATCTCAAAGAACCATTAGAGAGAACTATCATAGCATCCAGGTAAGAAGGTGACATGGAATAGGGTGGTGGCAGTGGAGATGGAGGGATTTGAAACATATTTTAGGATAGAATTACCAGTGCTTCCTTCTGGATAAGAATGGGTGGCTGTGGTGAGAGAAGAAGAGGAAGCAAGATTTCTACCTTGAGTAACTGGGTCAGTGGAATGCCATTTACTAAAATGGAGAAAACTAGGTGGTTCTGGATATGCTGCAGGGAGATTTAAGTTGAGATATCAAAAACTGGTTGGATGCACAGTATAATGGAACTCAGAAGCAACTGACAGAGGCCAAAGAGCACAGAGAGGAAAGATGATGGAGGTGCAGGGCAGCAGCGGTGGGAAAGCAGCAGCAACAGCAGCAGGAAGTTAGCGCAGGGTAGGTAGAGGGACGGAGCGCCAAGGTTGGGGACTTCCAAGACTAGGGCCTAGGGTTGGTGAAGGTGGACTGAGAGGGCAGTGTCTGGCCCTGCCACTGTCTGCTGAGGACATGAGCAGAAGCAGCAGCAGCAGCTGCGGCAAGCACATATGGAGAACTGCTACGCGGCACACACTGTGCCTTCACCTTACACACATCGTCTCCGAAGCCCAGAACAACGCTGTGAACTGGTCTTACCACCTTTATCATCATCGTCATCGTTACTGTTATTATCATTATTGTTGAACCTGAAGCTCAGAAGCATTAAGCAACTTATCTAAGGCTTGTGCTGGGCCTAGGATTTGAACCCAGGTTTGACTAACTCCAACAGTCATAGACATAAAGAGTTAATGATAAAGTTAAGACTCTAAGTACAAAAGAACTAAGAGTCCTAATAACACACTTCCAAAGCATCTTCTCTGCCTCCACAGCCAGTTGCCCAGTTCTAGACTGGACTGCCATGGATTTCTCAGTGTCTTCCCTACCACAAGACATCCCCCATGTCAACAGGTCTCCCTTTCACTGCTCAAGTCAGCCCTCTTAACAGTGAACTCAAAAGCTTAACCACATCTATTCCTTGGTTTCCCTTCAAGAACCAGAGAAGACAAAATTATTATCTGCAGGTAAGAATGCCTAACCTGGTAATAACAAAATAACCACAAAAAACCAATTTTAACTAAAGTAAAGAGGTTAGTAAAAAACATCAATAAATTTCAACCATTTTCTTATAAACCAGTTATAATCAATTAGAAAAAAAATGAAAAAAAAATTATTAATAACTAAGCTAATGAACAGGGAGCAAAGGAATTAATAAAAGTGGACAGGACTGATATTTTGAAAATTTCACTTTGCCGAGGAACATAGAGGAAAATTTGAATAGAGAGACATACCATATTTCTGGATGGGAAGACTCAGTACTCTGTGCATGTCAGTTCTCTCCCCGTTAATATAAACTTTTGATTTAATTTTAATAAAAACAGCAACAGGATCTTTCAGGAACTTGCCAAATTATTTTGAGGCAACTAAGACTAGTTCCATTTTGCAGATAAGGAAACTGAAGCTTGCAGAGGTTAGGGAAGTGAGATCTAAGGAAATTAATGTGGAGGCACAGAATATTAACAACTGCATAGATGTTGGATGCAGAGTTATGTGGGGACATGTGGGGGTTGGAGACAAGAAAGAGAGTAGATCACGGAGGGGTCCTAGGTGTTGTCCCGGGCAATGCAGAGTCTCTGAAACGTCCTAGCAGGGAGAAGGGATGGCAGAAGCTCCAAAAGGGTAGCTCCCCCTGGCTTCAAGGGGAGAATGGATTGGCTGGAGCAGAACTGAACACTGGGAGATGAGTTAGGAGACAACAGGAGTAATCCAGAAGACGACAGGGAGCTGAAGTCAGACTGAGGTAGTGGGAAAGGAAAAAAGTGTGTGGTTCCCACAGACCCTAAGGAGGTGCAGCCAACGAGAACTGGCATCAGATGGGATGGGGGCTGAGTGAGAAGGAACAGGTAGGGATGATTACCAGGTATTTGGCTTGAGGAACTGAATGGCTGGTGGTCTTGCTCATCAAAATAGAAAACAGAGAAAGAAAAGCAGGGCTGGAGAAGATCACAAGCCCAGTTGTGGACATCTTAGAATTTCTGTAAGCAAGTTTTGACAGCACAATATTTGCTCTTCTTCCATCGGGATTACAGCAAACTTGTCTTTTGGTAGCAAGCCATTGGGGGAAATTCTTCTGTTTTGGTAGGAGGTTGGGTGCAGACTTACATCTACTTTAAGTATCCTAAATGTGAAGCACATACGGTCCCTTGGAATGATGATAAAGTGTTAAAAGGCTCAAGTGGTAGAGGTCTCCCCAGCAAGGCTCTCCTGCCCCCACGCTTCCACCGCAGGACATGTCGGACACCACTTCTCTATCCCCTCTACCCCAAGACTCCCAGATATACATTTTATGTTTTTGCACATTTGATATTTTAAAATTGGTACTGACTGACATTTTCTTACTATAATCCCTCCTCTTTGACATCCTAGAGTGCATTCCTTCATTCACTATCTATTTCTTCAAACATAATATTGTATCAAAGTATGGTAAGAAAGTTCTCAACAGAAAGGCATGTAACTGGAAGCCATCCTTTTAATTAATGAAACATTAGTGCTTCCAGGTGTCTGTTTTCTTCCTATATAACTATCCACACCACCTTATAACTTACCTTAGCTATTTATCATAGTGTTAAGACAAAGGTCAGCCAGAGGAAAGCTAGGCTTTTTCTCCATTAGATACTCTGCTGAGCAATTCACATGGTCAAGAAGGGCAGAACTGAGATGTGTCTGCTCATCTGGTGGAAGCATACCCAATGAAAGAAAAGTTCTGAGAGGAGACACTCAGGCAAGAGTTAAACTTACAACTCGGAATACATGAAATGAGAGGGTAGCTTTACAGAGATGCATCTCTTTATTTTTTCTTTACCAAAGCTGAAGAACTGTCCATATCTGTCCTTTAGCAAATGGAGACCTACATCACTAGCACAGGTTGGGTGGAAAGTCAGGAAGCAAGAGAGTTTATGCACTTGTTGTAGAACCTAGACAGGGATCTCAAGGGATGAGTGAGTCCAGGAAACCTGACAGGCATCCTCAATAGGACACAATTACAGTTACCAAAACTGATGTGACCCCTACTGATTAGGGTCTAAGAGAATCTATTACATGACGCTCACAGGACTGTGCATAGGAACTTCCGAACCTCTTGCCATCAAATAATATCTTTACTCTGACAAAATGCTGTGGATAATTAGAAATTATTTTTCTTAAATGTAAGGGATTTTTTCCTTTCTAAGAATATGAGGGTACTTCAAAAAGCTTGTAGAAGAATAGAATAATATGAATAATAGAAAATACAATAATATGAATCTTGCCATGAACTTTTTGTAGTACCCCTGTGTTCAACCTTCTGTTTGAAACAGAATTCTCAGAGTTTTCATGTCACTGTGGTTAAAGTATAAACTCAAGAAAAGTATTCATCACGCAAACTTGGAATGTGAAGCTTTGCAATAGATGAAATGATATTCTTCACATTTAATAAGCTTAAACTGTGTGCATCTTCTCAAAAACAGTTTTTTAAACAACTAAATGTTCCTAATGACTTTAGTCTCTGTAGGTTATAGTTTGTTTTCATTTTCTGGAATTATTTTATTAACCAAACAAAAAATTATTATAGTCTATTCAGGAAAGTCTGATGGAAACTGTAACCTGAATAATATTCAAGGATTTTCTTTTGAAGCCGAAAGCCAGCAATTACAGTACTGGAAAAGGCCATTTTACTATGGTGCATTTCCTCAGGAGAGGAAATGATTTTTGAGAATACTGAAACCTTTTTCATTCTAAAGCAGGCTAGCAACACCTGTATACAATCTTTCTAGACAACAATAAGACTTTTCTGAGGTTTCATGTCATGACCATTTAATTTAATAGCTTTGAGAGTTTAAACAGGACACTAATACCTCAGTTAACTGGCACAATCGGTGAACTGGGATTCCAGTTAACTTAATTTTTCCATCAACTAATAGCAACCCATTTATGCAATAAAATTTCCTCAGCAGGATACAGGGGATCTGGACAGCTCTTTTCAGGTATGTACAATTGTATGGTTTGTCTCTCAGTTTTACATTTTTCTGGAAAAATCAGCATTTCGCCTTGCATTAATCTTCAAATTAATAAACCAATAATCAACCACATGTAAGAAGGCTCACTGAAACAAACAAACAAAAAGGTTATGTTCAACTCTTGTGGTCTTACCTAAAGAAAATAAACCTAGAGAGAAAATTAAATATTCTCTTCCCAATTCATGCAGCATTCACTTAACGCGCTAGGCACTGACCTGTATCCAAATGATACAGAAATAAACAATGCATGTTTTCCCGGACCTCAGAAGCTCACAGTTTACATATGGATGAAGCAGAAAACCTCAGAAGATATGAGAAATGACAGTTGTTTAAAATTTTTTCTTTAAAAGTATATAAAGCTACTCTTATTTTGGAAAGCCAAGATAAATGAAACATACTTTTTGAAATAATCAGTGAAAAGAAAATAAATTTAAAGTGGCCTCTAGATGTTTTAAGCAGCAGAATAATAAGGATTGACTTTATACCTAGACTTCAACTTAGCAGAATTAGGAAGCTTCAAAAGTTCTTAGAAATGTAACAGGTAAATGGATAAAATTAACCTAAAAAAGTTTCTGATTTGACTTGCTTGGGGCCCAAAGAGCCTAGGTCCTTCTCAGTCTCTCCCCTAGTTTTATGTTTTAATTAACAGATGAAAAGATTTTCAAAGACATGGGTGAGGCTTCGTTCATTTCCTCTGATGGTTTCCAGCAGGCATCCTTGGCCTTAGAATCTTAAGTTTTCTGGAATACTAGGTTCTATTCTCCGAGCTTCCCAGGCCCCACCGCCATGGAGATTCTGATTCAGTGGTTCCGGGATGGGGCCCAGGAATTTGTATTTTTAGCAAGAACATCATGTAATTCTTATCATCAGGGAAATCTGGAAAATATGGATCTGGATAATATGATCTGCCTAAGAATTACAAGTTGGGGGTGGTACTTGGAGAGAAGAGCAAATTCCCAGGCCCCCAGCCCCAGATAATCAGGTTCAGTAAACCTGAAATTGGGCTCAGGAATCTGTACTTTTCATGAACACCTCAGGCAACCTCTGGTTGACAGACACATTGTCCTTGGTGCTGATAAGCCACCAAACTCTATCCTGAATGTGCTGTATATAAAATAACCAGAATCAGGAGAAACCAGTATAGAGGTCTAAAGTAGGGATGAAAAACGAGGGGTATCCGGGATACTTCTATCTACCTGGGGCCCCAGACTGCTTAAATGCAGCAGTCCCTGATCTGACCTAGATGGGCCATTTCTCCAAGGCCTGCCCCCAGAAGCCAGGGTTAAGCCCAAAGCATTATGAACAAGATGCCCGTCTGACTATAAGAGACAGATCTAGGGTGCCTAGCAATGCACTCCTGGCAGTCTAAAACAGTGATCAACTTGGTTAAATAAAAACAAAGTGGCAAAACGTCTTTTGGAATAGTTATGTTCTGGTTATATCATGCCTGAAAATCGCAAATGAAACTACTACATGTACCATCGCCTGGTCATAAATGAACACACTGTTTACTACAAATTCTGCTGAAATAAACCTGTCTTCACATACAGTTGCTAAGGCACTTGTGCTAAGAAAAACAAATACTTTAAAGACAAACAATACCTTCACATTTTCCCTTCAAAAGTGACTAATTTACTCAATACTTCTGAAAAGTTATAATGAACTTCTCCTGGAATCCCCATATTACTGCATTTCGTACTTGCCAATAAGTATACGAACTTCTGTGGAAGTGCCAAGGGAAATATAAGACTTGGTAAGGCTAAAAAAGGCGGGGGGGGGGGGGGGGCAAGATCATAAATGGAATGAAAAACTCCACTTGAATGCGTCCCCATGAAGTTGGTCTACATTTCATCCAAATGGTTGAACTCCAAAAGCACCTCAGCAATTTAGCTGTCTTGATTTCAAACTCCTGCTCACATGGCTCAAATTTGCAACTTAAATATTCAGTATGAAAACAAAGTTATTTAACTGTTAGCACAAGATTCTTCTCCAAAAGAGAGAAGGAAAGGAACATGTTTTGGCCCACACACATGCACTGATCTTTGACTTCTAAATATCAGTGCACAACACACAATTATTTTGGCTTTGGAAGACTATACTGTCTGCTATGTTGGGGTGGGCAGTAACAAAAAAATATTGTCTTGAGCACTGCCAGAGCTGACGATTTTATGCATGTATAGTACAAGCGGTTCTTTTTCATTCTGGGAAGAAAAAGCACTTAAAAAAGGTTTGGTGGGAGGCTTTGCAGCGGTATTTCACCTCAATACATCTTTCAAGTTTGATAGCTTGTAAGCTCACGGCTTTGGTTCTCGTCTTCAACCTTCAGACAACTCTAAGCTGTCCACAGCAGCTGCAGAGGCCAAGGCTTTAAATGAAATAAAGAAATAATTGCTTCAGGGAACAAAGGGAAGGAAAAAAGCCCTGTTAGCTGAACTACGTGGCCCCTGGGGATTGTGTGTGGTATGTATTCCTGATTAATATTGTTCAGTGTGGTAAAAAGGAATCCCTGAATGATCCCAGAGAATCAGAAAAAGTGTGATGTGGTAGAGAGAGCACGGGTCTCAGAGGTATGCCTGGGTTCACACTGCAGTTTTGCCACTGGTCAGCTGCGTGACCTTGCCAAGGGGCCTTAGCCTCTCGGGATCTTCATTCCTTATCTGCGGCAATACAGGGTTAATAACACTACCCACTTCACGGGGCTGTAATGAGATCTGGAGGGATGATGTATGTCCCGTACAGATTTCGTTACACACGGCAAATTGAACATCATGGTTATCTCTGCCCCCTCCCAAGACTTTACCTAAATGGGGGAAATGTTATAAATCCATACACCGTGCCCCCCTCCCCAAAAAAAGGAGAGAAAATAACATCAATCAGATACGGCAATAAAAGGGTGGAAGATAGAAAGTAAACAAATAGGTTATAAGTGACATATTACAGTAGATGATGAAACGTAAACAACTGATTGGGGGTAGAGCTGGGAATCTACAGCAGGAAGTGGATGGGTACACTAGTTGCCCACAAAGGCTCAGGGGTGGGAGGCACTGGGTACTTCCGAAGGTGGGACTAAAAGCAGTGGGACTGGTTAAAGACTATGTGAGGACCAGTTCCACCCCAAAACCCCTCCGCCACCAGGCAAACTACATCTGCCCTATCCTCTCGGGAGAGAGGTTTGCAAGAGACACTAGACCAGAGGGGCCTGAAACCTGGGGACAACAGGCACAGAAGGAGGAAGGGATAAGTAGGGAGATTAAATCCAAATTTTTATATGTGATGGTGAGCACACTGCCCCTTCTCCTGTTAGACTCCCAGACACTTACAGCCCAGCCTCCACTCACCAGGGGAGGCTACTGGGCTCCTCTCAGTAGAAAGAGAGTGACCGAAGAGAAGAGACCTACAGATGCTAATGTTTGGGACCCGCAATAAAATGACTAGGTCCTTCCCTGTCTCATAATCCTTCTGTGAAATCTACAATTCAATGGACCTTACCCGTGCCTATGGAACTTTCATGTGTCTGTTTAGTCTTCAGTCTTAAACACTGATGGGTAGCCAAGCATCACTAGTCTTTTGACAACAGAGAAAAACAAAAAAAATAAATAAATAAAGGAACAGCCCCCCCCCCAAAAAAAGCAGAAAAAGAAATTCAGTGAAAAGATACAACGCACAAAACAAGAAAACTTCAAGGAAATAATAATATTATCAGAGAGATAAGAAAACATTTTATATCTATGAAACTAGAACAGAATAATAGTTAAAAATTAGAAAAGAAAGCCTAGGAGTTAAAAAAAAAAATAAGACAGCAACTCAATAGAAGGATTTTAACATGTAATTGAAAAAAATGTCCCAGAAATGAAAAAGAGAGAAAATAATAAAGAAATTACAGAATTAAACCAGGAAGCCCAATATCCAACTAATGGGTATACCAGAAGGAAAGAAGAGAGAAAACAGAGGAGATCATTATTAAAGCTATAAGAAAAATATTCAGAACTGAAGGACATGAATTTCCAGACTGAAGGGTCCACAAAGTACATAACACTGTAACAGGGCGCAAGGAGTAAGTTATTCTAAGGCCTTCTGTGTGAAATTTAGAATACCAGGGCCAAAGAAAAGCTCTTAAAAGCAAAATAGGAGATATAACGAGGTTCAGGAGTCGGAATGGCACAGGACTTCTCCATATCACACTGGAAACTAGAAGACAACGAACCATGCCTTCAAATTTCTGAGAGCAAATTGTTTCCAACCTCTAATTCTATATGCAGCCAGTCAATCGACTGCAAGGCGGAGAATAAAGATATTTGCAGACATGCAATATAACAAGAAATTTACTTCTCAGGTACTTTCTCAGAAAGCTAGGAGAAGATGTGTTCCATCACAACAAGGGGATCAATCAAAAAAGACAGTGAGTTCCAGAAAAGAAGCTCCAACAGATGAGAGAGTGATGGAAAGTCTCAAGAAACTCCTAAAGAGAAGTCTGAGCACAGTGGAGGTACAGACCTACAGAGCTACCAGTTCCAATTGGAACAGAAGGATGGGGACTCCAGGGGGGCTGACCCCCAAGGAAAATATAAAAAAGATAGATCTGATGTGGTTTGACCACATCCACACAAATTTCTTAGCTCTGTAGTAATTTAGGGCAAGAACTATGATAAGCAAAGAGAAAAAATGACAGTAAGTCTTATGCGATATGAAATCTTGTAATAAGAAAGGAAATCTAATTATAGTAAAATACACAGCTCAGTTAATAATGTTGATACAGTCAAAATGAAAATGCTGAGTAATGATTTAACAATTGTGATTAACTCTAAGCACAGGTGGAGAAGTGTGAGTGTGTGTGCCTATGTGCGTGGGGGAGGCAGAGGGTAGGAAGTTAAGAGATTACATCTAAGATTGCAAGCAAATCAAGTCACATTAGCACAAGCATATTGCTAAGGGTTGAATATCTGTCCCCGCCAAAGCTCACACTGGGAGATTGATTCCCAATGTGGCAGTGTTAAAAGATATGGCCTTGAGAAACAATTACACTGTATAATGTTGAATATACTAATGATCCTGATTTGAGTATCACCTATTGCACACAGGTATTGCTATTCAACTGTGTACCCCACAGATATGCACAATCTACTATGTTACAATAAAAATATATAACTAAAAATGAAATGAAAGGTTTTACAATTAATAAAAAGCATAGCAAGCGAAAAATAAATAAGTATAAAAAAACAAAACAAAGGTGGGGCCTTTAAGAGGTGATTGAATCATTAGGATTATGCTCTCATGAATGGATTAATCCATTCACGGAGTAATAAACTAGTGGTTTAATGGGTTATCATGGGTGTAGACTGGTGGCTTTATAAGAACATGAAAACCCTCTGGCCATTCTTGCCATGTGATACCCTGTGTTGCCATGGGACTCTGTAGAAAGTCTTTACAAAAAAGAAGGCCCTCACCAGATGTGGCTCCTGGACCTAGGACATCCCAGCTGCCAAAACTGTGAAAATAAATTTCATTGCTTTATAAATTACCCAACTTCAGGTATTCTATAAGCAACAGAAAATGGACTAATACACATATTATTTAGAAATAAGAAAGTAAAACCCAGAAGGGGCACTTGAAAGAGTTGAAAGCACTTTCTTTGGAGAGCAGGATGTGGGGGAAGGAGGAGGGAACAAGTAACTCTTGCTTTCTGTTCCTGGTTTTGAAATATACCCTGTGCTACTATTTGTCTTTTTAAACTATGCGTAGACATTCTTTTGACTCATCCCCAGGACAGATTCTGTGGTAAACACTGATCAATGTGGATTGGCCTGCAGATGGAGAGCAAGTGTGGGGCGGGATGGGGTGAGGGTCACCTGCATTTGAACCTTATGGAACGAGCAGGTACTGGGTGCAAGAGAAAGGAGAGACATGTCCATTATGCTCTCCCCTTGGCAGCCGCAAGCACATGTGCCTCTGTGTGCGTGCACACGCACACAGACTTTCAATGATTGAACAGTTCATTCATCATAATATGACTCTCCCAGGTGCAACCAAAACTGCACTTACCTCCTTCCCAAAGGCAGAACAATCTCAAATCACATCTTGCTACTGTATACAGAGGGAAAGTCACAGGGCCTCTGTTCTACAAGTTCCAGATCTCTGGTTGATGGCCATTCCTCTCAGTCCAGTTCATATGTAGTTCTCCATCTTACAGCTAAATAATTTAGTCATCTCCAATACATCCAATATACACCCATAGGTGAAAACCCTGATGATGCTACTAAAAGTTCCCATTCGGAAAAGGGGAAATGGGGAATAGCAAACACTGCTTACCAGTGCAGAGCACACTGTCTTCCTCTTGGGCTGGTATAACTTTGTCCCCTGGGAGGCTCCTGTCTAGTGTCCTCTGCTGAGGAGGACACCTCTTTGGGGGTTTCCTCACTTTACCTAAGTCAGCTTCCAAAAGAAAATGCTGCACAGCCATGGTGAATATGGAAACAAATTCTGGCAAGAAATGAGGATTCCACCAAATCAACAAGTAGTATCAATCCAAACAAATGGTGCTATCAACCAAATGGAGAGAGTTGGTGTGTGTTCTTTAAAAATCACCATAGAATTATATGCTTCAATTAGTGTGTCAAATATTTAGTACCAGGAAAAAGATTGACTTTCTTAAAAAAGTATTTTTCTTTCCTATTAGATATTATCATTATGTCATTTGATATTATCATATTACCCTTTTTGTGTTGGTTTTCCAGGATTCTGTTCTTTGTGCTAAATTTAATGCTCAAACATGGGATTAGTTAAAGGATTTGATATATTCTATTTATGTCTCCTCTACATTTAAACATTTTCTATTTCTTCTTTAATAGCTTTGAGATTTTATATATACATCTTTTACTGTAAGCTTCCCCATGTCCTCTTTGGAATCCATAGGTTATAAATTACAAATGAAATCTATCTTGGAATAGAAGTTAAACTATCTTTGTAAACTTTGCTCTACAAGATTCTTAGAGACTGCAGTGGGGGAAGAAGTGGGCTTTGGATAGTCTGCAAGCCTTGCTAGGCAGTCTTCATTGCTTGCTACTTTATGCAAGTGTGGGTCTGCAAGCTAAACTCCATGAACTTATCCATTTACTTATGCTTTTGTGTATATTTTGCTGTTGTTCCAAGGAAAAGTTCTTTTTGAACATCCAGCCTTGCTTTGATTGAACTAAGGGGAAGTGGGATTGTTTTTCTCATATGTTTACGTGTTCATGAAGGTTGGATATGGTGTTACCAGCTAACCAGACCACAACTAGAATTCAGGAAGTAGCCATTAGAGCTGGGGGCAGAGGCACTGTGAATCCAAGAGGTACAGAACCTCTTGGTGGATGGATACTGTCCCTGCCCACTGGTCAATCCCTGCCCACAGGTCAAAGAAAAATATCAGACAAACAAATGCACACTAAATGTGTGAATCTCAAAAGGGTAGAGCAAAGGGAACTTAAAGGTCAGTGACACAATCACAATCACGGTGCCAGTTGGTGGGGCTTCAGCGTTTACTGGCTTTGGAGACTCACCCTGCAGCTTAGGCATGTCACCACCGTGTGGTGGGAGAGAGAGTAACAGGCATATGCAACCAAGAGGGTTCCCAGTTCAGAGATTTAGCGTGTTTTTCCAAGCCACGGCTTGGAACAAAAATAGAATCTGTTTATTAAACTTGTCTCTTTCATAACACAACACAGACTTCAGAAAGATAACCTTATGGCAGACAAAACAGACAGAAAGCACTCGTGTATTTCTCTAGCTACCTGCTAACCTCCAGCCTGCTTTATTGGGAAGAAGTTTCCTCCTCTCACCTCCAGATAAAAAGCACCCCCCTTCTTAACGTTGGAGTTGAACCCCTCTGGCAGCACAGCTCACAATTCTGGTGCTGGCTTACCAGGGCTTGCAGAGTCATCTCCCTCAATTACCCCAAGCTGGCCTGGAAGCAGCAGACTTTCCTTTTGAGCCAACAAAACTTCCCCTGACTGTTCTTGGGTTCTTTTTCAGAATTATGCTCCCCAGTTCCTGTGCCCCAAATCCTCATATACCACTAGATCTTCAAAGGTCACGCCTTCCACCCTCTCCCCAAACACATGGCCTTACACCTGCCAGCAAGCAGACTCTTTGGACACTATTTTCAAGACAGATTAAAGCAACCTGACAGAATATGGAACAAAACATGAATGTGTGATAGCTTTCTTCATCAGTATTGGCTGGTTAAGCAAACTTAAATTCAATTCACTAACATTAGTGAATTGGGTCAAATCGCTAACTAACCATGAAAGATAGTAGCCATATACTTCCATGTATACTGGCCAGATAGAGAAAAATAATAAATACTGAGCACTTACTATGTGCCAAGCATTGCTCTTAGAGCTATACATGTTATAACACATTTAAATCCTCACAAGTATCCTAATATTAGGCAGATGCCATCAATACCCTTGGTTTTCAGGTAAGGAAACAAAACAAAGGGATGTCAAGGTCACACATCTGATAAGTAATGGAGCTGAATTCCAACCTAGAAAATCAGACCACAGACCCTTTGCTGTAACTGCTGTACTACACAGGTCCCCAGGGAAGCCTACCCTCTGATTAGGTTAGGAAGGCTTTGCAGGAGGTCTGGAATTTTAGAGACTACTTTTTAAAATTAGAACATTATAACTTGGGCTTGGGAAAAGGACAGTTTAGGTTCATGAGGCAGCTTCGGAGAATTTTCAAAGACCAATAAGGTCCTTGGGTATGTAACTACTGCGAGATAGGAGATGTGAGAAGGTCCAATGATCTACCTAGAAAACATTAGTATAAGAATAAAATGTTATAATTAACTTTGAAATGAATATTGTGCTTTGTACTTTGTGAAGAACCTTTATATATTTATCAGTTTTGAGCTTTGCAGTAACCCTAGAATGTCATGTTTGCTTAGCTTTTTAATTGGTCACAATTTGTGGTCACATGTCTTATTTTCTCTCTGTTACACATGAAGCAGGTGATGAAGATTCTGTGCCCTGGCCCACAAGTGGACTAGCATTTGTGTCTTCTGACTTCTACGGTAGCACTGTTCGCCACCACATCTTGCTAACTTGACGCCTGGGTCAGCAAGGAATGACTGGTGAGAGAGCAGCACAACACAAAAAATGAGACAGCAATTCTGGCTCCAGGGGAAAGGGAGAGAGAACGCACGTGTTCTGAGCCCTTGCTGTATGCAAAACCCTAGGCTGGGCCAGGGTTTTGCATACAGTAAAACAGAAAATTTTTTTTTGTTTTACTGTATGACTCAGAAGAGCCAGAGACAGAACAGAATCATTGAGAGAGAAGACGCCTGCACGGAAGGCCACTGCTGCTTCTCCATCATGAACAGCTCTGGATGACGGTGGAACATCTACACCAGGCATTTGATCAGCAAGAGTTTTGGCAGTCTTATGCTCTTTAGAGCAGACATCAAGCAGCATGCTGGAAACACTGAATGGCTACTGAAAGACCTCCTGGGGCAGGGAGAATGCATAGGAAAGGACTCTTAGAAGAGCATGTGCAGAGGGAACACAAGGTACCTCAGAGATGAAGCATAAGGAGGAAACGGGAGGCCAAGGATCCCTGGGTGTTGGTGAATGTTATTGAAGCTCTAATGCTGAATGTGACTTATTTGTAGATAGGGGCTTTAAGGAGGCAGTGAGGTTAAATGAGGTCATAAGGGTGAGGCACTAATAGGACCGGGCTGGTATCCTTACAAGAAGAGGAAGAGACACCAGAGGGCTCTTTCTCTCTCTGCAACACACAGAAGAAAGGCTGTGTGAGGATACAGCAAGAAGGCAGCTGTCTGCACACCAGGAGAGAGGCCTCACCAGAAAACAATCCTGATGGCATCTTGATCTTGGACTTCCAGTCTTCAGAACTGTGGGAGAATAAATTTCTAAAAAGCCACCCACTCCGGTACTTTGTTATGGTAATCCAAGCAGACTCATACAGTGAGCCTTGGCCTTGCCACCCCCCTGGCCCTTGGCCAGTACTTATTCCTCTTTCAAAACTCAGAGTCACCTCTTCTGCGAGGTCTTTCTCATCCATCCCAGCTACTTCCTCCTGATGCCTCCATTCTACATGGAGAGATCTTATCTTACAACTCATAACACTTACTGACTTAATTTTTTAAGAACATACGTCTGTCTTGCCTCTATTAGACTCTGGGCCCCTTGAAAGAAAAGATTATCTTATCAACTTTATAGTCCTAGTCCCTGGCATGCAGCAGGCATTTAATAATTGTTTATGGACTAACTGAAGAAATAAACAGGTTTAGGATATTCATCTCAAATATGTGCATTAGTGTAAGTGTTATGACATGTTTTATTCACTCATTTAGTCAACTGTCAAGAAGTAAATCATTTGGAGGGGGGGAAAAGTAAATTGTTGAAAGAGAAGACTGAAAATAATACGAACATTTCTAGATAATGAAGAAATGACAAAAAGTAGGACTAGCTGTGTGAGAGAACACATGAGAATCATGTGCCATGATTTTAATTGGCTGTAGACACTGGGGGCGACGTGGGCTCCAAAGTGAGACAAACGTGGTGGCTGAATCCTGCTTCTCCTCATACTAGTTAGATGACTTCAGACAAGTTACTAAACTTCTCTGGGCTTTAGTGACCTCATCTTCTTCTTATTTTTTTTTAACATACATTTTACTGAAGTATAACACACATATAGAAAAGAGCACAAGTTGTTAAGGGAAGAGCTCCATGAACTTACTAGTTGCCTTATCTGGTAAATGGGGATAATAATAATATTTGTCATGGGGTGGAAGGGAGGGAGCGGGGGTTAAATGTCATGATGCTTGTGAAGCATTCGGCATGCTGCCAGTGCTGAGTGAACCTCCATAAATCTTAGCTCTCATTCATTTATGTCTCCTCATTTAATTGCGGTTCCCAACTTGATCACAGATGTCCAAACCTTATATAATTTTGCATATAGCCTGGTGGTATATGCCCAGATTTTATTTAAAAAAAAAAAAAAAGTGAATACTACTCCCAGTGCAGTTTAGTGAATACAGAAATTCACCTTGAGAACTGAGTATAAGAATCTCATTACTGCCACCTTTCCTGCCACTCCAGTTTTATGGAGTGATCCTTCATCCATTGAAAATGTGAAGTAAGCTTAGAGTTATAAGCAAGGCTAAAGGAGGCAATAGAACAGATTTGGAAAATTTTCTTTGGTTGGTACAAGAGAGAGAGAAAAATTTTAATTTCAGTGTTTGTCACTTCTCATACAAGATGAATAGAGGCCATGGCTCCAGGGCCAAGCAACAGCAGGTGATCAATAAATGTTTGTTAGCCAGGGACACAATCAGAGGCACTTTCTGAAAGAAGCACAGTTTGGGACCCCATTGCATATTAAGCAGCATTTCTATAAACAAAGCTACCTCCATGTACCCAACAAAGTCAGACCCTGCGGTCAGCTAAATGGAAATAACCTGAAGAGTAAAAAGAAGCCATTTCTGCTCCCAAGTGTCTTCCCTGCACAGGTTCTGGATGCCCAAAATTCCACCACTGGTGGATTCTGGTTTGCATCACGGTCATCCTCTTCCTCTGTTCCTATTTGAGATAGAAATGTCACTGGCTGGAAAAATACTTTTTGTCCCCAATATCCGAGCATGAATGAACTCACAGGAGTCCTTTGCTCTTGAACAGAAGAGGGTGGACAGCTAAGCTACCCAGTGACTGAAGGAAGAGCAGATGTGAGTAAGTGTAGGAGTGGGAGTTGGCAGGGGGTGGAATTTTCCGACTTCTGTACTTTTGCCCAGGGCCAGCCCTGGAACTGACTGGCACAGCAGAGAGTTCCTGGCAATAGAAAGGCTGATGGGGAAACCAGTCTGAGTTTTCCTAAGTGGCCTTTCAACATGTTCCTCCCACTGTTCCACTCTGGCCTTGTCTTTCCCTCTTCCAAGCAACTCTCTTATGTTGTTCCACTTTAGAAACCAAAAAAAAAAAAAAAAAAAAAACCAAAAAAAAAAAACTGATTGGCATCCATCCTTGCAACATTCCACTGCAACTCCTCGGAAGATCCAGGTTCTTCTAAGTAGCAAGGGCAGCTGTGGCTTAAAAGAAAGATGTTTGAGGGGAATTTACAGCCTGTGACCAATTAGCCAGATGCGCTAACCTTACCACCTGGTTTTTCTCTTGCTGGTGTTTTGCAAGCTCTCTCTCACTTTCATTTGCTCTCCAATTGTTGAAGAAGGTCATTTCCCTTTGGCCTGGGGGGTTCACAGTCTCAGGGCCATCTTGGGTTCACATATGCTCCTGGACTTCAGATGGCACTGGTAACCAGGATGAGCCTTCTCCAACATGCACATAGCACAGGCACCGTGACCTTTTGTCTTAGATTCATATCTCACAATGGTTTTCCACACTTTTGTGGAGCTCCAGCTTCAGCTGGTGCAAATGTGGTCACACGATTAATTCTGAACAGATGCTAGACAGAATGTTGAATCTTACCGTATCTGCATATCATTTACAAAGCAAACTGAGAAACTGAATTTCAGCTATAAGCCCTCAATGACTGGGAAGGAAAAGAGGGGACTGCTTGTTTTTGCCTTCCCTCTTTCACTATTTAATGCTGATCATACCACTTCTTGCTTCCAGTTAGTGGAGCAGGGTGACTTCTGTCTCTAGAAGCTATCCCCTCAGGTTCTTTGTTACGCTGAATGTAATACAAACTCCTTTACTTTCAGTCTGAGGTCGCCTCAATCAACTAACTTCTCCAACACTTGGAGATGAAGAGAACTTTTAAGTGGTTATCTAGTCTAGATCTTTGAACCTAGGCATGGCGTGAACATAAATCACACATGATAAACATGTATCTTGCCTATTTTTTCAAACTTCCTGAGTTGAAAACCCCCACTTGCTTCAAAAACCAAAGAAATTAGACATGACACATATTTACAAAGGCATTACCATGCATTACACATTCTCTTCCCTTTTCAGGCATGAGTTTACTTTCCCAAGAAAAGTGCCATTTGCACACACAAAACAAAATCACAAATGCCAGTTTTTCTGACCAGTATTTTTTTTTCCCATGAAAACATTTTTTTTTTTTCTTCTTTAACTGACATCTCCTCTCCATTTCTTTATTCCTCCTTTGGCTAGTATATGTAGTACACACTCTCTTGCTTAAGTCATCTCTTGCATCTTTGAAATTTTTGTACAACTTTAGGTTCTTACTACTATTCTACAAATCTCCTCATATTTAAAACCTATGTCATCCACCACTACCCTCAATAATGTGCAGTTAGATAAAGCTCTTCACCAACCAACCCCCAGATTCTTTTGTGTATTTGTAATATCAGATCAGATCTTTTGTATATTTGTAATATCAGATCAGATCTTTTGTATCTTCTTTCTGCTCTTTTATTCTGGCAAACTTATTCTCCAAAGCATATGCAAGAATGACAAACTTACAATGTGTAATACCATCTTTGGTTGGAAAAACCTAATATAAGAAGTAATGGGTAGGAAGGAAGTATGTCTTCCACGTTCTGAAATCTCACAGCAATCTAGTATACAGCAGGCATTCAAATAATTTCAGTGACAGAAGAGTATCAGATATTAGGTCTCTGAACACCTAACTCAAGAAGTTCCCTGGGTTATACAAAAATTGTTCAGAGAGAAAAGCTTTAAAAATTAGTTACCATCATTAGAGATGGCAAAGGATCATATTTTAAGCCTAGGATAGATGATAAAATAATACTGAGATGAAAGTACACAAATTAAGGTGGTTCCTCTTCACTGGGCACAATTTTCCTTGCTTATCTCACTACATGTGTCTGTTCTTCCAGATGAACTTTAGAATCATGTCAAGTAGCCCCCAAATTTCCTTTGAAATTCTGAATCAGATTGTGTGAAATGTATATATTGGTTTTGGGAAAATCTCCATCTCTATAGGCTATCTGGGAAAATGGCATATCCCTACACTTATTCAAATCTTCTCTGTATGCAGCTATAATTTTTCCTGCCTAGCAAAAGTCACCTCAACAAAGCTGCACATGCTTCTAACAAAATATCCTGCTTGCACCCTTGACCGCAGGCTAAGCCAAATATAGTAACCCATCTCACTGTTTCAGGGAAAGACACAAGACACCAGCAAGGACAAAAAGAACCTTTTCCCATAATGTTTCTAATTGTTTTAAGGAAGGAATGCTTTCAAAGAGTAATAAGGACTTGAATGTGGGGATGTTAAGTGCATGTTCTCCACCACAAGGAGAAATCCAGTATGTCACAGGAAAGAATAAAGCAAAGCAGCGGGAAGGAGTGATGGAATGTGGCCACACCACTAGCCCAAATGGTGTCTGTGTGAATTAAAAACAAGCACTCATCTTCACATGCCATAAAACTATTGTCCTAAATATATAAATCTTTGGAGACGATGAATGGCAATCCCTTAGGTTTAGAGTTGTTTGCTGTCCACTTGAAACAACTGTACCTTGCAGCCCTAATGTAAAGAGTCCTGGGAGCTTTGGGAATTGTGTTCTAATCCACATTTGCCCTGATTCCTGCAGTTTTCCCTTGAAATTGTGACCTTCCCCAACTACAATTACGATAACCACCCTTCTCCTTTATTTTGCTTCAGCTAGCTTGAGTTGAGTTTTGAACCTTAGTCAATGTCTTATAGCTTTCTTCATAGATCCTATTTCTTGTTGAGTTTTTGTAGCTATTATTAACGCAATATTGTTTTGTTCTCTGTGACATTTTTAAACTGGTTATGGGTGCTATATAAGAAAATTTTTGTATATTTATTTTATATTTGGCAAAAGACTTAACTTTCTTTTTGGTTTTGATTATCTTGAAATTTCCATTAATAAGCAAAATGGTAGCATTTAGTTTGCAATAATTATTATTTAGCATGATAATAAATACCCCTTTTTATTTTCTAAAGAGATGCTTTTTAAAAAACAAAACCAAAAACACTGAATTCTACACTAAACACCTTTTTAGTACCTATTAAGGTGACCATAGGGCTTTTCTCCATTTATTAATGAGATTATGTTAATATATTTTCTAATATTAATCTCTCTTTGCATTCTTGAGATGAATTTGGCTTGGGCACATTGCTCTATTCTTTTAACAGAAAACTGAATTCAGTTTGCTAGTGTTTTATTTACAGCTTTTCTTTTTAGGATAATTATATTCAGAAGTGAGAGTGGTCTACAGATTTGTGTGTATATGTTATCTTTGTTAGGTTTTGATATCAGACTTGTGAAACAAGAAGCTTTCCTTCCTTTCTGTATTCTGAAACACTTTATATAAAATGGAAATTATTTTTCCCGGAAAGTTTGAAAGAATTTGCCTATAAAACTGCCTAGAACCAGAACGTTTTGGGGGGAGATAATTCTTTCTATACTTCTCCTGTTTCTTTCCTAGTTACTGGCCTGTTTAAGTTTTCTAGTCACTCTTTAAACTATTTTGGAAATTTGTTGTTTTCTAGAATATCATCCTCAGTGAGTTATTAATTAGTATAAATCTATAAATAGTATTCTCTTATTTCTTTAAACTCAGCATTTGTGTTTATATCCCCTTTCTTATTCTTAATATGGTGCTTTTGTTTTTTTCCTTTTTACCTTTAGACTTAACAACACTTATCTATTTCATTAGCTTTTTCAAATAGATGGCTTTTATATTTATTAATAAAACTAGTGTTTATGTTTTCAAATGTACTGACCTCTTTTTTTGTCCTGCATTCCTTAAGTTAGTTTTATATAAATTCTTAAATGGAATCCTTAAGTTATCTACACTCATTTTTTCTGGTTTATATTTTTATATTCCTTGGATGATATTAATTCATACCTGTGCTAAAATGGTCATCCTCCTCTAAAAGCTACAAATTAGCCCTTTCTGAGTGAGGATTATAACATTTGCATTCTCCCTGTTGTAATGTCTCATCTGATCTATTCCAATAGTAATCTCTAAAAAAAGACTTGGTGAGTACTGGGTCCTCTCTGTCTGCACCAATTCTACCCAATACCTTATACCTCCCTACCCATATCAATTGTGCTTGCAAGGCTACTTTTTGTGTTATTAATGAAATTTCTTTCCATGTTTGAACTTATTGGTCTGTTTTTTGAGCAGCCTATTCACAGCCACCCAACTTTATCCCAAAAATTAGGTAGTAGAAGATTGCTTAACAGTTTTCTATTAAGATAATTATAATAACATAATTAAATATATTTAGAGATAATGCACGTCTTTTAAAGAAATAACTGAGTGTACGTCATTCGTTAACTTTCAGCAAGCCATTACAAGAAAGAGATGAGCTCATGCAAGAATTGGCCAGTTTTTGAGCAGAGATGGAAGGGAATGAGAAAAGTTTAGAAAATCGGGCCTCCCAGGGTTGGGAAAACCACTACTGCTGCACCTCAAAGAGCAGGAGATGAGACTGTGGGTGTTCACAGCCTTCCTTAAAGGCCCCCACGCAGCCAGAAAGAGGCTCAGCCCCAGGTAGAGACCAGGTTTACTGCTGGCCCTCCTAGCCGTACCCTTTTAGGTAGCTGCAAAGTCATTG
This sequence comes from Cynocephalus volans, assembly GCF_027409185.1. Taxonomy (NCBI): domain Eukaryota; kingdom Metazoa; phylum Chordata; class Mammalia; order Dermoptera; family Cynocephalidae; genus Cynocephalus; species Cynocephalus volans. The sequence continues at coordinate 36,390,641 of NC_084469.1, forward strand.
CTTTTAAAATGGGGAGATGGTATGAATCTAGTCGGAAGTCAGATAATCAGCCAGAGCTATGTACAGAAATGGAACTTGTATGTGGTTCCTGGCACACTGAACCGAAGTCCCTTAAGTTTTAAAAGAAACCATAATCCTGGGGAGGAGATGGGAGATGAAAATATAAACAGCTTGTGTTTTAGTTAAGAAGTCACCAGACCACAGGAGAATCCTCGGGACCTGTTGGAGAAGACTCTCCATCACCCTCAAATCCTGTCCTTTGAGTGGGATGTAAATGAATGGGGTTTGGGGTTGTCTCCCTTGGGGAGAAGGTGTGTTTTCAGTGTAGATAAAAGACAGCTGTGTATACTTGGGTATCCAGGCTGTGGGGGCGACTGCTAGGTTAGTCCATCAGTATCCACCTTCTCTTTCTTCAAAAATAATAGAGTACAATTCCCAAATAGATAGGCATGTAGCTAAATTTTCACTAAAGTAATATGAGCCAAGGTGATGTGGCCCACCTCCAGTCCTGAGGACATCAGCACTGCATGCTTAATACTCTCTTTTCCTTCCTGAAGTGTAGCCATGATGTGCCTATGACCTGCCCATGACCTAGCTTTGAGCACATGGATGAGGATCCATAGAGCATATGGGAGAGAAAAGACAGAGGGAAAGTGGGCCAAGAATGATCCCTTTGAAAAGGCAAAACCATAGGGACAGAAGTCAGATCAGTCATTTTCAGGGGCTGGGGAGGTAGAAGGTGGGGCGGAGGCACTGACCACAAAGGAATATGAGGGAACTATTTGGGGTGGTGGAAATATTCAGTGTTTTGATTGCAGTGGCGGTTGTATAAGTACAAGGGTGCCTCAAAAAGTTGCTGGAAAAATAGAATTAAAAGATAATATGAATCCACAAACTTTTTGAAGTACTTTCGTATATATGTTTACCAAAACTCATAAAATTGGTCATCTAAAAATGGTGAATTTTACTATTTGTAAATTAAACCTAATATTCTTAATTTTTAAAAAAAAGGAAGAAAGAAAAAAAGAATAACCCCATAGAGAAGAGACCTCCCATTCCAACCTAGACTACTCACTTCAGAGCTGTTTGAAGAAACAGAAATACAGATCTATGTTCTCTAAGCGACAAAATTGTTATAATACGATTGGGTTTCTTTGTTATAGTAGTTTAGTCTTTACTCTAATATGTGTGTATCACACATGCATAAAAGTGTTAATAGTGGTAAATAACAAAATTAGGGTAATTTCATTTGCCAATTTTGTTCATCTATATTTTCTTCAGTAAACACGTATTAATTTTGCAACATGAAAAAAAGATACTATAAGGACTGTTGCGTAATTTAAATATATTTCCAGCCAAAAAGTTAAAATAAATTGCAAAGACTTAAAATTAATCTTCAAAATCAATATGTGCTCAAGGTGGCATTCATGATCAGTAGGAATAAGGATGAACTTTTCAAATAAATGGTGTTAGAACAACTTAGTAGCCATGTAGAAAAAAGATATACTTCACAACAGGGTAAACTCCAAATGGACCAAAAATTTAAATGCATCAAACAAAACTTTACATTCTTTCATGGAGTAAATTTTCATTTACTCCATGAAAGAATTCCTTTATGTCCTTGGAGTACAGATAACTCTCTTGCCATGACCCAAAATCTGGATGTCATAAAAGAAAAGATCAATAATTACAATTACATAAAAATTAGCAACTTTTAAGGACAAAAAAATCATAGGCAAAATCAAAAGACAAATAACAAATTAGGAAAAAGATATTTTTGAAACGCATTTATCACAAAGGACTTGTCTTCCTAATTTATAAAAGCCTCCTTAAAATTGATAAGATGACCAGTAATCTACAGATAAATACACTAAGAACATCAATAAACTCTTCAGAAGAAAAGGAAATATAAAATACATAAAAGGTCTTCTATTTCACTCATAAGAAAAGCACAAAATTAGCTACTAGGTTGAACCACAGGAAATTACCGATGTTCTACCATTTCGGACCTACATAAGTGGCAATTTCATGTGGTTTGACCAATGACGATGAAATAATATTTTCCATCTATCAGAATGGCGACATTCCAAAAGCTGAGCCCCATACTCTTGGCAAGGCTGTGGGGAAATAGTCTCGTACAATGCTTCTGGGAGTATAAAACCATACAATCCCTATGGAGGGCAATCTGGCAAAATTGATCAAAATTTCCACTTCTGGGAATTTATCCTTCAGCTATGTCTACACACATATAAGATACTGTATGTGCCAGGTGCAGATGAGTGTCACGATAGGCTTTCTTTCATATGAGAGGGGAGACATGGACACACACTCATTCAGATTTGCTTGTATCTGCAAAAAAGAAACACTAAGAAAAGATGTGAGAAGTTGATAAAAGTGGTTAGTACATGGGGAGGGAGGGAGTGGAGGAGATAGGGCCAGCAGAGCAACAGTTTTCAGGTGTATCATGTTCGTTGCATTGGTGGTTGAAGGGTATATTCAAAATAAAAAGTAAATTTTAAAAATTTAAAAAGTAAAATTGAAGGTTTTTGGAAATGACAAGTAAAATGACTTATTTGCTAAGGTCCTAAGTCGTCAGTGCCACTGAGATACATAATTTATGTATTTACAACTATTTTTACCATCCCCAACGTAACAGATATAAATCTGAATTCCATCACTGAGCTGATTATTCTCTGAGTGCCTGTCTAGGTTGTTTCTCCACTCTTCTCAGTGCCCTGGCTGGGGGTGGGGATGACCCCCACACACTGCATCACCTGGGCCCTCTTGCCTTTTGGCTTCCTGTTGGGTTCTGCCAATGGACGCAGTGGCTGAAGGTCAGAGGTCAGGAGAGTGAAGTTGGGGTATTTCTTCTCTTGTTACAATGGCAATTAAGTTTCAAAATGAGCTTTGGTGGGGACATTCAAACCATAGCACACAGTATCTTTGTTCTGACCCTATTTGCTTCAATCTCATAACACCCGCACACCTTCATTTATATTTTAAAGATCCCATGCATCCCTCTCTGTTCTCTAATGATACAGTGCAGAATATGCTAGCTCCCTTCTTTTGGAAAAAACTGTTATTTTTTCTTAAATAGAAAATCTACTTTGTACTCGCAGGTTAATGTGCTATAGTATTAAAAACTCCAAGGATAAACATAAAAGGAACCTAAAAAAGTACAATCAGAAAATTTCAAGAAGTCTATTTAATTTTTTTCTGAAGTGATTTTTCTAGTTTGCTTGTAATACACTGCTTATTCTTTAAATTCTGACTTAACTAAAAGGGGCGGGGGGTAGCAAACTAGTGAGAGCCATCAGAAAAACAAAAACAAAAACCTCCCCAAATTCTTCCAAATAGCCAACATCCAGAGCTATCTGCAAAACTGTTAGTCCTATCTCTAGAAGGATGTTTTTCTTACCCATTTATATTGCAAAGAAGAATATCTTCCATGAAACAAACATTTTTAAGATTTCAGCTTTTCGAATGCATGGTACTTGTGGTAAAGGGTGGTTTCAGGCCCTCTTCTTCACTTAACCTGCCAGCTAACATGGGAAACCATTAGCTCAGGCTGCTACAATTAACTCAGGGCTTCTTCTTGAAAGGCTCACACAATTCTCAGCTACTTATCATGCAAACAACCTGGGAGACTCATTTTCCTTGCAATGCAGTAGGAGGGGTAAATTACTGAGATAAGTAGATTATTGGGGAAAAAGTCACACTCAGAGGCCTTATGAAATGATTAAACCCTGGGAAATTCATCCCCCTAAATCCCTGGCCCCTGATAGTACACATTCATTACTGGATCCTGGATAATCTACAATGAAGAACCTTCTTTAGAAGCAATAAATACTCTCACTCTGCCGAAGTTTCATTTAACTTTTCAAACAGTGAATTCTTTAGTTTTGATCAGTGAGATTCATCACATATGAAGCAAATTAAAGGAAATGGGAGGTCATCAGACCTGTAAGATATACAAAAATTTCTAAAATAGCAAAAGTATAAACACTAAATCAAATAACATATAACTCTAGAAAAATATGGTCTTACCAATTTCTTTGCATTAACTTCATAATTCCATATCATTAGAAACCACTTCAGATTTGATTAATAGCCATGTTCAAATCTATTGTGACAAAATATTTCTTCTCTGTAGGCAAATATCAGTCAATAGTCAAGATGATGAACAGTCTGAAATGATGTTTCAGAAAGAAAGTGTCCGGGAAAGTGACTTGCATAAATGTAACCATGAGCTGGAGACAGAAAATGAACGCTGATTTTCTGGCAAGAGGAAAAAACAAACAAACACCACTACAAAAAAAACCCCTAACAAACCAGGAACTCTGATAACCTAAATCTAAATAAGAGACTTCACGGTGGAGGCTGTTAGTATCAGTGTTGACTTTATCCTTGCAGCTGCTGTAAACAAGCATGACATTTCGCTGTGAGGAGCACAAACAGCAACCCAAGGTGTTCCAAAATGTAGCAGTGAGCTCACTCAAAACTGCTCTCAAGGAATTACCAACTTTCTGAGTAAAGTTGAGCCTATTTAATAGAACGAAATACTTCTGCTGCATCTCTTATAAACAGAATATTCATTGACTCTCGGGAATTTAGGTTTCCTCCCATCTGTCTGATAAAGCAGAGGAAACTGGACTGAGGTGGGCCTGAGTCAGGGTAGGCCAGGAGTGGGAGGACCAAAGAAGCTGCTGGGGTTCTGGGGAAAGAGCAGTAGATAAAAAAGCAGTGCCTTTTTTTTTTTAAAGGTAAGATTGGAGGACTAGAGGAAAAAGAAAAAAGGTGTGTGTGGGGGGGGACGTAGATTTGCTTTGTGGTTACAGTGTAACCTGCTCCTCTGTCTCAATAAGAAACCTTCAGTAAGGGCTATAATTTATCAACATTTTTGGAACTGGTTCTGTGTGTGAATGAGGGGTGTGTGCTTGTTTTGGAAGAGTATGATAGGATGTGCCGGGACTAATCTTGTGGAATGCGAGTGGTGGGTGGGTGGTCCATGGTGATCTGTTCACATTCAACTTATGATACGGCTCTACGTGTTTTTATAGATGAAATACCTAAAGCTTAGAGAGGTTAAGTAACTTGTCCAAGGTCTCAGTGCTAGAGCTGGGATTCAAATTTACACAGTCTAATTTTGTAACCCAAAGTTTAAATACTACACCAGACTTATCTTGAAAGACACTAGAGAAAAAAATACTAGTTGAGATTCCAAATTGCTATATTTCATTAATGACAGTACAGTCTGCCCTCTGTTTCTGTGGGTTCTATATCCGTGTCTCAACCAACAGTGGATTGAAAATATTTTTTAAAAAAAACTGCATCTGTACTAAACATGTACAGACTTTTTTCCTTGTCATTATTCCCTAACCAATATAGTATAACAACTATTTACATAGCATTTACATTGTATTAGGTATTATAAGTAATCTAGAAATTATTTTAAGCGTAAGGGAGGATGTGCATAGGTTATATGCAAATACTAGGGACTTCAGCATATGCAGATTTTGGTATCTGAGGAGGGTCCTGGATGAATCCCCCATGGATACCAAGGGATGACTGTATGCATTACTGGTGGTAACAGAATTGATACTTTAAAAGAGGAGGAAGCAGTGGGGTAATACAGAAAACCCATCATTCTAGCTATTCAATAGCTGCCTGAAACATTTTTCCGCAATAGTATGACACTATATTTCACACAAAATGGAGATTCAGATCAGAATGCAAGCAAGGCAATAATATGGGAGAGAGAAAAAAAAAAAAAAGCTTGGTTGGCTATATTAATGGAGCATTGCTTTTAGAAACTGCAGTATGTAATATTAACAGTGAAATATTAATCACAATTATGATTAAATAGAAAAAAATTTAAATATCCACATGATGCACAGATATTTTGATTAAAATAGACTGAGGGAATGCAAATAGAATACAGTTATAAGAACACAGAAAATTTAAATCCCAGACTTACTAGCTTACTAACTTACTAACTTACTAGCTATGTGGCCTTGGGCAAATCATTTAACCTTTCTGTGCTTCCCCTTGTTCATCTGTCAAATGTGGACATAACATGTCGCTATGTCACTGGATTGTTGTGAGGATTCAATAAGTTAATATAAAGTGCTTGGAACAGTGCCTGGCACATGATAAGCACTTTATAAGTGTTCGCTGATGTTATATTCTTATTACAGGTGGAGCAACTCTAAGCTGAAAATTCATAATCTGAAAGACTCCAAAATCCAAAACTTTTTGAGTGCCAACATGATGCTCAAGGGAAATGCTCATTGGAGCATTTTAAATTGGAGATTTTCAGAATAGTGATGCTCAACTGGTATTTATTCTGTAAATATTCCAAAATCAGAAAAAAATCTAAAATCCAAAACACTTCTTCTGGTCTCCAGCATTTCAGATAAGGAATACTCAATCTGTATTAAATATAGTGAGAGACTTAAAACACCACGGAACGTTTTAAGGGATACCGTAAAAGACAGTAAGTGCACAGGCAGGTCAAAAAGGTGAGGAAATTGAGCGGTGGTGGGAGTGTAGGTGAGATGAATAGTCATTGGGTTGGTGCTTATATGGAAAGCAAGCGAGCTGGGCTGATATGTTAGAACAGGGAAGGACTATGAGACCAAAGGTCACCCTGAGGTTAAAGAGCAGGTCTGAGTGGAGTGGGAGAGTGGAATAGTTCAGGTCAGAGAAAGGAATTTTTGGAATTAGAGGTGGAACAGTTCCAGATATACTAACTCCAGTCTATAGCCACAAAGATGGAGAAATTTTGAAACTAGAATGTTGCACAGATCATCAAGATGGAATCTTGCATCCCCTAGCATTGTGGCAGGGAAATAGGTGAAAGAGGTTACTGTGAATTCAGTGCCAAAATTCTCAAGGAACATGGGTGGGTGACTAGAAAGCCAAAACATATTCTATTAGTGAGCGTTTTTATTTGAAGCTGGCATCATCCACTCTAGCTGGTTTAGCAAAAGGTTTTTTTTGTTGTTGTTGTTGTTTTTTTAATAAAGGGAATTGGAAGCTTACAAAATTTTCAGGATGACCATAAAACCAACATGGGAAGAGTCACAATCAGAGCTGATAGAGCCAACCACACAACAGCACAGTTCCAACAGAAACACTATTGTTGCAGCTACCTGCCAAGGGGCACACAGGACAAGAGGAACCAGATGCCAGAATCCTTGCTAAGCTTGCCACAAAGAGCCAGACACTCCCAACCACCATGCCCACTGAAAGATCTGATCCCTCCACGCGGAGCTAACACCTCACCCTGGTCACTTCTACCTTCCTTACACTTCTCGTAAGGTAGAAGCCAGGCCACCTGTTGAATCCTTGTAGCAAGGAGTCTGAGAAATACACCTTTCAATTTTCCAACCTCTGTAATTCCATAAGGAAAGCCAGGAGGGAGTTGGAGTGGGGAGGAAGCCAACCCAAACTATCTGCCAGAGATGGCAACGAGGAGAGCTGAATGAAGATGCCGACACTACATGGCATGGACTTCCCAGCATGGGATAGCAGGAGAACTGGGTGTTGCTGGGAGAGGGGAGAGAAAGGTGGTATTTTTCTGGTTCTGAGATTTTAAGGTCATGGAAGAAAAAGAGCCTCAACTGCTGTCAGTGGAAGTCTACGCTTTAATTAAGCCAGTGCTAGAAGCAATGTTCTAGGAAAAGGGTATTACTTCACGACGTATTATGAGCATCTCTGAAAAATTCTGGCTCCAGTCAAGAAGAATTTTCACTTTGTGGTCTGGACTCACCCAAGTCACTTCCTCTCTTTGCCTTTATCCCCACCTGTCCAAACCCTCTCTTTCTATGAGCCATTTTTCAATAAACCTGCTTTAATTTCCCTCATTGCATGCACACTTGCAAGAAGTAATCTCTCCCTTTACTTTAAGTTCCCGTGACATTTTACCTATTTTCCTGTTGGGACAGTAGCTGTGATACCGTTCTTTACCCATCATAAGGGTCATGGCTGACACTCACAAAACAAGACAGGTTAAGAAGAGAAAAGCATAACAAATTTATTTAATCAAAGTTTTATGTGACGTGGGGGTCTTCAATCTGAAAAAGATAACAGGGAAAACCATCTATTTGTATGCTTGGGTTTGATGAAGAACAGACAGCTGTAAAGAACTGTGACTGGACAAAAAGGGTATGATCTGATGGTAGTAGTCTGGGGAAACCCAGCAAGGCCCGTCTGTTCAGATTCTTCTTGGCCTCTCTGAGCAGCTTTCCTTCCTCCTGAATATAGGGAAGGACCCTTTCTGGTATGGGGGTCTTATCAAACAAGGTAGGTCAGAGAATTTCTTCATGGTTAGCTCCCACACTGAAAGGTGGGGGAAGGTTAGAGTAATATTTTTAGGTTTTATGGCTGGCTAGGTGTGGGGTAGAACAGGAGGGCAGAAGAAGGTCAGAGAGAATCTTTGCCTCTGAGGCTGCTTCTGAGGCCTTCACTTTGGGGTAACATTTTCTGAGCCCCAACATTCCTCTTCCATCATTGATCTTATTTTGCCTTGTATTTAAGAGTTATTTATATACATGTCTTATCTCCCCTACTGAACTAAGTTTCTTGAAGCAGGTTATATATCTGACTGACTTCTGTGTTCTTAGCAACTAGTACAGCTCCTAGCACCCTAAAAGTCTTGATGAATGAAGAATGAATTAATTATTATATGCCCTTCACTGCATCATTTGACAGTTTCTAACGTCTGTGAGGAAAAGGATTGTCAGGTAGTCAGCTAATCTGTTTGCGGTTTATTCTAATCAAAATGCTAAACCTCTAAAACTGACATAATTCTGGGCCTTGCTCTACTTATACCATGGGCTTCCCATTAGATTATTAGATTAGGAATAAGTCTTTTACATCTTTATATACCCTATAATGCCTCTGTAGAGCACACTCAAAGAATGCTTGTTGACTTGTTTAAGTTCAGATGTTATCTGGGACATGTGGATGAGCTCTGAACTTTGTCTTATGAAGTGTGATATTGTGATTTATAACAAGATACACACACACACACACACACACAACAAGATACACACACACACACACACACACACACACACACACACACACACACACACACACACACACACACACACACACACACACACACACACACACACACACACACACACGTTTTTTTCTTTTCAGTCTTTCTCCAGTTTCCTTGCACCAGATCTGAACACCTTTGGAAATACCTAAGTGATAAGTGTCTCTCTGTATGCTAATGAAATGACTAATGGCTGGGGGCTCCTGGCCTCAGGATGGGGGTTAGTTGTCAAGGGAACCAAACAAGTGATTAGAGGATTGGAACTTTCAGCCCTACCCCACAACCTCCAGGGAGGAGCACAAGTGGAAAGTTGATTTGATCATCAATGGTCAATGATTTAATCTGTCATAAGTATGTAATGAAGCCTCCATAAAAACTGGAAAGGAAAGGGTTTGGAGAGCTGAACGTGTGGAAGTGCTGAGAGTGTGGCACACCCAGAGAGGGCACGGAAGCTCTATGCCGCTTCCCACATGCCTTGCCCTGTGCATCTGCCAACCTAAATTAAACAATACAGAGACCAACTCTCCAAAACAAACAGTTTATTTGGGAATAGCAGAGAATTGCAATTTTGGATATGAGTGCTATGGCAGGCCATATGTGCATCCAAGGAGGCCGGAGCAAAGGGAAGCTTCTAAAGAAAAAAGAAGTCCACATAAGCTGCTTTGAAACAAAGACTATTAAAAAAAAAAAAAAAAAAAAGAAACAAAGACTATTGGTTACAGGAGCTTGTTGTAGGAGTTGGTGTTAGCTTATTGGTGAAGTATAGCCATTGTTATGCAAATGTCCTTGTGCAAGTGGCTTATCTGGAATATTGCAGTTTGGGGGAATACCTTGGATTCTATCACAGGCATATGAGCATGAGGGCCTATCCTTAATGGCTTCCCAGTTCCATTCTGTCAGGATTTGACATAAGTGACTCCATTTTGGTACTGGCAACTTTCACAGAACTTTCCAGAAAAATCAACAAAAGCTAAACAACAAACTAGCAACCAAACCAAAGAATGAATGAACGAACACCCTGAGAAATTATCTGATGAATTTCCCCATGTGGAAATTGGTACTGTGAGATACTTTACAGAGATGTTGATACATTAAAAAAAATTATTCCCAAGTGCATTGAAAACTAAATAGAAAAAATAAAATTATCAACACCTGGAAAATCAAAGTTACACAAAGTTACACAAGCATATCCACCCGATTCAGCAGTAAGCAAAATTTACAGTCATAATCCCATCAAGATTGGAAGGAGAAACCTGAGGGCTCAAGGATCTAGGTCTCCAGGAAATAACGGGGATTCAATTCAGAAAAACTTCAAGACAAAATAAAGGCTATTAGAAACTCTAGGAAATATAAAAGGCAATATTTTTGTTTATTTGGTATAAGTAGGAAGGAATTCAGAAGGAGAAAATTAGAACATGAAATCAGTGGGCTTCTAGAAGAATGGAATGGCTTCCAAGTAACAGAGTGAGTTAGAAGTTGGAAGATTATACAAGTCTTATTAAAAAAAAAAAAAAAAAGTTGGAAGATATCGGGGCTATGGTGAAAAGGCACATGTTTATTCTCCCAACAAGAACAAAGAAAAAAGAAAATCAGAAGAATTACAAAGACAACAATATATCTTTAAAAAAAAAATTTAGCAAATTAAAATATGTCATGATTTTAAGCCAATGATGGAATGTAAGAAAACAGATTTGAACATTCCCCTCTGATTAACACAAAAATTATGATTTAAGAATGATAGGGAGGGAAATATAATCAACCATAGCTCATTTCTTGGTTTTTCAATGTATAATATTTATAGACACAATACTATAAAAGCTATTTATTGGCTTTTAACTTCTCGAATCAACTTAAATTATAGAAATGTTAACTGTGGTTAAAATGGACTGTAAACATCAAGAGCTGATGGAAATGAAGGGTGGAGAGATGAGAGAAGAGGTGGAAGAAAGGAGAAGCAAACATACTATCTATGATCAACAGAACAGGAAATCGAGGCTTAAGTATATTACTTCAAGTTACAATAATAATACACAGAGGAATAAATACAGTGATATTGGAAAGAGGAGAGGTATGAATAGACTATTAGTGAAACCCTGTAAATTATGTCAGGAAATCAATAGGTAATGTCTAAGCCAAAAATAATGCATGTAAATTCATCTTTTAGTAATATACAAGTAATCACTAGAGAAAGGAAAATCAAAAATGGTTCAGAGTAATTCTGGGGGTCAGGAAGTGAGTAAATAGGGACAGGGCGGGTACTGGTTGATTCTTCTTTTTTAAATTGTGTGCATGTATTATTTATTTAAAAATATTTTTTAAAAGTAAATATTTACTCTGGAACCTGAACTTTTTGGCTCATGACTGGATTATGCACACATGGACCAGCAGTATACAAGCCCTGGGCAGAACAGTACCCAGGTGGCATCCCACAGCTCATGATGTAAAGGATGTGGGAAGTCTAATCTGTGGGTTACCGGTCATCTCAGGGAATTTCTACTCTAAGTCATTACGAAGAGGAAGATCTCCCTGGGGCTTACTGCTGGAATTACCCTGGGTCTTACCAGACTTCCATGATCCTGCTAGACAGAATAAGTAAAATGTCTTATATTTTCCTTTTGAAAGCACTAGGAACAGCTCAAGGATTTGCACAGCGGAAAGAAAGAGGAGCTGTCACTGAGTTCCTTAGGACTCACAGCTTGAAAGGAAAGAGGCCCACAGGGGGCCTGTGGACCAAGCCCAGCAGGGGAGACCGAGCACTTCCACAGCCCAGGGGGTGGGACCAGAGCTCTTAAAGCCACAGATCTCCTCTGTAGGCACAGAGACCCTCACAGCAGGGATCCATTCACACCAGTCACCCTTGGAGACTGCTATTTATGCTAAAGAAATTTATCCCACTCCATTGTGTGCTTCTTGTCCAGAGTTCTCTTGGATCCCTTGTTTATGGCCTTAGTCCTATATTGTGAGCAGTGGAATGGACAGGCCATTTAAGAGGGCAGGGATAGCTAATGATGGGTCTGTTAGCACTGCAGTCAGTCTTTCCTTTGTGAATCAAACCCAATTTGGGTGCATTTGCTTAAAAAAAAAAAAAAAAAGCACAACCCTCATTTGAGGTTGAAGAAATGTTAGTTGTGTTCCATTCCTTTCATGAGGGAAAAAAACAACACTGGAAGAAAGCAAAAACTTTATAATATTTATTTATAATACGTTCTTTTCATGGTTGAAATATGTATCCAATTATTTCAGGTGTAGGTGCAAATACTGCAGCTGTAGCTCTTTAAGACTGGGAAGACCTTAAAAAAATAGAAGGCCTTTTCATCACTAGAGAGATGCTAATTTTTATCTTGCAAAAAGTAAAGGGAAGCCCCTTCTGAAATGTTTTCCTTTGAGGCAGAACTTAAACGTATGCCACTGCTTTCATGAATTCTGTGAGACAAATCCCTATAAATCCTTTGAGTTGACAGATCAATTCTTCCTTCTAACAGCTAATGAACTAATAACCCTTGGAAATTTCTGCTTCCCTGTGTTTAAAATAGAAAAAAAAAAAAATCTTAAGGAAAAAACAATTAAAGACTACATAGCAATAAAAAACAATTAAATTCATTACAGCTTTTTAAAGAGAGCTATATTTTGTTCAAGAGCTATGATTTTTTAATTAAAAACACATCAAATAACCCTGTATTTTATAAACATCATAAATATTCTTAAAATATGCCTTAATCTTATACTGTGTCCAGTCAAGGGAAGGGGAGGGAAGGGAAGTGAAACAGGGTAGAAAAAAGAAAAGGAGGCAGAGACAGACCCTGGAGGAGGCAATCAGTAAGAACGGTGGGTTACTGAGTGCCTCTCTGTATAAGGCACTGAGGTAGGCTCTCAGGGAACCAGAAAGAGAGAAGAAAGGACAGAGCTGGCAGATACTGCAGGTTGGGCATTCAAGAAGTGAGACATGAGGAGAACCCTGAGGGCCAGAGCAGGTGGCAGAAAGGGAGCTGGAAGAATGGGCATGTATGTGGGCCCTTGGAGGTGAGCTCTGATCTCAAGAATGAGGGGGTGCCGCTGGGGAAACAGGGCACGGCAGGGCAGAGAGGCATGGGTCCTATACTGTGAATCCTATATTGAGGCCAAAGATTTTAAAAGGTGAGAAAACTGAAGCACTGGGTAAGTTGAGTAAATGATTTGCTCAAGGTCACACGGCATTACACACACACACACACACACACACACAAGTATGCAAAAGAAAGTCTGTGTTGTGTTTGTTTCTCAAGAAGAAACTAGAGCATGGTGGTCAGACGGCTAATTCGCAGATGAGCTCTGCTCTCCCTTCTTTCTGCAGTGCAGTTCTTGGAAGTGAAAAGCTAAGTCTCATTTTAAATTGAGTGAGTGGCCTTTTTTCCCACAACATTAACAACTCTGGAGGATGATGCCCATTCCAGGGGATGCCAACAGCTCTCCACTCTGTGAGCTCCTGACACACAGCGTGACATGGTGTAAAGGAAGGGGAGTATGGGGTCTGAAGAGCTAGGCTGGAGTCACAGCTCCACTGTTACTTTACACCTCAAGTTGTGAACAGGAAATAGAACGGAATAACACTGATAAACCAGCCCACCTGAATGTGCTTATAAAGGTCCCGAGACCCAGCTGTGGACCCGAGGCCCTATGAAGGTAAAGCCAGGGCTGCCTTCATGGGTGTGCGACCTCAGCAGTTGAACAGGGTCTGACGTTAGGAGGGCCCATGCTTGGCTTATGCTCTGCTGTTGCCATCTTACTATTCCTAATAATTTCTGAAGTGGGGCCCTGCATTTTCGTTTTGCGCTGGGTCTCACAAATTACGTAGCTGGCCCTGGGTCAAGCTACATGGTTCAGAGAGAGGAGCCCAGGAAGATGTCCATCCTTGGCAAATAACTGCAAGTGGAGCTGGAAGTCTGCAGGGGACATATGTTAGTTTTTCAGCTGCCTAGTGTCTGAACCCATTTCTTACACTTGAAGAATGCTTTGCTATATGAGTCTCAGCAGGAGGCAGAGCCCAAAGGGCCCAATTTTGGTATTCTCCTGTCTCCCCGCCAGCTAGTGCCTAGCCAGTCAGGTGCTATGACTCTGGAGCATGTAATGCTTCAAAGTAAGGAAAGTGGAGAATTCATTTTGGGGGTGGTGGCAGCAACGTCAATTCCCTAGGGACATCAGTGGCAGCTATGGCCTCTGGTGTCCAGCCCTAGCTAGCTGGGTGGGGGGTCGGGGAGCACCCAGCATTTGTGGCAATGAGATCCTCCACTAGATGGTTCTGTGGTAGGGTTGTGGTTATGGTTCTAGCCATCTTTGGTTCCTCCCTGTGTTCTAGCCTGATCATCCAACCTTTTCAGTGATTTATTTTTTAAAATTATTCAATATCCTTTCAATAAACTCCCTTTGCACTTAAGGCCAAAGATGTTTTCGTTGCTTATAGCTAAGAGCTTTTTCTGATATAAAGTTGGACTCTGTTGTAGCGTTATTACCCTGCTAATCCCTCAGATGGCAAATGGGTCCTGCTTCTGAGGCAGAACTTGCTAAGCCATGTGCCCCTGGCAGTGGGACACAAGTGCTGTGGATTCCATCACAGAAGGGACCTTGGAAGTCATCTGGTCTACACGCCCTCTGAAAGTAGGAATCCTTCAGGAATAATTCGGATCTGAATGATAGTCAAATAAAGATGCTCCTGATAACCAGAGGGTGTGCTAAGCAGAAAGCCTTTATCACGGGTGACAAACCTTAATAAGGTTGGCCAGCTCATAGCTTTACCATTCAGGGTCGATGGCCATCTTAGGATTTGTGAGAATATCCCTAACTGTCATCAAATTGTCAAGGCTGAAGTGCAGGGAAATTCCATATCACTCACGGCCAGAATATGAAATGTCAGTCCGTCAGGGTACGTAATTAAGATGGTGGCTGAGTCCCTAATGGATGTCCATGATGGGGCTGAGGTGCCCTGGGATTCTGAAAAACACAGACCACCTAGGAAAGACCCCACACAAATATTACAGCCACAGGAAAACAAAAACCAAAACCACCAGAAGTGCAGAACATGGTGATGCTGCCTCTGGCATCTAGATCAAGAATGTTCCAGGAATTTATTTTCTCTTCCTTTTATAGGCATGTTCTATCAATGGCAACAATATTCCATATTTTGCCAAGGGCTGGAGGAGGAGGTGGAGGAGGTGGAAAGGGGGTTCAGATAAACTCATCTTGCAACACTTGAACTGAAACCCCGGCTGAAACAGAAACACATGCTCAATGGCATTGCAGCTCTATTTCTATGGTGTCACTTGGTTGGCTGGGTGATTTTCCAGTCACTGGATGAGGTACACTAGGTCCAGGACAGGGTCATTAGCCAGTAAGAACTGAAAGTGCAGAGCCTGCTGGAAAGCCCAAGATGCAGCCCACCCACCTTGGTGTGGATAGCAGGCGTGTGAGCAGGGGCAGAAGAGCTGCAGTGCTAAGTGGGGAAGAGGTACAGTCCCACCAGAGCACACAGGCCATCACAGGGCAGGGCACTGCATGCCAAAGGCAGGAGCGGCGTCCTGTCACAGCCAAGCAAACGGCAACTGAACAGAGTTGGCCGAGGGCTGCCCAGGATCAGGGATCAGGAGGAGAGGCAGAGTGGAGAGAATAAGGCAGCTGCCATTTAACAGGCAGGGAAGAGGTTGGATCCTGTAAAGTCGATAAGGTGAAGGGAAGCAAGAGAGCTCAGAGGGTCCAGGCAAACAAGGGCTGGTGTCAGGGTGACTGGGAGCAGCGGACCCCAAAGGGTGCCTGCTTCAGAGGCAGAGGGTGCAGCTAGTCCCAGCCAAGAGGAAGGTGAAGGTCTGCAGGGCCCTGCTTGGAATGGGGCGGAGGGCAGAGGTGAGACTACTGTGGGAGGTCCCGCCAGCTTCAAATGGAAAGGGCGAGATGGGCAGAGAGAGAGAAACAGGAGAGCCCCTGCACAGGCTTTCCAGAGTGAGTAAAGTACTCATACCAGGGGCTTTATTTAAATTTATCACCTCTTATTAGTGTCTTTTGAAATGCGAATTAGCTGATTAACCACTGCTCACAGCCTTCCAACTGTTCTTTATTCTCCAGCATTCAGTAACTTTGTTCTAAATAGGGTAGGCCACAGTAGCCCACCAGGGGGAAATTATTCTCAAGGTTACAAGAACAGTGACCAGGCAAAATTATGCCCTGGGCTGGATGGAATCAAGTTGGGGGTGAGACCATGCCTGGAGCCAGGCTCTACCCACCCCTGGTTTACACACAAGGCTGGAGGACAGTTTACTACTGGTGTTCACCCTCCAGCCCATCTTTCCGATTTATAAACAGGACTCGGGAGAACAAGACAAACTCTATTCTACCCACTACCATTTTTTTGTTTACTATCTTCATCTTATAAAAGGTTCATTAGTTCTAGGTCCCTAAGGAATGTCCATGAACTTGCTTTAGCTTTCTGCTTGGGACGCGGGTTCACGTTTATGAACAACAAGGGATGGCCTCTGGCAGAGCCTCGTCTGCACTTGCCCCTGCCTCCAGTTTGGCAACACCACACAAAGGCGGTGCGGCTTGTATACACTTTCCAGCCTGAGCCCCTATTCAGAGGGGGCTGCAGCTTGCGCGTAATGGGCCCCCTACAGACAAAGCCAGCAAGTTTCTTAATTAAGTCTAAGTGAAAGACAGATCCTGCTTACATCTTCAGAGAACCTTCCTTCAGAACTTCAAAAACACCCTAGACTGCCTATCAAATCCAGGCACAAATAACCAGCTAACAATTTTTTCTCTTTTTAAATATAGAAAGCCAGGCCTCTGGCGCCAACTCTTCAGCCCCCTCTCACTTTCCCTGCAATTTTAGACATGCCTCTGGTTTATAAAACAGGAAACAAAGGGACTTCTTGTGTGTCAGAGAAGCCCTCAGAGGGTCTGCATTTCATTCCGGCCTTCCCCAAAGCACTGTGCTGTCTAAAGAGCTCTTTAACTGGTTTAGTCTCATTAACATTTCCATGAGGTATCAAAGGATATGCTAAAAAAGCCAACATATGTACATATATCACATAAGAACAAATCTTATATGGAATGATATTAAAAACATTATTAGCTAATTGCCTTTTCAGAAACGTGATTTTTAACATCCCTCCCTCCCCTCCCCCTCCACTGTCTTCTTCCCCAGCTCCAGTAGCCCTCTCTCCGACAGACCTTTCTGTTTTTTGGGCTTTGCTGTGATAATGTTCTTTGCAAACAGAAACCAATTATTCTGCAGCAGTAAGTCACCAGGAGTATGAATTGCTTTAATTTTTCCCCCTTTTAGCAGCTGCCCAGGGTGGGTTGGGAGGTGGCTGCAATAATGAAGCTGGAATGAATACCAAAGGCGCACCAAAGCCAGGCGTCCTGTGGGGAAAATGATGCTCAAAAATAAAAGTGCATTTTCTGTTGAGAGAAGCTAATCAATGAGTTGGACATTTCCAAAAACGTGCTTTTTGCTCTGAATTTGCATCGCTGAGGCGGCTTTCCCCAATGAGTCCTGTGCACCTGACTAGCTTGTAAAAATGTCACCTTACTGTGAAAGTACTAAACGTGCCCTGTTTTTACTCGCCTGTTCTCTCTCCCTCCCCCGCTTTGCCTTTTCCTTCTGCAATTCTTTGCTTTCTCATTAGAAATGCCCAGCAACGTCTGGCAGACAAAGACACTGCAAACAAAGTGTATGGAAAGGAAAAAAAAAAAAAAATTAAAAAGGAAAAAAGTGCAGAGGAATTCTTCATTCACTGATCTCTAGAATACATTAATATCTGAAACTGTTGGCACAGCCTAAAATACTTGGGCAGTTAACAATGCAAGCAATGATTCGAAGTCTGGGATCTTCAAATAAACCCCAGTGCTGTCATGGCCACCAGGAAGGAGAACAATGGCGATATTAGCTGACCTTCATTCTGTTGTTTCTTCAGACCTGACTGCTGGACCTCTGTTTGCTTGTTACTAGGATTTCTTGGCTAAGACATTCTAGCATTTCCCAGGCAATACAAGAGCCAGTTTATTAGGTAAATAAACCAGGCCTTAAGCAGTCTTTTCTGCTCCGTGATGGGAACTGGGTGAACTGGAATGAGGGTTGAGTTGGAGTCGGGGAGAATGACTAAGAAGCACAGATCTCATCCTTTTCTTCATCCCAAACCCCAATGAACAATGAGGATGAAGTGCAAATCATCAGATCAATGTGCTGCCTCTGGTTAACTGAACCAACATCTTCTACCAAGTAGGGGAGATAAAGCTCATGAAAGGAAGGAGCAAAAATAGGAGCTTTCTTCTTCTAGAGATCTAGCTCTTCAGTGACATTTCACTAACCCCAGGTTTACCAGTAACTGGAGACTTTTATAATGCGTTCAAATGGAGCTAATGGTAGCGTACTTCATTCATCAGTCATAATTACTTAAACGCTCTTATGTTATCCAAACCACTCTCTAGTAACACTCTTAATGATGTTAATAAAATCGGTAATGCAGAACTGAATCATTTCTCAGAGTCTCTAGATCTAGAGGGCCTTCTGGCTGTCTAGACTGTATCACAATTGGTAATTATTATATTTGTGTCTGTTTACTGTTCATTGTATTGGGGCTCAGAAAATGATACCTCAAACTACAGCACTTTGGCATGCTGAATTCTTTGAACTAAAAGAAGCAGCCTCAGAACCAATGTCTCTCTGACCTTACCCTGCCCCCTGTCCCCATCTCTGATCTTCTTTCTTTCCAGAAGGGCAGGAGGTAGGTTTCTCTGCAGTTTCCTTTATCTGACTAAGGGAAGTTCCTCCAGAGGGAATGTGATTGTCATTAACACCCTCCCTAGAATCTACAGTAACCAGAGAAGATTAACTCATATCACAGGAGAGGAGTCTACTCCATGTCCAGGACAGGATGCCTAGACAGAGTTTTCACCCATTCTTCTGAGGGCTGCTACCTGAGAGACCCTATCTGCATAATAAGATGACCTTTGTTCCCTGTGCAGTTCCTCCCCTCACCCTCCTATGGCTTGCCGGCTCCACCCTTGAGAAACCTTTAAGCTCCTATTTCTTTCTGTAGCTCAAATGCGATTTAAGCCTCTACTATCTGGCCCTTCTTTGCATTTAGTGAGATTTCTGTGCATATGCGTGTAAAAATTTTGTATACTTTTTCTCCTGTTAACCTGTCTATTGTCAGGTTTATTCCAGAGACCCAAATTATTGAACCTTCAGAAAATAGAGGAAAGGTTTAAAACTCCCCTACAACTGTTATATCCTCCCTCACACAGTACAGCACCTGGCACCCAAGGCATACTGGCCAAGGGAGGCGATGATATTTTTTGGCTACCTTTAGGAAAATGCATCATGTCTTAAAAGCATTCAGCTGTCACACCCAAAGTGCTATAAAATGAGACTGAGATACAATACTGAGGCAGGACAGAATAAGGACACACCCCAGGGAGGCTGCTCATAAACAGACCGGATCAGTACCAGCCACCTCCTTGTTTTGCAGTTAATGAACTCATAATGAGCTGATGACAGCTTAAACACCCTACCAATCAGCATGCTACACCTGGAACTTTGTAGTTTTTCAACAGAAACTTAAAACCACAAAAACTGCAGCGCCTGTTCTTGTGCAGTTCCAAAAGTACAGACTAGAGCAAAAAGGGCAAAGAGAAGGGAAAAGTGACCTCACTGCGCATGACCAAAAACTTCAGAAACTCAGGGATGCATGACAGGAAGCTGATGCAACCTTGTATCAGCCTGTTAGGTCTTAATTACCCTAGATCCTCCCCCATGGCTAAATATTCCTCCCCTTAGTCAGAACAGAGAAACACCCCCATCCCAGAACAACATATAAACCCTCTCCCTAAGAATCCAGGGTGTGTTCCTCCTTTGCAAGGATGCCTGTGCACCCTCCAGCACGTACTTTCACTTTGCAATAAAGCCCTATTATTTGAATATTTCAACTGTCTGCCCCTCTTCCTTTCCTTTCATTGTACACCCTCTTGGTCCTGTGAGATTTTTCTTCATGGTTTGACCAAGAACCTAGAACTGCTGTCTAACAATATTTCCTAAAGCAGGGTATTTCTCCACTGACAATGAACATGAGTCCAAGTTTCCTGTGGTTCCCAACTTTCAAATTAAAATGTGCCTTATAACACATGCTAGAAAGTTTACTCTTGCTTCAAGCAGGAGGTCATGTAAACAGACATAATACATACACATTTTTAAAAAGATATACACTCACTTTGTTGGAAAAAATGTAAAGACAGAAAATTTCAGACTCCAGGAAGTGAGAAAACCAAGTTCCATAGTATGTAGTAAATGATCCCAAAACTGTTAAAAGGAAAATAAAAGACAATACATGCAGATATATGTATGCATAGAAAAAAGACTGTAAAGATATACCCAAAATATGTTAATAGTCATTATTGGGGGGGGTGGATTTTTATTTTGTTTATTGTTCTCAATTTTACCTCTTTTTTTCTTTCTCTTGGCAGCTGGCCAGTATGACCCTTGACCTTGGTGTTACAATTTTACCATTTTTCTACAGTAAATTTATTATTTTTATAATCAGAAAAAAAACCTACAAAAAGCCTTTTGTAAAAAGATAATATATTAGTAAATGAGCTAGATCTCCACCTCAAGAATTGTGAAAAATCAATTACAGTTACATTAATATAATAATAGGCACTTAAGGTGGTATGTCTCACACACACATGCAGGCACACACACAAAACATACACATGTAGGTGTGCATGCTGAAAACTATACTTAAAGTTAATGGAGACATTTTGCGGGGGTTCTGTGGCTATCTGCTTATTTATTTGTTCCTTGAGACAAAATTGGTATGGGAGTCTGAAGGAAGGTTTCTTTTTCTTAACTTGAAGCAACCAGGTTTCACATTTCTGGGTTTTAAAAGAGATTATATTCAAGGGTGCTCAATTACTCTGAATAGGTGTGACATTCCAGGCTGATGGGTATTCATACCTGTCAACAGCTGTGAATTAGCATTTCAAAACCCTTCTAAGGTGACTTATGAACTTTTTCAGTATGAGGATTCAGCACGTTGCACAAAATCAAATGCTGAATGCAAACCAGGGTGAAAACACATTCTGCTAGGGAGTAGTGGCCAAAGGAATGTTAGAGACCCAGATGCCAAACAACTTTGCAGGCCTATAGGTGCAAAATTACCATGCCAGGAATTAGGAATATGAACACTACTTTAGATTTTAATTGGGTACTTCAAGGAGTAGTAAATAGTTGTATACCTGGGAGAAAAAGCTTTAGGGCGAAATGGGATATTTGTTAATATTTACTCATCAAGGTTTTTCCCCTTTAGTATTATTTTTTGTTTGTTTCCTGTCATATTCCTACACACAAGCCACAGACAGAAATAGGTGGGAGAGAAATGAAGTTCAGAACAATTAAATAAATGCCCATTTCAACTCAAAATGTTCCCTTGAAAATGTAACTTTAATGTAAAATGGAATTAGGGTAGTCTTGACTACTCAGGAAACAATAAAAGGGTACTGAGAGTTTTCATATCAGAAAAACTTTCAGGTAATGACTAAGTAAATTTCTAAAACATGTCATTCCTACAAACGTGAAAAAAATATCCTGAGGATTCCACAAACAGGCATCCATTTAAAAAAAGAAACTATTAAGTACAGAAATTAACGAGAAAAAGCTGTTCCCCAGAATACAAAATACTGCTTAAGCTGTGGAAAGAAAAAGAGCTCATCAGAATTTCAGAGGAGGGTGATAACTTATTCTAGTTTCCACAGCCACTGGGAGCCAAGCACACGCTTCAAAATCCTAGGCCACCCCTCTCCTCTTCCATCTCATCTTGATTTTCTACTGGGTATCTTACATCATCTACAGGCTCTGCCCTGTTTTTATTATTTATTTCAATTACTGATATGTTTTTGAAGCTCCTGACTTAATTATTCAAGTATGGTATATAATTCAAGTATAGTACTCTCTCACTGAATGTGAGGGTTAAAGTCCCTAAAACACCCTATTGCTGGAGATAATTCAATTAAGGGACTTAAATGTTATGCGGGAAACAGATTTAAGACAGTGAATGAACCTAAGAAAGCCCTTATAAAAGAGAATATAAAAGACAGGACTCTGAATACGGAGACTATCGAGAGCATTTTACATATTGGAGATAAGTAATATCTGACACCATGTAGTTATTTTCCATTTACCATCCCTGCTCACAAGACCTTTCAGAATCTCTCTCTCCTGCAGTTTACAGTCAATTTATTCTGCTTAGTTACAGATAATGTATGCTAAGCAACAGTTTTCCCTCCTGTGGTTGGCCCTCCTTCCAAATGCTTAATCATCTTATTTTATGATCTAGGTCACCTGCCTCCTAGCTTCAAGACAGATCCAGAGATACAAGGTACCTTGAGTGTTCAAAGTGCTTTAGTGACAATTACTTCTTCCCAGTCCCCCTGCCATCTTTCTTTGCATTTTTCCTTCCCCTATCTCCTCTTTCACTTAATAAATAAGGACCCACCATGCCAGGTGCTGTGCTGAATGGTAGTTCTCCTTCTATAATGTAAATTCTCCAAGGCCAGGGACTGGGTCTGTTTGGTATCTTCAGCATCCCGCACAGTATATAGCACACAACAGATGCCCAATAAACCCTTCTTGAACGAATGAATGAACTAAGAAGACATGGTCTCTCCTCTTGAACAGCTAAGAGTCCAGTGAGGGTTATAGGCAAATAGGCAACCATAAGTCAGTATATGTTTGGGGTGTCAGAGAAGATTTTCTAGTGCAGTGATTCAACTTGAATATTAGAAGCTCCTGACAAACTTTATTTATTTTATTTATTTTTTATCAGCATATTCATTGTTACAAATCATACTTATTCTTTAAGCCCCTTATCCAATCTCTCCCCTTTCCTCTCCCCTCCCCCTTGTAATAACCATAGATTTGTTCTCTCCATCTGATAGATTAACTGTTCCTCTGTTGATCTGTTGCCTAGATGATCTGTCTCGTACTGAGACAGGTATGATCATGTCCTCCCCTATTATGGTAAAGTAGATGCTTCTTTTATTATTTTTTTCTTTTTTTTTTTTGGACTCCACTGGTGCCTCTCCTTGTGTCAATGCAGTTGAGAGTCTGGTGTGCCATCTGCATGGTGGCTGTGACTGCTACTATAGAGACTAGCCACTTTTGCGGCAGCCATGGCAATTGCTATGTCTGTGGTGGACTACCCACGTGGAAATGGTGTTTTTGGTGTGCTCTTTACTTGGCTGAGGCTGGGTTCAGCTTCCCTCAGCTCCATGCCTCAGGACACCAGTGGGGCCCTGGGGTGGTGGCAGCAGCGTGCCTAGTTGTGGCTCTCCTGGAAAACTTTAAAATCCCAATTTATTACAGCCCAGAGCAATTAAATCAGAATTTACAGGGAGGGGAGATCCAGGCATTGGTATTTTTTAAAGCTCTCCGGGTGATTCCGAGGTATAGCCCAAGTAGGGAACTGCTGTTCTAGATCCTTTCCACTCAATGTGTCATCTTTGATCCAGTCCACTCCATATCACCTGGGAGCTACCTAGAAATCAAGAATCTCAGGCTAGCGCCAGACCGTCTGAATCAGAATCTGCATTTTAACAAATTCCCAGATGCTATGTATGAGCTGCTCTGGAGGAGGTGGCATCTAAGGCATCCAAAGGACTAAAAAGTTAGCAAAGGGAAGTGAGGAACAGAAAAGAGCGTGTATTCTGGGTAAAGGTAGGTACAGGTGCAAAGCCACCAAAGAAAGGAAGGCCTGAAGAGAGGAAGGCAATGCTTTCCCGACAGCTAGATTGCAGTCCATGGGGAGAGAAAGTGTCTGTTGCGAGGCAAGACTGTGGCATGGCTGAGGGAGAGGGAGTTGAAGAGAGGAGCATAGAGATTTGGCTTGGGACTAGATCCACTAGGCTATGGAAGCCGGGCTAAGGAGTTCAGACTTTATCCTGAGGGCCTGGGGGTGCTATTGAAGGGTTTTTAAGCTGGGGAGTGACTTGATCACCTCCCCTGAAGACACACTGCTGTCCCCTGCCTCAGAGCTTCAGTTCATTCCACTCCCTTGGCCTGAAATTCCTTACTCATTTCAAACTACCAAAATCCCACCCATTTTTTTCCGCACTAACTCAAATGCCTTACACTCACAGTGGCTAGAAATGAGCTCTCTCTAGACCCTGAACTTTTATAGCACTTTGAATGGACCACTCAAATGCCTCTTGCCACGCCCCTTTATTTCTGCAGTTATATTTTGTCTGCTGTCTTCTCTCTCCTACCACTAGACCACAGCTTTTCAAAGAATAGTTTCTAAGGACCACCTACTTCAGGATCATCTGGGGTGCTTGTTAAAATGAGACTCCAAGGCCCAAGACCCCTTGAGTTGGTTTTTCTTCGTGTGGGGCCTAGATGTTTGCATTTAAAAAAGCATTCCAGGTGAGGCTCTTGAGCACCAGAGCCAGAGAATCATGTACAAGACTACAGTCTCCTTCGATCCAGAGCCATCTGATAAACCCCAGAATTTGACGCTATACCTCTGCTGCAACCTTGAAACACCACTCCTCAGGTAGACAAGTAAGTGAAATGTTTTCAATTCCTCTCTCTACTCAACTGTGACTAAATAACTGATTAAAGTGCTTCCAAAAACAAATCAAGAAAACTTATAAGAACCTAATTAAATACAGTAGAGAAAAACTCCCTCATTCCTGATTTGTACTCAGTCTATTGGCCTATGCTCAGAGAGGGGTTTTTCTCTGAGAGCCAGGAATGTGCTGATTTCTCTCATCACAAGTATAAGACAGACGAGACTGGAATCGAACTTTTCCGCAGAGATGATGTAAGGAACAAAAGAGATATTATGTGTCTTTAAAACCACTGTGGAAACTGCTTACTCTGATTATTATTAATGTTTTAAATCGGTCATTTAGGAACTAAGAAACACTAATCATATTCTCATTCTCTCTCCTATTACGTGGTTGTGATGTTTCTCTCTCTCTCCTGCTGGACTTGAAGCAACTTCAAGGTGGGACTCCAAAGCTGATGCATCTCGGGATTGCCCTATAGCACAGCACTGCTGAAGGGACTCGATAAAAATGTGACGAATGGATGAAAGATGGCTGTGTCACAGAAGCCCAAATGTAATAATAGTTCATTTGGAATCTGCACCTGTGTGGGAATTCTCCGAACACCTGCCGAGGCCAGTTACTCCTGTTTTCTCAGCCTATCAAAGAGGGCAGCTGCTTCGTTCCCTCCTGTGACCTTCTCTCATTCATCGAACCAGGACAGGACTGTGATTTTCCCTAACATACAGACTCTCTCAACATTTAATAGCCCTACCAAATACAGTTGCCCTTTAATGTCAATCTGGTAAAATTCCATTTAAAAATTTATTTCATTGAACATTTTCATAAAATGAAAATAACAAGAAGATATAAAAGGCATCTGGCCACGTTAATTAGCAGGGATGCTGTATTATTAACTTCATCTGTAGGAGGAAAAAGTGATACCAGCATATTTTTCTCCTATTGTTTAAATCCCAAAATCACAGAATGAATTTAATTCTTGATTTTCCAGAAAATCTACTCTTACAGATCCCAAACTCATGCTGAAAAGTAGAATTTTTACTCTATTTTGTATCTGTACACAGACTGTACTGGTATTACTATTTCCTACCCATGTTGCACATGAAATGGTCTTTAAATTGTAATTTTAAGAGACCATGTTCCTATGGTAGTCAGCAGCTTTAAAGTATTATGTGAAGGATTTTAATTTATTAATTTATTAATTCCACATGGAAATTGAGGTTTCTGGCTCTCCTTGGAAAATCAGAAGAGCCTGCAATATTGGGCCCACATGGCTACCTGGCAACAATCACCTGGGCTGACCCCTGGAGAGAGGGCATGCTCTCCAGTAGGACGCCTCTCCCCAGTCTCGCTCCTTTCTGCACCTGCCTGACGTGTGCAGTGAATACAGAGGAGGCATGCCTCCTTTCCCAAAAGTACTATATCCAAATATTTTTAATAAAGAGTAAAAATACATGCTTGGCACAGAGGGAAAACAGAGTATTAGCCACAAGACACAATTCTTAAGTGAAGCTGAAGGAAGATTTGAAATAGAACAGCAGCTGAGGGGAGGCCACCAGTGTGAGCAAATGCTGAGATAAGGAAATGGACAGATGAGGTTTGAGGGAGTAGAAAGTTTCCATAGGGGTACAGGAACAAGGCTGCAGAAGAAACAAAGGGTAGGGAGACCACGGGGGGCTTTAGATCCAGAGCTGAGGACTGTGGGCCATGTGTTCTAGGGGCAGCTTGGAACTTTGGAAGGTTTACTATCAACAGCCTGGCAAAATTAGATGCATGGAAGAAAAATGAGCCTGGGGAGCCCACTCAGGAAAGTACAGTCACAGCAATCCGGCCCATGTGAGAGTGGTGATCTGCAGAGAAACACAAGGGAGAGACCTGAGTGTAGGAAATGCTAGGGCCTAAGGAGCAGGAGACACTGGAGGAAGAGGGACAGGGGGAGCTCAACTATGAAAGAATCTGTCCAGCTGGAGCCACTGGAACAATGGTGGTGCCAAACACAGATACTGGAGCAGGGCTGGCTTTCTGTTTTAGTTTCAAGTGTGTGTGGCATGTGTGTTTATGATAGAGGGGTGTGGGGTTGCAAATGATGAGTTTGGTTTGTACGTGTTAAGTACCAGGAAATGGCAGGGTGATCAAGAGACAGATGTGCAAACACAAGGTACAAATGTGGGGGTGCACCGAGTGACAAGGCCAGTTGCAGCCACAGGATGGGGAAGATTTCTGAAAAAGAACAGCAGACACCTGAAGAAAATATGGACCACAAAACCCAGAAACACTTCTGCTCCAGTTCAAGAAACAGTGGAGATTTAATTCTTCAATATGTAACCTTAGAAACCCAATCACACTGTTGCCCTGGGTATTCCCAACAACTCCGACTTTTTACTTCGGCATGATGGATGCGGCTCAGTTTACCCAGAGACAGTAAAAATCAGATGAAAGGGTTTTACAGTTATTTTCTCTACTGCTAGGTGCAAAACAGCCACGTTGAAGCCATGACGAAGCTACGTCTATTTAAAAGTCAAATGGATCGTTGTAACTCAGTGTTTTCTCCCAGAAAATAAATCCCACACTTTTAGCCATATTACTGTTTCTCAAAGCCTCTCATGTAAGCATCCCAAAAGTGAAAGATGCCAAAATCACACTGGACCTTAAAGAGGACTTGATTTATCAGTTCACAACTGGTTCCCATGCACCCCCCCTTCCACTTTTTCAGAGCTTCACCATAAATTCTGCCATCAGATCAGGGGAGGCAGGCATGGCGGTGATGGATGTAAGACCAGCAGCAGAGAAGGTGAAGTGCAGCTCCCAACTGGGAACAGATAAGCTGGCATGCTGGCCCGGGCTGCTAGCAGACTTCTCACAGACTGCTCCTGTTACAAGACTCAACCAACACCCTCCTCCTCCTGCTCTCTCAGCCCTCCCCATCTGCCAGATCACACCTCCCTCCTGCTACGATGCTTCTACTCCCATAGCATCTTGGTTTGGGTTCTTTTGTGAAAAATATGAGAATCACGTTAATCCTGATACTACAAATAAAAGCCCTGCCTAATTAAAAAATCAAGTTAATTTTCATCCAGCTTCCTTAACTTTCCAAAAATTTTCTTTTCTTTTCTTTTAAAGAGTAGACAGTTTACACAATGAGACTCAAGCACAAGAATCGATTAGTGGTACAATGAAACAAGTTACAAAATATAAAAGCAACCACTTAAAGCAAAATTAATCCACTTTGCTCATCAACCCAGGATTTTTGCTGCACACGTACAGGATGCTTCCTTGCATGCATGTGTAGATTTCACCTTTTAGGCAAAGGGGATGCTTCTCATTTGATTTGGGGATGGGGGAATGGGGTGAGCAGGGGTCAAGACCAAGGAGGCTTCAGGTAAAATGCTGAAGTCGACAGTCTGTCTTTGACACTGCACTTCTTCCCGTACTCCCTTCCTGCCACCTAGTCCTCCTCTGCCCAGGGCCCAGGCACCCTGAGATCCCACGCCACTATCTCTGTCCTGTCCACAGTGCCACCTCATCCAGGTCTACCTCCCTCCCCTACTCAAATCATACAATTATTTTCTCATCAAAGCTCCAGTGTCCTAATATGGATGATCTGGTGATACCATAAAAAAAATCAAATTAAGTTACTCTAAAAGGTGAATAACAAATGCTTTGACATCCCTGTACCCTACACATACCTCACCCCACCTTTGCATCTGAATTAGTGATTTGTTGATTTAAATCCCTGGTCATAGGTTGGCAGCCGCAGAGCCAGGTCAGGTTTGCAGTTATGTTCTGTATAAAAACTGGCAAATTTTGCATAAAATCAGGTTTCTCTCTTTCTTTAAAGAAGAAAGTGGCAGCTGATCGGGTAGCCTAGAGCCCACAGTTCCTTGTGGTGGCTAACTAGTGTGGCTGAAGAGCAAGCACCCACTCTAGGTGGCACCTGCTCCGGTTCACAGGGGCACCGACCACTCCCGACTACCACATACTTGGTCTGCATCTCTCATCTTCTTTACCTGACTGGCATTTGAATTTGTGACTCCTAAATGACTCCCTAAATGACAGCACAAATTAAATAATTTCACAGAAGTGGGGGACAAGAAATGTATTGTCATACTTTTATTCTTAATTGACAAAGAATAGCTGTATAATTTAAGAGGTACAACGTAATGTTTTGATAAATATATACATTGTGAAATGGTTATATCAAGCTAATTAACCTATCCATCATGGAGTTAACATTTTTTTGTAGTGAGAACATTTAAAATTCACTCTTAGAAACTTTGCAAGACACAATACATTATAAACAACTATGGTCATACTGCTGTGCAGCAGATCTCGAAAACATTCCTCCTGTCTAAATGAACCCTTGTACACTTTGACAAATATCATCCTCCACCCCCCACCCACCAGCCTCTGGTAACCACCATTCTATTCTATGCTTCTGTGATTCTGACTTATTTAGATTCTACATATATATGAGATCATGCAGTATTTATCTTTCTGTGCCTGGCTTATTTCACTTAGCATAATGTCCTCCAGGTTCATCCATGTTGTCTCAAATGACAGGATTTCCTTCTCTTTTTTAAGGCTGAATAGTATTTCATTGTGTATATACATCACATTTTCTTTATCCATTCATCTGCTGATAGATACTCAGGTCAATTCCATATCTTGGCTATTGTGAATACTGCTGCAACGAACACGGGAGTGCACTATCTTTTTGACATACCGACCCCATTTCCTTCAGATATATACCCAGAAGTGGGATTCCTGGATCATTTGGTAGTTCTATTTTTAGTTTTTTGAGGAACCTCCATACTACTTTTCATAATGGCTGTACTACTTTACATTCCCACCAAGAGCGGACAAGGGTTTCTTGCTTTTACTCCATATCCTTGCTAATACTTGACAAGAAATATATTTAAGTGAGTCTTTCCTAGCTTTCTGCTACAGATCTGGCCATCTGCAATGCCCAATCTTAACATACATATTTTTTGCATTTATAATTGATTCAGAAAATCTTCTAGGGGCCGAGCCCGTGGCGCAGTTGGTAGAGTGCTGCGCTGGCAGCGCGGCGACGCTCCCGCCGCGGGTTCGGATCCTATATAGGACTGACCGGTGCACTCACTGGCTGAGTGCCGGTCACGAAAAAACGACAAAAAAAAAAAAAAAAAAAAGAAAATCTTCTAGAAATGTCATGCTGGTTCCTTCACTATTATATTAAGACAAAGAAAAGCAGTCATGGTATAGGAAAGCAGATTCCATCCAGGAACACAGGGGGCATTC
This sequence comes from Cynocephalus volans, assembly GCF_027409185.1. NCBI lineage: Eukaryota > Metazoa > Chordata > Mammalia > Dermoptera > Cynocephalidae > Cynocephalus > Cynocephalus volans. The sequence goes on from NC_084469.1 coordinate 36,420,573, forward strand.
TCAACAGAGGGATAGTTCTTCTTTGTTTTGCAGTACCACTCCTCCCCTTTCCTCCTCTCTCAACTTTGAAATTTCCTTTCTCTCACCTCTCTGTCTACCCCGCCCTCCCCATCTAGCTCTTCCTGAGTCAACCATGCATTACCACAGGAGCACATACCTTACAGCAGCACGCCTGTCCATCCCACTTAACCTCAATCCTCAACACTCTGGTGTGTCATGGAAAATTAAGAATTTTTGAGAGGTACCATGGAAAGAAAAAGTTTAGCAAGCAATGACCACAAACCACTAATCCTGGCCACATCTGGTCACTGTTGTTGACAAAACTCAAAAACTTTACCGAACATTCACTGGGGGGTGGGGGCTTCTAGCGCATGCAGGTCTGAGGGTTGATTTCACATGTATCCAAATAAAGCATTTGAGGAAAAAGAAAACAAACTCAGAAACCAGGAGGCCAGGAAGTGAACAGATTTCCTAGAGCTTCGAACTTGCTGACTGGCCATGATGACACCATAGGAATGGCTCATGGAGTCAGACCCAGTGTTCTACCCTTGCCAGGTTATAACAGTGACATGGAGGGACATACTCAGAAAGAAACTCAGCTTCAGAAGCTGGATATGACCACAACGTATCTTAATTTACTTTAATAACTGTCATTCTACAAAACTCTTTTGAATCTTTTAAACGGGATACCCCAGTCTTCTCAAATTGCCTGTGCTGCTCAATACTGCAGATCCTACAGGAATCAGTCCTTGTTATTAATGGAGCAGTTGTACATGGAAGTGGGATTTCTTTCCTTTTAAATTGTGGTAAAAATACATATAACAAAAGTTACCATTTTAACAATTTTAAAGTGTAAATTCATTGGCATTAAGTACATTCACAATTTTGTGCAACTATCACTACTACTTATTCCAGAACTATTTCGTCACTCCAAAAGGAAACTTCATATCCAATATGATGTCTCTCCTCATCCCTCCCAACTCCCTAGACCATGGCAGCTACTAATCTGCTTTCTTTCTGTAGATTTGTCTGTTCTGGACATTTCATATAAATGGAATCATACAATGTGTTGCTTTGTTTATCTGGCTTCTTTTACTTAGCATAATGTTTCAAGGTTCATCCATATTGTAGCATGTATCATTAGTCCACTCATTTTTCATGGTTGAATAATATTCCATTGTATGGTGTGTGTGGAAGCTTTTGCAAAATGACTAATGGTGGCTGGGTGGTATGTGGCTGCAAGATACTAAACTGAAAGAATTCATCCTATGAGATAGGTGGTACTTTTCAATGGTCCTAGACATTTGAGTATTGTAGAATATGGAAACCAAATCCAAGGATAACCTATACGTACCATTCATAATCTAATAACCTTTCTATCCCTATTCAAATTTAATCTTCCCAGACTGATAAGTCCTTAAGAAAAAGTATGACAACTGAGAAAATCCTCATTCACATTATTTTAGTTGTCTTTCTGAAATAAATCCACTTCCAAGCCAGTCATTTTGCTAGTTGCTGGGAATCAAATTGCATGATACAGTCCCTGCACTCAGGAAGCTCAAGGTCTTGTGAGAAGATAAACATCCAAACAATTTCACCATAGTGTGACAAATTTCAGGATGGAAATCTAAGCTGTAAGGACTCAAGTTCACAAAGTATTACAGCTGAGGAAGCTTTTGTAAGCTTACTATGTGGATAGGAAATGCTTTGGTTTGGTTTCTTACCTTCTTGATGGCCAAGGTCTTCAGAGAAAAGCCTACAATGAGACTGGTTGGTGTTCTCCTGAGCAGCTGGGGCCTTATGATCCTATATGTGTAGCATCTATTATATTTGCCTAATACAACATCTTGCTCACATAAAATGCATTCATCTTTAAAGTTTTTCCTATGGCTCAAGACTAGATATAGAAAAGTTTATTAGAGGCACACCTAGAAATTTCACCAGGTATTCATTCCCTCCTTAGACAACTTATTAAAATGTGAACTAAGACACTAACCCATGGAAAACTTCGCTCTCTCTATTCCTCCCCTTTTTTTTCTCCAACTATTTATTGAAAGACTTCAAACCTACAGAAAAGTAGAAAAAATAGTACAACAAGCACCTATATAGCTTTATATACACTAATGTTGATTGGTAAATAATGAACATATTTAATTTAGTTATATTTAATAATTAAATAATTAACGTTTCTATTTTCTCTGTACGTGTGTGTATTTTGCTGAAACTGTGGAAAGTAAACTGCTTCAATTTCTAAAAACTTCGTTATGCATCTCTTAAGAACAAGGGCATTCTCCAACAAAATCATATTATTGTTATACCCAAGAATTTTAACATTGATACATCATTATCTAATACACAGTCCATATTCAAATCCCCCTCATTTACCCAATAATGTCCTTTTGGCTGTGTGTTTTCAGAATCCAGAATCTAATCAAAATCACAAATTGCATTTAGTTGTCATGTCTCTTTAGTTTTCTTTAATCTATAATAGTCCTTCCATCTTTTTTCTTTCCATCACTGACATTTTCCTTGTCTTGCAGACTGTCCATCAATCTGAACTATTCTTACTGTGTCTTGACTCAATTAAAATTAACATTTTTGGCATAATATGTAGGTAACATGTTAATTCCTACTGCATCGAATTGGAGACTCATATATCACACTCCTGGTGACGCTAAGTTTGATCACTTTGTTCGAGTATCTTTCCTCTTTTGTAATTAATAAATAATCTGGGGGTGATACTTTGTGAATATCCTGCTTCCCACAATCTTTTCACCCAATAGTTTTGACATCCATGGATGGTCCTGAAATAATTCAACCACCTTACAAAAGGTGATTTTCTAATTTTATCATTCTTTTACATTTCTTTGCTGATGGGAAGAATCTCTTTCCATCCTCACTCTCACCGCCCCCCTCCCCTTTTTTAAAAATATCAGTGGGATACTCAAACTCATGGACACATTTTTAAAACTCAGTGTTTACAGTCCATTACCAGCCTTATTCTTTTTACTGACCCGATTGCCCCACCTCTGACCAGTGGGAGTTCCTGTGTTCTCTGGAAGTGCACAGCAGTGTGCACTTCCTTGATTTCTGACACAAGGTGCTCCGGGCGTGCCTTACATGTCCCTGGCCCAGATCTGGGATCAGTTGTTCCTGCAAGGAGTCTTAGTTCCTTTATGTGATGAGTACTATTTAGAAACCAAAATCTGGGTGCTAGTTGTGCTCACTACTACTGAAGTATCACTGTTTCCAGGCTCTTTCACTGTTCAAAGTAGGATATTTATTTATTTATTTTAATCAGGAACCCATAATGATATTTCCAGTTCATATCTAACACCGTGAAGATCGTTCTTACTTTTCCCATAGCTATTTGTATCTCCCTGGTTCCTAATAGCATCAATATGTATCTACTAACATACAAAGTAGAATCATAATTACTAATACCACCTGAACAACAAACCTACTTAGTTGAATTTAAGATTTCTGCAGTTCATTGTCCTTAAATATGAAGGGTCTTCAAAAGCTCATGGAAAGATTTGTGTTATTTTTTAACTGTATTTTTCCATGAACTATTCAAGTATTCTCATATATCCAACTAAGGATACACAAAATACTCTATTTAAAAGTTACCTGAAGTTACAGTCAGGATGGCTGAATAGACAGTCCCCAGCATCACTCTCTCCCACAAATCAACCAATTTACAACTATAAAAATGTAACATCAGCCACACTGGGGTTACTGGAGCTCAGGGGAAGAGGAGGAGAGACCTACGGAGTTCATGAAGGCAGGAGAAACTACGATGAGAGAAAGAAAAAATTGCTCTGAGCATTTCAGGCCGCAGCCACTTTAAGCCTGGAGCTGCTGAGTGCTTGGAGCAGGAGCCAGCAGAAGCCGCAGATGTGCCCTTCAGATTGAGTTACTTGGAGGTGGAAGGGGAGAAGAGGGTCTTGGTGGCCCCAGGACAACAAGACCACTAATAGGGTTCCCATGGACCCATGCAGGAGCAAGGAGCCAGAACAACTGAAAAAAGGGAGCCATTTAGAGGCTAGTGAGTCATCACAAGAGACCAGTGCACAGCCATCCCATGGGAACTGTTTGGAGCATGGGCGGTGGGGGAGACAGGCCCACTAGGAGAACACTGGGACACAGCAAGGACAGCCAATCTGCCCCCAATCAGTGCAGGACCACTCAGAGGAGACTGATCAGGAATGCAGAATCGCATGGGGTGCATGCAGTTTGATGAAAAAACTCAGGCCCAGATCAGAGTTTCTACACAACCCAGATCCACCAGGTCTCTGGAGAGCTGGAAGTACCTATAAGGTCAACTATTAAACCCTGAGCTGCACAAAAAGCCTTCCCTAGGGAAACAGCAGCAAAACAGCAATTTAGCTCAACCACACAGCTCAAGTACTGGTTTCCACAGGAAGTTCCCCTGTTTTAGAAGTAAGCAAAGGACAAAAAATTAGTTCCAGCCCAGGCACACCACCAGCGCCTTGAGGCCTACCTGGGAACCAGAGGCTTGGAGCTGCGGACCAGACCCCACTCCCACATCCAGGCACACTGCACCAGTGCCTCAGGGCCCACCCAGGGACCTGAGGCATGCAGCCAAGGACCGGACACACCCCACAACCAGGCACACCACCAGTGCCAAGGAGCATGCCAAAAACATCACATCCATGTGGGTGGCCCACCACAGCCACAACAATAACCATGGCGGCCACAAAAGCAGCTAGATGCCACAACCACCATGCAGATGGTCTGCCAGCCATTGGAGTGCATTGACACAAGGGGAGTCACCAGCAGAGATAAAGAAGAGGATATCTCTCTCCACAAAGCCCATTTCAGAGTGACACAAGAAGCATTTGCTCTATGATAATATTGGGGGACCTGATCACACCTCTCAGCATTGGACAGATCATCAAGGCAACAAATCAACAGAGTAACTGTTATTCTTTTAGAAGGAGAGAAGAAATCTAGGATAATTAGAGGGGGGAGGGGGGAGGAGAGGTGGATGGGGAAAGATTGGACAAGGGGCATAAAGAATAATTACGATTTGTAACAATATATATGCTAGTAATATTGATTTGATCACCATATCTCAATGTCAAACTCCCAAAATATGTATAATCAATTTTGATTCAACAAAAAAAAATTTAAAAACAAAAAAAGGTTAACTAACCCCCCAAAAAGTTACTTGAATTCTTTTTCACTAAATAAATTCTCTATATTTTTAATTAACAGATTTTTATTGGCTATTTATAAGTTTATTCCTCAAGATATAACAGAACCTACAAACCTAAAGAATCTCAACATTAAATAAAATTAATTATTTTATCAAAATGATTAATGCACAAATTAAAAAGTCAAATAATTCTAAAAAGGCTTATAATAAAAATCAGCAATTTCCTACCCCTTCTAACTCCCCTCCATCACTGAAGGCATTCACTTTTCACTTATTTTGGCTGTTTCTTCTGTTACTTACTTCCATTCTCTTATGAAATGCCTACACCATAATCTCTAAATTCCATCAATTTTAGATATTCACTGTCACTTCCTCTTTCCTTGTAGGAGGATTGAGTTCTCTTATACTCCACCTCTTCACTCTCCCATCTACCTTGCAGATAAATCATCCATTTTGGTTAAATTAAATATCTAACATCTACATTATTATGGCTATGTACATATTCACTCTTAAGTAACACGATAATCATGTTTCCTTTTTTTGTATTACTTTTAATTTTCCTGGAGTTAATAATTGCCTCACTTTTTCAATAGCTTGGATTCCCTCCTACTAAATCTCATACCCTCCAGTAGCCTCTCGGCACAATTTTTCATGCAGGAAAACATATCATTCTACTTTTTCCCCCAAGCTGTTATTTTGATTTGTAGCACATCTTCTACTGCTATCATCCTGGGAGTTCTCTTTACTTCTCTCCTTTATTTCTGGCATCCTAGATCATCTTTCTAGGGTTACTTTCTCATTTAGGGAGAGTACATCTGCTAGTAACTTCCTGCAATACTCCACTGCCATCCAGTGTTTTGTTGAGATACTGGATGCCATTCTGATATCAGATCTTCTGAATATAATCTGTTGCCCTCACCCCTGAGCAAAGCTTGTAGGAATTTTTCTTTACCTGGGTGTTCTAAAATTTCATTTATGTTGTGCCTTGACATGTCTCTTTTTCATTTGTTAAGCTGAGTATCTAGTGGACTCTTTCAGTATGGTCACTCCCATCCTTCAGTTCTAGAGAAATTTCTTGCATTATTTCCTTTAACAATTTCCTTGCTCCTGTCTTCTCATTGTGACATTCCTATTGTTTGAATCTTGAATTGATCCTCTAATTTTTATATCTTCCCTTATCTTTTGGTACTACTTTCTGGACTATTTCTTCAACTTTACCTTCCAATCTTTGAAACTGTAGGGGGCGACCAGTTGTCCTTTCTGTTTATCATTTTTTTCACAGACCGTGTCTCATAATTCTTGCACAAATAACTGAGGAATGTAACCCATCCTAATTATAAAACATTTAGTCCAATTGTATGTTTGCTCATATCTACAATTACTTAATACGTAGGTCACAGGTGCAGCTGCCAAGCAGTAGATATGGCCTCATTCCTTCCAGTAGTTCAATATGACAGTACTGTTTCTTGTGTTAAAGACAATGTCTGCAATTTTGGGTTGTCTGAAATTCATATTGCCTGGCATGACTTTAGGAATGGCTTTAACCAAATGGTCCTTTAGCATACATATAAATCTTTTCCAGTTCAACAGGAAAAAACCCAATAATTCTGGAAGAAACTTCAGGGGCTGGGAAAACATCTCAGATGATTTTCAAGGAACTATATATAGAACATCCCAATGGTCTGAAATTAAGGAGCCTATATACCAGGTATCAAATGTTGTCTCCCAGGTCCTCCCTCACCTGCCCTTCTCTACTCGGTTCTGTCATACCAGGGTTTGACAGAACTAACTTTCCCAGGCTGCCTTGCCAGCTAGCCTCCTGTTACCTTCTGCCAATATAAGGCACTATCAGGAGTTAGAAAGCAAGAGGAAGGGTGAAACCGATCTTTTCCCTCTCTTTCCCTATCTGCTTCTAGTAGGGTCTCTGCAAGTGTCTCCATTTCCTCAGCTGTCCCTCAGTGGCAGCCTCTCTTTAGCAGTCCCAGAACCAGCACGACTTCCTCTGCACCAGCCCAGGAGCCCCATCCTAGGTGGTTCCAGCGCTAGCTGAGCAGCAGTCCCAGGAATGTGGTGGTGTGCATGCTCCTGGGCTCTGTAATACCACTTTGGCAACTTTGTTCTCCTAGGCCAAAGGGTGGCAGCTACTTCACAGAGTTACTAATTTCTGAATTACTTCTCCCTTCCCTTTTCATTCTCACAGTCCTAACAGTACAATAACAAGTTCTCTGCATTAAATCTCCTCTGGGTGAAATACCTAGTATGATTAAGTATCTCTTTTTCGTGATTGGCTCCTGATTGATAGAGCCTCTCTGAAGGATTTTTTTTAAAAGCCCCTAGAAGTCTTCACTATCAGAAAGAGCTCATGGCACAATGCCTCATCTGTTGTTAAGATTACAAAAATACACACCTACTTTAATTGTTTCATTGATAAAGTGTTACATCAGGAAGATGGCAAAGCTACTCAAATGTGAAGTCCTAAATTAAAGAGGATATCTACCAGTTTCCAGAATAAGTAGCTAAATGCATGTCAGACTTCTTTCCATAATGTTCTGCTGACACAAAAATAAGAAAAATGGTTACATACTTTTAAGATGACCAAAAACAAAAACACTTTTTAATGAGGAGATGAAACTGAACTGGGAGAATGCTGCTTCCACCTTCAATTTTGCAAAACAGCAGCCACACTACATCACTCAGGTGTTAACTCACTGTATTCAACACACTTCAAAATGGGTAATGGCCAAAGGAATGGAAATCATCATGTTGAAGGATACCTGCACCCTTGTGTTTATTGCTCTATTTACAATAGCCAAGAGTTGGAATCAACTTAAATGTCCATCATCAGACAACTGGATAAGGAAAATGTGGTATATATACACAATGGAATACTACTCTGCCATAAAAAAGAATGAAATACTGCCATTGGCAGCAGCATGAATGAGCTTGGAGAAAATTATGTTAAGTGAAATAAGCCAGGCACAGAAAGAGAAATATTGTGTAATATCCCATATAAGTGTGAGCTAAAAAATAAATGAATTTAAAAAAGAAAAGAAAGATACAATAATCACTACAATACGTTAAACTTTCAAAAGGAGATAACAGAACGGAGGTTACCAGAGATGGGAAAAAGGGAGGGAGGGGGTAAGGGAAGAATTGGTAAAAGGACATGAAAAACAATTACACTGTATAATGCTGAATATAATAGTTATCCTGATTTGAGCAATACATATTGCACACAGGTATCACATGCAGGTACCCCACAGATGTGTACAATCAACTATTTTACAATAAAAAATAAAATGAAAGAAAATAAATAAAATAAAATGGGTAATGGAAATGGCAAGAAAACAGATACAAAAAATTAACTGCAAGGTATACCATAAAGATATTTTACAATAACATTTTTTAAAATGCACTTCTTGGGACTATTCCTATGTTCCGTTATATTCTACAACACCCTTCCAGATGGTTCCATGCTCTGGGACACGTCAAGGAGAGAAAGTGGCTGGGTTGGACAGACAAAACAAAGCAAAGGATGGCAGAGTTTCATGGAAGCTGGCTTAGAGGGTGGGATGTGGCTCGGGTGTGACACCTTTAAAAGCTATGCTCTTGACTGAGATATTGACTAGAGAAGAGCAGTGAAAACAGGAAGACTGAAACTGAGAGAAAACAGAAGAGACAGAAAAAAGGCTAGAAAAAGAGAGAGAGGAAGAGTATTGGGAATCAGGGAAGAGCCCAGTACCCGAGAGCTGGAGACATGACTTGAAAATGGGTGAACTCTTTGACTGGCTTCTGTGTGACAGTCCAGAGCCCACCAAACTGAACCCCTTGGGGGCTGCTAGTGCTACAAGGCTGTTGGCTCAGAGAAACCTGGCTAGTATGATTTCCAGCATCCTCTCACTGGCACTGAGGCTCCTGAACCCAACTTTGAACATCAATATGGAGGAAGAGAGGTATTACTATCTGTGGTAGTTACCGCACTCAAAATAAACACATCAGCCCTGGAAAGAAAGGTTGAATGAAGAGAGAGCCTCAAATCCCCAAACAGAGAAGGAAGGACCCACACCTCCCACTGCAATCGGGGAAGCACAGGCAGAGAAAACCCCAGGCAGCATCCCCCAACTCATACAGAAGGCGGGAATGAGCACCACTGTGACCAGGAAGCCCTGAGTCACTTCTGCAAAGGTGGGTCCATGACAGCCACCACCACAGCTTCTACTACTGCAAGGATGACTTGTTGCTACAGTAGCAGCCATGACCACTGTGCAGGTTGCCCACCATATATTTGACTGCATTGACACAAGGAGAGTCAGTAGAGGGGCCTGGAAAAAGAGGAGGAAGTCTATTCTCCTCAAAGACCAGTCCAGACTAATAGAAGTAGCAACGATCTACCAGATGACCAGAAATCAATGTAGAGATACTAGAAATATGAAGAAAAAAAAAAACCCAGAAAATATGACCCTGCCAAAGGAATATAGTAATTCTTGAGTACCAGACCCTACAGGATGGGAAACTCTTGAAATGACTGGAAAGAAATTCTGAGTAACAACCTTTAGGAAACTCAAAGAGATAAGAGAAGACTCGGTTAGACAACACCATGAAATGAGGAAAAATACTCAGGATATGAAGGAGGAAATTTACAAAGAGATTAATACCTTAAAAAAGAATGTAGCAGAACTCCTGGGAACTGAAGTATTCATTCAATGAAATAAAAAATACAACCAAGAGTTTAAGCAGTAGATTACAGCGAGCAGGAAAAAAAAATCTCTGATCTTGAGGATGGTCTTTATGAAATAACCCAGGCAGACAGAAAAAGGAAAAAAAAATTTTAAATGAAGAAAACCTAACAGAGCAAACAGACTACCTTAAGCACACAAACATCCGAATCATGGGTGTTCCCAAAGGAAAGGAGAAAAGTAAAGGCATTGAAAATATATTCAGTGAAACAATAATGGGGAACTTCCCAGGTACAGGGAGAGATACAGATCTTCAGATCCAGGAACCTCAAAGATCCCCAAACAGATTCAATCCAAAAAGATCCTCACCAAGACACAAGATAGTCAAACTGGCAAGCTCAAAGACAAAGAGAGAATTCCAAAAGAAGTAAGAGAAAAGCATCAAGTCACTTTTAAGGGAGCCCCCATCAGACTAACAGCATACTTCTCAACTGAAACTCTACAGGTGAGAAAAAAAATGGGATGACTTGTTCAAAATACTAAAAGAAAAAAAACTGCTAGTCAAGAATACTATATCCAGGAATGCTGTCCTTCATAAGAGGGAGAAATAGTGTATTTCCCAGACAAACATAAACTGCAGGAGTTTATCACCACACAACCAGCACTGTAAGAAATCCTGCATCTGAAATTTGAAAAACAATAATCACTACCATTAATACACAAGAAGGACAAAACCCACTGGTAAAAAATGCAAACAAGAAGAAAAAAATAACCTAAATCTTACCAAGTCAAAAAACCAACAGACAATGAAGAAAAACCATAAAAGGGGAAGAAAGGAATGAAAGATATTTAAAATACCTAAACAAAGAGCAAAAAAATGGCAGGAGTAAGATAATACATCCCAATAACCCTAAATGTAAATAGATTAAACTCCCCACTCAAAAGACACAGACTGAGGGACTGGATTAAAAAGCTAATGCCAACTATACGCTGTCTTCAAGAGACTCATGTCACCTGTAAAGATGCACACAGACTAATAGTAAATGGATGGAAAAAGATATACCATGCAAATGGAAACCAAAAATGAGCAGGAGAAGCTATTTTTATATTGGATAAATAGACTTTAAACCAAAAAACATAAAAAGAGAACAAGAAGGCCACAATAGAATATGACAAAGGGATCTATCTAGTAAGAATATATAACAATCATAAATATATATGCACCAAACACTGGAGCACCCAGATATATAAAGCAAACACTATAAGACCTAAAGAAAGAGATAGATCCCAATATGATAATACTGGGAGACCTGAACACCCCTCTGTCAGCACTGGACAGATCATTCAGGGAAAAAATCCACAAAGAAACATAGATTTAAGCTACATTTTAACCCAATTAGACCTGGCAGGTCATTTTATCCAACAACTACAGAATATATATCCTTCTTATCAGCACATGGAACACTGTGTGGGATAGACCACGTTAGGTCACAAAACAAGTCTCAACAAATTTTTAAAAACTGAAATGATCCCAAGCATCTTTTCAGACTGCAACAGATTAAAATTAGAAATTAATAACAAGTGAAACTCAGGACACTATACAAATATATGAAATTAAACAACAGCCTCCTGAATGACCTTTGGGTCCAAGAACAAATTAAACAGGAAATCAAAAAATTTACTGAAACCAGTGAAAACAAAGACACATCATATCAAAATCTGTGGGATATTCAAAAGCAGTACTAAGAGGGAAATTTACTGCAATTAATGCTTACATCAAAAAAAGAGAAAGATTTCAAATAAACAACCTAATGCTATATACCTAAAAGAACTAGAAAAACAAGAACAATCCAATCCCAAAGTTAGTAGATGGAAAGAAATAACTAAGATCAGAGCAGAAATAAATGATATACAGAACCAAATCCCCAAATAGAAGTTCTTCAAAGGGCCTCTTACTACCTTTGTCACGTACAAACAACAGTTTTCCTGGTATCCAGCAATGCTAAAGACTGTTGATTAGGTTAATTTGAAATGAGCTTTGCAGATAAATATAGTTTGGATGTCATCTTAGAAAAATTAGATAGTAACACTACTGAGTTTAATTTGAGTGTTACTATTGGTATAATCAGTAGTAATTTTATTTCCCCCTTTTTCCCCCAAAGAACCCATATATGCCTTCAAATAGCTAAATCCTGTAATTTACTAAAGACAAGTTACATTCAGCTTGCAAGGGTTAGAGGAAGCAGTCACAGGAGGATGAGAACCTCCTTCCAGAGAGTTCTCCTTTCCTTTTTTCTTTAGATATAAAATTATATCACAGTCATAGTCTCCACTTTGCAAAGTGTTTGGAAATACGTTTATTTAGTATTTATAGCCTAAACGGACTTCTTTCCTCAAAAATTTGCCTATGGTCTAGAATTTATTCATGTCATTGGTGGAGGGGACAGAGGAATATTTCATTTTAAAGCACATTATGATCATTAAACTGAGTGGAATCATCACATGGCACCAAAAATATGGCATGGCTTAAGAAATAATGTAAGAAGAAAAACCACAGGAGGCAGTTCCAAACCACATTTAAAAATAAATAAATAAATAAGTAAAAGAGAAGCAGGATTAGAAACACAGGAAAATAAAATGCAAATCTCGATATCAAAGAGGATAATCAGTTTTTGGAAGAACTGGACGTTTAATCTTTCTCAGGAAGAGAAAGTATAAAACAATAGATTCAATGTCACAGTAAGATATGCCTGTTGCCTAACCAAAATGAAAAGCATGTCCTTAACTCTTAGAGAACTGATTATCTACTAAAAAAAAATGGGAGTCAGAGTAGCAAGATGGATTAAATGGCATTCCTTATTTATCTAAGAATACAAAGAATATGCCAAAAGAGTACATGTTCCTGAAATTTTATGAAAAGTATAATGTCAGAAGACTGATAACAGGAATATGAAAGCCACTGTAAACCAAACATTCTAGGCATAAAACTTTAGGTTTCAAAAATAATTGCCAGCATTTTGTATGTATGTATATATATCATCAATCACTTAACTGTGCTTTACTAACATTAATAGAAATGGCAAGAATAAGATACAGCAACAATACTTAATTCACTTACATTTATTTTTGAGATGTTCTCTAATTTTTGAGGCCATTTTTGTTCCTATTTCTATTTTGTTCAGTCAAATCTGTATAGACCTAATTCAGATTCTATTACCACATCACGTAAAAAATGCTTATATGGAGCAGTAGGACACATTATTTTGAGGATGCCAGGGAATTTTAGAAATTATATTATTTTAACTTTATTATAATTTAATGGAGTGGTAAACACCAGCTATTTATTCATTTCTTAAATTAAAAACTTTTTTATTGGGTAAAATACATGTAACATAAAATTTACCATCTTAGCCATTTTTAAGTGTTCAGTTCATCAGCATTAAGTACATTCACATTGTTGTGTCATCATGGCCACCATATTTATTCATTTAAAAAAATGACCATGTTCAGTTTTCCTTCCGGGTAAAAAGATATACTAAACAAATGTCAACAAAATGATGAAAAATCATAGATGCCATATCTCCAAGAAAAAAGACATTATTTGTTATTTTTAAAAATAAGACTGTAGAAATCCAAAAGTCATTTTGAAAGGAATGACCACTTTAAGGGCCAAAAGAGAGACAAGGGCCCTTTTGAGTACAAATCAAAGTGTCAAAGAACATTTGGAGGCTACTCAGTAGACACGTGCCTCTCTCAAGGACAACTGAGACACGTGCCCAACTGAGTAATAACTGAGCACCCAGCACTCAGCCATCAGCTCCAGAGCAGCAGAAAGTAAGATATGACAAGAGACCATGGTGCCTGCCCTGGGAAGAGGCCCATGTCACAGACAGCCGATACCCCAAGTGCAATCCAAAGATCAATTTGCTGCTAAACTGAAGAAATTGACCTTAGTGTTCAGACACAGGGGCAGAGAAAGCCAACAGCGATTTCAAAATGAACCCCAAATCAATTATTCTAAGGAATTTAACAATGGTTCAATGACTAAAAATTCTCATTATTGCCTGGCTCTGAAATAGAAAGGAAAGGTGAGCCAAAAAACAAATACCCAGTCATTGGTCAGGTTCTATTGGAGCCAATTAATGAATTCCTAGGGCTAATTAAAATCTTCATTAATGCAACATCTGGAGTCAAGTTATTTAAAAACTAATACCATGGCTTATGACACTGCATTTCCAAGGGGGTTGGTAAAGGAGAATTATCTATTTATTTTCTAAGTATCACAAATTCTCTTAAACTACCCAATCCCTGCAACTTCATTCAAACATGAGCAATTTGAAGTAGGCATTTACTTCATTAGGACCAAAAATAAGTCTCCAGGGCAGAGCCTCTGGACTGCAGGCATTGCTTTGCAATTGAGCTGCTTTTCACATGCGTACCACTATGAGTGAAGGATGCTTTGTGGTGTGCAGAGATGCTTTGTACTATGAGTGAAGGATGCTCTATGCTGTGCAGCGGTAGGAGTGGGGATTTAATCATGGACAGAACAACAAATGTGGCCAACAGAGATGCTTTGTACAGAGTTAAAAATTAATTCAGACAAGCATTAATTACTATAATTTCTAAAAATATTACAACTCCTCCTTTAATTCTGTTTCCTTCTATTCAACTTCATTTAACAATGGTCATTGTTTCTCCTAAGCCCCAATGTTGCGTATCACAGATAATATTAAAATACAACTGTATCTCATTCTCTGAGCACACACCAGTAACTGGCCAGGGCTAGGAGGCGTCCTCAACAGAGTGGCAAACACTAGAAAGTCAGGAAGGTAATCTGATATTTGAATTTCACCTAGATAATAAATAAAGAAGATAACCCACTTGTGAATAATTATGACTTTAATAGCCCTACAAACCACTCACACCTCCATTTAATTCATTTTACAGCTACATTTTTAATGGAGGAGGGACATGAAAATCTGTGCCCAAAACTTCAATTTTAGGGAATTTTTTCAAAAAATAAAAAATGTCTATCAGCTCATTTTTAAGCATGTAACTAAAAATAACCCTAGTGCTATAATGCCAATCTGAAAGAAAAACGTAAGGAATCCGTACCTACTAACTACTTCTGAACACGGAACACAGGAGTAGAGTTCTCAGTTAACGCCATTCCCTTATTTGCCTATCCTAACACATACTTAAAAACCCACCAAACTTTTTCCTTATTTTCCATTAGAAAATTTCTCCATCTTTCTTGTTTTGTTATGATGAGAAAAATTATATGTTTGTAAAAAAAAAAAAAATGAAGGTAAAAAAATGTCCGATTTACTGGAATGTGTAAGGTAGAGGGGAGTATTTAATTCTCTTCAAAGGGATATGGAAAGAAAATGACAGAGCTGGATAGGCTGGACGGTCTTTGAGGTTCTGAGGTTCTAAGCCATTGATTTTACACATAAAAAGATGTAAAATAATTCCACCCTGCTCTCCCCCTACTCCCCACCCCTTACCCAGCTTGGGTAATTTCAATCACAACTAGAATCTAATTCATTTCATTTCAATTTACCAATATAAGAGAAAATCAATATATGAATGAGGAGCACTTGAGTGTTATGATGAACTCCTGAAGGGTTAGGCTGGGTTAGCAAAATATACTCAGCAGCTGTTGGGGTGCTCTTTATCTCATAAATAGGTAATATTCATAAAACATACTTTGAGTATGCAATACATACTCTTCCCCAGGACTACTGACAATTTCTCTAAACCCAGCCACTATTTGCTGGTCCTATAAGGCAGGTGAAAGCAGATGAATCAACTGGTGACAAACATTACCAGAAAACACGCACAAACACGTACACATAATATCATCAAGGCCCATCAGTGTAATTATTACTCAATAAGAACAGAAACTGCTCTTAGAAATCATACCTCACCTTTCCAAACCACACCAAGCAAAAACAATAATCAAAAAATGATTCTACTTTGTGATCATTCCCGACCCCTTGACGACAGCAAAAATCACAGCCTTCTAACAGACTGTAAGAAGTGAGGGGGTCTCTGAGGTGGTCATGGTGATAGCTCTGAGGCTGTCAGCCCCTATCAATCACCTTCTATTAAATAAAGGTTTTCCAATTTTGTGCTTCTCTCAAAGGCTCTATTTTGCCTGGATCAAGCTGAAGCATCAACATTTGAACTTACTGCTCTGATTCCTTCTCCCCAAATAAATGCTGTTAGCAGAAAAACAGGCTTTTCCACAGTAGGAACTCAAAATCAAAGCATACAACAACGGTATGGTCACATATATATATAAGACATTCTGACCACAAACACTAATCAAGTGCATTATACAAACTTCATGAGCAACCACTGGGCACAGGATGGAGTGAGTATTTAAGGGTTCCAAGAGAAGGGCAGGTCTGTGAGTTGCATTGTTTTAGCTCCTGACATGAATATCGAGCAATACCAATAGATTCATTGGAGTGCCACAGCATGCTCTTGGATTACAGGTCTAAGAATCCTTCACTATACAGTTTCACTACTTAGTATCTATTATCTCTGATAGAGAAAAGTCATTTTTCTAAAATATTCCAGATACATCTGGGGGGGAGAAATAGTTTAAAATTGATTGAAAAAGTCATGTTTAAAAAGCAAAAGCACCTTAAGGAGAGGGATCCATCTTATCTATCTTTGTAATAGTGATAGCTGAGTAGATGTTTGCTACATGAATATACTAAAACCCCAAGATGGGGCCACAGTTTATATCAATATGACCAAAGTTCCAATCATACACATTTTTCTGTACCAATAAATAGACTTCAGTATTATTTTTAATGGCTACATAAATATGGCAAAGATCCAGAAGTAGAGCGGGTAGAGCAGAAAGTAAGAAAGAGAGAAGAGAGAGTTCAGAGTTAGAACAAACAGGCCTAGATGCTGACTCGATGGATGTGAAAGAGAGACCCCAAAGCAGTACAGTGCAACATGTTTTATTTGGCCCACACAGTATTTCTTAAAATGTGAGCCTATTGTCAACTCTAAGATATTGGGAGATTTCACTTAAAGATCCAGATTTTAGGCTTCTCTTAAAAAAATAAACAAACAGATGATCTGGCAATTCTCCGCTTACATTCCCACTTGGTAGAAATCTGCTGTTTACTGTGTAGCTTGCCACTGGAGATAATCACAGTTGCCCACGTCATTCATGAAGGTCTCCTGTCTGGTCCCTGAAGGCACATGAAGGGATGAAAGAATTTTTCAGCCTGAAAAAACAGGAAGCATGGAAGAGGAAGCTTATTTGGGATAAAGATAAGGAGTCCACTAAGAGTCACTATGCATTAGGAAGGTGCTGCGGGCACGAAGAGAAACTGCTGGGCAGGTGACAAAGACCTTGGGATTCGGGCGAAGTCTGGGTCTGAGATGCAGATCTGTTAGTTGCCCATGAAGGCATCCAAGAAAGAAGATGAAGTGGCTTGAAGAAAAAGGGTCGAGGAAAAAAAGAGCAGGGCCCTAAGTACAGTCATGTGCCACATGATGACATTTCAACTATAGACCGTGTATTAAACAGTGGTCCCACTGGAGTTTTAGTAAGAATCTGTCACTAATAAGTTTGGGGTGAGGGGTGGTTTCTATGCATTATTTGACAATTATTTCCATAAGATTACAATGGCTATACCATATAGCCTAGGTGCACAGTAATGCTATACCACCTAGGTTTGCGTAAGCACACTCTGTGATGTTTGCACAACAGAACGTATCCCTGTCATTAAGCTGTGCAGGACTGCATTGTCCTCAATAGAGAGTGGAAGAGGCAATGGAAAACTAAATTAGCACCATTGCTGCTCCATGATCTGGTCCCGGCCTGTCTAGTTTCATTTTCTACACCTCTCGGGGAGGCATCCTTGATCTCTGCCAGACAGACCTAGTTCTCGTTTGAGAAACCCAGGGTTGTCAGTGCCTTCTTCAAATCTGTATTTCCCTCTGCCTGAAATGCTATTTTCTCCTACCTGCCTGTGTTACATTTCTATTCAACTTTCTAAAAAGAGCTCGAGTTGCCCCAAATAGGTTGCTCCCCCAGTGTTCCGTGCACCTCTAGTGAATCCTTTATCATGCTGCCCTGAGATTGCCACCTTCCCATTAGACTGAGCGCCCCATGAGGCTGGGGACCAGAACTTCTTTGACATGTTATCCTCAGTGCCTGACATTCGATAAGTGATAACAGGACAAAGGAAGGGAGAGAGTAAGCAACTGGAGTGGTAGGATAAATCTTGGAACAATGCTGGGTCACAGGAATCAAGGAAGAAGAGCTATTTCTGCCGGACAGAACCGTCTCAATACCACAAATTATTCAAGGAGAATGAGGACTGAAGAGAGGCACTGGATTTTAGCAAGAATCTGTCACTGATAAGTTTGGGATGGGGGATGGTTTCTATGCATTATTGGAAAATAATTTGGCAATACATATCAAAAGGCTTCACACTGCTCACACCCTGGGTCTAAATAAATTGACCTGGGAAACACAACTGTAATGGACAACATGTTTGCTTTGCTTTTTTCCTGGCTGTCCAGATCCAAGCTCCGTTTCCAATTTGATGGAGCTCCCATCACATGCTGCCCCGATAGAAGGCAGCACATTACTCCCCACTCAGATGACCAAGTTGCCAGATTCTTCCTCTGCTCACTCGGGCAGCCAAGTCTGCCAGGTCAGCATTCCCTCCTCTGACCAAGAGGGACAGAGCTGGTTGGAAGCAGCGGCGTCACTCAGCAACTCCAGCCTCAGCATCCGGACCAGGCTCTTCTTGTCCAGCGACGGCTGCTCTGTTCCCTGGCCCTCCAGCTGCCACTTCTCTGGGCCTCAAATAACCTTCCAATCAGGGTCCCATGGTTATAACACAGCCAGAACCAGTCTCTGATTCTGGCACCTGGAAGTATTCTAACCAAAATCTTAAATATGGAAAAAAGCTGCATGCATATAATACAGCATTATTTATACAGCAAAATGTGGAGATAAATAAAAGGCTCCCAAACAGGAGTATATAAGTAAACGATCATATATTTACTTGACTAAATGGTACTAATATCTCTCTCTCTCTCACACACACACCCTCACGCCCACACCAAAACATTAAAAAAATAGAAGGGTTTAAAAATACAGTATTATCATAATCTTATAAAAATACTACTTGCAGATAAAAATGACTAGAAATACCAAAATATTAAGTGTGGAAGCACTTTTCCTTTACTTAACTTATAAATTACAAAAGTAACACAGGCTCACTGTAAAATATTCTGAAGATATATGAAGAACACATTGATGATCCCTGTCACCCAGCTCCATGCCCCACCCCAAAGTCACCAACACTGCCTACGTCTCCTGGTCTTCCACAACTCCCTTCAGGCTCTAACAAACATTGCTTATATAGATCTCTCTCCCCCTCATTCTTTTCCTTCCTTCTTTAAATAGGATCATAGTATGTACACCCAGCTTGATTTGGTTTGGTCTTTTACTTTACCAGGCTCAGAAGCAGCTTCTTCCGCTTGCTCTTCAGACCTCTGCTCCTGTGTTGCAGCCTCTTGGAAGCCTCGGAGCCCCAAACTGACTTAGATCCTTTTCTATCTGCAGTCATGAGTGATCTACACCATGTGTCCCTCTCCTGCACCTCTGAGTCCTACCTATCTTTTAGCTGCAGTTCCTAGCCCAGTACCTGGCACACAGATGATGTCCAGTAACTGTGCTGGCACAGAAGAGAATGAGTGAGTAGGAAAGCTTGAGGACAAGATGGCACTGAAGGCAGACATGTGTAGGGGAGGGAAAAATGGCTTCCTTCCATCCTTCTAGGTTCCCTGGCTGGGCTATAAAATTAAATTGACATATGACATTAACAGGAGAAAAACCATATTTAACTACTTAGGTATACATGAGAGTCCCATAAAATACAAGACTCCAAGAAGGGTCAGATAATGGAAGTTTATATAGCATCCTGAGCTACAAAAAGGAATAGGGGCTTGGGGACTTCTGGGGGGTAGCGGTGACACAGGTTATGGAAGGGTGAGAGCAGGAAATGTATGGCAAATAAAGGTTGTCCTGTTATGCAGATAAAAGTCTCCCAGGAGTTGTCTCAGAGCAGCCCTCAGCAGAATAGGTAATAGACTGGTCATAATGTCAACTTCCCTTGTTGGTAAGGCTCCTTGTTGATAAGGGGGGCAGTGGGGGGCAGGGAGATTCACGACAACTGAGTTCCTTTCAGAAGATCCATCTTCAGGCAGATATGGGGAGCTCATAGAAAGCCTCTGCCTGCACCTGCTGTTCCCCAAGAGCTCTCGGTTCAAAGTAATCAGCATTCCTAAGCATCATATATTGGGGTGGCATTTCCTGCACTCCTTCATATGCACTGGTGGAGGACAGGACATTTCTTCATCATGACTGAGTTAAGAATGACACAGGGGATATAGAGAAAGTCACACATGTATGTAAAAAAAAAAAAAGGGAGCTGAGAAATTTAACTAGCTTACCTCAACAAACAATGATAAGGGAAAGAAGAAAAAATAAGAAAACAATAGCCAAGAAGAAACATTCCTCATAAACAATAAGATAAATAAAAGAATCTGCATAATTATTTCTTTGCTCCAAATTAATTGCTTATGTTTGTGGTAGGGTTTTACTTATTTATTTATTTATTTATTTGTTGTTGCTGTTGTTGTTGCTGTTGTTGTTGTTTGTCTTTTTGTGACCGGTACGGGGATCCAACCCTTGGCTTGGTGTCGTCTGCACTGCGCTCAGCCAGTGAGCACACCGGCCACTCCTATATAGGATCCGAACCGGCAGTGGGAGCGCCGCTGCACTCCCAAGCGCCGCACTCTCCCGAGTGCGCCACGGGGCCGGCCCTTGTTTTGTTTTTTTAATCGGCTGGCCAGGGCAGGGATTCGAACCCCTAACCTTAGTGTTACAAGGCTGCACTCTGACTGAGCTAACCAGCCAGCCCCGTAGTAAGGTTTTAAAAACAATTCTTTGAGAGACAAAGTAGCTCCAATGTCTGTTAAATAAACTAGACAACTGAGAATTTTCTTAGCTAGCTACATTTTATAAAGTTCAAAAGAGCTAATATGAGGAAAAGCACGTTTAGGGCTATACAAAAGTAGGGCAACACCAGCACCATCAGCACACGCACTGGAGGTGGCATCTACTCATTTCATCATCAATAATGGGCTCCGCCACAAAATTCCAAATTTCAATTTATTTTTTAAAAGATCAGCTCCATTTCAAATCAAATGAGAATGCTAACTTCATAGCTCCAAAATATCTCTACATAATTTACTCAAGTCATAACTATTTTCCTTAAAGGCCCTTCTATGTTGGCTTCAAAAAGAAGA
The DNA here is from genome assembly GCF_027409185.1 of Cynocephalus volans. NCBI lineage: Eukaryota > Metazoa > Chordata > Mammalia > Dermoptera > Cynocephalidae > Cynocephalus > Cynocephalus volans. The sequence goes on from NC_084469.1 coordinate 36,441,795, forward strand.
AAGAGCTTCTGAGCCTTATCTATCAAGGAGGCTTTCAGTGACAAATTTAAATGCACACTTTAACACAGCTGGCGTTCACAGAGGACTCACTAGTACCAGTCACCATGCCACCTGACTTGTTCTCATTTAGTCCACAGAATAAACACAGGTACGGTAATTGCTCTCGTCAATCTACAGAGAAGGAAACTGAGACTTAGAAAGGAAAAACAGCTCTCCAAGTCACCCAGGCTGTAAGTGACAGAGTCCAAATTGTGACCAGGTCTGTCACGCACCACACCCATGCTGTACCGTACTACTCTTAACCACTGTACTGCTCCACCACCATAAGATGACAACATTCTGATGAGCTGAAGACTAATCAGCTGATCATTTTTTGTCATCATTCTGATGACAAATCCAATGGTTCCAGGTTGAAAGAGCATTAATGCAATGTCGATTGGGCTGATTTTCTAATCACATCACTGAAACGCTGTTAAAATCACAATAAATTTGCTTAGACAACATTACGTAATAGTCCATATGCTGAGAAGCAAGACTGTCCCTCAACCCGAGTCATTCAGAATTCTTAGTCTGGGCTTTCACAATTGACTCCCTCCATCAGACTCAGACAAGGCTCTATTTTGAATTCTAATGAGGACCAGGCACACTGAATATTTAAACTGCAATTACAAAGATCCCACTTTTATGTAAATGTCCTTAATACAAGTAACAGATCTGAAAATACACAGAGGTACCAGAGGAAAATATCAGTCTAATTTGCATTTAGAAGCTAGGAAAAAAAAAAAAATGTTGCTTTCTGCTTGATGCTATCATCGGCGTGGAGTTGGGGAGAGAAAAGGGAGGAAAAACCACACAAAGATCTCAGTAAAATTTTTAAAGCCCAGGCTCCCGAGTGAAAGGTTTACAAAGAGGTACTTGAATCCTTTGTTAACAACTGAACAAACAAATTCATCATCAGGCCCTTCTCCTGTGTGGCCCCCTTACAATTCAGTCTGTATTTATAACTAGAAATTCCCTCACTGCTCAAGCATCTATGACTGATATAGCAGACCATCACGGAAGATATGTGGAGGGTAGGAAACAAAAGGCCATTTCACGGTTCATAACCTATTTTTGCACTTCTTTGAGTAAACCGATGATGTGCCGGCTGCTATCCACACCTCACTCAAGTCCTCTGAGTTAAACAGTAATAGAGCGCCATGTGAACGGTAATCAAGTCACACTTGAGTGAACTGCTCCATTCCCACCCACCCCCCAATAGTTTAAACACACCTTGTCAGTAGTTTCATGTACTTATATGTTTGTGTATATGTTTAATATAAAATAATCAACCTGGCCTTGCATTTGAGAAGAGCAGGTGATTAACTCTTTGCTGTCTTGAGGCTCTTAGACCAATCCCCTGCCCCTCAAATGCCTTTCTTCTTAAGGTCATAATTTAACTTCCATGGCATTTGGGTAGCCTCTTTTAAATGCTAACATTTATGGAAAGGGAATATGGTTTGTTTTCTTTCTGAATTGTCCTCGAGTTGATTTTCTCTTCTTCTGGTACCAAATATGTCCATTGAATTTTGAATGTCAGTTTCTTTTTTTTTTTAAAAGTTCTATTCGGTCTCTTCACATTTTCTATGTTACTGTTTATAGTTTCCTATTCTCTCAAGATGCTTTCAAGCTTGTCATTTTTTTTTTTAATTTAAAAAGCATAATTGGTTTTATAATCCTAATAAATTGGTCTGATAATCCTATATTGCAAGTCTGTGGAGGATGGCTTCCACGGTCTATTGCTGGTCCTTGCCCATGTAGTGCTGTTTCCATGTATGCTAGGTTATATTTGACTGTGTGCTGTTCATTGCCCTTAGAAATTTATTTCTGGTTGATTCCTCGATATGTAGGATGAATATGCTTTCCTTCAGAGAGGTATTTCATGTGTTTTTGCCAGGTACCTGTAGCCATAACAAGTGAGTCTGCCTCAAACCAAATTCAAGGTGTGAGGTTTCCCAGCCCACCCTGAGTATGTAGTCCCAGGGTGCAAATTCACAGGAAGGCCTTTCTGTGACACAACTCACGAAGAACTGTATACACATTTTTTCCTTTCTTTTTTTTCTCCTATTCTGCTCAGTGCCAAGGATGCCTTTTCCACAATCCCCAAGGGCAAGTTTAGTTCTGATTCACTTTTACTCTGAGGATGTAGCTCTTTGGGGGTCTCAGTTTAATGTGAGAAGGGTCTTCTGTTATACTTTCTAACTGAGGTGTGCCTGGGGCTTTAATTTCTATCCCACTTATCTGCCCCTCTCAGGCTACAGAAATGCTTGACTTCTACCTGCAAATAGGTGTTACCAGATTAAAAAATAAAACACAGAAAAAAGGAAAATACTGCAAAGTACCTAAGAGTTTAGAGGCTGGAAGCAAAACAAAGTCAGGCTAGTACTATGGCAGTTCCTCAAAAACCTAAACATTGAATTACCATTTTATTCAACAATTCAGCTTCTGGATTTATGCACAAAAAACATCAGGACTTGAACAGATATCTGTACACTAATAATCATTGGCAGCATTATTCACAATAGCCAAAAGGTGGAAACAACCCAAGCATCCACTGACAATAAAGGATAAACAAAACGTGGCATGTATGTACAATGGAATATTACTGAGCCTTAAAGTGAAATGAAATCTGTCACATGCTACAACATGGATAAAACTTGAAGACGTTAAGTGAAATAAGCCAGATACAGAGGACAAATATTGTATGATCCCTCTTATATGAGGTACCTAGAATACTCAAATTTGACAGAGATGGAAAGTAGAAAAGAGGTTACCAGGGGTGGGGGGAGGGAGGAATAGGGAGTTATTGCTTAGGATAACTTTCAGTTTGGGATGTTAAAAAAGTTCTGGAGATGGCTGGTAGTGATGGTTGCACAACAATGAAAATGTACCTAACGTCACTGAAATGTACATTTAAAAACAGTTAATATGGTTGTCAAAACTCATCAACCCGTAAGCTTAAAAATGAGTACATTTTATTGTATGTAAATTATATCTCAATAAAGCTGGTTTTTAGAAATAAATAAAATAGTTAAAATGGTAAATTTTATGTTATATTTATTTTACCACAATAAAACATTTTTAAAAGCAGGTCAGGCTAATTTTGCCAAGGGCTGCTACTCAGTAAATTCCACAATATGCTTTGTGTGCACAGACTTAATATTGATCAGTTAAAAGACTTAGAAGGAAATTGCTGAGTGTCTTAAATGTAAATCTGACCTTCCTACAACTTTAGAGACTACATACTGAAACTTCATCAATATGCAAAAACTAGCACTGTATGTCAAATGCATATAATTGCAAATTTCCCTTTAAAAAATAAAAATGCAAAAACTTTTCCTTCAAAGGTATCAGGCATTAGAAATGACGTAAGCATAGTTATTTGATTGCTGATCTCCAATACTGATGGAACTGTTAAGTAAATATTAAAATGGAAAAATGGAAGGGATAAGAGAAAGAATTCTCTCTAAAGTATTTCCATTAAAATAATAAACAATTTTTTTTCAGTATCTATTTAATATTGCTGTATGCCTGCACTTCTCCTTTCTGAACCACTGCATATAATTCTGTTACACACAATATATACACATATAATCAAATACAAATGGGGCATGAGGTAAATTTATAGTTAACTTATTTTAACATACAGATAAACATTTTATTTATTTTTATTTTTATTTTTTTTGTCGTTTTTTCGTGACCGGCACTCAGCCAGTGAGTGCACCAGTCACCCCTATATAGGATCCGAACCCGCGGCGGGAGCGTCGCCGCGCTCCCAGCGCAGCACTCTACCGAGGGCGCCACGGGCTCGGCCCCAGATAAACATTTTAAAAACAGGTATTTTAGTAATGCTGGGAGTCTCTAAATTTCTCCATTTTAAAAAAATAATTAAACACATAAGAGTCCAGCTCAGAATATTTTATGAACACATCTGGGTGTAAATAGTAAACACTAGGTAATACCATAAAATAAAAAATTGTCGGGCTGGCCGCTTAGCTCATTTGGTTAGAGCATGGTGTTGTAACACCAAGATCAAGGGTTTGGATCCCCGCATGGGTCAGCCACCAAAAAAAACCAAAAACGAACAAAAAAAAATTGGCAACAATAGAAGAAATATTCTGTATTCATTACGACTTCATGAATGATATGTGCTGAGGGCCACCATGCTGCAAATACAAAAAACATACCAACATGTCTCTAGCTATATTAATTCCAAATGACTAGGAACATGACTGCTTGGAACATAATAAAAGACCTCAGGAGAGCTGTCAATTAATTGTGAAGACTCTTCCTACTTTAGACATACAATGATAGTAGCTAATACTTGCTCACTGCATACAATATACCAAACATCTTTCTAAGGGGTATATATAGAACTCATTTAATCCTTACAACAATCCTCTGAGGTATATACCAATAGGATTCCCATTTCAAAAATAGGAAAGCTGAGGCAAAGGGGAGTTTGGGCTCTCCTGAGGTCACAGAGCTGGTGAGTGGTGGAGGTTGGATGCAAGTCTTGGCTACAGAGCCCACACTCTTAACAACTATGCTCCAGAAATTACATGAGAAGGTTGGTACAGTAAAATTGAGGGGGTTTTGCTTCTGGCAGGAAGCACAAAGCACCACATGCCTATAGGAACAGAAGCAGAGAGTGGGTTGGCATCTGATTGGTGAGAACTACTGGGGGTGGTAATAAAGGGACATAAGTAGGCCCCACTGGGTTCCACTTCCTCTAAGTATCCAGAACCCACATCTGCCTGACCCTTTCACCCTGTTAACCAAGACCTCTCTTTTCACCATCAAACCCATGCAAGTAAGGTCATGCTTCTCAAGTTGCACAGCTCAGGGGACCCTTGCACAAAGGCTCTAAAACTGAGTAGATCAGGGGAATCATTATATTTTTCTTACTAAAAAGGCTAAAAGTTAAGCTAAACGTGTGCTTCTATCACTAGTTGTTTTTTGGGTTTGTTTCTTTTTACTGCTGTTGCATCTCTATTTTTAATAAAGAAATGAGCTATTTAACCTTAGTGCACCTTTGTGAGATAAAACACCACGTAACAATCACTGTGATGACTATGACCGTCACCACCATTGATCATCACTTACCTTTGGGCAAGGCACTGTGCACAGGCCACACGTAACTTAAACCTTGCAAAAATTTGCATCAGAATTTCTGCTGAGTAACAAGCACCTGTGTCAGAAATGCTTGTCATACTTGTTAAATAATGAACACTCTTGAGCTCAACCCTAGAACTATTCCATCAGAATCTCTAAGGGAGGGCCTGAGAATCAGTATTTTAAGCAAGTACTCCAAATGATTCTTCTCTTGGCAAATGAGTCCACATTTTACATATAACGAATCAAGAGGTAAAGTGACTTGATAAAAATAACATCACTAAATATAGCATTTGAACTTGATCAGACTTCAGAACCTGGACTCTTAACTGCTCTACAGCTCAATGTTTAACAACTAAGCTTGTGGTTTAAAAAAAAGGCAAGAGAGATTGCCTTTAAAGGCCACAAGATCTACCACCAACAACCTGCATAACGTTATACAATTTACAATTACCCAAACCACTAATCTCTGGAAACACACAGAAAGGTTTCTTTTTTTAATTTAAAAAAAAAAATTAACGATGAATGATATGCTCTCTGAACCCCAAACAATTCATTTCATTTTAACAAGATTTAAGCATCTTTTAGCAATTTCAATGCTTCATCAAATGGCACTGCTTATATTAGAAGAGCAACCAAATCCCCCCAGTAATTAGACAAATACGGGAGACTCAAAGCAGAGTAAATCCGCAAGCAATTAGAGGAGTCAGGCAGTAACGAAAGCTCTCTCTTACCACAAGAAGTTGACTTTCTATCCACCAGGTTCACCCGCCTGGTTTCAGTGAGAAGTTTTTCATCTGTGTTCTCCACCAGGTTGGCAAGGTCATCAATTATCTCTAGAAAGGAAAGCAAAGATTTATGATTACTACTCCCAAAATACCCTGGTTCGCATCACAGTCTCATAGCTGCAATAGTTCTTCCTAGTAATAATTCTCTCAAGAGCAGTGATGAAAAGGTACAGAACACAAGTATATTCTTTGAAAGCTGCAATTCTGATTCAAAAAGGCAAAAAATGAAATATTTTTTAAAAACTAGTGGTAAAGAAAAACAACTGGCTTAACACAGTTCCAGGAGACAGAAGAAAAATGTCAAGTTCAGGGAAAGAAAGTATAACCCAACGAATTTAAGCCCAGCCAAGTTGTCATCAAGTATAAAGGTGACAGATTAGGTTCAGAAGACTTCAGGGACAACCTAGGTCCTTCTTGAGAAAACTACTTGATGATGAAATCCAGCCAATCAAGAGATGAATAAAACTAAGGAACTCTAATGGAGAAGCCAGAGACCACGACGTTAGAGATGAGGGTGAGAACTGAATCCACTTAAATACGGAACTAAGAATAGACAGATACATGCATTAGATTATACAAAGGTATATAAATGCTACAAACAGTGACAAATATAAGCCAACTGAAAAATTAGGCATCAGTTGAGAAGAAAGAAGGAGGATGAAAACAAGTTGAAAGTGCTAATTTCTTCATCTCTCACAGGGAGTCACATTAAGCTTTGAAAGATTTAACATATAGATATTTATAGCTTCTTAAAATCACCAAAACTTCAATGTTTTACGTAATTTCTTTTGTTAACCTTGATGGATCTTTTAATAATTGCTACTTCTTGTGAAGAATCCTTTATGTGAAGTTCACCTTTTTTTTAACACTAATCTTTTAAAAGTGAAATTAAGCACTTTACAACATTTAAAATAGCATATATAATATGATCTTAATTATGTGAAATTATTTCTATCTATCCTTTTATATTTATAAGCCTATAGTGAGACATGTGGCTGGTGTTAATCTAATGTTAATAATGATTATTTCTAGGTGGTGGGATCCTGTGTGATTGATGGCTTTCTTTCTTGTATTTTTCAGTATTGTTTAAATTTCTTATGAACATATATAACTTTTTCAATTTTGATTCTCTTTCTTCCCTCCTTCCCTCCACTCTTCCTCTCTTTTTCCAGTGACTGCTTTGGACGTGTGTTGTTTTTTTCTTAAAGCATTAAATAAAGCAAACAAGGAAGTCAAAGAAAGTTTCCAGAATGACAACTGATTTGAGTTTTGAAAGTCATGTGGGTGAAAAAGCAGGAAAAGGGCAATCTATGCAGAAAGAATAGTATCTAAAAGGCACAGAAGAGTTGTGTGTTCCTTCTGCTAGCCTCCGGCAGCCCTTCCTACAAACCTCCTCTTACTTATAGACCCTTACATGTTGTATTCTATTTGTTTACTTGTCTTTCTTTTACAGAGAGAGTGTGACATAAACTAACTTTTATTTATTCCTATATCTCTCACCCCTAGGATAGTGCCTAGCACAGAGCAGGATAAAATAAATATGAAAAAATAAAGGCAATGAATGAATGAAGCCTAAAGGATAAAAGCAGTGAATAATTCTCACAGCACTTCGCTGCTTCTGAGAAAACTGAGTCTAAGCCAAATTTGTCAAATATTATCTAAGCAACACCTGCTTAGAAAATCTTTCACTATTATTTAACAATTCATTTATAACTCTCTATTCCCTTGTATTCCATAACGTATTCTCTCCCAGTTTTCCTTCCATCTATCCAGAAACTCTGTCTAGAGTCTCTTCTCTTAAATGTGGGTGATCCCCAGAGTTTTGTATTCTTACTCTGTAATGCTACCATGGTGACTTTATATACCTTTTACTTCATTGATGTTTAAATTAAAAACCTGAAAATGTTCTGCTCTAGGTAGCACTCCAAAACTCTTGACCCATATAGCCAGCTTCCTACTACTGATAATCTACCTTGAAATACCAACAACCATCCGACTCTTAAGGTCTCTAAAACTAAACCCCTCAATTTCCCCCCAAATTTGACTCCCTTCCTATATTCCCTGTCTCAATTAATGGCATCATCATTCATTTGCTTGCCCAAGCTAGAAATCTTAAGAGTCCCTTGGCCTTCTCCCTTCTCCTCCTTCATCTGACATTCCATTTGTTAGCCACTTTCATGTTTAACACCTCCCCAGTATCTCTCAATCCTAACATTTCTCTTAAACTGTTACTTATCTTTCTTTCTCTTGTCTTGAATCCTTTCAATCCATTATCTATACAGACCCATGAACATATTTTTATTTTCTCATATGCTATGGTCTGAGTATCATTTGCCCCTACCAAAATTCATATTGAAATTTGATCCCCAATGTGGCAGTGTTGGGAGGTGGGACCTAGTGAGGGGTTTTTGGGTCATGGGGGACAATCCCACCTGAACAGATTAATGCCTTCCCTTGGTGGTAAGAGAGTTAGTTCTCACTCTGTTAGTTCCCATGAGAACTGGTTGTTAAAAAGAGACTGGCATCTTCCCTTCCTCTCTCTTGCTTCCTCTCTTGCCATGTAATCTCTTTGCACACACTGGCTCCCCTTCCACTTTCTGCCATGAGTGGAAGCAATCTGAGGCCCTTGTCAGATGAAGCTGCCCAGTCTTGGACATTCTAACCACCAAAATTGAGAGCCAAATACATAAATTTTATAAATTATCCAGTCTCAGGTATTCTGTAATAGCAACACAAAATGAACTAAGACATCATATTTCAGTTATTTAAAATTTAAATAGCCACATGTGGCTAGTGACTATTGTACTGAACAACACAGCTCTAAAGCAATAACTTTAAAAAAGAGAAAAAAGAAAAGAAAAGCAATGCACACATGCACACCCTAGCAAGAGTTATAGCTTTAAAAAATCCATAGAGGGAATAAAATTAAATACTAAAAATGTATGATTCACCTAAAAAAAAGGCAAGAAAGGAGGTACAGAGGAACAAAGGACAGATGGGACAAAAAGAACAGAAATACCTAGATGGCATACTTAAACTCAACTGTATCAATAGTCACATTCAATATAAATAGACTAAACTCTTCAATTAAAATACAAAGACTATCTGGCAAAATTTTTTTAAAAAGATGATGCTGACATAACTATATGCTTTCCAAGGAACTTTAAATATAAAGCATAGTGTTTGCATAAGAAGCTGGTATGGCTATATTAATATCAGGCCAGATAGACTTCCAGACAAAGAGTATTATCAGAGATAAAAATGAAACTTCTCATCAAGACAAAAGGACACATGTGACCAAAATGGAAAATTCCCCAGTATTTGAAAATTATGGAAACCACCTCTAAATTACCCACAGGACAAAGATGAAATCACAAGAGAAAGTAGAAAATATATTAAACTGAATGATAATGACAACTACTACAGACTGGATGTTTACGTGCTCTCAAACTTCATATGTTAGTACCTAATCCCTAATGTAATAGTATTTGGAGGTAAGGCTTTTGGAAAATAATTAGGTCATAAGGGTGGAACCCTCATGAATGAATGAATGTCATCCCATGAATGGGATTTGTGCCCTTATAAAAGAGGTCCCAGAAAGCTCCCTCATTCCTTCCACCATGTGAGGTTACAGCAAAAAGACACCTGTCTATTAACTGAGAAGCAGGCTCTTACCAGACACCAAATCTGCCAGCACCCTGATCTTGGACTTCCCAGGCTCCAAAACTGTGAGAAATAAATTTCTGTTGTTTATAAGCCACTCAGTTTAAGGTGTTTTGTTATAGCGGTCTGGACAGAACAAGACATAAAAGTTTGTGGGATGCAACTGAAGCAGTGCTTAGAGAGAAGTTTATTGCTCTAAACGTATATATTAGAAAAAAAGAAAGACGTAAAAAGCCAATGATCACACTAAAGGACATGATCATATGATCATCTCAATTAATGCAGAAAAAGGAACTAACAAAATTCAGTGTCCATTTATGATACAAATTCTCAGCAAAATAAGAATGAAAGACAACTTCCTCAGCCTGATGATGAAGGGCATCAACACTGAACCATTCTTCTCTAAGATCAGGAACAAAGCAAGGATATCTGCTCTGATGACTTCTGTCAAACATTTTATTAGATGTTCCACACTGTTCAATAAGGAAAAAAAAAAAGACAAAAATATTTGAAAGAAAGATGTAAAACTGCATATTTGCAGATGACATGATTGAATATATAGAAAACCTTATGGAACCTATTTAAAAACTACTAGAACTAATAGAGTTTAACAAATTTGCAGACACAAAATAAATTTTAAAATGCAATGTATTTCTATATATTTACTCATATTTAGAAAAAAAGAAAAAAAATCATTTGTAATAGCATCAAAAGCTACATCAAATAATCAGAAATAAATCTAACAGAAGATGTGCAAGACCTCTATGATAAAAACAGTCAAACAATGCTGAGAGAAATTAAAGAAAGCCTAAATAAACAGAAAGATATACCATGTTCATGGATCAGAAGACTCAATATTTTAAAAATATCTGTTCATGTTTCTCAGTTGATGTATAGATTCAATGCAATCCCAATCAAAACCCTATTATGCTTTAAAAATGAAATTAGCAAGCCAATTCTAAAATTGACATGGAAATGCAAAAGATTTATAATAGACAAAAAAATCTTGACAAAGAAACAACAAAGTTGGAGGTGTTATACTACCCAGATTCAAGATTTATTATAAATATATAGTAATCAAGACAGCATAGTATTGGAATAAGGACAGATAAATAGATCAACAGAACAGAACATAGAATCCAGAGATAGACCTGTGTGTGCATGCTCACATGCGTGTGTATACTCAATTCTTAACGAAGGTACTGACAACAAAGTCAATCAAATAGGGAAAGAAAAGTATTTTCAACAAATGATGTTGGAACTGGATATATAGAAATTAAAAAACCCTCAACCCTTTCTCCCTCCATACACACAAAATTGATTCGAGATGGTTCACAGACCTAACTGTAAAACCTCAAACTATAAAACTTCTAGAAGAAGAAAACAGAATAAAATCTTCACAACTTTGGATAGGCAAAAATTCTTGAACATAAAAAGACTATCCACAAAAGAAAATAAATTGATCAATTGCTGGTCATCAAGATAAAATTTTTTGCTCATCCAAAGACACTATTATAAAAATTAATAAACAAGCCACAGACTGGTAAAAAATATTTGCGGGACATATATCTGACAAAGGATTTGTATCTAGAATATATAAATAACTACATATTAACAATAAAAAAGACAAGCAAGCTAATTTTAAAATATGCAAAAGATTTAAACAGATGTTATGTTAAATAACTACACATTAACAATAAAAAAGACAGACAATCTAATTTTAAAATAGGCCAAAGATCTGAACAGATGTTTTACAAAAGAAGATATACAAATGGCCAATAAGTATCCAAAAAGGAGCTCAACATCATTAGTCATTAGGAAAATGCAAATTTAAACTGCAATAAGATACTACTTTGCACCCGCTAGAATGCTAAAATTAAAGATTGACAGTACTAATTGTTGGGGAACGTGTGGCACAAAAGGCACTGTACAAGTGTTTGTCAGTTCCAATCAAGTTAACCATATATCCACCCTCTCACGAGAAACTTCACTCCTACATATATATGAAACAGAAATAAAAACATATTTCTCAAAAAGACCTGTATAGAAAAATACCTATTCTGGAGTCCTTATTCATTAGAATCCAAAACTAGAAACAACCCAAAGATCCATCACTAAAAGAATGAATAAGCAAATCGGGGTATATTTGTAAAATGAAATACTATTCAGCAATTTAAAAAATGAGCTACTAATGAATGCAACAACTGTATAAATTGTGAAATAATTTTATTGGCTAAAATAATAAAAATCAATATATACTTAATTATTTCATTTATATGAAATATAAGGATAAACCTAATCTACAGGATAGAAATCAGAAAATGCCTGCCTCTGGGGTAGGGGAATTGACTGAGAAGGATGATGGAAATGTTCTAAATGGTCACACAAATATATACAGTTGTCAAAACGCATAGAACTGAACACTAAAGATCTTTGCATTTTGTTGTATGTAAATTATACCCCAATTGAAAATGTAAATCAGGAAAAAAATACAAGTTTACAATATTATGATATTCCTAAGATCTTCCAGTACATAAGAGAAAAGGAAAGGAAGGAAGGAAGGGAGGAAGGGAGGGAAGAAAGGGAGAAAGGGAGGGAGGCAGGCAGGCAAGAAAAAATAAATGCCTTAGGACAACAAAATTTTAGACTTGCACGAAGTCATGCGATCACCTGGTAGTTCCTTCCCCTTTTGCAATATCCCTGCAGTGGGACAGTTAGTCCTTCACCGAACACTCCCAGTTACTGATAACATGGAAATTCGTGAAGTTCCATTTGAGCTACAAGGTGACTATAATTAATATAAAGTTCGTTATACGGTAAGTTGAAAATCTGCCTTTCGACTTCTACTTTTGTCATTTCCAGACCAACACAATACCAGTGTTCTTTCTTATACAATTCTCTTCATATTTCTCCTTAGTCTTCTCTTCTAGGCTAAACAAACTTAGATCCAAATTTTCAAGTCCTCAAAAAAAGTGATTTCCAGATCTTATGGCATTATGATGCTTTGGGCACAGTATTCTTCCTAAACTGTAACAACAGGTGGACTTGGATGCATTATTTCAGTTTTTGACTAATCAGTGCAGAACCATAGTTGGGTATTTTTATGATCAGTGCCTCATGCCTTATTCCACAGTAACAGTCATGCTTGGTACACTGTTCTCACGCAACTGATTATAGTCAGGATTGCATGATATGTCTTAATGCCACAATATATCTCATAATACAAAATTCAGGCTTAACAGTCTCTGTCACTATAACAAAGTCAAGTGCAAAATATTCCTTGTCTGACAATAAATATAATTTGTCAGCTGTTATACGTTAACTGGGTCTCTAGATAGATTTCTTTTTTAAATTTGTAAATATTCATAAGTGTGACTTAGAGACAAAGCAACGAATGTGTAGCAGATTAGCTCAGCAAATGTCTGTAGTCAACACTGAAGGGGTTAATATTTTAATCTAGACCAAACACAAAGTTTTTCATTTTGGGTAGTAAGCCTCTTCTTCAGATTACTTATTGTTCGTTGTTGTTTTTTGAACAACTCTATTTTTTAAGTTATAAAAATCATTTAACAGCAGTTTATAAATGAGAGGAAAAATCAAACACTATCCAAACACCCCAGTACAATAACTGCTATAATCATTTTGATGTGTTCCCTTCTAAGATTTGGCATAAATACACACATTTTCATATAATTCAATATGTAAGCCTTCCCCTGATGTGATATTACTTATACTCTTTCATGTAGCTATAGTCTTCACAGTTATAATTTTTAATGGTTACAAAATATTCATTCCATTAAGTAAACATTCATTAAATAATAGCCCATCGTTACATACTTAGAATGCTTCTATATTTCTAAATACTAAGTCAATGAATTATTTCCTCCCTTATTATTTTCATTTTTTTGAATCATTTCCTTAACAGAGTGTGATTATGACTGCTTTGTGGACTTTGAAACAGATTGCCAAATTATTTTTTTAAAAGTTTATACTGCCACTGTTGGTTGGTCTGATGGCATTCATTTCACTTGTCAGTTCTTATGACCTCAGAGGGAGATTTCCTAGGCTAGCAGCCTACGGGAATTCCCACCCTGCAGACCACGAGCTACTAAGGTGGGAATTCCCCTAACCACAGTCTATTAAGAGCAAATTAAATACAGGTTTCGGAATACAAGTTGTGAAACAAACAGCTGACTAGTTCAGATTCCTGACAGTAGAGCCTTCAAAAAGAAACTGATATCTTGTTTCCTGGTAAGTATTTGCATTTGGTTTCAAGGAGCATTTTATATTCTAAAATGTGTTAATTTGAGACACTGACTGCCATTCTTGTATAGAATGGAAAAAGCAGACAATATAAAGTGTAACACAAAACGACAGAATCAAAAGCATTAAGAAATACTATATGGTATCAAAATATCTGACTCTAACTATACTTCATAATCTTTTTCTTTATTTTTTTACTTTTTATTTTTTTTATTTTTTATTTTTTTATTTTGTCGATATACATTGTGGTTGATTATTGTTGCCCCTTACCAAAACCTCCCTTCCTCTCCTCCCTCCCCCCCAACAATGTCCTTTCTGTTTGCTTGTCGTATCAACTTCAAGTAATTGTAGATGTTATATCTTCTTCCCCCGCCCCCCCCGGTTTTCTCTCTGTGTGTGTGTGTGTGTGTGTGTGTGTGTGTGTGTGTGTGTGTGTGTGTGTGTGTGAATTTATATATTAATTTTTAGCTCCCACCAATAAGTGAGAACATGTGATATTTCTCTTTCTGTGCCTGACTCGTTTCACTTAATATAATTCTCTCAAGGTCCATCCATGTTGTTGCAAATGGCAGTATTTCATTCGTTTTTATAGCTGAGTAGTATTCCATTGTGTAGATGTACCACATTTTCTGTATCCACTCATCTGATGATGGATATTTGGGCTGGTTCCAACTCTTGGCTATTGTAAAGAGTGCTGCGATGAACATTGGGGAACAGGTATACCTTCGACTTGATGATTTCCATTCCTCTGGGTATATTCCCAACAGTGGGATAGCTTGGTCGTATGGTAGATCTATCTGCAATTGTTTGAGGAACCTCCATACCATTTTCCATAGAGGCTGCACCATTTTGCAGTCCCACCAACAATGTATGAGAGTTCCTTTTTCTCCGCAACCTCGCCAGCATTTATCGTTCATAGTCTTTTGGATTTTAGCCATCCTAACTGGGGTTAGATGGTATCTCAATGTGGTTTTGATTTGCATTTCCCGGATGCTGAGTGATGCTGAGCATTTTTTCATATGTCTGTTGGCCATTTGTATATCTTCCTTAGAGAAATGCCTACTTAGCTCTTTTGCCCATTTTTTAATTGGGTTGCTTGTTTTTTTCTTGTAAAGTTGTTTGAGTTCCTTGCATATTCTGGATATTAATCCTTTGTCAGATGTATATTTTGCAAATATTTTCTCCCACTCTGTTGGTTGTCTTTTAACTCTGTTAATTGTTTCTTTTGCTGTGCAGAAGCTTTTTAGTTTGATATAATCCCATTTGTTTATTTTTCCTTTGGTTGCCCATGCTTTTGGGGTCATATTCATGAAGTCTGTGTCCAGTTCTATTTCCTGAAGTGTCTCTCCTATATTTTCCTTAAGAAGTTTTATTGTTTCAGGGTGGATATTTAATTCTTTAATCCATTTTGAGCTGAGTTTAGTGTATGGTGAAAGGTATGGGTCTAGTTTCATTCTCCTGCATATTGATATCCAGTCTCCCAGCACCATTTGCTAAAGAGGCAGTCTCTTCCCCAGTGTATAGGCTTGGTGCCTTTGTCAAAGATCAGATGGCTGTAGGTGTGTGGGTTGATTTCTGGATTCTCTATTCTATTCCATTGGTCAGTGTGTCTGTTTTTATGCCAGTACCATACTGTTTTGGTTATTATAGCTTTGTAGTATAGCTTAAAGTCGGGTAGTGTTATGCCTCCAACTTTATTTTTTTTGCTCAGAATTGCTTTGGCTATGCGTGGTCTTTTATTGTTCCATATAAATGTCTGGATAGTTTTTTCCATTTCTGAGAAAAATGTCTTTGGAATTTTGATGGGGATTGCATTGAATTTGTATATCACTTTGGGTAGTATGGACATTTTCACTATGTTGATTCTTCCAATCCAAGAGCATGGGATATCTTTCCATCTTCTTGTATCCTCTCTAATTTCTCTCAGCAGTGGTTTGTAGTTCTCATTATAGAGATTTTTCACCTCCTTGGTTAACTCAATTCCTAAGTATTTTATTTTTTTAGTGGCTATTGTAAATGGGCAGGCTTTCTTGATTTCTTGTTCTGCATGTTCACTATTGGAGAAAAGAAATGCTACTGATTTTTGTTGATTTTGTATCCTGCTACTGTACTGAAATCATTTATCAATTCCAAGAGGATTTGTAGAGGTTTTAGGCTGTTCAATATATAGGATCATGTCATCTACAAACAGGGACAGTTTGACTTCATCTTGTCCTATCTGGATGCCCTTTATTTCCTTCTCTTCTCTGATTGCTCTGGCTAGTACTTCCAACACTATGTTGAATAGGAGTGGTGAGAGTGGGCATCCTTGTCTAGTTCCTGTTCTTAAAGGAAAAGCTTTCAGCTTTTCCCCATTCAGGATGATATTGGCAGTGGGTTTGTCATATATGCCTTTAATTATGTTGAGATACTTTCCCTCTATACCTAACTTACACAGGATCTTTGTCATGAATGAGTGCTGAACTTTATCAAATGCTTTTTCAGCATCTATAGAGATGATCATATGGTCCTTCTGTTTGAGTTTATTAATATGGTGTATCACATTTATTGATTTGCGTATGTTGAACAAACCTTGCATCCTTGGGATGAATCCCACTTGATCGTGGTGAATAATTTTACATATGTGTTGCTTTATTCTGTTTGCTAGTATTTTAGTGAGGATTTTTGCATCTATATTCATCAAGGATATCGGCCTGCAGTTTTCTTTTCTGGTTATATCTTTACCTGGTTTTGGTATCAGGATGATGTTTGCTTCATAGAATGAGTTTGGGAGATTTGCGTCCCTTTCAATCTTTTGGAATAGTTTGTAAAGAATCGGTGTCAATTCCTCTTTGAATGTTTGGTAAAATTCTGCTGTGAATCCATCTGGTCCTGGGCTTTTCTTTGTTGGGAGCCTTCTGATAACAGCTGCAATCTCCTTTATTGTTATTGGTCTGTTCAAATTTTCTACGTCTTCACGGTTCAGTTTTGGGAGCTTGTGTGTGTCCAGAAATTTATCCATTTCCTCCAGATTTTCAAATTTGTTGGCGTACAGTTGTTTATAGTAGCCTCGAATGATTCCTTGTATTTCAGATGAATCAGTTGTAATATCGCCTTTTTCATTTCTAATTTTTGTTATTTGAATCTTCTCTATTCTTTTTGTTGTTAGCCATGCTAATGGTTTGTCAATTTTATTTATCTTTTCAAAAAAGCACCTTTTTGATTCGTTGATCTTTTGTATTGTTTTTCGGGTTTCAATTTCATTAAGTTCTGCTCTGATTTTAATGATTTCTTTCTGTCTGCTAACTTTAGGTTTGGATTGTTCTTGTTTTTCTAGTTCTTTAAGGTGAAGTGTTAGGTTGTTCACTTGCCATCTTTCCATTCTTCTGAGGTGAGCATTTAATGCAATAAACTTCCCCCTTAATACTGCTTTTGCAGTATCCCACGGGTTTTGGTATGATGTATCATTGTTTTCATTAGTTTCAATAAATTTTTTGATTTCCTGCTTGATTTCTTCTTGGACCCATATGTCATTAAGTAGAATGCTGTTTAATTTCCATGTGTTTGTATAGTTTCCAGAGTTTTGTTTGTTATTAATTTCTAGTTTTAATCCATTGTGGTCTGAGAAAATACATGGGATAATTCCAATTTTTTTTAATTTATTGAGACTTGATTTGTGACCTAATATGTGATTTATCCTGGAGAATGATCCATGTGCTGATGAGAAGAATGAATATTCTCTGGTTGTTGGATGGAATGTTCTGTAGATATCTGCCAATTCCAATTGGTCTAGAGTATTGTTTAGATCATGTGTTTCTCTACTGATTCTTTGCCTAGATGATCTGTCTAATATTGACAGTGGGGTGTTCAGGTCCCCCACTATTATGGTATTAGTGTCTATTTCCTTCTTTAGGTCTAATAGAGTTTGTTTTATAAATCTGGCTGCTCCAACATTGGGTGCGTACATATTTATGATTGTTATGTCTTCTTGATGCATCAGTCCTTTTATCATTAAGTAGTGTCCCTCATTGTCTCTTTTTATGGTTTTTAGTTTAAAGTCTATTTTGTCCGATATAAGAATAGCTATTCCAGCTCGTTTTTCTTTTCTGTTTGCATGGTAAATCTTTTTCCATCCTTTCACTCTTAGTCTATGTGAATCTTTATGGGTGAGGTGGGTCTCTTGTAGGCAGCATATAGTTGGGTCTTCCTTTTTAATCCAGTCAGTCAGTCTGTGTCTTTTTTGGGGGAATTTAAGCCTTTTACATTAAGAGTTGTTCTTGAAAGGTGTTGATTTATTCTTAGCATTTTATTGGTTGTTTGGTTGTCTTAGGTGTCTTTTGTTCCTTGCTTTCTGATTTACTGTTTGGTTTCTGTGTTTGTTGGTTCCTTAGGTTGTAGATAGCGTTTTTGTTTGTTTGTTTTCTCTTCATGAATGCCATTTTTATTATACTAGTGGGTTTTGATTTTTCTTGGGTTTTTATGGCAGTGGTAGTTATTTTTCAGGAACCAAACCCAGTACTCCCTTGAGGATTTCTTGTAAGGGTGGTCGTGTGGTAGTGAACTCCCGCAGTTTTGGTTTGTCTGAGAAATATACTATTTGCCCTTCATTTCGGAAGGATAGCCTTGCAGGGTAGAGTATTCTTGGCTGGCAATCTTTGTCTTTTAGTATTTTGAATATATCATCCCATTCCTTTCTAGCTTTTAGGGTTTGTGATGAAAAGTCTGATGTTAGCCTGATTGGGGCTCCCTTATAGGTGATTTGACGCTTCTCTCTTGCAGCTTTTAAGATTCTCTCTTTGTCTCTGAGTTTTGCCAATTTGACTATAACATGTCTTGGAGAAGGCCTTTTTGGGTTAAATACGTTTGGAGATCGTTGAACTTCCTGGATCTGAAGATCTGTGATTTTTCCTATACCTGGGAAGTTTTCTGCCACTATTTTGTTGAATATGTTTTCAATGGAATCTCCATTTTCCTCCCCTTCTGGAATACCCATGACTCGGATATTTGAGCGCTTAAGGTTGTCTGATATCTCTCTCAGATTTTCTTCAATGTGTTTGATTCTTTTTTCTTTTTTTTTTGTCTGCTTATGTTATTTCAAACAGCCCATCTTCAAGTTCAGAGGTTCTCTCTTCAACTTCGACAAGCCTGCTGGTTAAACTCTCCGTTGTGTTTTTATTTTGCTGAATAATTTCTTCAGTTCAGCAAGTTCTGCTACATTTTTTTTCAGGACATTGATTTCCTTGTACATTTCCTCTTTCAGGTCCTGTATACTTTTCCTTGTTTCATCATGATGTCTAGCTGAGTATTCTTGTATCTCATTCAGTTTCCTTAGAATTATCACTCGAAATTCCTTGTCAGTCATTTCAAGGGCTTCTTGTTCTATAGGATCTAGAGTTTGAGATTTATTAACTTTTGGTGGTGTACTTTCTTGATTTTTTGTATTTCTGGTATCTTTTTTTTGATGTTTATTCATTGTGGCAGGGGATTTCACAGTCCACCGGTTTGAGACTATTGACTAACTAAGATGTTGCTATGGTTGCCAATTTGGTATGGCTACCTCCGTGACTGCTCAGTTGGCCCTTAGTGCCTTATGTGTGTGGTTGCCTCAGGTCTTGGGCCTCTCCGGGGAGCCACCTCTCTGGTCAGCTTGGACTCTGCTGGGCTGCTGGATCACGGGGCGGTACCGCAGGGTGTGTGGTCTCTGCTGAGTTTCCACTTCCCGTGCTGGACTTCTCCCTGTTCCGTGCGCTCTGGCCCGGGCTGCTGGATCACGCAGTGGCGGCCCCACAGGGTGTGTGGTTTCTGTCGAGTCTCTGCCTCCCTATCCGGATGTCTCCCCACTCTGTGCACACTAGGCTGGGCTGCTGGATCACGCAGTGGGGGCCCCACAGGATGTGTGTTTTCTGCCGAGTCTCCGCCTCCCTAGCCGGACGTCTCCCCGCTCTGTGCGCACTGGGCTGGGCTGGGACTTGTCTTCTGCAACCCTCGTCTATGAGCTGGGCCTTCAAAACCCTGCTCGGCACTGCCTCGCCCAGGAAGTCTACCAGGTTTCTGCTAGGAGCAGACGACCGGTCACTCTGGGTGCCTTTGTAGCACTGTGTAGATATTTCTCGGGACTTATCACCTTCCTCCTGGTATCGCGGTTATTTGTGTACTTGTCTTTTCTCCCACACCAGAGCGTGAGCTCCTCAGGGGAGGAGCTGGCAGCACACGGTTCACCTTTGAATCCCCCCGGCGCAGACCGACTCCGGTGCCCGCCCGCAGTCAGCTCTCCGGCAGGTTCAAGCGAACTCAGGAACTCTCCGACCACACTATTCCTAACCAGAAATTGGTTAGGCGTTTTTCCGAACTGGTGGCCATTCCGAGATGGTATCTGCCTCCCGGTAACAGGAAGTTTACCGGGGGCCGGAGCCCAGGGTGCAGTGGAGTGACAGTCGGCCCAGCCTGTACTGCCTTGCCCTCCCAACACTGGCCGGGGACGCCCCACACCACCAGCCCCGCCAGAAAACCACGGAGAGAGTTGGAGGGGAGGCTGGCCCACAGGCCCCAGGAAGCCCCGCGCCGTGGCAAGCAAGTGGGAAGTTTCAGTGAGGAGCAGAGCCACACGAAGAGGACAGGCTTGGCCGAGCTGGGCCGGAGCTGCCACCACCTGAGAAAATGGAGGCAGCCCCGGAGCCGGTGAGTGGCCCGGTGGGCAGGCGGAAGCCGGGTGGGCGTCCGCCCCCCTACCAGGGCCGGGCCGGGGGTCACTCACGGGGCTGGGCCGGGCTGGGCAGCTCCCTTTCTGCCTCCCCGTAGTCGCTGTCCCCGTCTCCGTCCTCGGCCGCCGCCGCCTCTGGCTTTTAGGGGAGCTCTTGGAGCCACATGCTGTGGAGTTACTATATGTCAATGATTCCTCAGCATGAAGGTGCAAAGAATTCCAAGTGGGCTCTGGCAGTGTTCCATCAGTCAGAAAAGTCTATAGTACAGAATGAATCTCAGCATCTGAGGGTCACGCGGGCTAGAGCCTCGGGTGCGGCGCAGGCACAGTCCGAGGGTCCCGGTGTCGTGGTGAAAGCTCCCTACTTGCGACCAATCCTTGGATGAACCCAGTGCTCGGTCTGCTGCCGCGCTCCCCTCCCTCCTCAAGCTCGCAGCAGCTCAAAAAACCCGGCGCGCCGGAGTTCAGGATGCCGGCTCCTCAAAAGACTACCAAATTATTAACAATTAGCTAGATCACTAGTGATTTTCTCCTTGTATTCTTGTATGTTTTCTAAATTTTCTATGTGAACATGTACAGTCCCTTCTGCTTAGAAGCTATGTATCATTTGCACATTTGTTTCAACGTTCTCAGCCTTCCCCAAAGCCACCAATCAACACAGCTTACTTGTCTCCTTTAGTATGTTGCTCTTGCATGAAGAACATATAAACCACTGATTTGGGGTCTGCATCTTTATTTTCTGAGCAGCAACTACAGGTTTAAATAGAACACTTAGGTCCTGAAGTTCTTTCTTCTCAATATTTGATGTATATCCTCATGGCAGTTAAGCCAATCTCTTTTGTCATCGATAAAGGGGCCATTTACTCTACCCTTCCTGAATATGCAGGACCAACAACCCCATCCTCGGATCAGAATCCATAATCTTTTTCTACTCTCAATCGCTGCCTCAATAAATTCTATATAAATGCAGTGAAGTGTGCTGTATGTCTTCAGATGAATTTGGTGTCTTTTTATACTCATAACGGACTCCTGCAGTTGTAAAGTCATTATGTTATTATGCCTTTTGCTTACATTGCTAATAACATTTGAAGACAAATGTTAAAAAAAAAAGTGAATGAAGAGTTTTTCTTGGGGTACTAGTTAAACTCTCTCTATTCCCTACAATTGAAACCATGTTTTAAATTATCAATGGAAACTAAAAACGGAGAGGGGGTGACCTCTATTAATACTGTGCACTAGAAAGAGATGTTCACTATATTACAGAAAACAGGGCCAGAAGGAAACACCAACTTGTGACTCAGCAAAGGAAAAGCAGTAACTGGCCTGTGGTATGCTATGGCAGGGCAGTTGCAGGGAAACCAGCAGACCCAAGCAGAGCCTGCGGGAACCACTCAGTCTTGGGGGCACAGGGAATGCTCCCTTGTCTAGAGAAATTTCCATTGGCCACACCTGTTCAGACCTTACACATGACGAGGTGAGCCAGGCTAGGCAGAAAGCATGGGCTTCTGTCCTACTTCCTCCTGACCATAAACTAAGGCCTAAAAATGTGTAACAGAGGTCTACACCATGATACAACCCTTCCCAACTTCTAGTATCAGACAGGCACATATCTGTGTGTATGAAGTTCAGCGAACAGAAAACAGGTCTAAATAAAGACCCAAAATGAAGGAACGCCTGAGGAGTATTCAAAAGAATGTTCTCTCCTCCTTTCCTCTCTGCCCTAGAAAATTAAATTCCTTCAAGAAAAGGAGAAACTTGGAAAAACTGTCTAGTTTCTTCTTTAAAAACGGTATTCAAGAGGACAGTAAATCAGTGCAACAAGAACAGAGAAACACACAATGAGGGAAGAATCTAAGATTACTAGAAACAGTGCATACAGACAGAAGCACGATTGTCAAAGCAAAAAACACAATGAAGGCAGTTAAGCAGATGGTAAACTAGGTAAGAGATTTAGAAAACAAGCCTGAATAATCTCCGAGAAGTCACAGGAGAAAGGTTAGAGAGGACAAAAAATGGAAGGAAAAAAAAAAAAAAGACAAGAATAAAGATCCAGGAAAACGGGGAGAGAAACAATAATTATAAATAAATATAAATATTTAAATATTTAAAATAATTATAAATAATTATTATAATAATAACAAAGGAAAGAAATTTTCCTGGAGCTGATAAAACACTTGAGTGTTCATGTAAAAAACCAAAAAACCCCCATCAAGTTCTCATCAACATCAATGAAAAGGGTCTAGAAACATCCCAGGAAATTTATAAATTTCAGAATAAAGAAAAAATTCTGCAAGCATTCAAATGGTAGGCAGAAGGAAAGGAAGCTTATCAACAAAGGAAGAAAACTAAACTGGCATCAGACTGTTTCTGTAAAACACTAAATATTAGAGGACAATAGAGTAAAAAAAGGTGTGAGAATGAAGACTGTGATGTTAGGATTCAATCTCTCACCACACTATGGTGGATGCTCACAGATGAGAGAAAGACTCACTTGTGCAAGGAGTCACAGAATACGCACCCACCTCATTAATTCAGGGAAGGAGGTCATGGAAACAGAGCTCTAAACGAAACCAAACTATGTAGGTTTGTTACAGTGAAGTGTTTAGAGCATCGCACGATAGTCATCACTCCCATCTCTGTCTGGGGCCCCTGAAGCCATGGCAGGCAGTGTCACCTAGTGAAGTGTTTAGAGCATCGCACGATGGTCATCACTCCCATCTCTGTCTGGGGCCCCTGAAGCCATGGCAGGCAGGCCTATGGCCGGAGTGTCACCTAGCTATCATTCAGTCCCTTTTCTGTTTACTCTTCCCAAGTTGCAGTGAGGTTTGTGATATCTTTCTAGACATCAAAGGATTGCCCAAATCCCTAACTGCCTGCCTGTCTTCAACCTCTGTGTATTCAAAATCACCTGGGGCTGCCATAAAACATGCATTTTAAAATCCAGCAAAATCATCTGCCTGCATTTCTTCATGACAGGTACAGCAGTATCACTTGCACACTTTTGTCAGCTATTATTGCTCTAAACTGTCAGAAAGACTAAGTGGAGTAAATAATTCATGCAAAACACATTCAATTTGGGAGGGCTGAATGGTTGAGAGCATTTGCCCCATGCTGCACTAATATTCACTGCCTGAGCATGTAAACTGCTGGGCCAGCTTCCACTTGCAGAAAGCATGCATAAGTACTCAGAGCTAGAGAAAAATATAAATGAACAATGTGTTGAAATGAACTGCTATACGTGCACATGTTTATATACATGTGTATACACAAATATTTTCATATGTTTCTATATCTATACACTCATATATCGATTTTATATATGAGACGTATTTTATATTATATAATATTTTCTGAGATACACATGTGTATAACTCAGAAAACTATTTCAGAGACAAATAACATGACAACATTCTCCCAAAGTTTGTGTGTATATCACAGAAGCACCAATTCTGAAAAGAAATTACTTGAAGTATTTTCAGATGATGAAGAAAAGAATGGAAAAAAAGGAAATCAAGACTGAGTCAGTGTACAAAAATACAAAATAGAAAAAAAATAGATCACGGTAGGCAATAAATCCATTAAACATAAATCTAAATATAATGTTGTGAAACAATGCTAAAATTGTAACTTGTTGTAAAGGAGAACTTATGCAGAAAAGTGCAAAAAATATATGTACAGTTAAACGAACTATCACACAATGAATACTCATTACTTACAAGAAGGAGACTGCAAAAACCTCAACACTACCCCACCCCACTCCATGTACCCGTCCAATCACTACCTCTCCACGTTCCCCAAAAGTAACCACCATTTGATTTTTATGTAATAATTGCATGCTTTTCTGCATAGTTTTATCACCCGTAAAAAGTCAAAGATTCACACCAAAGAACCACCTATGTTATAACTGATTCAGGGAAGGATCATCAATTGATATTAAACCCACTGGGTGAAGGGTTGTTGGAAACCAGTATATTCATAGTCTCAAGGTATCATCCCATGGATTACTTATTAGTTACAGAGGGGAAAGGTACCTTTAAGTTAAATATGGCACATACCACCTCAACCAAGTAAGCAAACTTAGCATCGGCAATAATAGGACAACTGTCATTTTAGGTCTTCCGATGTGAGGCAATGGAAGTATACAACTCTCCTTACATGGTCTTTTTTTTTTTTTGCCAAAAATATTTAATTTAAATCTAATCATAAGGAAACAGTCAAGACAAATCCAGATTATGGGAAAACCTGTAAGACAACAGGCATCGACTCTTTCAAAATGGCAATGGCAAAAGGGAAAAGAAAAGTGGGGGAGCTGTTTTAAATTAAAAGACATTAAAGAAGTATGACAACCAAGTGCAATGTGTAATCTGACTGATTGCTGGAGCACCCCCTCAAAAAAAGTGATAAAGAGCATTATTGGGGTGATAGGAGAAATTTAAATATGGATTTCATATTAAACAATATTACCACATCAAAGTTAAGTTTCTTAGATATGCTAACAACATTGCAGTCATGTAGGAAAACATCCTAGTCCTAAGAAGATACATGCTGAAGTACTGAGAAGACACTGCACCTTACTTTAAATAATTTGCTGGGGGAAAAATAAGTATACACACATATACAAAATGAAAAAAAAAAAAATGTGGTTAAGTGTCAACAACTGCTCAATTTAGATGAAGAGTTGTAACCAGGTACGCCTAAAATACATATTGTTTTGTTAACTTTTCTGTAGGTTTGGAAAACATTTTTTTTTTAAAGCCACAGCCTCAGATTGGGTTATTTTAGAAAAAAAAAGAAAAAGAAACCCTACTACTACACAGATAGGAAATGTATGGCAGAGTGGGGTAACTAAAGCCCCAGGGGCTGGAGAAACAAAAAGGTAGCCTCAAAAGCCTGAAAAGTACCTGGAAGATCATGGAGAGCAAGGAGCTTAGGAAAGCAACCTCTATAAGTAGTTCGTGAACTCTTGGACTCACTTCTGAGGTGTGCGTGCACAGACTGACCCCAAATAGCATACACAGACATTGAGAACTGAACTACAGGACAGAAAACCACCCAACTCCCAGACTGGCCACCAGCTAGTACACATGTGGGACAGATCCAAACGGCACTGCAAAGGCTATGAAAACTTCAGTGACATTGGAACCACAATCCATAGAAAGTTAGTTGGAACCTATAGTCTGAAACCAATCTAGACAACTGACTGCTAAAACAGAAAATATCAACATCCCTGTAGGATTTAAACAAAAGCCACAGTTTTATAACACAGCAATCAGAATGTCCAAGATATAATCCAAATTACTCAGCATATATAGAGGATTGAATGTCCTCCCCAAACTCACTGAAGCTTGAATTGTGTCTCCTAGGTTTTATGTATTAGAAACTTGCCCCCCATTGTGACAGTGTTAAGAGGGTGGGAAATCCTATTATGGTAATCAAAAAGCAGGGCCTTAAAGAGGTAATTAGATTGTAGGACCATGCAGTAGTGAGTGGATTAAAAATGGGGGTCATAGGTGTGGTTCTGATGGCTTTGAAAGGAGACTGAATGAGGAAGTTAAGCTTTCTCTGTTCTGCCATTTTCTGCTATGTGAGATCCTTGCATTACCGTAAAGCCACCACCAAGACCCTCACCAGATGTGTCCCCTGGACTTTGGACTTCCCAGCCTCAGAAACTGTAAGCAATAAATTTTGTTTACCTTATAAATCACCCAGTTTCAGGTATTATGTTATAAGCAACAGGAACTAATACAACATATAAAGAATCTAAAAATCTCAAGTTGTATGGGAAAAGATAATCAGCAGATGCCAATGCTAAGAAGCCACAGTTGCTGGAATTATCTGACAAAGACTTTTAAGCAGCTAACCCCCCTGACATCTGCACCCAGCCTGGCAAGGGCCAAGACACCGCTGGAAGCTCCATGGTCTCCCCTGTGGGAATGAGGGGGGTGCCACAGGCCTTAATCCCACCCCCTCCTCCTTCCTTCTTCCATCATGTTTCCTTCACCTTTCCCCTCTCTCCTTCCCTCCCAACTGCCCAATTTCTCTGCAACAATATCCTAGAATGTAAAAAAAATAATATTAATAAAACTACATTTTCTTTAAAAAAAAAATGCTCCAACAAGTCAAGGTAAACAGTCTTGAAACAAATGAAAAGATAGAAAGTCTCAGCAAAGAAACAGAAGATATAGAGAAGAACCAAATGCAAATTTTGGAATTGAAAAATAAAATAACCAAATTAGAAAACTCACTGGATGGGCTCAATAGCAGAACGGAAATGACAGAGGAAAGAGGCAGTGAACTCATAGATAGTTCAATAAAAAATTTTCCAATCCAAACAATAAAGAGAAAGGAGACTAGGGAAATATAAATAAATACAGCCTTAGGAACCCATGGGACAATATGAAAAGGTCAAACACTCATGTCATTGGAGTCCCAAAAGGGAAGGAAAACTGTGTGGGGCAGCAAAAATATCTGAAGAGATAATGGCTGAAAATTTCCTAAATTTGGCCTTAAACATAAACCTACATATTCAAGAAGCTCAGCAAACCCTAAACAAGATAAACAGAAAGAAATTCATGCCAGACACATCATAACCAAACTGATGAACACTATAGACAAAGGAAAAAAAATCTTGAAAACAACTAAAAAAAAATGACACATTACTGATATGATACAAAGATTTCAAACACTGTGAATTTTTCATCAGAAATTACAAGGCCCAGAAGAAAATATAACAATATTTTTAAAGTGCTGAAAGAAAAAGGCTGTCAATGCAATTCTATACCCAGCAAAAATATCCTTTGGGAATGAAGGTGAAATAAAGACTTTCTCAGAGGAAGACGTACTAACAAAATTTGTTGTCAGCAGATCTACTCTAAAAGAACCACTAATGTAAGTTCTTCAGACAGAAGGGAAACAATACCAGTAGAAACTTGGTATGTCAGAAATGAATGGAGAGCAAAGGAAAGGGTAAATATCTTGATAAACATAACAGACTATTCTCCAGTTGACTTCTTTATTATATGTTCGACAGTTGAAGCAAAACTTATAATGTCTGGCATTCAGTGCACATTAAGTGTAATACGAAAGACAACTATAACATAAAGGGGAGAGGATAAAGAGGCCTATATCTGATAAGATTTTCTACACCTCATTTGAAGAGACTAAATATTGTAAAATTTTAAGTATGTATATTATCATCCCTAGTAACCACTAAAACAATCTATATAAAAAGATACAGTAAAAAACACAATAGAAAAATTAAAATGGAATACTAAAAAGTTCATATATACGATGCAATTTATATGACATTACCCAAAAGACAAAGCTTTAGTGACAGAGGAGAGATCAGTTTAGTGATTGTTAGGGGTTAGGAATGGGGGACAGTATGACTGCAAAGGAATAGCACAAGGAAGTTTTCTGGAGTGATAGAACTGTTCTGTGTTCTGCTGGTGATAGTGGTTATATAAATCTATACATACATAAAAATTCATAGAAATACACAAAGTCCATTTTGTGTGTTAATTTAAAAATGAAAATGAAAAAATATATAATGAACAGAGAGAGCTATGGGCAAAGGTAGAATCTCAGAGAACACTAGTAGCTAAAGAATAAGAGGAACAAAAAAATAGAAGCAAAGAAGGAGGCAAAAAAACCACAAGAAAATAAAACGAAAAATCCAGAAGAGAATGCTGTTATAGAGGGCAGCACTGCAAGAAAGAGGGTGTGGAATATGCCATGTCTACTGGATTGGCAACTAGGCAGTCAGTGCTGACCATCTAAGAGCTGTGTTAGGTATGGGAGGGTAAGGGAGAGAGCAATTTGCCTGACTTGCAGGAGTGAATGCATGCCAAAATGTGGGGAAGGAAAGACAGCCAAGACTAGACTAGCATATTACAAAAACCTCATATTTTTTAAAACCATAATGGTAACAACTAACACTTACTGAGAACTTGCCATGTGCTAGGCCATTGTCTCCCAATCTTAAGGACATATAGTTAAAGTTAAAAAAAGTTCTTCTACACACCTCAATATTGATAAGGTATTATATTTAAATTATTTCATTAAATATAAAATAAATGTAAGTACATATTCTTTATGTTTATGGCTCTTTATAGTGCTAAAAATAAATATTATATTAAAAATAAAAATTACAAAACTAAAATTCTATTTAACAATAATAATTTAATGTTGACAGATAAAGTTTGTTTTGTAAATACTAAATTGCTGCTTAAAACAGGACAATGGTACAGACTAAGGTATAGGTCCTTTGGGGTTGTCCTGCTATTTTTTATCCCAATTGTGAAGACATCCTTTATACAGTGCATAGTGACAGGCTTTGGCCTTCTCTTGGAAGCAAATACATCATTAGATATTAAGTATACCTACTTTTCTCATCAGCCAAGAACTACTGGGATCCAAGACAATTATACACACAAATACAAATGTGAGCTTGAACTGCAGAGCAAGACACAATACAGTGGTCATCCAGAAGACCCAGAATACTCTTTTAATTTTTTTTTTTTTTTATAAAAGATGACCGGTAAGGGGATCTTAACCCTTGACTTGGTGTTGTCAGCACCACGCTCTCCCAAGTGAGCTAACCGGCCATCCCTATATGGGATCCGAACCCGGGGCCTTGGTGTTATCAGCACCACACTCTCCCGAGTGAGCCACGGGCCGGCCCTACTCTTTTAATTTTTAAATATTATCATCAGTATGGAAACATGAAACTTAAAAACAGTCATAAAAATGTTCCAGAGCTTAGAGAAGACACCAAAAGCTCTAGTTTGAGGATATGCTAAAAAGCATTACATACATTGTCTTGTTTAGGCATTAAACAACCCTACAATAGGAATAATAAACCTCACCAGTTTTCCCAGCCCCTCAATAAAAAGTTTACTTTTAAAATGTAAGCCACATCAGAATCTTTCCTAATAAGGTAACAACAAGAAGAACAGAAAAAGAAAAAAGAAAAAAACCCCAACCACTTTCCATTATTTTTGAAGACTGGAATCCTGGTGACAATGTGCTCAGCTCTGACTGAAGTGATTTACAGATAATCAACACGTGGTTCTTAGCAAACTGCATGCAACAAAAAGGCTGTAATATACTATATGATTCCAATTATATGACATTCTAGAAAAGGCAAAACTATAGAGATAGCAAAATGATCAGTGGTTGCCAGGAGTTTGGGAGGAAGAGGGGAGGGATGAACAGGTGAAGCACAGAAATTTTTAGGGCCGTAAGGGTATTCTATATGATACTGTAATTGTAGGTAAGTGACATTATGCATTTGTCAAAATCCGTGGAATTTTACAGCACAAAGAGTGAACTTTAATGTACAAGGGGTCTTTGAAAAGTTCATGGAAAGATTCATATTATCTTTTAATTCCATTTTTCCATGAACTTTTTGAAGTATCCTCATATGTAAATTTTTTAAAAAAACCATTTAGGAGGTTGGGGATTCCAGGAAGGAATATAGACTGTGATAAGAGCATCTAACTGTACTACAGATATGTGGAACAGCATCACTAAAAGAGATGGAAAGAAAAGGTACTGACCTAAGTAGCTTTGAAAATGAGTGGTGTCTATAAGACTAAAGGCAAAATGAGCTGCACATAAGCACTGAATTCTAGTTGATAAAGTTGTTTCTCATAGGGGCATGGGTTAACAGTCTGATACTGCAATCCATGCATATTGGAACTGAACAATTAAGGAAATGTATGGGGATGCTGAGGGCAAAATTCTCACTGTTGGAGTGGGAGTTTGTAGAGTAGCAAGGAGATGAGGCTAGAACAATCCATGTGGTAATGGATTAGAATTAGAAGCATCAGGATGGGAGTTTCAAGATGGCGGCGGCTGCGGCGGCTGGCGCGGAGTAGCTGAGGTGGAAAAGGTGGCCACTGGGCCTCAGGCAGCCGGGAAACTTGTGGACCTTCCTCTGGCCATCTCTTAAGGGAGTACTGCTGCTGCTGGCCGGTCGTGGGGGCTCAACGCCACTTTGCCCCCGGCAGGAGAGGCTGCCTCATTTACAGGCAACAGCTTTGAAGTGTGGAGCAGGAAAAGAACTGATTCTTAGCTGCAAAAGTGAGTCTTGAAACAGCGAACACGGCGCCAGGGCTGCTGTGGATGCAGCCAGGATCCCGGAGGCTGGGGCCGCACTGAAGGCGGCCAGCTGCCCTATTCAGGATTCGAGGTTTCAGGCCGGCATTAAAGAAGATTCCTGGGAGCGCCCGAGCGGCGCCGCGACTGAACAGCCCGAGGCGGCAGCGCCGAGAACACGGAAGGCAACAAACCAGAGACAGAGCGAGCGCCCGACCTGGCACAGCACTGTGAGTGATCCCTGGCACAGCTCTGTTCGGGGGGTGGATGCCCACGCGGCTACCGCCTGCACCACCAGGCCACTCACTGCCCCGGTGCTGCCTCCATTTTCCCAGGTGCGGGCAGCTCCGCCCTGCTCGGCCATCACTGAGCCCATTTGCTTGGCCTGGCGCGGGGCTTTCCGGACCCTGCGGGCCGACCTCCTCTCCCACTCCCTCCGCGGTTCTCTGGCAGGGCTGGGGGTGTGGGGCGTCCGGACCAGTTTTGGGAGGGCTAGGAAGTACGGGCGGGCCGACTGTCACTCCACCACACCCTGGACTCCGGCCCTGGTAAACTTCCTGTTACTGGGAGGCAGATACCATCTCTGCGACCACCAGTTTGGAAAAAAGCCTAACGAATTTCTGGTTGGGAATAGTGTGGTAGGAGAGTTCCCAGGTCTGCTTGAACCTGCCGGAGAGCAGGCTGCAGGCGGGCACTAGACTCGGTTTATACCGGGGGGATACAAAGGTGAACAAGACCCGAGAAAGATCTACACAGTGCTACAAAGGCACCCAGAGAGACCGGTCGTCTGTGCCTAGCAGAAACCTGGTAGACTTCCTGGGCGAGGCGGTGCTGAGCAGGGTCTTGAAGGCCCAGCTGATAGACGAGGGGTGCAGAAGACACGCCCCAGCCCAGCACAGTGTGCACAGAGGGGGGAGACGTGCGGCCAGGGAGGCGGAGACTCGACAGGAACCACACACCCGGTGGGGTCGCCACTGCACGATCTAACAGCCTGGGCCAGAGCACACGGAACGGGGAGAAGTCCTGTACAGAAAGTGAAAGCTCAACAGAGATCACACACCCTGTGGTACGTGATCCACCAGCCCAGCAGAGTACAAGCTGACCAGAAAGGTGGATCCCCGGAGAAGCCCAAGACCCGAGGCAACCACACACACAAGACACTAGAGGCCAACTGAGCAGTCACGGCGGGAGCCATACCAAATTGGCAACCACAGCAACATCCTAGTTAGTCATTAGTCTTAAACCGGTGGACTGTGAAACCCCCTGCCACAATGAATAAACACCAAAAAAAAGACACCAGAAATACAAAAAATCAAGAAAGTACACCACCAAAAGTTAATAAATCTCATACTCTAGATCCTATAGAACAAGAAGCCCTTGAAATAACTGACAAGGAATTTCGAGTGATAATTCTAAGGAAACTGAATGAGATACAAGAAAACTCAGCTAGATATCATGATGAAATGAGGAAAAGTATACAGGATCTGAAAGAGGAAATATACAAGGAAATCAATTTCCTGAAAAAAAATGTAGCAGAACTTGCTGAACTGAAGAAGTTATTCAGCGAAATAAAAAACACAACGGAGAGTTTAACCAGCAGGCTTGTCGAAGTTGAAGAGAGAACCTCTGAACTTGAAGATGGGCTGTTTGAAATAACACAAGCAGACAAAGAGAAAGAAAAAAGAATCAAGGACATGGAAGAAAATCTGAGAGAGATATCAGACAACCTCAAGCGCTCAAATATCCGAGTCATGGGTATTCCAGAAGGGGAGGAAAATGGAGATTCCATTGAAAACATATTCAACAAAATAGTGGCAGAAAACTTCCCAGGTAAAGGAAAAATCACTGATCTTCAGATCCAGGAAGCTCAACGATCTCCAAACGTATTCAACCCAAAAAGGCCTTCTCCAAGACATGTCATAGTCAAATTGGCAAAACTCAGAGACAAAGAGAGAATCTTAAAAGCTGCAAGAGAGAAGCGTCAAATCACCTATAAGGGAGCCCCAATCAGGTTAACATCAGACTTTTCATCACAAACCCTAAAAGCTAGAAAGGAATGGGATGATATTTTCAAAATACTAAAAGACAAAGATTGCCAGCCAAGAATACTCTACCCTGCAAGGCTATCCTTCCGAAATGAGGGGCAAATAGTATATTTCTCAGACAAACAAAAACTGCGGGAGTTCACTACCACAAGACCACCCTTACAAGAAATCCTCAAGGGAGTACTGGGTTTGGTTCCTGAAAAATAACTACCACTGCCATAAAAACCCAAGAAAAATCAAAACCCGCTAGTACAATAAAAATGGCACTCTTGAAGAGAAAACAAGCTAACAAAAACACTATCTACAACCTAAGGAACCAACAAACAAAGAAACCAAACAGTAAATCAGAAAGCAAGGAACAAAAGACACCTAAGACAACCAAACAACCAATAAAATGCTAGGAATAAATCAACACCTTTCAATAACAACTCTTAATGTTAAAGGCTTAAATTCCCCAATTAAAAGACACAGACTGGCTGACTGGATCAAAAAGCAGGACCCAACTATATGCTGCCTACAAGAGACCCACCTCACCCATAAAGATTCACACAGACTAAGAGTGAAAGGATGGAAAAAGATTTACCATGCAAACAGAAAAGAAAAACGAGCTGGAGTGGCTATTCTTATATCTGACAAAATAGACTTTAAACTAAAAACCATAAAAAGAGACAATGAGGGACACTACTTAATGATAAAAGGACTGATCCATCAAGAAGACATAACAATCATAAATATGTACGCACCCAATGTTGGAGCAGCCAGATTTATAAAACAAACTCTATTAGACCTAAAGAAGGAAATAGACACTAATACCATAATAGCAGGGGACCTGAACACTCCACTGTCAATATTAGACAGATCATCTAGGCAAAGAATCAGTAGAGAAACACAAGATCTAAACAAGACTCTAGACCAATTGGAATTGGCAGATATCTACAGAACATTCCACCCATCAACCTCAGAATATTCATTCTTCTCATCAGCACATGGATCATTCTCCTGGATAGATCACATATTAGGTCACAAATCAAGTCTCAATAAATTCAAAAAAATTGGAATTATCCCATGTATCTTCTCAGACCACAATGGATTAAAACTAGAAATTAATAACAAACAAAACTCTGGAAACTATACAAACACATGGAAATTAAACAGCATTCTACTTAATGACATATGGGTCCAAGAAGAAATCAAGCAGGAAATCAAAAAGTTTATTGAAACTAATGAAAACAATGATACATCATACCAAAACCTGTGGGATACTGCAAAAGCAGTATTGAGGGGAAAATTTATTGCATTAAATGCTCACTTCAGAAGAATGGAAAGATGGCAAGTGAACAACCTAACACTTCACCTTAAAGAACTAGAAAAACAAGAACAATCCAATCCTAAAGTTAGCAGACGGAAAGAAATCATTAAGATCAGAGCAGAACTGAATGAAATTGAAAACCAAAAAACAATTCAAAAGATCAACGAATCAAAAAGTTGGTTTTTTGAAAAGATAAATAAAATTGACAAACCATTAGCAAGGCTAACAAAAAAAAGAAGAGAGAAGACTCAAATAACCAAAATTAGAAATGAAAAAGGCGATATTACAACTGATTCATCTGAAATACAAGGAATCATTCGAGACTCCTATAAACAACTATACGCCAACAAATTTGAAAATCTGGAGGAAATGGATAAATTTCTGGACACACACAAGCTCCCAAAACTGAACCGTGAAGACGTAGAAAATTTGAACAGACCAATAACAATAAAGGAGATTGAAGCTGTTATCAGAAGGCTCCCAACAAAGAAAAGCCCAGGACCAGATGGATTCACAGCAGAATTTTACCAAACATTCAAAGAGGAATTGACACCAATTCCTTAAAAACTATTCCAAAAGATTGAAAGGGACGCAAATCTCCCAAACTCATTCTATGAAGCAAACATCATCCTGATACCAAAACCAGCTAAAGATATAACCAAAAAAGAAAACTACAGGCCGATAACCTTGATGAATATAGATGCAAAAATCCTCACGAAAATACTAGCAAACAGAATACAGCAACACATACGTAAAATTATTCACCACGATCAAGTGGGATTCATCCCAGGGATGCAAGGTTGGTTCAACATACGCAAATCAATAAATGTGATACACCATATTAATAAAGTCAAACACATGGACCATATGGTCATCTCTATAGATGCTGAAAAAGCATTTGATAAAATTCAGCACTCATTCATGACAAAGACCCTTTATAAGTTAGGTATAGAGGGAAAGTATCTCAACATAATTAAAGCCATATATGACAAACCCACTGCCAATATCATCCTGAATGGGGAAAAGCTGGAAGCTTTTCCTTTAAGGACAGGAACTAGACAAGGATGCCCACTCTCACCACTCCTATTCAACATAGTGTTGGAAGTACTAGCCAGAGCAATCAGAGAAGAGAAGGAAATAAAGGGCATCCAGGTGGGAAAAGATGAAGTCAAACTGTCCCTGTTTGCAGATAACATGATCCTATATATCGAACAGCCTAAAACCTCTACAAAAAAACTCTTGGAATTGATAAATGGTTTCAGCACAGTAGCAGGATACAAAATCAACACACAAAAATCAGTAGCATGTCTTTTCTCCAATAGTGAACATGCAGAAGGAGAAATCAAGAAAGCCTGCCCATTTACAATAGCCACCAAAAAAATAAAATACTTAGGAATTGAGTTAACCAAGGAGGTGAAAAATCTCTATAATGAGAACTACAAACCACTGCTGAGAGAAATTAGAGAGGATACAAGAAGATGGAAAGATATTCCATGCTCTTGGATTGGAAGAATCAACATAGTGAAAATGTCCATACTACCCAAAGTGATATACAAATTCAATGCAATCCCCATCAAAATTCCAAAGACATTTTTCTCAGAAATGGAAAAAACTATTCAGACATTTATATGGAACAATAAAAGACCACGAATAGCCAAAGCAATTCTGAGCAAAAAAAATAAAGTTGGAGGCATAACACTACCCGACTTTAAGCTATACTACAAAGCTATAATAACCAAAACAGTATGGTACTGGCATAAAAACAGACACACTGACCAATGGAATAGAATAGAGAATCCAGAAATCAACCCACACACTTACTGCCATCTGATCTTTGACAAAGGCACCAAGCCTATTCACTGGGGAAGGGACTGCCTCTTCAGCAAGTGGTGCTGGGATAACTGGATATCGATATGCAGGAGAATGAAACTATATCCATACCTCTCACCGTATACTAAAATCAACTCAAAATGGATTAAGGATTTAAATATACACCCTGAGACAATAAAACTTCTTAAAGAAAACATAGGGGAAACACTTCAGGAAATGGGACTGGGCTCAGACTTCATGAATACGACCCCAAAAGCACGGGCAACCAAAGGAAAAATAAACAAATGGGATTATATCAAACTAAAAAGCTTCTGCACAGCAAAAGAAACAATGAAAAGAGTTAAAAGACAACCAACAGAGTGGGAGAAAATATTTGCAAAATATACATCTGACAAAGGATTAATATCCAGAATATATAAGGAACTCAAACAACTTTACAAGAAGAAAACAAGCAACCCAATTAAAAAATGGGCAAAAGAGCTAAGTAGGTATTTCTCTAAGGAAGATATCCAAATGGCCAACAGACATATGAAAAAATGCTCAACATCACTCAGCATCCGGGAAATGCAAATCAAAACCACATTGAGATACCATCTAACCCCAGTTAGGATGGCTAAAATCCAAAAGACTATGAACGATAAATGCTGGCGAGGCTGCGGAGAAAAAGGAACTCTCATACATTGTTGGTGGGACTGCAAAATGGTGCAGCCTCTATGGAAAATGGTATGGAGGTTCCTTAAACAATTGCAAATAGATCTACCATATGACCCAGCCATCCCACTGTTGGGAATATACCCAGAGGAATGGAAATCATCAAGTCGAAGGTATACCTGTTCCCCAATGTTCATCGCAGCACTCTTTACAATAGCCAAGAGTTGGAACCAGCCCAAATGCCCATCATCAGATGAGTGGATACGGAAAATGTGGTACATCTACACAATGGAATACTACTCAGCTATAAAAACGAATGAAATACTGCCATTTGCAACAACATGGATGGACCTCGAGAGAATTATATTAAGTGAAACAAGTCAGGCACAGAAAGAGAAATACCACATGTTCTCACTTATTGGAGGGAGCTAAAAATTAATATATAAATTCACACACACACATACACACATACACACACAAACCAGGGGGGGGGAAGAAGATATAACAACCACAATTATTTGAAGTTGATACAACAAACAAACAGAAAGGACATGGTTGGGGGGGAGGGGGGGAGGGAGAAGGGAGGGAGGTTTTGGTGATGGGGAGCATTAATCAGCTACAATGTATATCGACAAAATAAAATTTAAAAAAAAAAACAAAAAAAAAAAAACAAAGATAAATTCTAATAAAAGTACTTAAAGCCCAGGAAAAAAAAAAAAAAAAAAAAAAAAGAAGCATCAGGATGAACTCATATTTAGCTTAGTATAGATAAAGATGGTCACACAGAGATCTGTGTATATATATATACAGGTTAGTAAACACACCTATATTTCTGTGCTTTGTCAACTGAGAGGGCCTAAAAGAAACAACACCCCAGTAGCAACAAGCACACTTAGCACTCAGGTCTTGGTTTCTAATACCACTCTCCAATAAAAAGAACCAGGACTCTTTAGAGAAATGACTGATTCCAGGACTTAGGCAGGAAATACATAAGATGAGCCTGGAGTATCTTATAATGTAAGACAGTAAGAAGCGCTTTAAAAAAAACACATAAGCATTGGTGGGGGTATGTGAAAGGAGCACAGAAGCCAAGGGAAAGAGCTCCCATGGCTAAAGGTGGAAGATTCTGAACAACAAAATAAATAAAGTAGTTTTGGATTACAACCCAAAGTGTAAAATAAATATCCATGAGTCAGTACTGATATAAACACATGATGAAATAAATTAAGAAAAAAGAAAGAGACAAATCTCCCATGCAGAAGTCCAAATAGTCTATGTAGATACTCCACTTTTAAGGAGGAAGGAGTATAACTCCCTACTTCTTAAGTGTGAGCTGCATGTAGTGACTTCCTTTCTAAAGAGTAGAGTGTAGAAGCTGGGGAGGAGGGAAGGAACAACACTAGGGCAGAGAAGCCGGACTAACAGTACCTCAGCCAGGTGATTAAGGTCAACATTAGTCACAAATCACATTGATGGTGAGTACCTTTGATATGATATGATGAAAATGGCACTTTATCTCTGTGATCTTCCTCCCAGTAACTCATAACCCCAGTGTTGTTATGAGGAAAACATCAGAGAAATTCTAGCTCTGTAGCATCCTACAAAATGACTGACCAGTACCCCTCAAAACTGTCAATGTCATCAAAAACAAGGAGAGTCTGAGAAACTGTCACAGCCAAGAGGAACCTAAGAGACATGACAAGTAAACGTAACATGGTATCCTGGAGCAGCAAAAGGACGTTAGGTAAAAACTAAGGAAACATGAATAAACTGTAGACTTCAGTTAATAATATCAATATTGGTTCATTAACTGTAACACATATACTTTGTAAGATGTTAACAGGGGAAACTGGGTGTCAGGTATATGGGAACTCTCTGTCCCATCTGGTCAATTTCTCTGTAAATCTGAAACTGTTCTAAAGAATAAAGTCTATTATAAACAAAACCTATAGCTAACATATTTAAAAATAATACATTAAGTACTTTTCCCCCAAGAACAGGAACAAGGCAAAGATGTCTACTCTCACTTCTAATCAATGTTTGGAAAAAGAAAAAGTTGGAAAAGTCATATTGTCTGTCTGATTTCAAGACTTCCTATAAAGCTACAGTAATCAAGACAGTATAGCAGTGACATAAAGACAGACAAGTAGATGAACGGAACAGAAAAGAGTCGCATATATTGCCAATTGATTTTCCATTAAGGATAACCATATGAACCTCGGGGTTCCATAAGAAATGTCAGCAGGCCTATTTCTTAAATTTTCTTAGGATC
The DNA here is from genome assembly GCF_027409185.1 of Cynocephalus volans. Classification (NCBI taxonomy): domain Eukaryota; kingdom Metazoa; phylum Chordata; class Mammalia; order Dermoptera; family Cynocephalidae; genus Cynocephalus; species Cynocephalus volans. The sequence continues at coordinate 36,480,550 of NC_084469.1, forward strand.
CCTATTTACATGCAAGAGAGAAAACATGTTAAGAGAATGTAAGGATTCCCGAGTGGCTCTTACGAGCAAGGTACTATTTCTGTTAATCTCTAGGATAACCCTGCGAGGCAAGTGTTACTAAAAGTGAAACTCAAAGATCTTAAGCGATGAGTCCAAAGCTACACAGCTGATAAGTGGAGAGCAGGGTCTGAATCACAGGCTGTCTGATTCCACAGGCTTTCTGATTCAGAAAAGAAAATGAGGATATCAGCTCAAACATCCCAAGACTGCTTTGTCTATCCTGTATTGTTCTGCTTTGTTTGAAAGATGAGATCATTCATGTCTCCTAAAATATTATTAAGCAAATATTCAATTATTATTTACTAAAATGAATATATCGGCTTATTAAGCTAAATTTCTGATCCAGTTGAGTGTTTCTGTATGCTGTGTATTTATATATTTTGTAGCAACTTGGGGACTTTTGCATAGTCAGTGGAATTGTTTAAACGCTATAAAACTAAAAATATAATCTTTTAACTGTCATAAAAATACACAGTTGTTACTTTTGTCATGCTATATCTTTTTGGTCATAATCATGATTATCTAATGTCAACTCTTAGGTTAGAATACAACCTCAACTGTGAGCCAAGGTCATTTGCTAATATTTTCCCCTCTCACAATTATAGAAAATTTGTATAATTTTTACACCTCTATTTTATCACTTAAACTTCTAGACAGTTTCTCATTAAATATCTAGGCCCAAACTATTAAAACTCTGCTCCATTTGAAAAACAGCCAACACTTCAAACCCAACAGGATCTGACTGCCTTAGAAATTTCATTTCCTCTGGGACTCAGAAAATGCCAACAGGATCACAGCCTTACATTCCCGTATCTGCCCCTGCTTCTGAATATTTAGAGCATGTTCAAATTCTTATAACATAGTTAGAACAAAATACATAAATCCAAAAAGGAAACAATAGAGATTAAGAAAGTCTTGAACATTATTTCTGGGTTCTTCCTCTTATATCTCAACAAAACAGACTAGCTTTTTCTGAAATTCATAAAAGTGTTATTTCTAAGTTAGGGCTTATACTCCCTAATTCCACTTATTTCACATAAATGAATAGTTTTTAAAATACTTATAATGGTAACAGTCTTAAAGCACTGCAACCATATATTATCTCATCTGATCCTCCTGTCAATCCTGAAAAGTAGATAGGAAACTGCTAGAGTATTTTATAGATGTCAAAGCAGGCCCCCAAAGATTATGTCACTCGCCCAAGCTACCCCACTAATATGTGGTAGGGCATGAGAAGATGGGTCTCTGGATTTCAACCCAAACGCTTTACTCAGTAGCTCCTGCCTCTCATGTCTCAAATTTCAGGTCTACATCTAACTCCAGACTAAACATAGTCTGCATTTTTCCCATTCCATAGGAACATCACCTTAGTCGCTCCATATTTTCCTTTCTTACAGAAGATCTCTGATGAAGCCCAGATAGTTGAGTAAGACTTAGGTGCTGAGAGATTCAGCACCATGACACCTGTCAGTCAGAAAGCTGAAGTTAACCATGGGCTCTTGTTTTAAAAAAAATAACTTGAAGAAGAAACATTTCCCCACTTAAGAAGAGAACATTCCTCCTTTGCAGAAAAGTCACCTACCTTTTCCCACCTAGTCTTCACACTTCGAACACATTTTTAGGTATGTTTCTCCATTCTAAAAAAGGGGTGTAAAGGGAAGAGATCCGTGCCAGGATTTTCCTGAGGCAGGTATTTACAGGCAGGTCTCTTAAGGCCATGGTGGGCCCATTCATCTTTGATTTTCTGATTTTCTATACATTTTTAATAACCCTTGTTTTTTTCTTATATATTTTTAAAATATCACTTATACAATATTTCATTTTGTTTTAATACTGCTTCTAGGATTTTTCTCCAAGCATAGAAAAGAAATCCACATGCAAAGTACTACATGAAATATAGCACAGCTAAAAAAAGGGAGGGTGCCACATTAATTAAAAAACTTGCTGACTTAAAAATGTCACCATTTTATGAAATGTATCAATAGACTAAAACTTTGCACTGTATTTTTATTCCTTTATGCCACTTATCAATTGATTGCATCTCAGCCCCAAATTCACCCTTCAGCACTTACTCTGCACTAATGGGCTGAACTCTTCAAGCATTTCTCCTTTGCATCAAGCATGATGTTGAGATTTATCAAAAGATGGTGCTGGAGGGATAGTGAAATAGGAAAGGGCTTCTCCAGGATCTGGGGCACTTGTGTTTTTTCTTCTTCCTGCTAATGCGTGCTGTACCAGTGACTATAGATCCAGAGAACATCCAAGGGTGTTGTGTCCCAGCTGTGAGCCCAGAGCAGACGACCGTAGCGAGCTCACAGTCCCGCCCTGGTGACTACCTTGCCACAATGTTCCCAACATGAATATCACACTCCACAGGGTTCATACCATCCTGCCAGTGAGCTGGTCCCAATGCCTCGATTTATCCTGTATGCATGCCCACTAGCCTTGGCCTGCCCTCAGCGCCAGAACAATGACTTCTGCTCCCCAATCCTGGTTGTGGCTTCCCATCTGCCGGCCTCAGCTCGCCTTCATCCCAAGAGCAGTGTTTCCTGCTTGCTTGTTATTGTGGACCAATAGAAAGAGAAACCCAGGGAACTTCTCTGCCATCCAGCAGGCTGTGGAGAAGGCCACATCTTTTCCAGTGAGGTCTGAATCCCAGCTGGGGGCTCTGTGCCTGTGACACTGGGTGCAACTGTGGGAATGGGTATGGTGTAGTCAAAACAGGAGTACTAAATAAAAGTCTGCCTACTAAGGTATACGAACCCCATCTCACTATCCCTCGTCCCCAAATCCCTTTCTCCAGTCAGCATCCAAACTCTAGCAGCAGATACTCCCTAAGAGGAGACTGGAAAATCATTCTACATAAACAGACTAGGTTAAGAGAAATGATACATATTGAAACTCCTACAATGAAACGGCTGGGTACCTCCTCAACTGCCCTAAAGCAAGGCCCACACCGGTTAACAAACTTCAGCCCACACAAAGTCCTTCCCACCAATATTTGGGTACCTCACTTTTAAATGTGAATATTTACAACAGGCATTTGAGAAAAGGTTCCAAACAAACTGGGGTTGGGGGAAAGGAACTCAGAGGAAACAGAGCCCACACAGAGGGCAACAGAAACACACATACATACACACACACTTCCCCATCAGAGAGATAGAAGACAATATGTCCAAAACATTATAACACAAGGGTATAAAGAGGAACCAAAAGGTACTTTCAGAAAACAAGAATGAGTTCTTAGAAATTAGGAGAACAATAATAATTCTGATTCTTGATTGTGGTAATGGTACACAATGTACACATGATAAAATTACACAACCAACCATGGATGGAAAATATTTGGAACAAATAACAATACCACAATTTAAAAAAAAACAAAAACTACAGTATAACAACTATTTACATAGCATTTACATTGCATTAGGTATTATACGTAATCCAGAGATGATTTGAAGTACAGTTGCTCCTTGGTATCTGCAGAGGATTGGTTCTAGGACCTCTCTGCAATACCAAAATTTGAGGATGCTCAAGTCCCTTATATAAAATAGTGTCATATCTGCGTATATAATCTATGTACATCCTCCCTTATACTTTAAATCATCTTCACATGAGGGTGCAGGGACATCCCAGAGAATAGTCAGCAGTAGCCTGAGTACTATCTGTCCAGATTGGACCAGGGGATTAATGATTCAGGGTGGGGGGAGTCTCCAATCAAAAGATAAAACTGACAGGCTACCTACAAACACTGTATCAATAACAGAGAGGAGTTTCACAATTCTATCAGAGTTATGGGGAGGTGGTGGTGAAAGTATCAATAAAGACAATTAAGCAAATCAGAAAATAAGTAAGAAGCAATTACTGATTTAATGAGATCTAATCAAGGTATACACTGTGGCTTAGCTGTGAATAACATTTACATAGTGGTAATACTATGAACACTTATTTAACGGAATTGTGTGAGATGGGAGAGAGGGGGAGTCTGTATGTGCAGGTTTATTTTAAGTTATATAAACATCTTCCTTAAGAGGAAGTCAACAGTTGTCTAAGACTGAAAACATTAAGAAAAAGCAGTGTATTATTTGCACATATAGATACTGAACTACACTGTACTACAGACAATGAAATATAAACCGCCGAAAGAATCAGAAGCATTGTCTGTGGAGAAATGGACAAGGAGGGCTGATGGGGAGAACGCCTGCTTCTCCTAAGCCACCTAATTCTGATTTTTTCAAACTATGTAGGGGTATTATTTTGATAAAAGTGAAAATTAAATTTAAAAAATTAAATCCAAAGAACAACATTAAATTAAAAATGCTACAGGTCAATATGACAAAAATCATGAAAGTCTTGGAAGCATTGCTTAGGCAATGAAGAACCACCGAAGGGTTTCAGCAGGCAAGAAGCATCATCAGAGGTATATTTTAGAAAGAATATCACTGAGACACAAAAAACAAAGGATGGACAAAAAGAGGGAGAGCTTAAAGGTAAAAAAGCAAAACAGAAACTTCTAGCAAACACCATAGTGAACTAAGGAAAGAGTACTCTGGAAGAGTATCAATGGTGACCACTACAAGAATGTCTCAATCTTTATCCATCTAGTAATGCTGAGTGTAAAGTAGTTTTCAACACAAGGGAGGGAACAGCCAGTCCAGTAGACATAAACACTGCAGTCTTTCTTGTAGAACACTCTCTCATATATGGATAAAGAACCACCCAGGATGATGAATCAGTCTTTCAAGAGATTTCACCTGGTGTAGATGATTTTAACCATGTCCCCATCAGACCACCCTTGAATACACTGACCATCAAAGTCCTGGACCTAGGAGCTGAGAAGCCAAACCTTGGAAGTAATGATGCTTGGGTAAAAACCAGAAAGCCACACTTACTCATACATCTTTTCATTACTAGGGCTCTGGCCTACATGTTCCATAACAAAGACTAAGGAATACCAGGGCAACTTTTTTTGTATATATAACAGGGCTACAAAAAGATGGATCAGAGAAAATGAGGTAGACAGTATATCTGGATTTCAGGAAGACATGTAACAAAAAACCCAAAGCTACTACCTCCTGCGATTAATTAGTCAGAGATGTGTCCTCTTTCAAAGAACAGTCTACTGAGGGCCATAAGCAGGCCCAGGAGAATCGGGCATTCTGAGAAATAAGTAAGGACACATACAGAAAAAACAGTAAGAGCCATACCTACCCAAACACATTCTGGGCCAAGCAACAAATTGGAAATCAAAGTTAAGTCCAGGTGCCCCCCCCCCCCAGGACTGCTTAGAACCCCACTACTTCACTGTGGCCCTCAGCCAGCAGCAGCCCTTGGGAGCTTGTTAGACATGCATCAGATCTAATAATTCAAAATCTTCATGTTAAAAAGATCCCCGGGTGACACCTATGCCCACGAAAGTTTGAGAAACGCTCACTTAGAGAAAGGAGTCCCTCCAGCTTTTGAGTTCCCCTGCAGTGCCCAGCAGGTGTAGAAACTAGGCAACCACCCAGGTGTCTAAAGCTGCCTAGACAGTAATGGAGTCATCTGCACAATATGAAAGTGCTAAGGAGAATCTGGCAACTATGTATGTTCTAAAAAATGCACTGATTCCAGGAGACCCAATTATTTCTTAAAAACTTGATTGTAGAATAAAATAAGAACACAAACATGATTCACAGATTTCCCTTTATAGCTGCCTATTTTATTTAAACAAAAAATGCTAAACATTAATTTTAGTTGTACTTAATTGAATAATTTCTCAAGGGAATAGTTCAGGGAGAGTTTAAAACTGCCTGTTTCCAAAAGCCATTACAAATTGGCATATACTAAAATGTCACTGTGCCAACCAAAACAGCGTGCTTTAATGTCCCTGGGGCCGCCTTCACTCCAGATGTGTTCAGAACTCCTAGTAATATAATGCAGGCAAAAACCATATTTACACGAAGTAGTATTTCGAATATCCTTTTCCAATTATTTGGAATGAGATAATAGTTCCCTAATTGGAAGCACTGAGGGAAAAAATGCCAGGTCAGTGGCTCCTCCCTTGTGAAGGCTTTTATTAGTAAAAACTAAAACAGTCTGTACAATAGTAAAAGAAATCTCCTTTGCCACAGTTAGTCATCTAAACGTCTGTGAACTTAGGAACTGCCCCATGGTCACCTCTACATTAAATAGCTTCATTTTAAAAGACTGATCTCGTCTTTTCCTATGAATTGTAAATACGAAAAGATTGGAGTTGGGGGAAGGAGAAATTAAAGGCTAGTGAAAGAAATCCAAAACCCACTTTGGCAAGAGAACAGACAAAAGCAATTGGTGTGCAGGTGTGGCTCCCCCCACCCTCATCCCACCCAGATATCTTCAACTTTCTTTCATGTTTGCATGAATGGCACAGATTCTCAACTTCCCTTTTACTTCTGACTAATAATGGTCATAACACCACTGCCCACTAAGTCATCATTATTTATTATTGATTTGTAACTTGCATTCCAAGTTAAAACTATTAATAAGGAATAATCCTTTTATTTCCCAACTTAAGTATGTATAAATAAAAATTAAAGAATATGTTTACACTTTTTGCTAAAATTGGATGATTCCGTGCTTACCAATTACCATCTAATAGAATTGAAATTAAAGTCCAATAAGTATTATTGTACAAATCAGCACACTGCTCCATTATGGTGGAGACTCTGGCCCCCATATATCACAAAATGCTGTAGCGTGCCTTGCAATCAGGCACGCTCAGTTACTGAAGTTGTCTATTTTCACAGATGTCACAGAGAAGCCATCTGAAAAACTATTCATAATGCAGCTGTTCTTGGCCGTTAGAAGACACATTTGGAAACCTTGTTCCCTAAAATGTTCAAAATTGGAACGGGTTTTCCAAATATTAATTAATTACTGAATTCCATGTGTTGACAAGCGGACACTCTAATATTTATGCTTCAACTTGACAAAGAAAATTTAAGCATATTACCCATAAACCTCTAAAGAAAACGAACTCCACGTATGGTACAGGAGTCCCTCCTTATCCGCAATTTCATTTTCCGCAGTTTCCATTACCCAAGGTCAACCAAGGTCTGAAAACATTAAATGAAAAATTCCAGAAATAAACAATTCATAAGTTTTAAATTGCACTCTGTTCTGAGTAGTGTGATGAAATATTGCACTGTCCGCTCCATCCTGCCCAGGACGTGAATCATCCCTTTGTCCAGTGTACTCACACTATAGATGCTACCTGCCTGTGAGTCACTTAGCAGCTGTCTCACTTATCAGATCCACTGTAATGGTATCACGGTGCTTTTGTTCAAGTAACCCTTATTTTACTCCACAGTGGCCCCAAAGTGTAAGAGTAGTGATGTTGGCAATCTGGATACGCAAAAAGAAGCTGTAAAGTACTTCCTTTAAGTGAAAAAGGTAACAAGTTCTTAACTTAATAAGGAAAGAAAAAAATTGTATGCTGAGGTTGCTAAAATGAAGGAAGAAAAAGAAATTCAAACACAGTACATGGAGGGTTCCATAGGCATCCACTGGGCATCTTGGAACACATCCTCCTTGGATAAGGGGGGACCTACTGTATTTACTTCATTACATTTTTTCTAAAATGTTTAAAAACATTTTATCATAAAATGTAACATGCAAAGAGAAAAGCAAAAGACTTATATGTGCAGCTTAACAAATAGTTTCAAATTAAAAACTATATAAACATCACATGCTTGTCCAACTTTGTAGTACAAGACCAATCAACCTCGTAAAAAACTAAACTCAACAGACAATCAACAAACATTTACCATATGCCAGGCACTGTGTTAGGTGCTAATTTGAACACGAGCAAGTATTACTTGCTAGGATATTTGTTCAAATAATAACCACCACAGAGTCCTTAATTGTTACCTACCTTACTTTCAAAGCAAATAAATATGTAACTTTATCATATGGACAAAGAGCATTTTCCTCCAATAAATCTACATTAGAAGTTTGTGCTCTTGAGATGCTTAACAATATATCACTTCTGAAAGAACCACAAGAAAGGGCCTGGTGGTCAGTAACACCCAGATGTGAACTTTTCTCTCTGACTTATACTAGCAGTGAATAATGTTCCCAAGGTCCCTCTGATTAACCCTTGAATTTAGGCCTCTTCCTCCAGAACAAAGGCCTCCCCACTTGGGAGCTACTTAGAACTTTCCCAAGCACCTTGCAAACTGTCTTATCTTTCATACTGTGCCTAGGTCTGAAAAAAACATTTGTTCCCATATAAAGACACCGAAATCCCTAGTCTATAAGACTAATGTTCTTTTAACCTTAAGACAAACATAATCCATAGCTTTGCTTTAAGAGAAATAGTTTTAACTTATTAATCACAAAGTTTTCAAGTAAACTTGGTTTCTAAGATTCTCAGATGCAGTTCAGCTGTTTCCAAAGCACACATCAGAACATTCCTACGTTACACAGTCCAGGATAATCAATGTTAAAACAATATACAGAACAGCATCATTTCCTCACTAGGTTCCATTTCTGTCAGAAAAGGAGATGGAAATTTAAACCAAGACAGTAATTTAAACCAATAATCTACAAACCGGGATGATTCACTGGAACATGGAAAGAAAATCCTAAAACTTCTATTAATGTGCTGTATTTACTTCTTAATCTCAACCTTTTTAAATTTCTATTTTTATAAGTCACATACATAGAACAGTAGTATATATAATTTTATAAATGTAATTATAAAAAATATTCTAGAGGGTTGCTCACAGTTTTTACTAATGGGATGCATGATCTAAAAACATTGAAGGACTTCCAGCCAAGGTGGTGGAATAGACGGTCCCCAGCGTGACTCTCTCCCACAATCAACCAATTTACGACTATTAAAAAGCAAAGACAGCTAAGCTGGGGCCGCTAGAGCTCAGGGGAAGAGGAGAGACCTACAGAGATCATGAAGGCAGGAGAAGCCACGATGAGAGAAAGAAAGGACCAACCACTGAGACCATTTCAAGCCCTGACCACTTAAAGGCTGGAGCTGAGGAGGACATAGAGCAAAAGCTGGCAAAAGCCGCAGCTGTGCCCTTCATATGAAATTACTTGGAGGCTGCAGGGGAGAAGAGGGCCTTGGTGGACCCCAGGCCAGCAAGATCACTAATAGGGCTCCCATGGACCCACATAGGACGGAGGAGCCACAACAACTGAAAAAAGGAGCCACTCAGAGGCTGGTGAGTCATCACAAGGGACTGGCACACAGCCTGTCCCATGGGAAATGTTTAGAGTGCGGGCAGTGGGGGAGATGGGCCCACTGGGGGAACACGGGGCACGGCATGGACAGCTGATCTGCCCTCCAGTCAGCACAGGCCCACTCTATGTAGACTGGTCAAGAATATAGAACTGCAGGGGGTGCAGTTCACTGAAAAGACTCAGGTCCAGACCAGAGTTTCCACACAACCCAGGCATACCAGACTTCACAAGACTCAGAAGTATATACAAGGTCAACAATTAAAACCTGAGCTGCACGAAAAGGCTTCCCCAGAGAATCAGCAGCAAAGAAACAACTTAGTTCCACCACAGGGCTCAAGTACTGGTCCCCACAGGAAGTTCCCCATTTTAGAAGTAAGCAAAGGACAACAAATTAGTTCCAGTGCAGAGTTTAAGCAGTGGGGGTAGCTAGTAATCCAACACGGAACTGAAAGAAAAAATAAAAACCCCACAGATCAGAGACAAAATTTGATATTAACAACTAAAGGCCCAACACTATCCAAGAACACCTATAAAACTTAGCGGGACTGGAAGGCCCCCCAGGCTTCCAAGCTGGAGTGGTGGGGAGTCAAGGGTCTCAGCCTTGCCCCCCCCCAATGCCCACATCCAGCCCAGAGATGACCACCAAGCCACTGCCAGAAGCACCCTGGGCTCCCAAGCCAGGGCTGGGGGGCCAAAGGCCTCAGCCACGCCCCTTCCATGAATACCAGGCCTCCAGAAGTGCCCCACACTCCCCTGCTGGAATGAGAGGGGTGCCACGAGCCTCAACCATGCTGCCCTCCCTCCTCCCTCCTTCCTCCTTCTTCCACCCTCCCCCCTTCCCTTTCCCCTCTCCCCTTCCCTGCTCCACAACATCTTAGAATGTAAAAATAATAAAAAACAAATTTAAAAAATAAAGTAAAATATAAATGTTGAAGGCCACTGCTTTAAAAGAGGTCTAGACTAACTATAAAAGAATATGAGTATATGTAACCCAAGAATCTAAAAGTTAAATATCTTTGTCATTATTAAGAAAATATTGAAGTCCTAATAGCAAGAAGTGAGCATTCAGACAACTTGAGTTGGGAGAGAGTTAAAAACACACAAATACGTAGTCTCAGGAATATTGTGGTAAGATGTTAATATCAGGGTAAGTGGGGTGAGGGATATAAAAGAATTCTTCGTATTATTTCTGCAATTTTTCTATAAACCTAAAATTAGTTCAAAATAAACACGAGTGATTTGTTACTAATCACAGCAGCGAATTTTTAAAAGTATTTTAAAGCAGAGTGGAAGTTAACCCTAACATGGCACAGTTGTTCACCTGCATCACTCTACACCCAGGCTCTCCCTTCCAGGCCACAGATCACCACAACTGATGGACCCTTAACAGGGGCAATTTGCTTTTGTCTCAGGGCTCTCCCTCCCTGCAGCATTTGAGAGCTTCTGTGAAAATATATGTTTGTTCATAGAGTGCTCTGTGAATGTTAACACAATTTGTCTTTGGAGTTCTGATAAAAAAAATGACAAAAACAGGTTGAGAATTATTGATGAAGGAGTGTAGAGTAAGTAGAAAAAGGGCATAATCAAGGGAAAGGATGATAAGAGTTTCAGAAAATGATTAGATGTTTGCTTTAGGAAGAAAAATTACAATAGGACAAAGACTGCCTATTTAATAAATAGTCATTGAACACTGACTATGTGTCAGACACTGGGCTGAGCATTAGGTATACAAGAGTGACTGATACAGACACAACCCCTACCCTCAAGAAGCTAACAGTCTGCACTAGAGAAAAATATACCAGTGAGGACGCTGAGCAATAGCACTGGCACATAACAAGAAGCTGACTAGGCCAGTAGCAGAAGACTGGAAAGGAGAGGCAGGGAGGAGGCACCCAACTTGTCACAAGTAGAAAATCCTTTGCTCAGTGCTCGCCATGCACGCTTCCATGGTGCACATCCCCATCAAACAGTACCTGCAGCAGGTTTGTGAAGGCATTGACATGAGAGATGAAGTGTCTTGTGCAGAATTTGTGTCTTTTAAGCACCCTCATGTTGCAGACCCACGGCTGCAAATGGCCTCTCCAGAAGAGAAGTGTCAGCAAGTTTTGGAACCCCTTTATGATGAAATGTTTGCAGCTCATTTAAGGTGCACTTACACGGTGGGAAACCATGACTTCATAGAGGCCTACAAGTGCCAGACCGTGATAGTCCAATCGTTCCTAAGGGCGTTCCAGACCCACAAAGAAGAAAATTGGGCTCTGCCTCTCATGTATGCGGTAGCACTTGACCTTCGGGTATTTGCCAACAATGCAGATCAACAGTTAGTAAAGAAAGGAAAGAACAAAGTTGGGGACATGTTGTAGAAAGCAGCTGAATTGCTGATGAGCTGCTTCCACGTGTGTGCCAGCAACACATGCGCTGGCATAGAGGACTCTAAGAAGCAGGGGATGCTGTTTATGGTGAATCAGTTATTTAAAATTTACTTTAAGATCAACAAACTCCATCTGTGTAAACCCCTAATTAGAGCAATTGACAGTGTAGATCTGAAGGACGATTACAGCACTGCTCAGAGGGTCACATATAAATACTATGTTGGATGCAAGGCTATGTTTGACAGTGACTTTAAGTAAGCCGAGGAGTACCTGTCCTTTGCCTTCGAACACTGTCACCGCTCAAGTCAGAAGAACAAAAGGATGACCCTGATATATTTGCTTCCAGTGAAAATGTTATTGGATCATATGCCAGCCATCAAGCTTTTGAAAAAGTCTCATCTCATGCAGTTTGCTGAAGTAACCAGAGCTGTAAGCGAAGGCAATCTGCTCCTGCTGAACAAGGTTCTAGCCAAGCATGAGACCTTCTTGATCCACTGTGGTATTTTCCTCATCCTCAAGAAGCTGAAGATCATCACCCACAGGAATCTCTTTAAGAAAGTGTATTTGTTACCCAGAGCACATCAGCTGTCTCTGGATGCTTTTCTAGTTGCCCTGAAGTTCATGCAGGTGGAAGACGTGGACATTGATGAAGTCCAGTATATTCTGGCTAACTTGATGTACATGGGTCACATTAAAAGCTACATATTGCATCAGCACCAGAAGCTAGTTGTCAGCAAGCAAAACCCATTCCCTCCACTGTCCACAGTGTGTTGAGTGTATGAACAGCCCTGAGGATGGGGGAGCAGTCTGTTCATTTTGATTTTAGTCACGGGGATGCTAAGACTGAGTTTGCCAGCACACCCGAACATTGGGATATCTCCATCATTCATAACTAATGCCAACCTCAGAAAGACCTGGAATTCCTTTTTCAGAAAGTACAAACACCTCTGCTGGCTCTGGAGCATTTGTAAATCTTCTGTGAAGGAGGCTTTGTGCTAAGGCAGCTACGGTTCACTTTTCATAACCGTTGTTCATAGAGGCTTATCTTTGTGACTTTCATAGTTCTTTCTACAAAAAAAGGCATTCTGAATTTTAAAAAAAAAAAAAAATGAAAGAAAATTCTTTGCTCACAGGCAAACTGACCAGGACTAAGTGGATCTTCCACCTGAAACAGAACGACAGGACAAACCCCCATACTGTTACAGACATAAACTAGTAACCACTGTCCAAAGATACGATGTGGACTGAGGCTGAAGTCCTAGGCTGATGGCCATGGGATGTGGAGCTATGAGTTTTGAGAATTCTCAGAAACACTGCTGTGAATGTCATAAAGGAGAGCTGCTTCTCAAGATTCATAAGTTATTCACATCAGCACCCAGAAAGGGGCTTCCTGAGCGTGAAATAGTAATTCCACAGGCAGGAGCTGACGGTTTTGAATAGTAGCCTTTACCTCTCCTTTTAAAAATTTTCCCTATACTTATCTCAGGTACAGCACTTCTTAGTCCGAAAGGAACAAGCCTCAATCCTTGAGGAACCACTGCCAAGTTTCCAATGCTTCAAACTACCCCAACGCCACGTATATTCACGGGATATTTACTGAATAAATAGATGAAGCCACAGAAACCCAAAGCAAAAGCATCTGAGTGAAGGCAGGGCTGAGGGCTGAGGGCAGCTGTGGGAAGAGGGCTGCCAACACAAAAAGAGGGCCGTGCTCACGTATATCTTGATGGAAAGAACTTTCAGGGACAGCCGTGAATATACATATCCATCCATCATGCATCCATAACCCACCCCCCCACCCATCCATCCATGAAAGCACCTGTCATAGGTCCCACTATGCCCACCTTGTCTGGAGCTTGCTTCACCAACAGCACTGTCCCACACTTTCACCTTCTAGGTTCTGGACCCTTCCTCAGTCTATGAATCTTTCCCTTCCTATTAAAAACCAGCCCTCAATCAAGCTCATGCTCTTCCAGCTTCCTTCTTTCCTCTAATACGTACCCTCTTGAAAGGTTAGTCTACAATTCTGCCCAGATGACTTGAATCCTCATTCACTCTCAACCCACTACAACTGGGCTTGTGGCACTATTATTCTAGGGACACTGTTCCTGCTGAGGTAATCAATGACCTAGTTGAGAATTCCAATCGCTTATTTTCAGTCTTCATTCCATTGACTTTTCTACAGAATTTAAAACTTCTCATAACCCTGGACTCCCTTCTTCTTCAGTGCCATTCTCCTGGGAGTTTGAGCTCTCTCTCATCTTATCCACCTGGCATAGTCTTTCAACTTGGAATTGTGGACAGCTGCTTTTCAGACAAAATTTAAGTGCACACACATAAAAAAAGTTGGGGGTGGGGTGGAGAAGAGTCCCACAGTTCCATCAGCTTCTCAGAGGGGCCTATGACCACCCCCAAAGTGAAGAAACACAACTGGACTGTTGCAGTAGCCTCCTAACTAGTCTCCTTGCCTCAAGTCTTTATACCTTCACATTACTGCCAAAATTATTTTTATGATTGTACCAGAAGTTGCCAAACTATGGCAAAGGGGCCAAATCCAGCCTGCCTTCTCTTGCTGTAAATAAAGTTTATAACATAATGCATGGGAATACAGAAATGCTCTTCATTTACATATTGGCCATGGCTGTTTCCCACCCCCCACCCCCCCCCCGGATGTGAATTGCTCTTTTCTGTGTTGAGGTGAAATTCACATAACATAAAATTAGCCATCTTAAACTGAACAATTCAGTGGCATTTAGTCCAGATCACAATGTTGAATAATCGCCACCCCTATCTAGTTCCAAGCATTTTCCCCCACGAAACGAAACCTGTACCCATTAAGCAGTTGCTCCCCATGGCCCCCTCTCCCTAGATCCAGTCTTTACGGATTTACCTATCCCAGATATATCATATAAATGGAATCATACAATATGTGACCTTTTGTGTCTGGCTTCTTTAACTTATCATAATGTTTTTATGGTTCATTCATGTCATAGCATATATCAGTATTTGTTCCTTTTCAAGGCTGAATAATATGCCAATGTAAGGATATCCCACATTCTATTTATACAGCTGTGGCTGCTTTTGCACTACAAAGGCAATGGTGAATAGCTGCTACAGAGACAATATGGCCTGGCCTGCAAAGCTTACCGCCTGGCCTTTGCTGAAAAAGTTTGCCAGTCCCTGGTGTAAACCACACCCCTATGTTCACAAGCAGTGATTCTGAGAATTAGCTTATTTCAGTGGTCACTGCAGCATTGTTTAGAACAGAAAAATACTGGAAATATGTCTATCATTAGAGGACTGGTAAAATATTGCAGTAAATAAATACTTTATGATATCATGCAGCTCCTCAGAAAAATCAGGTAAATCTGGGCACACGGGTATAGAAGGATCTCTGGAATTGATTAGGTTAGAAGAGCAATATGTGTAGTATATTTTCCCTTTTTCTTAAAAAGTAACCCATAAGTAAGTGCATATATACATATCTGTATAAAACTTCCCCTAGAATCACAAGAAACTTTCATTTTCATGTTGTACTTTCCTGTATTGTCTGAAATTTCTAACCTTATACCTGCATTTCTTTATTAGCAGTGTAAATAGGCATTAACTAAATGAGGAAATTATGGTTTAGTTTTCTTCTTTGCAAATCTATTTTTAGCACTAATAGTGAAAAAGCAATCTAATAAATATTACATTTTAAAAGACGAAAATAAAAATAAAATTTGAAACAAAATGCTATGTTAAAACCTGACATGAGTTATATATTTTTAGGAGTTCTTGCTTTAAAAAAAAAAAAAAAAAATTCTATTATTACTTTTTAACCTTGCAGGTCAGTGATCCTGCAAAGAAAAAAGAAAACTCCCCAGCCACGAGTTAGATTTTTATCTTCCAGAAAGCTAGACACTGTACCAGACAACCTTTTAAGATGCTGTCCATGTCAGCCATGGGCTTCAACCCTAGTTTTCCGCTGATTATTATTGAAAAGCATACCGCATCTCTCAGCCACAGGACACTGCAAATCTTCTACTGCCACAGGCCTCGGTACAGCAGTGACTTAGGCTTCAGCACACAAGTCAGCCATGACAGGTTGGTTTGTAGGCTTTATCTATGCATTCTGATGGTCCCTAAACATTTTCCAGATGTGTTGACCTCATAAAACTGCCACCTACCACAGGCTGTGAAAGAATTGCTCCAAGCCTGTAATTTTCCCATTGCTCAACTCTAGCAACACCCTGGGATCCCTGGCTGGGTGACTCCCTAAGTTTTGAAGCTACGTTGGGCACCAGTCCTGAGCCTTGACACAAGAATAGCAGCAGGGCAGCCAAGCAGTAGGGCACTGTTGCATCTGCCCAGGCCTCACTCTTTGTGTGCCAGTGCTAGAAACTTGCCCATTCCTTGTGCCCTAGGGGTTTAGCTTCTGCTTAGCTCTGTGTCCCCGCAAGACAGAGGCCCTGCCTACTTTCTCAACCAGTCTGTCCCTCAGTCCTGCTCCCTGGGTCCCTATAACTTGCTACTGAAGCTCCCTGACAACAGCCAGACTATCAACCCATTACAGATGCTCAGACAGAACAACGCTGCAGTCTCCCTGCCTCCAGGGTGCCTCTGCCTGGGCCTTGACTTAGACCTGTCTGAGGTGGGGTACCAGGCCTTCCTCCCTTTGCCTACCACTAGCACCTCCATTCTCCCCTGATCCTTTCTTCTCCCACTGTGAAACTCTGGCTTCTAGATCTTTACTCCTCCTCCCTCCGGGTTATGCTTGGCCCGTTACTGACCAAGCCACAGTTACAGTATCATCTTTCTCCTAGAAGCATTCTGCACAGGTCACTGGGGCATGGTAGATATTTGCAATGTATTTCCTCAGAGTTACAAATAAAATTAATTGAGGAACCAATCCAAAATTGAAAATATCTTTTTTGGTGCTGCCTATGTATGTAAAAAGCAGTTTGTATATCTTCTAAGGATGCAAAGATATGACAGTCCCCTTCCCTTAAGGAGTCTGAAATTTAGTCGAGAAAAAACAAATTCAGAAATAACAATAAATCATCCAAAGCAAAGGACACCTCATGACACAAAAGAGGCTCAAAGTGCCACAGAGAGTAAAGGATGAAGAGATTATGTCCAACTGGGAAAGCACAGGAAAGGATTCACGAATGAGGCAGCATCTGTGGTTGATACTGATGAATGATCAGGATTTCTACGGGTGGGACACAGGCCATAGTTTCTTACTAGGAGAAAGTATATATTTCAAATTCTATGTATTAAATAATGAGCAAAACTGGCCTCATGTCAATATGTTCTTTCTAATTAGCTGGCTTTTTGTCAGAAACATTAAACTTTATCATCCAATGTTGTGGAGAGCAAAAATATCTTTTAGGGAATCATCATTCAACCCTTTACGTAATCTCAAAAATTTCTAATTTATCATATACACCCCTGTCTAGGTTCATTCTCTTCGAGTCTAATTAACCATATTTCATATATTTATTTTGCTTTAAAACTATGTATACTATTAATATATGTATGATAAATTACATAATTCTTCTGATTGTCATTAAAAGAAACATGTGTACCTGAAATAAGTTGGAGGCATTCCACTTAACAACTGCACTTGATAACAGCTACCAGCTATTGAGCTACTGAGCACCGCATGGATTTGAAATGTTACCCTATTCAAAAGGTTTGCACAGTGAAAAGCAAAACATTTAAAAAATTTCACCAGCTGCAGAAAAAAACAGAAAAACAAAAAAACAAGAAAAGTTAAAAAGATTACGATCCATTATGATCAAAAATTTAATTTATTAAGATTATTATCTTCAGTAATACTTGCAAAATAACTGCAGTGCAGAATTTAGTTCTCCCTCCTAGTTAAGTGACAGGTAAACTGTATACCTTCATAGGCCCCACTAAGTATGGAAGACTCCCAGAGATAGTCTACTAATGTCTCTTTCAGCTCAGATCCCTAGCACTTGCTGGAGTTATGGTGTTCAGCCTAGGCAAAAAGAAAAAAAAAAAAAAAACCTCAATACAAACATCTAAAGGCCTGGACATCTACAGATGAGTAGTGTGGCATAATCCTGCCCCCAACGCCAATTACAGCGGAATCCTGCCGACAACGCCAATTGTGGAGCTAAGGCTGGGGTCTGGGTGTCACAGAACCCTGGAGCCCATTCATAAACCCTTCACATGCAGGTATACGAGCTAGATAACAGGACAGAAATGTCCTTGGAGCCTTGGCTGAAGTAGGAATAGTCTTTATTCAGCACACACAACACTAGGAGCTAAACAGTCCAAAAGAGAAACTCAGAAACTCAACTGCTACCAGCAAAGTCCACAGAGAAACTGAAACTGAGCAGCTGCCATCAGAGTAAACATGAGCTCCGCTGGCCAGGGCTGCTTCCCAAACTCAAGAACACACAAAAGCAAGTAACAAGAAAGATACGTGGGTGCACATGCGCACTAACTCCACCCCCACACAACTTATTTACAAGAAATGTGGAGGGAGCTTGACTAAATTATCCTATTTTCCCCACAAGTAGTCTCAATCTCCTCCTCTCTCTTTTAGGTGCATGCATACACATGCACACACAGCTGAAACACGGCATCAAGGTCATATTCTTTATCCCGTAATAATTGTTTCCTCTCCTCTCAAGTAGGATCAGCCAACCATTAAAAGGCACCCTGTTAATTAGAAGACAATCTGTCTTTTAATTTGATACAGTGCCTAAACAGCACCCAAATCCTGAATTTTGACATTATGAAAGATTTCTTCTGTGTTAATAAAGAACTGGGATGGCAAAATCTATTCTCTGAAAATTTTCACAGGTTTTGAACTGAGAAAACAAAATAATTCAATGTAAGTTATAGCTAGATGTACTTCCTAGTAAAGTACAAAGGTAGTCTGAAATTCATATTTTGCTAACTAGTGGTAGAGATGAGAGAGTTGTTATCTAGAGGCTTACAGACGTTCACCAACTTGCAAAGAGAACAAATTCCAAATATATTAGTAAGTTGTTTGTTTAGAACTCAAGAATGCCCAAATACATTTTCCCACAGAAATAATGTTGTATATATGGCAGACCAGTTCCCAGGCAGCCCACAAGACCTATTAAACCATATCCTAAGATTAATAGTATCAATCTGGCCCACCTGATCACTGTACAATGGTCTGAACCTGAGTCTATCTACTGTGTGATGCCAGGAACACATCTTCCCAGTGGGGCAGTCAGTCCCATCTTGGTATCTTGAGTCTTATCTATTGAAGAAGTAGGATACAGTTCACTGGGTATTTCTGCCTACAATGTTATACATACATTCCTGGACAATCTCACATCCTGCAAAATTACACTCTAAAAATAACAGGGTGGAAAACGCTGCTAGGGGTAGACCAGTCAAACCTTATGTAACGTTGTAACCAGAGCACTAACTAAAAGAATAATTAATGCCCAGGGAGATGACTTGGACAGCCCTGGCAAACAGCTTGGATGAGGCTGCCTCAAAGGATATTAAACATGCAAACAATTACTGAGTGGCAACATTGGCTTGCAGACACAGTGACTTCTGAGCCAGAGGGCTGCCGTTAAGGTGGACATGGGAGGAGGACCCCTGTCAGCAGCCTAGAGTCCTACCAGGCTGGGGGTACCTACTCTGGGAAGGGCTTGGGTACAGGTGCTCATTTTTAATTTTCTTAATAGAGTTGAAAGGGCATCTGCTTCCTGCGAGGTCTCTTTCCTTCATTACTGAAGGCTGTGACTCTACTCCTCCTATTCTTGCTCCTCTTGCTAAAGAAAAACTGCCCCTGAACCAATCCAACCTCCAGGATATACTGCTGTCATCCCTACCCCACCCCCCTTTTCAGTTGTGCTAACTTGTGTTATGGAACCCAGTGCGGTAGCAGATCAAACTGTACTCCTAGGTCCAGTGACTTGTTGACTCTTCAGACCTTTCCACCTAGGTCTGCCATTTCCAAAAACTGTGAATTAGAGAAGAGGGGGCAGCCACCCTTTGGGAGGTATATTCTCTTCACATCCATGCCTATTCAGGGAATTCTGCTATACTCTACTAAATTAACAAAAGTGATTCTTAATATGTCTCAAAGTATGCTAATCCTGAGTGGATCAGTCTGATTTCTAGACAAGCCCTGTCCAACAGAAATGTAATGTGAGCCAGATATGGAACTGTAAATTTTTTAGTAGCCATATTAAAAAAGCAAAAAGAAAAAAATATTTTTAATAGTAAATTTTATTTAACCCAATATATCTAAAATATTATTTCAACATGCAATCAATATATATATTAACAAGATCTTTTGCATTCTTTTATTATACCAAATCTTCCAAATCCAGTGTTATTTTGTACTTATAGCACATCTCAATTCAGACTAGCCACATCTTAAGCACTATACATAGCCACAAGTAGCCAGTGGCTACTGTACTGGGCAGCATAGTTCTACGCAGAGGCTATATAGATAGCAAAGTACCATATTTCTAAAGATACATAATTCAAAGAATATGCAACCCAGTGAAGCACAAACTTTTTTTTCAGGTTCACAGTCTTACATTTCCATAAAAGCGTACTGCTGACTTGGTCAGTGTCAGTGCAAACATATTAATCCTTAATTACTAAGAATATTCAGTTAATGAGAACATCCCACCCCCTAACTATCTCAGTGTTGTTTTTTTTTTAAACGGATTTGCCACATACCATAGATTTAATTCACATACCATAAATTTGCCCATTTAAAGTGTACAATTAAATAGTTTAGGGTATGTTACATTAGTTTCTTTAAATTGTGATTAATATGGTTAAAATGGCAAATTTTGTTATATATATTCTAAGTGTACAATTTAGTGGCACTAACTACTTTCACAATGTTGTATAGAACCATCACTACTATCTATTTCCAAAACTTTTCATTATCTCAAACAGAAACTCTAACCCTCCTGTAATAATTCCCCATTCCCCTCTGCCCCCAGACTCTGGTAACATCTAATCTACTTTCTTTTCTCTATAAATTTGCCTATTCTAGATATTCCACATAAGTGAAACCATACTTGTCTTTTTGTGTATGCATATTTCACTTAGCATAATGTCTTCAAGGTTCATCTATGTTGTAGCATATATCAGAACTTCATTCCTTTTTATGGCTAAATAATATTCCACTGTATGTACATACGTTTTGTTTATACATTCATCTGTTGATGGACACTTGGGTTCAGTGTTGTTTTTTTAAATAAATAATAAGCTGTTGAGCATTTCACTGGGTGGCAATTTTACAGGAAGAGAGAAAACAATCGTGATGCGGAGACTGTAGTAGAGTTTTAGAAGGTAGGCTTTCCTCTCAATTTTACTAACTAGGGAAAATGATAAGATGAAGTTGACTTTTTTAAGATTAACAGGTTAACAGCAACAATAATGCCAGGAATCCTCACATTAACACTCATGGTGTTAGGACCATGAGTGCTGTGCTGTCTACAAATACAGGTCAAGGCTATGTTTGTAGAAACTTCCCATAAACCTCCCTCGCTTCTCCCTTCCTAGGATAACATTTGGTTCACAAAATGTTTTGTAATGCAGTTGAGTACCTCAGCACACAGTTTGTCTCTCTCTATTCAATCTCCTTATTTTCTAACAATAAAATCAAACATTTAAAAAATAGTATTTACTATAATGGATGAAAGATATACACTTCACCATAATTATAAATTAAAAAGAAGTATTTGAAGAAATATATTCTAATTCTAATGCTTATTCTTTAACGTTTGCATTAAGCAAGAAAACATGCTTTACAGCTTCTTTCTTTCACTTTTTTTTAAGTTCTCAAAGAAAAATAAAGAAGTTCCAATTGATTTTATATGTTTTATTATGGTAAAACAAGATGTGGAGCAAACATTTCAGAGTACCAAACAGAGTTAATTAATTCCAGTATAACCTCCTCACATAAGGCCAGGGTTTCAAGCAGATGTGCTGGCTAAATATTTCAGGTCAATCTTAGCACATTATTGAAAGTAACCTCCCATTCCTCAGAAAAGTCTGGCATGCAGCTTGCAATCTACAACAAACAACTAAGACACATGGAAAAGTGGAATTTAACATCTCCTGATTTCCAGTCTCCATTTATTTCCAAACTTTGGATCTAAATAGAAAAAAAAAAATGCTCAATAGTCACACATACACCATACTAAGTATTAGCCAGTAAAATAAAAGAAGAGGAAGCAATTTTGAATGTAGTTACCACAAATGTGTTTTGGGAACTTTCACCTTGTTTCTCATAAACTAGAAAGTGTACTTCATGTTCCTTTTGATTTCTAATGACCAATGCATTTCAACTATTAACATTTCATTTCCAACACGTGTCTGTTTCAGAGCTAGCAGCTGGACTATTTATTTTGCTAGCTGGTGATAGAATTAAATACAGAGTCTTTGAAAACATTTACAAGCTTTCCCTCTAACCTTCTGTGTACTTTCCAAATTAGGCTACTTTGATTTTTATTAGCTAAAGGTTTACATACTGCAATACTAACACTGTTACCTTCAGAATAAATTGTTTATAGCTCAGGTGCAGTTTAAAACATTTTCCTCCACAGAATACTCTTGAGATTGAGGAGAAGAAAGTTGAACCAGTTCACTCTGGATCAACAATTTTCCTTTGTGAACCAAGTAATATCAAGGCCACACAGATATGGATGCAGTCAAGGAAACCAGTTGTGAAAATAGCTGTAGTCCTCTACAAAAGTACGGGCTTCCTTGTGAGTTCCCAAGTGCTTTATAATCACAAAATCACTCTCTTTATAGTACATTGTTATTTACTCTTTGACACTAGCATCTTGACGTGGTAGACAAGGCAGGAGCTGGTATCCCAGAGCAATCTGTGTTCAAATCATGACACCTTCACTTATTAGCTATATAGTCTTAACCAAATAATTTAACCCATGTCTTCAGTTTCCAGATCTGCAAAATGGAATGATTTCCACTTGCACTGAACAGATGCCTGATTAGTGGTTTTAGATGAAGTCAATGACTGTCCATCTCTTAAGCCTTTCTCATTACCTTCAGCCTGCAATGTTGCTCATTAAACATTCATTCATTCACTCAGTCGAAAACTATCTATTGGTTCTACTGGAGATGATTTCACGGGTATATACTTATCTCCAAACTCATCAAGATTTTTGTATGTGAAATAAAGAAAGAAAGAATGATTTAAAAAATTTAGTCTCTTCTCTTGAGGAGCACAAAAAAGTAATTTTGGGGATGCAGATATTGAAATGAAGAGGGAAATCCAAAATAGTGAATACTGTAGTTACTGTACACAGTATTGTAGGGTCTCAGAGAAAGAGGACAACTCTTCCTAGGAAAATGGGGAAGAGCTTTATGGAGATGACATTTGAACTATGACTGTCTTTTAGAGAAGAAAGGCAAGAACAGTATCATAAGCAGAGGGAACAACACAGAAAGTAAAGAGCAGTAAAACGGATTGTTGTATTTCATGTGGCTAGAAGAACAGATGAGGCTGCCCAGGGTTGAGATGGGCTTTAGTGTGCCAGCCTCTTAAAGTGCTATGCTACCCCAAATGTGACAAGAAGCCACTAGAGGTTTTTAGCATAAAAACAATACGATCAAATTTGTTTTTAAGAAGCTAATTCTGACAGACCAAAGCACTGAAAGAACAGTGGTAGGAAAACCAATTAGACACAGCAATAGTCCCCAAAGAGAGAAGATGGGGTCTCAAGTTAAAGCAGAGGCAGTAGAGGTGGGGGGGTGAGGAAATGTGACAGTTCCAGAGGTGAAACCACCTGAATTTAGTGTCTAGCTGCAGATGTCTAGCCTGGAAGATAAACTGGATGGCAACACCAAGATCAAAAATGTAAGTAGTGGAACAGGACTTTGGGGGAAGGGGCCCTCTCCAGGTGATGATGCTGAGTAAAGCTGGAAATACAGGTCTGGACTATGGAGAAATATAGATTGAAACATTATCAGCTCCTATACAAAGTTGGAGCCACAGGAATGCATTAGGGTATGTATTAGCCATTAGGAATAGGAGAGGACCCCAGTAAGAGGATGACAAGTAAGAGAAAACTAAGGACAGAGCCTTGAAAAGACCAGGATTTAAGTGATGCTTACCTGTATCAATCAGTTCATCCTTAATGGTATCCACGCGGCCTTTTATCATTATTTATCTGCATTGTAGAAACATACCCTGTCTCCCCCCCAAATAAATTAAAAACAGAAGGCTTTATACCCACTGCTTAAAGAGCACCTAGAATAGTAATACATAAGTAAAAGACATATGTGGAACTAAAATAGAAGTAAGAGACTTACATGGAGTAGAAGAAAATTAGGGCTGGATTAAAAAGGGCCTCAAATAAAGGCCTAAAAAGAATTTTAACTTCAGTCTTTAGTTAATAAAAAACAACCAAAGTTTTTTGAGCAAAGCTATGCAATAAAAATAGCATTTTTAAAAGTTTAAGTATGTGGTAGTGCAGAAGTTAACTAGTTTCATTTTGCCATTCCACAGTGTATACATATTTCAAAACATGTTGTACATGATAAATATATATAATTTTTATTTGTCGATTAAAAAAGAGACAGTGGTATGTGAGGTGGAAGAAAAATAGACTCTGTAAACAAACAAACAAACAAACAAACAAAAAAACGCATTAGGAGTTAACTGTGGGAAAGCAAGCCACTGGCCCTGGGGCAAGCTAAGCCAAAAGGGATATAATACATCCAGTTAAGTGAACAGAGCAACATACATGGTCCTAAAATGTTTTTCTTAAAAGGCACCTTCAACCTCTGACTTACAAAAAGATAGATAATCATAAGAAACCCAAGAACTGCATGGAAGGCGAATCAGAAGTGGTCAGGTGGAAGGAAAGAGTAGATAAGACTCTGCATCTGAAATGATTCTGACTTGGAAAAATATCAATACACAAAAAAACTGTTGAGGGTAAGATCACTAACATGTTTAGGACAGAACTCAGACACTTTGAATTACTCAGGTTTTAACAATCAGTATAGCAATTATGATGGTGATTATCAACAAAATATAGCAGACGATGATGATGAACTGCCCAAAAAAGTCTGAAAGAGCTGAAAGACGCTTATCCCAGATCAACACTGCAGAGCTCTGGGATGTAGGGATCTAGGTGGATTTACAAAAGAAAAAGCAGCATTGTTTGTATGCTGCCTCCCACCATCTGTTTTTCCCTCAGGTTAGTAGAATGAAACAAACTCTCTGGGCAAGATATTGATTCACATTTTTTCAAGTGCTGACTCCTGGTTTGGATATAGAGCTGAAGTCAGAATTCCTGTGTCCTTTTCCAGCCAAACTGATTTTAGGACAGGCAAGCAATCAAAGAATGCTCTTCCGTGCAATAAATATGAAAATACTTAACCTCTCTGGGGTATTAGAAAGCATAAATCATGTCTTTGAAGGCCTGTGACAAGCTGAAATGAAAAGCGTTCAAAGAAGAAAAATACAATGAGAACACTACTACAGGAATTCACTGAATTTTGAGCAGATAGTTGTACTATTAACTTAATGAGTTCTATGGTTTTGAAAGTATTCATCAATAGCTAAATATCAGGTCGCTTAAATACTGCATGACTCACTCACCTGTCTACATGTGCTGCAGCCTCCAACATTCATCAGCTTGCTCAAAATGCTAGTTTCTTTTCCTCCCCCCACCCCCCCAAAGTACTTCTTAAAGGAGCCATTAACAAGAGGATTCACTCGTCAGGGCCTAAAATGACTTGCAGCTGGTAGAACCGACTAAAATATACATCCATTCATAAGGCTGATACTATATAACAGATTTCAGGGAAGGGAAGTGGAAGAAATGAACACAAGTGGAGAATAGGAAAGGCAGGGATTATCTTTGAACTGAATCAGAAGTGAACTTGTGTAAATCTGACAACTGCAGCTTTTTCAAGGCACACGAGTAATATTCAGTACAAATTAAATCATGAAATTAGGTCCCTGAAACAGAGAACCTGACTTTTAGAAAGCCCCCACCATTCAGTTTCCTTCCTCTAAGTTTCTATCTCCCTAAGTCTCCTCCCCTGAGCAGGCTGTACCCAGAGTGTAACACTGTAACTGTTTCCTTTAGTTAGGCCAAGGTTTCTGTCTCCCCAAGTCTCTGTTCCCATGAGCAAGCGTACCCAAAATGGAACACTGTGACTGTCTTCCTGGGCTAGGCCAGATGCCAATCTTAACCCTAAAAAAGAAGACACCCAACTGCCTCTCAGGGCTGACACCGTTTTTCGGCTCAGCCCAGCAGGTCTGCTAGCTGCTTGCTAATAAAATCTTTTCTTCCTTTACCTGGCTAGAGTCTCCTTCTTCGGTGACCTTACATTTATGAGTTTATTTAACATTAGGTCTCAATAGTTTGTTATTCCTATTACAAAGGTAAACCAGCTATTGTGCTATTTAATAGAGATTAATTCAATTAATACCATAGCTGTCAGACTAGGCCTCCTATCTATGAGCTATTCGGTGTCTGCTTTCCATATCATATTCTCTCTTTGCCTTCTCATGGTCAATCAAACAAAATAAGCTGGAAAAGATCTCAATCACCAGTCCAAACACTTTCCCAATTTACAAATCTCTCTAATGCTACCCAGCTTAATTTCTGCTTGCAGCCACTGCAATGATTCAATGATTACCTTTAAGGCATTAGAAACTTCTTCCTAAGGTAAAAGTCAAAGCTGGCACCCACTGATCCTTGTACCTGCTTCTGGAAAAAAGTAGAAGAATCTATTTCTACTTGAAAAAGTTTGATAATCTCTCCTCTATAACACACTTTTTCCCCCCTCTCTTAAATACCCTTATAAATTCAAGTGTGATACAAGAACCAGTAGCTTCAGCATTGGCTGGGAGCTTCTCAGAAATGCAGACTCTCATTCCCCACCTTGGACCTCCTGAATCAGAATCCGTATCTTAACAAGATCCACAGGTGATTCACAGGCACATTAAAGTTTGGGAAACACTGATTTAGACCAGGGGTTGGTAAACATTTTCTGCAATGGGCCATACGGTAAATATTTTAGGCTTTGCAGGCCGTATATCTCTGTCACAACTACTCAACACTGCTGCTGTAGTGCAAAAGCAACCATAGATAATACATAGGCAAACAAGTGTGGCTATATTAAAAAAAAAAAAAAAAAACTTTATGGATACTGAAGTTTGAATTTCATATAATTTTCATGTCACAAAACAGTATTCTTTTGATTTTCTGCAACTTTTTAAAAACATAAAAACCAATTTTAGGTCACGGGCTGTACAAAAACAGGCAGCAGGGTATATAGCTTGCTGGCAGCTCTTTACCCTTGTATTTCATGTGGCATTATTTGCTGATTCCACCTGGGCCCAGTCCCCAACTCTAGAAAACGTATTCCAACTCAATAATGCAGCATGCATAACAGAATCAAATACAATGGATGAGCTTTCAACAGTATTGAGTAAAACAAGACCATTATTTCTCATGATTCTAACACAGTATTTCTTTTAGTGCAGACTAATGCCTCGCACTTATTCTAATGTAGCAGAATACAATATAGCTGGATATTTTTGTGAACAATTAAAAGGTTGATATCATTTTGCAAAATGAACTTATATCCTCAGTAGCCCTATCTTCTCCACACATTATAATTACTGACAGTTACTCTCCCCACTGTACTTTCTTCCATAAAAATTTTACAATTTTTATCAGCAAAGCACCATCAATATTCCTTCCTTGAGGGGTGAGGGCAAAGTGTGGAGCTGAAATACATTCCCACACACTACCATATTTTTTCTTTTTAATTCGCACTCAACTGTCCTCCAGTGTACATGGAAAATGAAAAGATACATGGCAAAGGATATTCTGTAATTAAGTTCCTCCCCATATGGAATTATTTCAAACTCTGGTCAGGATGGATGGTGGAAAACTGGAGACTTAAGTATGGTGGTGGCATAAACTAGCTCATTTCCAGAACCATGGAAAATCCCACTGGGAAAAGAGCAGAGAGAAGGGAACTCAGGAAGAAGAATCGAGGATTACCTTTATGATCTAATGGCTTCCAACTTGGGTTACTCCCTTAGAGCCTATTTGGAAAACATTAAATCAGACACTTTAAAGATGTTTTCTAGCTCTAAATTTGGAGATTTGTCATTGGTTCCATTACTTATTCTGTCGTATGGACTCAAAGCCCGGGAGTCATCACTTATTTATCTGTTCCACTTAGACTTCCCTTTGGATCAATCACCAAAGCTTGCTGATTCCTCTTTCATAATCTCTCTCAAATGTATCCCCTCTTTACATTCTTATTGCCACCACCCTAGCTAATGCTTCACCTCAAATGGTCCACAGTCATCTCAAATTGAACACTGATATCCAAGACATTTCCCATCACTGCCCAATTCAATCCACAATGAATCACTGTTGTTTTTTAAAATCAGAGCCACTGTCATTCTAAACAATCTTCAGTAGTTTCCCAATACTTAAAATATTAGCCCCATACCCTATATGTGTTTCAGTCTTCCCAAAGTACCACCCACTCCCCTCCGCTCGGCTCGGACTGTCCTCCTGTCAGTCTCCAGCACCTGGGGGTTGATTTCATGCCTGTGCCTCAGCCTTTGCACTTGCTTGCCTCACCTCCAATATTTCCACCTCAGGCCAAATGGGAGCACAAAGATGTACTCAAATAATCAACAATCCGGAGGAGTATGGAACGGTAAATGCTAAAATGCATAGAACAGAATAGATTAAAATGAGGAGAGACCTTTAGAAATTCACACAAAATATCATCTGGCCTTGTTAATCACACTCTTCTGATTTCCTCATCTCTGGCTGCGACCTCACAGGACCCTTCTCATAAATAATGGTGCTCCTCAGAACTCTGCCCTAGGCCCTCAGCTCTTCTCTGTCTATGTCCAGCACCGTGGCTTTGAGTACCATCCATAGGCTGTCTCTCAGATCTTTAATTTTTTTGTTTTTTTTTGTTTTTGTCTTTTTGTGACCGTCCGTACCGCGCTCAGCCAGTGAGCGCACCGGCCATCCTTATATAGGATCCGAACCCACGGCGGGAGCGCTGCTGTGCTCCCAGAGCCACACTCTCCCGAGTGCGCCACGGGATCGGCCCAACTCAGATCTTAAATTCCAGCTTGCTGTTCTCCGGTGAGCACCAAACTCAAAAGCAGTGAACTATTTCAGACAAACCTAAGTTGAGAGGACCTAAGGCATCTCTGAACCCAATGTCTTCTCACTTGACCTCGATGCACATGTTCCTCTTCCTGGGTGCCTTGTATCAGTCAATGGCATTGTGACCTACACAGCTGCATAAGTCAAGATCCAATCAACCAGTGAGTCCAACTAACTTCACCTTCTCTCAGATCTGTCCACGTCTCTCCATATCTTCTCCTCACCCCAACCTCACCAGCGTAGGCCAACATCATCTCATCACCGAACTTTTTCAAACTGCCTCCTGACTGGTCTCCCTGCCTTTAATCCTAATTCCCTCCTATCCATCATCCACATTTCCCCAACCTCATGTTTTCTTTATGCAAGTGTAAGTGGTCATCCTGAAGCAGAAGACTGGCAGTGGTGACAAGTCATGGCTGTGGGAGCAGGCACTGTCTCCAGGTGGCGAAGGCAAGCAGCAGCAGTGCTGTATTAGCAGCTCGCGTGTCTGAGGACACATGGCATACCCTATTGGGACTCACTAAAACATTCAGGGTCACTGAGATGTGGATATTGATATTATCATGGCCTCATTGGACATTAATATTAATATCGATTCATTCATACTCAAAAGTTGGTGAAATTTGGAGACATTCTGGTTACAGACTAAACTACTTAGATAATTTCATAGATTAAAGAGCTAAGGGGGGGTAGGGCTATGGAGAGCTGCTCAGACATTTTTGTAATCATGTCAGTTAAAATCAAAAAAGATAACCATGCTCTTCTGTAATATGCCCTCCTTGCAAATCACCTTCAGAGGCAGGCGTGGGGACTAGGAAGGTCATATATCCAACCCTAGAGGGTAACAGCACTATTCTTGAGTTGGGAATATTCATGTTTGGGGTTGAGTAGTTAAATCAACTATTGAAAGCAGCTGTAGGGTCTTCAATTCTTTTTCTCTCTGCCAGAACAGAACTAAAGATTGGGTCATTCATCAAGCATCTACTGTGTGCCTACTATGCGTAAGTGGAGAGCACAAAGATGGATCACACACAGTCCCCATCCAAAGAGAACTTTAAAGTCAGCAGTGTGGTACAGCCTGCTACAGTATCATGTGGTGTGACACTGGAAGGTACCATTAAGCTTACATAACTGCTTACTAATCCAGAAATCCCTTCTATGGCTCAAGAGAATAGCCCAGGTGGGCAGCAATTTGAGGACAAAGTAATTTCCAACCTTCTCTTTCCAGGGTTCCCCTCTAACTCATGCTATACTATTTTTGCTGGCTCTTCTGTGGGTCTGAAGATCCTTACTCTTTAAGGAGAAATGAAGAACCCCACCTACTCTGATTAAGGTACAAAAAATTCCATTGCTCCTTTATATTTCTCCACCAAATGACATCTAAACAGAATCTGTTTATCCAGTGGGCTAACATGATCATAGACAATAAGGACCAACAGTTCTTGCTACTAAATCCCCACCAAAGGTACACCTTTCCTTTTTGACCCTTCTTCAAAGTTCTCTACTTTGACTTCCCCTATTCATAAATAATTTCCTCGTTTCTGTTATCATTCATACCTACCCTGAATGTACCATAACCCTGTATCATAGCTAGTTTGACACAAAAAGACCTCCCTTACATCTGCTTCCTATTCACCAGTCCTCACTCTGGTTTTCATTCACATAACCTTTCACACAGTCTTCTCTTAGTTACCTCTTCAGCTCTACCAACTTAAAGTCCATCTGCTAGGACATGGTTTCTGGATTATACTGGCCCCTCTCTACCCTAGTAAGCCTTGAGAAAGGTCTCTTAAAAGTTCACAACCAGAGAGAGCCAGCCCGTGGCTCACTTGGGAGAGTGTGGTGTTGATAACACCAAGGCCATGGGTTTGGATCACTATATAGGGATGGCCGGTTAGCTCACTTTGGAAAGCGTGGTGCTGACACCACCAAGTCAAGGGTTAAGATCCGCTTACCAGTCATCTTTTAAAAAAGGAAAAAAAAAAGTTCACAACCAGTAAGACACATCATTTGTGTTCTGATTAGCACTGATTCAGTAGAATTATTTCCAGCCTAGACCTGGTCATTCCTTAATTAATAAAAATAATAATAAACCTCAATTAAAGTTTTGTAGCATTTTTCACAGCAGCATCACAATGGTGCCTTTACCCTGAGCATGGAGAAGTCATCTAAAACCCTAAACCCCAGGATCTTTTTTTATTTAAGTGAGAAGTCTCCAGAAATGGTACAACTAGTATCATGAGCACATCAACTAAAGAAAAACCAGACATTTATCTTGTATGTATGTGTGTATATATACATATATTTTTTTGTTGTTGTTTTTAGTGCAACTTCCTGACCTCTCAAAACAATTTCCTTAAGATACTGGCTGTGAATATTTGCAATGGGTTTTTCAATGTGTAAAGGGAGACAGACCTTTGTCTTTACCCCCAGAAAGAATTGAAACAGACTCTTTCTTTCAAAAGTTGGCAGAGAGTTGTGGCAGAGGGGTCCAGCTCATTTGTAGAGGCAAACATGTTGCCGTCTAACACAGATTGATCACCAGCTGGGAAGCAAGTCATTCCACTGTAGGTTCACAATAACATTGGCTCTCTGCTGCACCGCTGACCATCAGTGACAGATTGATGTGCAGCTCTTTGAGCAGAGAAGCTGGCTG
Organism: Cynocephalus volans; assembly: GCF_027409185.1. NCBI lineage: Eukaryota > Metazoa > Chordata > Mammalia > Dermoptera > Cynocephalidae > Cynocephalus > Cynocephalus volans. The sequence goes on from NC_084469.1 coordinate 36,512,037, forward strand.
CAGAGGAAAAGTTGGGGGAAGCTAAGCAGGTTGCAAGTGTATTACTCATGCACTCCCTGCCCAGAAAAATAAAGCTTCCCACCTTCCTGACCTGAGTTTGGAGAACTGTTAGGGACTGAGTTTGCTTTGTGACTTAGAAGACTGCTTACAGCTTTCTACAACAACATAAAAAATGAATACCTATTGGCACTTTCCAATGAAATGCCAAAATCCACAAAGAGAATGACCAAGGAGCATTTTTTTTTCCTTTTCCCACTGTGAGTGAGAAAGAAGAGACATGATATTTCATGTCACCGCCAAACAGTTTGTTTTGTTAAAACAAATGAAGAGGTACAGCTTGTTACAACACTTGCAGCTAGATAGTCCAGGGTCTGAGAAAAAGAACGGCATGTTGCTGGGTTTCTTTGAGAATGTGGAGGGGGGTGAGGGTTCGCAAAATGAAGAGCATTGAAACACTATGCAAGGCAAGGCATATTTACTTGTTTAAGAAAACTGGTACTTAATTTACAAATTTGAAGAATAGATCAACCTGGAGATGTGTTTTATTTTTATAAGTTTGAGCTGTTACATTTTCCAAAATTATTCACTTTTTTTAAACCATTAAAAAAAACCACTTCCAAACTTATTACCTACTTTTTAAACCATGATGATACTTCAAGTACAGTACTATTTCAATAGCTGTTTTTTTACACTTCTTTCTCATAAGGTTCCAATAAAGGACATTTTAACCAAAGACATTTAGCACAAGAAAACAAAATAATTACGTGGGGTCAGGGGCTATCTTATTCACTACAGTGTCACTAAATCCTAGAAGAATGGTTGGCACATAGCAGGTCCTCACTAAATATTTGCTGATTAACTATTCTTTGGAAGCCAACTTAGCAACACCCTGATTTATTATTCTAGCCTAGAAGTTTTAATGATAAAATTTCATGAGCAATTTTCCCACAACTTTCAAAAATCATTTTAATGAAGAAACACAATCATAATTGCACCATTTCTCCAATTATCACCTGGTCCACAGTTGAAGCTATTAATGTAAATAAAAGCTGAATATAAAGAAAGTTAGCCCATGGGATTAATTTCTTCAAGACTAGTAAGGGGGAGGAAGCAAACTACTGTTTTCCTTTTCATGGGAGTGCGTGCATGGGTTACTATCCACAAAGATAGAAAGGAATAAATATATGGTAGTTAATGATGGGGAGAAGCAACAGTTTTTTGGCAAGTAGTACAAAGCCAGGAAATTTAGCAGTTTCCAGAGAGTTGCACGTGCTTTTCAGTGAAAAGGTTTGTGATAGCACTTCCTAACAAAATGCCAAAATCCACACCAAGAATGACTGAGTAGCAGTTTTTTCTGTTTTCCCACTGAGAGTGAGATAGAAGATACATGATGTTTCATGTCACTGCCAACACAGTTTGTTTTGTAACAATATATGAAGAGAGACAGCTTATTATACCACCTGTACTATACTATTTGTTAGTATTTTAATAGGTGATTAATCTTGATTTGATAGGATTTAAGTTTTTATTTTTTGGCACATATGCTCAAGCTATTATGTCATAAATCTCAAACATTTCAGCAAATGTCATCCTGATTGTTCCCTACTGCATAGAACACTACCAGGGAAATATTCAAGGTCAAGAACTTGGATTCTTTACCCACTGTATTCAGGAAAACCAATTTATTGTTCTGTCTCAGTAAAGAGGGGTGATTTCTTTGGGGCCTATATCATATTGGCAGTCAATCCAGAAAACTTATAATTACTTTTAGGAAACGGAGATTTGGTAAGTGCATTAATCTGTCTCTGAATTTAAACACATACCTTGTAGCTATTACTATGACAAAATTTGGAGTTCAACATTTTACAGTATAGGAATGAAGTGTATGCTTAAGTGGTGCACAAGATCTCCTAATATAAAATCAAGAGTATGTCTTTGTGCTCACCTGGGGATAAAATCTTAGGAAGGTTTTGAGGTGCTTTTAAAACAGCCTTTATACCAAATGGTCCTGGTTTGGCAAGTTAATTTTCTTATCAATTTATTAGAATAAAAAACTTAATTGTGTTTGGCATTAAACCAAATTGGTACAGGTCATTTAAACTGAATTAAATTTAAGCACTTTATAAAATATAAAAATATAGTTGATCCTTATTATTCATGGATTCCATATATATGAACTGCCTATTTGCTAAAATTTATTTATAATTCCCAAAACAATGCTCAAAGCACTTTCAGTCATTTGTGAGCATACAGCACAAAGCCATGAAAAACCTGAGTCACCCAACACACACGTTCCCACCTGAGGTCAAGCGAGGCACCGCTCTACCTTCGTTTCAGTGCCATATTATTAACAATTGATCTTTTGGTGGCCTATTCATTTCCACATTTTTCACATTTTTGTACTTTTTGTTGGTAATTTTGTTTGTTTAAAATGACCCTGAAGTGTAATGAAGTGCTGTCTAGTATTTCTAAGCATGAGAAGGCTCTGATGTGCCTTACAAAGAAAATACATGTATTAGATAAGTTTCATGCAAGCTGCTGACCATGAGTTTAATGTTAATGAATCAATGATATATACTAAATAATGTAACTTTAAACAAAAACACACTTAATGCAAGGTTACATGTTAATTGGTTGATTAAAATGTTGTGAACTTGCAGGAACCTAATCTTGTATTTCCCCTAGGAACTATGGTTCAGTGTTCACTAATTCAGTGTTCACAGTGACCTTATAGAACATAAGTACCACCAATAACAAGAATTGGCTCTATTTATTTGTTTTAATGATGTTAATATAAAATTTCCAATAGTCAGAGAAAGAGATTTTGTTTTTGAAGGGTAAGCTTTCTGTATTATAAAAAGCATTAATGGATCAAATTTTTAAAGATGTACTAAGAATGGATAAAAAATTTTTTTTAATGACAAAACCAAATGCTGGCAAAAATGAGATACAACTGAAACTCTCACACACCACTGATGGGAAGCAATCTATCAGAAAACAGTTTGTCAGTTTCTTAGGAAACTAAACATATGCTTACCATATAAAGCAGCAATCTTACTCCTAGATATTTAATCCAAGAGAAATAAAAACATTTGTTCATGCAAAAATCCAAATACAAACATTTGTAGTGGCTTTATTCAAAATTACCCAAAACTGGAAACACCCAATTTCCTTCAACTGGTGAATGAATAAATCAATCACAGTACAGCCACACAACAAATATTCCTCTGCAATAAAAAGGACAAACAACTGATATACGTACCAACATGGGTGAATCTCAAATGCATTTTGCTTAGTGACAGCAGCCAGATGCAAAAAGCTACAAACTAACTTCATGATTCTGTTTATATTCCACTTTGGAAAAGACAAAATTGTAAGGATGCAAAACAAATCAGAAATGTCCAGGGGCTGAGGGTGAGAACAGGAGTTGACTACAAAAGGACATAAAAGATCTTTTGGGGGTGATGAAGCTGTTCTGTATTTTGATTATATTTATCAAAACTCATGGAGCTTTTCACAAAAAAGATGAAATTTATTATATGTAAATTATAACTCAATAAACCTAACACAAAAAAAAAGGGTAATAAAGGATAATAATGCTTTAATGAAAGACATTTCTTCAAATTTTCCTCTAATTTTTACCAAGGTTCACAGGCACATTTTTATCTAGTTATCACATAAACTGATGTTTTTTTTTTTTTTAAATCTGATTAATTTTGCCATTCCAGCAAAACCAACATGATGATTTGGCAAGGCTGAAACCATTAACCAATTTCAAATTTTCTACCTGTGCAGCAGCTCTTTTCATGAAGTAGTTTTATTTCTCAGTGGTATTCTCAGTTTTTTGTAGACATATCTGCTCTCAACCACCAATTGAAGAAGTCCAACTAACTTCTTAAAACAAGGCCTCTTTTGTGGCCTTGCTCCACGAGAAGTGCTACTTTCTCGTCTTCCAGCAACACAACAAACATCTGTGGAGCATGGACTGTATACTAGGCCCCAGGCTCAACACAGGCACACAAATATGCATGAGACTGCCTTGCTTATATCCCTTCCACATTCTACCTTAAAGCAATGGTGTCTGCACAAACTTAATCCCTCAAAGCTTCTAGCACATGTTATATTTTAAGATTCTCTCTTCTTTGTTTATAACATCTTTCTTTTGCAGCATTTATCTTCTGAATTATTAACTTTCCCCAGTTCTAATCCACACCATAATCCCATTAACTTCTTCAAGCTTGAATCTAAGAGTAGTTGAAGCTTGAGCCACTTATATCTATCTCTCTGTGGAGAAAAAAGCAAGGTGACACAACTCAATATCATGTCATCTCATCTTTTCACCTCACACTTTGTTACTAAGTATGTGATCTATGGAGATAGACATCCAAGTTTGAGAACTTACACTGAAGGAAGTGCTTTTTACAAGGGTATAGGGAAAATACAGCCAAAAAGTCAAGTTAAGAAACAAGGGGAACAGAGTCAAACAGGATATCTGTGGTTATGCACCTGGGCCCCGGCCCGAGGCAAAGGGCGGATAGTTCCCAGAAATAGACAAGTCAGTTAAAGTTTCAAGAGTGCCCCTCAGCTGTTTCAAGGACTCCCACTTGACCGAAGTTCACCCCTGGCTTGATTTAAACTAACCAATTACCTTGCTTCTCGCTTCTGTACCCGCGCTTTTTGCTATAAAAAGGACCCAGGAGCTCTACTCGGCGCGCCAGTCTTTCGAAAGACTGAGTCGCCCGGGTACCTGTGTGTTCAATAAACCTCTTGTTTTTGCATCCGAAGCCGTGGTCTCGCTGTTCCTTGGGAGGGTCTCCCTGAACTGACTGACTACCCACTGCGGGAGTCTTTCATTTGGGGGCTCGTCCGGGATCGGAGACCCCCACCCAGGGACCACCGACCCACCAACGGGAGGTAAGCTGGCCAGCAGTCGTTCTGTGTCTCGTTTCTGTGTCTCGTCTCTGTGTCTGACTCAGTGATTTCGACTGTCTTTTCTGAGCGCGCGCATTTTGGTTTCAGTTTGTTCCGGGTTAGTCGCTCTGGGAGCGAAGTGCGGGTAGCGAACAGACGTGTTCGGGGGCTCGCCACCCGGCAATCCTGGGAGACGTCCCAGGATCAGGGGAGGACCAGGGACGCCTGGTGGACCCCTTGGCAGAGGATTATTGTGTTTTGGTCTCACCGCGTCTCGGGAGGCGCGCTCTGCCATCGGACTCTTTCTTCTATTTCTACGGCACTCGGTCTCGTCGCCGTTTCTGGTTTCTTTTTGTCTTAGTTGTGATAGGTCTTTGCGTCGTCGTTCCCCTATTGGAAATTTTCGAGATGGGGCAAGGTGCCCTTACGCCCCTCTCCCTTACTCTAGATCATTGGAAAGATGTCAAAGCCAGGGCTCACAATCTGTCCATGGAGATCAAAAAAGGAAAATGGCAGACTTTCTGTTCGTCTGAGTGGCCCACATTCGGCGTAGGTTGGCCGCCAGAGGGAACCTTTGATCTTACTGTCATTTTTGCAGTTAAAAAGATTGTTTTTCAGGAGACCGGAGGACACCCGGACCAGGTTGCCTGTGTCGTGGTATGGCAAGACCTCGCCCAGAATCCCCCTCCCTGGGTGCCACCCTCCAGCAAAGTCGCTGTTGTTTCGGGATCAGAAAATACTCAAAGGCCACCTACAAGGAAGCCTTCCGCCCCTCCCCAACCCCCCGTCCTCCCGACACCAGATGACCTATTTTCTCTCTCTGAAACCCCACCTTACCCGGCGGCTCCGCTGCCCCCTCTGGCCCCTCAGGGAAACAGATCGGCACCAGGCCGAGCGCCCGGTGATCCTAGCCCTGAGGGACCGGCTGCGGGGACTAGGAGCCGCCAACCTCGCAGTCCGAGAGACGGCTCCGGTCCTGACTCCACCGTAGCTTTGCCCCTCCGAGCCATAGGGCCCCCAGCTGAGCCTAATGGCTTGGTCCCTCTACAGTATTGGCCTTTTTCCTCAGCAGATCTTTACAATTGGAAGTCTAACCACCCGTCTTTTTCTGAAAAACCAGCAGGACTCACGGGACTTCTTGAGTCCCTTATGTTCTCTCACCAGCCCACTTGGGACGATTGCCAACAGCTACTCCAGATCCTCTTCACCACTGAAGAGCGAGAAAGGATTCTTCTGGAGGCCCGCAAGAACGTTCTCGGGGACAACGGGGCCCCTACACAACTCGAGAACCTCATTAATGAGGCCTTCCCCCTCAATCGACCTCAATGGGATTACAACACGGCCGAAGGTAGGGAGCGTCTTCTGGTCTACCGCCGGACTCTAGTGGCAGGTCTCAAAGGGGCAGCCCGGCGCCCCACCAATTTGGCTAAGGTAAGAGAGGTCTTGCAGGGACCGGTAGAACCCCCCTCGGTTTTCTTGGAACGCCTGATGGAGGCATATAGGAGATACACTCCGTTTGACCCCTCTTCTGAGGGACAGCAGGCGGCAGTTGCAATGGCCTTCATCGGACAGGCAGCCCCAGATATCAAGAAAAAGTTGCAGAGGCTAGAGGGGCTCCAAGACTTTTCCTTACAAGACTTAGTAAAGGAGGCAGAAAAGGTGTACCACAAGAGAGAAACAGAAGAAGAAAGACAGGAAAGAGAAAAAAAAGAGACAGAAGAGAGAGAGAGACGGCGTGATAAACGCCAAGAAAAAAATTTAACTAGGATTTTGGCCACAGTAGTAAGTGATAAAGGGTTTACAGATAAGCAGAAAGGGACCCTGAGCAACCGGGCAAGACCGACACCTAGGGACAAAAGGCCTCCTCTCGACAGGGACCAGTGCGCCTACTGCAAAGAGAAAGGCCACTGGGCAAGGGAATGCCCCCGAAAAAAAAGAAAAACGACAAAAAAGCTAGGGTTCTATCCCTAGACGACTAGGGGAGTCAAGGTTCGGACCCCCTCCCCGAACCTAGGGTAACATTGACAGTGGAGGGGACCCCCATCGAGTTTCTGGTCGATACCGGGGCTGAACATTCGGTGTTGACCCAACCCATGGGGAAGGTAGGGTCCAGGCGGACAGTCGTAGTAGGAGCAACCGGCAGCAAAGTCTACCCCTGGACCACACAAAGACTTTTAAAGGTTGGACATAAACAAGTGACCCATTCCTTTTTGGTCATACCTGAGTGCCCTGCTCCTCTGTTGGGCCGGGACATTCTGACCAAACTAAAGGCCCAAATCCAGTTTTCTACAGAGGGCCCACAAGTAACATGGGGAGATCACTCTACCATGTGCTTGGTCCTAAACCTAGAAGAAGAATACCGGCTGTATGAAAAGCCGGCCTCTCCCTCCATCGACCCATCCTGGCTCCAACTTTTTCCCACCGTATGGGCAGAAAAGACAGGTATGGGACTGGCCAATAACGTCCCACCAGTAGTAGTAGAGCTGAAATCGGGTGCCTCACCGGTGGCCGTCCGACAGTATCCAATGACTAAAGAAGCCCGGGAAGGCATCAGACCCCACATCCAAAGGTTCTTAGACCTAGGGGTCTTAGTGCCCTGCCAGTCGCCCTGGAACACCCCTCTGCTACCAGTAAAAAAGCCAGGGACCAATGACTATCGGCCAGTCCAAGACTTGAGAGAAATTAACAAAAGGGTGCAAGACATTCATCCCTCAGTCCCAAACCCATACAGCCTCCTGAGTTCCCTTCCGCCTAGTCACACTTGGTACTCAGTCTTGGATCTCAAGGATGCCTTTTTTTGCCTCAAACTACACCCCAACAGCCAGCCACTGTTCGCGTTCGAGTGGAGAGACCCAGAAAAAGGTAACGCTGGTCAGCTGACCTGGACACGGCTGCCACAGGGGTTCAAGAACTCACCCACTCTCTTCGACGAGGCCCTCCACCGGGATTTAACTCCTTTTAGGGCTCTCAACCCCCAGGTCATATTACTCCAATATGTGGACGACCTCCTAGTGGCAGCTCCCACATATGAAGGCTGCAAAAGAGGGACACAAAAGCTCTTGCAGGAACTGAGTAAGTTGGGGTACCGGGTATCAGCTAAAAAGGCCCAGTTATGCCAGAAAGAGGTCACCTATTTGGGGTACCTGCTCAAGGAGGGAAAAAGATGGCTGACCCCGGCCCGGAAAGCTACAGTTATGAAGATCCCTACTCCCACAACCCCCAGGCAGGTCCGCGAATTTCTGGGTACTGCCGGATTCTGCAGGCTCTGGATTCCTGGGTTTGCTTCCCTGGCTGCACCCTTGTACCCCCTGACAAGGGAAAACATTCCTTTTACCTGGACTGAGGAGCATCAAAAGGCTTTTGACCACATAAAAAAAGCCTTGCTGTCTGCCCCCGCCTTGGCTCTCCCAGACCTCACCAAACCATTTACTCTATACGTAGATGAAAGAGCCGGTGTAGCCCGAGGAGTGCTTACTCAGACCCTAGGACCATGGCGACGGCCAGTAGCTTATCTATCAAAAAACTGGATCCAGTGGCCAGTGGGTGGCCAACCTGCCTAAAAGCGGTTGCTGCAGTGGCACTCCTCCTCAAAGACGCTGATAAGTTAACCTTGGGGCAAAATGTGACTGTGATTGCTTCCCACAGCCTCGAAAGTATTGTGCGGCAGCCCCCCAATCGGTGGATGACCAATGCCAGAATGACTCATTACCAGAGTTTGCTGCTAAACGAAAGGATATCTTTCGCGCCCCCTGCTGTCCTGAACCCAGCTACCCTACTACCAGTCGAGTCAGAATCCACCCCAGTACACCAATGCTCAGAAATCCTTGCTGAAGAAGCTGGGACTCGACGGGACCTGAAGGACCAGCCATTGCCCGGAGTGCCTGCCTGGTATACAGACGGTAGCAGCTTCATTGTGGAAGGTAAGCGGAGAGCAGGGGCCGCCATCGTAGATGGCAAACGGACGGTATGGGCAAGCAGCCTGCCAGAAGGGACATCAGCCCAGAAGGCCGAGCTAATCGCCTTGACGCAGGCATTACGCCTAGCCGAAGGAAAAAACATCAACATCTACACGGACAGCAGGTCGCCATTATCCACTGCCCGGGCCACCAGAGAGGAAATAACCCTGTGGCGGCCGGGAACCGGAGGGCCGACGAGGCTGCAAAACAAGCCGCCCTGTCGGTCAGGGTGCTAGCAGAAACTATAAAGCTTCAAGAGCCAATCGAGCCTGCTCAAGCTAGGACCAAGCCAAGAGAGCTCACTCCTGACCAGGGAAAAGAATTCATTTAGCGGTTACATCAGCTAACACACTTAGGACCAGAAAAGCTCCTTCAACTAACGAGCCGCACCAGCCTCTCCATCCCGAATCTCCGGTCCACCGTTCAAGAAGTCGCCAATCGGTGTCCGGCTTGTGCCATGACTAATGCGACTACCACCTACCGAGAGACCGGAAAAAGACAACGGGGAGATCGACCCGGCGTATACTGGGAAGTAGACTTTACAGAGGTAAAGCCTGGCCGGTATGGGAACAGGTATCTGCTAGTATTTGTAGATACTTTCTCTGGATGGGTAGAAGCTTTCCCTACCAAAACTGAAACGGCCCTGACTGTATGTAAAAAGATACTAGAAGAAATCCTGCCCCGTTTCGGGATCCCTAAGGTGATCGGGTCAGATAATGGCCCAGCCTTTGTTGCTCAGGTAAGCCAGGGACTGGCCACACAACTGGGAATAAATTGGAAATTACATTGTGCGTATAGGCCCCAGAGCTCAGGTCAAGTAGAGAGAATGAATAGAACCATCAAAGAGACCTTAACTAAATTGGCCTTAGAGACCGGTGGAAAAGACTGGGTGGCCCTCCTTCCCTTAGCGCTGTTCAGAGCCAGGAATACCCCTGGCCAGCTTGGTCTGACCCCTTATGAAATCCTCCACGGGGGACCCCCCCCCATACTTGAGTTGGGAGGAACACTGGGTCCCGATGATAACTTTCTTCCTGTCTTATTTACTCACTTAAAGGCTTTAGAAGTTGTAAAAACCCAGATCTGGGACCAGATCAAGGAGGTATACGAGCCAGGTGCCGTGGCCATCCCTCATCCGTTCCAGGTCGGAGACCAAGTGCTGGTCAGACGCCATCGACCCAGCAACCTTGAGCCTCGGTGGAAAGGCCCGTATCTGGTATTGCTGACCACCCCGACCGCAGTAAAAGTTGATGGCATCGCTGCCTGGGTCCATGCTTCCCATCTCAAGCCTGCACCACCCCCGGCACCAAACGAGACCTGGGAGCTGGAAAGGACTGATCATCCTCTTAAGCTGCGCATTCGGCGGCGGCGGAGCAAGCCTACCAAGTAATAACCCTAACCAGCCCAACACCCTCACCTGGCAGGTACTGTCCCAAACTGGAAAGGTTGTCTGGTTCAAGACAGAAGTCCACCCCCTTTGGACTTGGTGGCCCTCCCTTACCCCTGATATATGTGCCCTGGCGGCGGGTCTCGAGGCTTGGGATATTCCAGAAATTGATGCACCGGCCTCTAAAAGAGTCAGGCCTCCTGACTCAAACTATGAAAATGCTTATAACCAGATCAAATAACTCCCCTTGGTTGACCACCCTACTGTCAACCATCGCCGGGCCCCTATTACTCCTCCTTCTGTTGTTCACCCTTGGGCCCTACGTCATCAATAGACTAGTCCAATTCATCAATGATAGGGTAAGTGCAGTTAAGATTCTGGTCCTTAGGCAAAAATACCAAACCTTAAATGGCGAAGATAACTTTTAATTCCGCTCTAAGATTAGAGCGATCCACAAGAGAAATGGGGGAATGAAGGAAGTGCTTTTTACAAGGGTATAGGGAAAATACAGCCAAAAAGTCAAGTTAAGAAACAAGGGGAACAGAGTCAAACAGGATATCTGTGGTTATGCACCTGGGCCCCGGCCCGAGGCAAAGGGCGGATAGTTCCCAGAAATAGACAAGTCAGTTAAAGTTTCAAGAGTGCCCCTCAGCTGTTTCAAGGACTCCCACTTGACCGAAGTTCACCCCTGGCTTGATTTAAACTAACCAATTACCTTGCTTCTCGCTTCTGTACCCGCGCTTTTTGCTATAAAAAGGACCCAGGAGCTCTACTCGGCGCGCCAGTCTTTCGAAAGACTGAGTCGCCCGGGTACCTGTGTGTTCAATAAACCTCTTGTTTTTGCATCCGAAGCCGTGGTCTCGCTGTTCCTTGGGAGGGTCTCCCTGAACTGACTGACTACCCACTGCGGGAGTCTTTCAACACAAGGCATCATTTCAATGTTTAACGTCACCTTCCAAAGTAAGCACTAATTCCCTTTAGGTACAATGGTTTTCATAATTTTTCTAAATAAAATGGCATCTCTGACATAGATATGGCCCCTGTTAGAGTTCATGATGAGTTATAAAACTGAAGATAATATATACTTTCTGTCAGGTAAAAGTCACTAGAATCCCTATGCCAAGAGTTATAATTTAGCTCCTGTAATACATATGTGTATTTAAAGAATGGAAAAATTCCTAAGGTGCTGTTTTTTTCCAAAAATGATCATTGATTTTTGAATACTCCATAAGAAACAAATGTGCAATTGAAATACACATATTCATATTTACATACACATACATACAACACAGAAAGAGAGAACCAGTCCTTGGAGTCTTAGAAAACTGAACAAAAGTTTCACTGCTTAAAAAATGTGAATTTGATAGATTGCTTCTTTTTTCTTATTTAGTTTAATTCAAACTGTATCTGATTTATGCTTTTCTCTTAATCCAATTAAGGTACTTTGATGATTCAAGGTTAAAATGTAAAAGCACTTACTAAAATCTCTCTTAATATATATAAAGTGCATAGATGATTCTATTGGAGACAAATAATAACATGTGACTGACTATAAGATGTTCTGATGGCAATTTCACCATCATTATGATCAGGCTGGTTTGTGACTCAAACTCTAGTTACTTAGTAACTATAACTTAGCTTGGTATCTTCTTTGACATTTTATTCTGAGCAAGTTATTTTCACCTCAGACACTCCCAGTACCTGAGAGCTTCTTGGTGGAGCCTTTGTCTTATCCAGAAATACCTGAAATGATTAGCTATTTCCGTGCCCCACCTCCCCCACCCCCTAGACTGATGTCAGGAAGTAGACTGATGCTAGAGAAAAGTAGGATAAAAGAAAAAAAAATTCTCTTCAATCTGTAATAAAATTTAGTTACCAAATACAGAAAAATACCTTTGCTCAACTAGAAGTTAAATATAAATGGGTTCCTATTTCTAAATATTGGTTCTTAGTTACTTGATTGTAATACATCCCATGAAAGAATTAGTCCTTTAAAATACACTGCAGCTCTGAAAGGTTCAGGTGGGTGGTAGGAAGTGCCCAACCTTGGGAATTGATGCTGAACCTGACAGTTAAAGCAAAGAAATGAACACAGGGGACAGATGGCCTCCCAAACTGATGGTGACTTGGCCTCTCTGGGTGACAGCAGCAGAACTAGGGGTTCTTGGACACAGGTGAGCACCTGAAAGATGCACAAAGTTCAGTTACATGACAAGTTTTCTCAATGGACGAACTTCTATATCCCTTCAGTTGTTGACAACGTCAAGGTTAAAAACCCACTTGGGAATTCTCAGATAACTAAGTGTCACAGCAGGATGGGCTGGACCTCAGCTTTCCCTTATGCCCTTCTCATCTCTAAAGCCCAGCTTAGCTAGAAATCAGTATGGGAATCTGTTGGGAAAATAGAATTGTTTGGTCAGGGCTCTCGCCTCGGGTCTAGTTGGGTGTGGCTTTAGCACATCCTTTGTAAGCAAATTGTGTTTGTCTGTGTGTGGAGCTAGTGCGCATGCACACCAATGTATATTTTTAGTTTTGTTGCTATTCTTGTGTTCTTCAGAGAGAGAGAGAGGAGAGAGAGAGAGTTTTAGTGGAGCAGGTGGGCAGGCATCTGCATTGGGCATCTGCCCTGCGCAGCCATGCTTTCCAACCTACGGCTTCCAAGGACCTTTTGGCTGGTTACCTAGTTCATAGACCTGCCTGAAGGTGTCTGGTGACCCAGCCTGGCGTGTGTGGGGTCTGTGAAAAGGCTTGAGGGTCTGGGAGCTCCAGACCCAGCCCTAGCTCAACAATTGGCCCAGTTGGGGCAGGATTACCAGCAGGTAAAAGAGCCCGACAACTAGCGTGGTTGCCTAGCTTTACAAGTGGCGTCACGAACAGGATTGGTAGCGCCACAATTGTCAATGTCGACAGGATTTCTGACATTTGTAAGTGGCGTGGCAGGATACAAAAGGTTAATTTCCTGAGACCCAAAACTCACTGATACTGGTTCATAGCATGGGTTCATCTAATTCATTGTAAAACTTCAGAAAAACCAAGAAAGATTATAAATCTGCTTAGCTGCTCCTACTGTAGTAATTTCATCACCATCATGTTCATCCAGTAGAGAAAACACTATTGTTATTAACACTGACTATGCTCTAATTGTACAGATCAAGAAGGATATACATGTTCATATCTGAATTAGGGAGGATGTGTGTAGAACCCTCAAAGAGCACTTATATCTCCTGTTACTAGTCTTTCTTGTAAAATATTGTAATTCTCTATTCACAATGCTGTCTTTGCCACCACAGTGTAAATTCCTTGGGGAGTGCAGGGAAGTCAGGAGAATATATTCCATTTTATCTTTGTACACAGCACTTAGTGTCATAGCAGATATTAGATACGTGTTTGCTATATTAATAAATAAAATGTGCCGTGAGTCTCTTGCTCTCCTGGGAAGACTTATTGTTAAGAATCTCTGTAAAAGCCTCTAGTCCCTACTAGGGGGTGACAAGGAAACATGGATTGTAACTGAAGCAGAGGGAGGGAGAGGCTATGGGACGCTGCTCTAACATGGTTTTTTGTGACAAAAACACTGATGCAAAGGAGACATTTGAAAAAAATTATCTCATAAAGTTAAAGTGGAAAAGGCTATATTTCTAAATGTTTTCTAAGCTATTTTAAATATGCATCATTAAATAAATTAAATAATACAAGTAGACATTTGATTATTTCTGCTATAGCCCTACAAGCATGTATTCCAACTTGGGTAAGAAACTTTTCTGGGGGGAGGGTCTTTAGAAACATAGAATTATCTTATATTCAGGCATATATTCACGTAGGCATTCTTACAACAGTAGATAAAATAATAGTGAAGGCTTTTGGAGATACATGGGAAGGCACAGCAAGGAAAATATTTTGGCACGTGGGTGTGAAAAAAAGCACCAATGAAAAGATTACAATGCAGTAAGTAATTAAAACAGTATTTGAATAAAAAAATAGTAAGATTTTGACTATGGGATCAGGAGGAAAGGGGAAGAGGATGCTAAATTATGAACAAGACACAGACACTCCAGCAATACAGTCTATGTGCTTTGCAGATAGTATGTCACGGTATCATTCACAAAGTGGGCTAAATGTACACATAGTCTTCCACCCAAGACCCTCTCAAAATTATTTACAAAACTTATAACTTACTACTGTAAGGGGAAATCTGCAGCCAGTAAGTCAAATTAGGGTTTTAACCATTCTCATATGAAAAACCATATCAACTAACTCATCTGCAGTACACACGGCACCCCCCTACCTGGGATTTGGGGACACAACTTACTATTTCTGCATATGCTCCACATTCCCCTAACAGTACAACTGTGGCTCACATAGGATTCAGATCCTGGGCAAGATCAACTAAGTATTTAAATGTGCGAACATCAAGGAAAGCCCTTGCTGGAAAGGCAGGGACTGGATGCCATGATGAAAGAATCCCGGTTTTCCCACGGACGTGAACTTCACTTCAGAACAATTTGCTGGTGAGGGGAGGAGGAGGAGGCCAGGCTGAGCAAGTGTGTGTGTGAGGCAGCAGATGAATTGGGTACAGCGGTTGTGGGTGTGTCTCAGGATGGTCTTCGGAACAGAAACTACAGAAACTAATTTGAAAACCAGACGCAGGGGTGAGAAGGCATGGAAACCAAATGAAATAGCAGTTGATCTTTGGCCTCTCTGATCTTAAACTGGGCTGAGCCTCCAGCTGAGTTCACTGAGGCCACTGAACAGCTGTCCGATGATAACTGCTTTCCTAGTTGTCAGCAACGTTTGGCTAAAGCCAGTCCTGGGGCTGTTCCCACTCTGGAGATGGAAAGAGTCTATGTTTCCCTTCATTTCTACCTCTGCTTGAGTTATCCTAAATTAGGAAATCATCTGGATTTGTAAAAACAATCACTTCTTGGCCTGTTCACAGAGTCTGCTGAAATGTTATTTCGGAAAAGAGAAATTTGGATGCCTGGAGGTCACAATAGGAAATGAATCTGGCAGTTTGAAAGTGCACCTGCTGAAGTTCCAGCCCTCTCAGCATTCAAATAATTTAACCCATCCTTCCAAACATCTTTTGTGTCTTTTATTTAAAAAAAAAAAAAAAAATCTGAGTTATTACACTATAGTACAAATCAGAAAACAGCCCTGCTTCTTTATATGTGGATTCTGGGTTCTTTCTCCAAGTTTTTTTCCCCCTATTCAACAAACACTCATTTAGAGTCTACCTTATTTATACAGAGTACTCTGCTAAGCATGTGTGTATCATGCTTAGGACAGTGTAGATTACAAGTAGCAAAAATCTGACTCAAACTGGATAAAACAACACAGAAAACTGTCTTATGTGACAAGAAATGCAGAGCTAGCTCCAAGGCTGGCTGATTCAGAGGTTCTACAGTCATGAAGTACCCAGGTTCCTTCCATCTTTCTATAAGTTTCCTACCACTGCTGTAACAAATTACTACAGACTTAGAGGCTTAAAACAACACAAACATATTATCTTGCAGGCCTCTTTCGGTTAAAATCAAGGTGTCAGCAGGGCTGTGTTCCTTTCTGAAGGCTCGAGGGGAGTGTGCATTTTCTTGCCTTTCCAGCTTCCAGAAGCTGCCCGTATTCCTTGCTCCTGGCCCCCTCCATCTCCAAAGCCAGTGATGACTGCCTACCAGCTTTAGCAAGGGCTTTGCCCTCGGGCTGGTTCCTCTTGTGGTCACAAGATAGTAATCAGAGTAGTTTCAAGTGTCACATCTAGACATACATTCCACAGAGAGAAAACAACAAGCCATCGTTTTCTTCTTTCTCAGAAGGGACAAAACCTTTGCCAAAGGCGCTAGAGCAGATTTTCCTTCATGTTTAATTGGCTGAGATGAGTCACTTGCCCATTATCAATCCAATTTTTGACAAAGGAAATAGGTTCACTGTGATCAGCATAGACTAATAATTTGGGATGGATGCTGGAGAGTCAGCCATCATATTCACTATAATGTAGCAAATACCAAGAAGGGAAGATTGTTACTATTTATAAAATACTTATGACTAAAGGTAATAAGTGCTAGATGTTTTACATGTCATCTCACTTACTCTTACATTAACCCTGTGAGGTAGGTATTAAATCAATTTTACAAAGAAAAGCAAGGCTTGGTTTGAAGTTGACTATGTATTCTAGTTATAGAAACCTCTGCATATACTATTATATATGTACCTGTAGATATGCTGGCTACTAAGGGCAGGAAAGTTAAATTGAAATACATTGTTTTCTGCCTCAAAGGGACTTTTCAAAAATGATTCAAATAATTAAAAAAATAATTCAGAGGTAATCATGACCTTGAAAAGCTCACCCCATGGCCTGCTAGAAAACATACTAGAGGTCCTAACTTTGAGTTTGTTGTCATGCTCTTGATCCTCAAAGGTGGTCAGAAATCCAGCATTCTCAATGCAATAAAAGCATGCTTTAGAGGCTGCTTTGAGGGCTGTGCTCCCAGATGAAGACAATGACGTGATAAAATGAAGCTGGAACCAGGCACCAGAAGTCTGAATTTTATAGGTGTAGTGCAGCCTTGGAACACCAAGGTCAAGGGTTTGGTTCCCCAGACCAGCCAGCCGCCAAAAAAATAAAATAATTAATTAATACGGGTGTATTACCAGAGAGAATTTAGTATAGAGAATTGTTAACAAGACATAAAGTCATTAACTAAGGTAACTGAGAGGGTAAAAATGGAACCCTAAGGTATCATGGGAGCAGTACAGGTAACAAAGAGGTGAGAATTATTGAAATTAGGAGCTTAGGGGAGAGCCCCACAGAAGTGAACTCAAACTTTTTTTTTTTAAAGAGGACCGGTAAGGGGATCTTAACCCTTGACTTGGTGCTGTCAGCACCACGCTCTCCCAAGTGAGCCATGGGCCATCCCTATATAGGATCCGAACCCGTGGCCTTGGTATTATCAGCACCGCACTCTCCCACGTGAGCCACGGGCCGGCCCTGAACTCAAACTTCGGAGGAGGAGGTGCTGCTCGGATGTTGGTGTCTCAAGGGTGTCCGAAGAGGCCAATTCTGCAAGTGTTGGAAAAAGTACGAACTAAATTCAGCTGCTGCCTCAGGAAAGAACTGCTGCTGCCGGGGGAAGAAGCATGGCTTGGGTGTCGGACGGGAAGCCCACAGGAGGTGCACATCCCTTCTTCGTCCTCCAACTTTGCAGCGTCCTTCTAGCACTCCCTACCGGCAGAGTTTAATAAGGAGCCAGCTGGCAAGGCAGAAAGGTAGCTTGCAGAGTCTCAGCTCCAGCATCACAGAGAGAGCAGAGTGGGTGTGTCTGGAGTTGAGAGACAAAGGCTTAATAAAGGGCACAACAAACAACAGTCGTTCATGCCAGTGGCAAAGTCTCTTCAGTTCCTAGCCGAGTAGTATATCTGTAGAGATGATAGAGGAGATAAATGGGGGCTTCAGAGTGTAAGTAATGGTTTAAAGAAACGCTTTCACAGTTTGGACCTGCTTATTTAGCTTTTTGAACTGTAATTGTTCCCTTCCTCTGCAATCACATCACAATATTCATTACCAATTCTTAGATGTTACTGTCACTTCTATTCCATGTTGAGGGGAGGAAATGGACAAGAATATAGTCATGTTTGTATTTCAAATAACTTTTTAAAAGAATTAATAAATTCACAACAACATTTTTATCATACGTATGGTGGTCGTAGTCATCAGACAGATCTGAGTTCAATTCCTGATTTTGACACTTAGTAGCTACGTGCCTTTAGCCAAGTTACTTAAACTGCCTGAGCTTCATTTTCTCCAGCTGTTGTATGGGAATAATAACAGTACTTACCCTGTAAAGTTGCTGTGAAGATTAAATTCATTACCACCACAAAACTTACTAAGTTGACTGACAACTGATTTTTCTTTCTGTGAGTCAACAGAAATGTTTCCCACCCCTGCTTTTGAGAAAAATGTCTGTAACCTTTCTACAGCATTCCTGCCACCATGACAGCACTGATCTCAAAGCATTATAATTTTTTTATAATTAATAATCTTTTCAACTAAAATGAGAGTTTCTCAAAAGTAGAACTGTATATTTTTCACCATGTACACAGCTCCTGAAAAACTGTTATCTTCCTTGACAAATCCAAATGATGAACCAATCTAAAGTATGAGCAGAAGCACAGAATCCCACACTGGGAGGGGATAGAGGCAGTGTGAAGATCGATATGGAGAAAGGAGATTTTCAGTGGTGAGTAGGGTGGTATGGGTGTGCGTATCAGAACCACCTGGAACTTTCTCCAAGAGTACCCACCCTCTACCCACCAGCACCCTAGATTCTGGCTCACCCTCCTTAGGAAATTCTTAATACATGGTTGCTGTGGAGCTAAAGACAGAGACAGAAGCCAATGTAAAGTAAAGAAGAGATAGCTTTGCTTTCCCCGTAAGAGTGGATGTGCAATAAGCCCAAAGGGTGGCCAAGCTACCCGGGCTAAATGCAAGGGGAAAGTGTGAATTTGCAGAGAGAGTCAGCGCCTGCTCAAAGTGGGTTAGGAAATCAAGGGGAACAAAAACCACAGTTGCTGATTCCACTACACCAGAGGCACAAATAAGTCTCTTTTGCTCAGGCACACACAGACAAAGCCCAAGAGCATGAGGCCTTCCCTTAAGAAAACTTGAAGCTGATGGAGAAGACAGCAGGGAGCCCCCGGAGTGATGTAACAAAGACAAACTAACCAAACGACTCAAGTTCCAAGCAAACCAGGGCAGAGATAATTTGAGACTGAACTGAGAACAAAACCTCATTTTGATGCCATATCCTTTTCCCTTTCAAGAATTTCCATCAGAAAAAAAAGCACGTGGGATAAAACATCCAAAGAAACCCTAAATAACAATTACCTGGGGGAAATTTCCTTTTAATAAAGTGAATTTGTACAGGGAAGGATTGCTTGGGGTATGTTCTGGATTTCTCTACAATGGGGCAGTATTAGCTGTAGAAGAGTCAGAGAACTAGCTAGAGAAATAAACCAGCCAAGAAGCCAGCTATCTTTCCCAGGAACCAGATACTATATCTAGGCCACAGCCCTATAAAATCCATGGAAAAAAACATACATTCAACCTGGGCCCTAAAGGCAGAGGAGCAAGATCTCTCTGGTCTTCTAATTAGAGGGGAAAGGAGTCTCACAAGGAGTAATGTAAAAGAATCATCATTCCAGACTCATATCCCTATGCCTAATTGGTTTAATGGTTTAGAGCCTGTGTACACTCTGCCACTTTATTAGCTGTACGATCTTAGGCAAGTATTCAATTCTCTGAGTCTCAGTATTCTCATCTGTAAAATGGGAATAGCACTGCCATTTACAGGTTGCTATGAGAATTAAATATGATACTTTATGAAACCAGGAAGAACAGTTCCTGGAACAGAGCAGACACCCAATACAGAATAATAATTATATATTTGTTTCCCTACTAAAGAATTACTGATAATAAAAGATACCACTGTAATCGATTTCACTGAGACTTTTTTTAGTATTAAGTTCTTTCCTTCAAATCAAAATAATTTTCCCTCATCAATTCAAAGTCAAATATTTTATTTACCATGGGATTGAGATATTCTGCTTTGAGACAGTTACCATATCTTTCTTAAATATGATTCTTAAACATCAGCAGCTGCGAGAGACAATTATCATAAAGAGTAGTTGCTTTAGAAAAAGATTGTCTCAGGCATTCCTATAAATAGAAAGGTGTGGTGTGTGGATTTAAATTATGCTCTGCAATTATGATCTTTTAATTATGACATGCAATTATTTTAGGAATACAGCTACAACATAGGGTAAATGTTTACAACTATATAATAAATCTATTGCTAGATATTAATCCTTAAAGTTTTAAACTTAGCTCCATGCCTTATATAGAGCAGGCTGAATAAATGATTGCTGAACAATTTTAGCACAATAGCACAGGAAGGAAAGAAAAGTATTTAAATATGAAATCAAACCACGATTTCTAGTCTCTAATACTTACTAAGTACAATACTGAGATTCCTGGAGAGCTCTATGTGCTAAAAAATTTCAAGTGTGTGTCTTAAGAGTATGTCATAAGTGAGGAAAGTCAGAAGTGGGCACATAATAAATGTTCAAAACAAGTGTGGGAGCCAAATGCAGAGACTGGCTGTGGAACATACAGTGCCCTCTGATGCCAATCTCATCCTCCTACATCCACACTTTCGGCCATGCCCTTGAGCTTTTTAGGTTTTAATGTATTCTGCACTATGAAACTATTCAGAATTATCCTTCTCCTCTAAGTCATCTAATTTCCCCTCTTTTCTCACCAAATCACTTCCTTAGTAACAGAGGATCATTACTTCAGGGTTTCTTTTCTTTTTTTTAAACTGGAGAAATGTCAGGCATGTTATTTTCAGTGATTTAAACAGCTCTAGTGTTATAACTAAACAGAAAGAACAAAGATGCTAAAATATTAATCATACTGCCCAGTTGCCCACTGGGAGCAGCTGAAAATGGCAACACACTGCTGTCTTCTGGCTTCATGTCTACATTACTGCCTGTGCAGCTCACAAACACTCCCTTTCCTGAACATATGGAGCAATCTCAGGAAAGAATTTGCCTCAGTGAACCCTGACTAGCCAATCAAAACCAGAAGGTTCCAAGTTCAGTGACTAATATCAGGAATGAATTGTGCGTGGTGAAAAGGAAATTTTGTGTGCTGGAGAAATTTATACCCTGAGATCAGCCATATCACAGGTGTGCAGGATCACCTGGAGAAACTGAACTTTAAAAAAGGCAAGTTCAAACATTTCTTCAAGCAGCATGCCTGTCATCACAGAGTATGAAACCCTGAACAGCGCTATGCGGTATCTGATCACTATAAAAACAATAGCTGCCATTTAGGGAGGACTTCCAGGACTGAACAGGGGGCAGTCACTGTGCTGAGCTCTGCACATACACGATCCTATTTAGTTTAATCTGCGCAACCCGTAAGGTGGTGTTAATCGTCCCTGTTCTCCCTATGAGGGATGAAGCTTAGAAGATCAAGTCAATTGCTCGTGGTCACACAGCTAGAAAATGGAGGAGAAAGATCTTTCTGATTCCAAAAGCCCTTACTCTTAACTATCATACCATTTGGTATTCTGTCCCCCTTTCTCATGACCTGATGTTCTTAGAAAAGGTAGAAAGCTGGAAAAATCAGATGGAAGAAACATTGAAACATAAATAGGTTCTGTTGCACACCATGGCGTTAAAAAACATGAGGGCACCTATTTCCAAATGGTGGATTAAATTCATTAATGGCCTTGGGAGGTAAATTAAGTACTGCTTCCAAGATGAAAGACATTTTTGGCTCCTGAGAAGGCCTAACATTTAAACATTTCAATACAGGGCATGGAAATAAGCATTGGAGAGACATTTGCCAGTTCTTCAGAATCTGTATAAAACAGCAGATATTCAGGAACCGTATTACAGATTCCTAGCCAGTTTTTACACTATATTAAAAGGTATAGTGATATTAAATCCCCACACTCATTTCCAATAACAAAAGTGACACAGGCCTGCGTCCCATGTGCCCTTGTCCCATCTCCCTGGGCCTGACAACAGTGGTGTGGCCCAGGGGCTCCAACAGAATCTCAATTCAGCAAACCTTCACTGACCACCTGTGAAGCACAAGGCACTGAGATAATAACAATGAACATTTATTGAGCGCTTACTACATGCTAGGCAGCATGCTAAGCCCTCTACATGCTTTACCTAACTTAATCTTGATAACAAACCCTGTGAGGTGGGTGCTACTATCTGTCCTACTTTTATAAATGAGATGACTGAGGCATACAGAAATCCAGTAGTTTGCCTGAATCCCAGAGGCTTCCAGAGTCCCTCACACGGCATCTCTGAGGCTGAGCTGCAGATCTAAGGGGTGAAAGGGAGCCTAGCTTCAGGACTCTGCAACGGTGCACAGAGGTCCACTATCTCCAGGAGTAAGGAACAGAGGGCTATATATCTGCTCACTCCCCCTGACAACACTGTGACTGGAAGAGATCAGCTAGGAGACCTTTCCCTTCCCCTTGAGGAGCGGGAAGTGTGCTTGGTTGATCGAGGGAAGAAAAGAGCTTCCTGGAGAAGGGCTTGCTTTGGAAAAGGAGGAGAAAAGAGGAATGAAAAGGACAACAATATGAAGATGACCCAAACCTTGGTTTCCACATAGTCCTGCTTCCTGAAACGCAGGGGACACCCTCCACTGAGGAGGAAGAGAGACTGTGCTGCTAAAACCACTCTCCAAAGCGGCCCCAGGCATGGTAGGATAAACAATACAAGACTCCAGGACACAGAGTGCAGGGTCAGCTGCTCTGACCCTCCCAGTTGTTCGGTCAGGTCAAGGACTTCTGTCCAGCACAGCAATGACCATTTCTCACTATTTTAACAGAAGTTATTTCAGAATGAATCTCGAGATAATGGTAGATACAGGAAAACACTGCTTAACAAGGAGTTACTTTGTTCTATTTTAGAAAACAGAGAAAGCGTAAGAGCTAGATCCTAAGGGAAACCAGCTTATTTCTAACTGAACTGTTTTTTTATGGGCAAGTGTCCCAGGCTTCAATTCAAAATCTACCCATTTCATCTTTCCCTTCATAAATAAATTAACAGTAAAAACTACCAGTGAGGAGTGAAATTTTTAAGAGTAAAACTACAAAGTCTGGCTGATTTTCTTTTTTAAAGTAAAAGGAGTGAAAAGCTGAAGCTGTGGTTAGTGGGATATTGGTGTATGTAAAATACAGCAAATAATTCTTTCTGCTGGGTTTGTGTTTTTAATTTCTATTTCAAAAGTTCCCGAAGAGAACCTTTCTATCTGGCTGACAGATTCCAGTTGTTTTTGAACAAGCTGTAACTGAATAAATGTTTTTAAGCACAGAAGGCCCTAAAATATATAGCTCCCATAATAATACACATTTAGCTTCTAAAAGGCAAAGTGGAAAAGATACAATTTTCCACATCTTTAGCATAATTAATAAAGCTATGGTTAGAAATAGGGTAGAAGCAATATACTAGTTTGATTGCAAGGATTTATAAACATCTCATGAAAACGTTAGGTATGCGGCAATCACTTCCAGAGACTTGGACTCTAGCGAACTCACTTCCCATCCGACTTCATTTCTTACTCTACAGCTAAAATTTTTCAAATACTTAAAACTGGCAAATAAATATCCCACGTGTGGTGGGCATGGAATGTGCTTCCCAGTTCCCCCTTCCAGGGAGTGCTGCCAGCTGGTAGACTTCAACGTTTGGCCTCTTTAGAGATTGTCCCGAGGGCACAGAGCTGCCTCGCCCAAGGCCATGCCCTTCCCAGTGTGTTCCACACCCAGTGAGTGATCAAGGTGGACATATAAAGGCCTAGCCCCATGAATTCAACAGCTGTGGACCCTAGGTACTCTCTGATAAACATCCTGCATACCAGACTCCCTCTTGAGTCTGCTCCTCAGAGGATCCAACCTGTGACTCAATGCCTCTACAGATGAGAAAAAGAAATTTAATTTTCAAGGTAAGTGGCACAAGATGGCTGGAAAAAAGCTTTCATAATTATCTGGGTACTCTTTTTCCTCTTTACAACCTATACTCCAATTGGTCTTTAAAATTCATAAATCACAATGTCACTTGGTACCCCATAAATTTACACAATTATAAATTGGTGTTTTATCATAAAAAAAAGAAAAGAAAAAAAACTCAACGTAGGAGAAGGCTGGGCAGCTCAGCCTGGGTTGGTCTTCTGCATTATCCCAATCAGATAAAGGAGGACAACAGAAGTCTCAGAGACGCAAGTTAAGGAACCTGGTGACTTCACTGTCCCTTGAGCAAGGTGGGTACTGTCCTGACCACTTTAATGTTTCATGAACTCCTAGATCATCAGACACACTTCCATTTGAATCTAACTCACGTCTTTCTCTTTCTCTCTCCCTCTCACACATACATACTCCCACCCACCCCAAAGACGTCCATAAGTGATACAAGATAATAAAAAAACAGGACCACCTCATTAATTTATATCCCAAACCACAGCTTCAAGGCCAACCTTCCATGAGCTCACCCTAAACATATCTCCCACTAACACAACTACTTATTTCTTCCTAGACTCTCTACCCATTTCGGGGGCAAGAGAAAGTATTATTTCTAAAATAAAGCAAAACAAAAATGGCTACTCTTATACTCTGATTGGATGACAACAGAAAATGGCAAAATGAGTATTCACTTTACTGTCACTCCCATAGGTAGCCAAACTTAGAATGAGTTTAGCAACGTGAATCCTACATGAGTTAGGAGCAAATCCAGAAGCAGAAATGAGAGTCACTCTTGGACAGAGGACCTCAAATGATCCCACCCAAATAACCCAAAGGGTTTGTACAGAAACACATTTTTGGGGGCCGGGAGTCTCCTTAAGTTCACTGATTCGTAGGTAAACAACACTTATTGAAATATACTCAAAGTCTGGTCATAAACATATTCTAAATGACTAGCTGCTAATTCTTTAATACATAAAATTTTTTTAAGTTGTGTTTATGGATTTTAAACCAACTAAATCAGTTGATAGGACTATTTTACCTTTGATGTCAATCCATTTCTTAAACTACTGTTTGAAATGGGTAAAACAACAGTAACAAAAATAAAATAAGGAGTCCTTGTCACTGCATTCAAAACATTTTCTCTCAGATTTCGCTCTCCTGGCAGCACTGTCCAGATGGAAAGAAAATGTCATCCCTCCCCAAATAAACTGTCAAGACCACATCACCTTCCGGCTCAAGCTCCTTTAAGGATTTGAAATCAATTGAAACCACTACTCAGCAACCTCAGCTCCTCTCCTATGCTGTCTTCCCTGCTCGAGCACTTGGTTCTAATCAGACCACTTCCTTCCTGCTGCTTTGGTTTTTATTACCAAAGTTCAATCCTTTTCACCACCCCACATGCTAAATAACTTTTACTTTTAGAAGCACATTCTCTGAGAATCCTAAAGAGGAGTCCAGCTCAGCTAAAGGTCTTCAGTAATGGAAATGGCCTTCATATGTTCTAGATGAAACCATGAAGAGCTAAAATTTGTCTTCAGTAGCTTTCACCTTCTTTCTGTATCCCTTCACTTCTGAAGAGTGCTTCTCTACTTTCCAGGAATCAAGTATTCTCATTCCTTCATAGACCCTCCAAACACAGAAAAAAGTAATATGACGAATAAATCATATTTAGTATAGTCATCTGTGCAGAAAAGAGTTAACGTAGCAGGCCTAACTGCTTTTCCTTAGAAAGGTCCACTTACAGGGCTAGCCCGTGGCTCACTCGGGAGAGTGTGGTGCTGATAACACCAAGGCCGCGGGTTCGGATCCTATACAGGGATGGCTGGTTAACTCACTGGCTGAGCGTGGTGCTGACAACACCAAGTCAAGGGTTAAGATACCCCTACCGGTCATCTTTAAAAAAAAAAAAAAAAGAAAAAAGAAAGGTCCACTTACAGGGTTGGCCCTTGTCTGGGAACTTGGATTTTGGGAGAGTCCCACCACAAAACTAATAGAAGTGGCTTAATGTGCCTGACCTGTATAAACGATATGGTGTACGCTGAACACCTGCTTTCCGTCTAGGAGTCTGGAATTTGGGTACATGTCAGGCCAGTAGGGGGGCGACTCCGTAACCGACACCCTGAGAAAACCTGACACTGAGTCTCTAATGAGCTTGTCCACTGGGAGAGAACCCTTGGAAAGCTTGTGCCTGGTTTCCCCAGACTACACCATCAAGCCTTTTCCCTTTACTAATTTTGCTCTGTATCCTTCCACTATGATAAATCATAACTGTGAGTATAACTATAGTCAAATTTTGTCACAGAAGTTATGTTTGAATTCACTACGAATACTGCATTAGCGAATACTGAACCTCTGTTCCTACGGGAAGTTGGTACATCTATACATACATATCTCGCACAGATTATAATATTAAATCCTAAAAACAAGTCATCCTGGAAGATTGTTTTATTTTTCAAAAGAGAAAACAAAGTTCTGAAGTGTTAAGTGACTTGCCTGAGGCCGCCCCACTCAGTAGAGCCAGAGTGGGGATTTAAGCCTAAGAGTCGAGTCTCCATCCTCTGGTCATCTGTGAGAGCTCAGACAAAAAGGCAGAGCATTGCCTTGCTCAACCTTGGCTGGGAACATGTGTGCAGGCTGATTCAGATTTTTCACTGCTTTATACACATCCATGAATAATTGCAAAAGCATTGTACTGATTGAAGGGTTACAAATACATTTTAGCAAGTATGTGGATATATGCTAAATCCTGTGAGTTCTCCTAGCAAATCATCAAACCTGGGGGTGGTCTTGGGGATCCCAGACATTGCCTTCAAGGAGAGCTCTAGGTTTTTCCTTCCTGCAAAGGCACTAAGGAGGAGGAACAATATTATTTGGCTGAACTGTCAGGAGGTAGAGCTTCCAGTGTGTTCTGCTCTTTGTACCTGTGATCACTTTGGCTCTTCCCCTGAGATTCTCCTTGGCCTCTTTTTGGCTTGCTTTTTTGAAGTCCACTCTCCAATTCCGCTGCTACAGTTGGATGCGCCTGTGGTAGCCTCCCTCTTGGAGGTCAAATAGGAACTGCGGTGAAGCCCAGGGGAAAGGAAGCCTGATGAGTCACCTAGGCCAGCTGTCCCAGGGCCTGAGGATAAATGTCCTTTTCTTTGACAAGTGTTTCCACAGCTTTTCCTTTGGAAAATGCTTGCCTCTTTCTACTTAGATGGCCTCTCTGACTGGCTACATGGCCAGGGTCAAGACCAACACATGGACCTAGAAGAAAGAGGTAAAGGACGCACTAGGACACTAGGGGCAAAAGAAGTCATTGTGACTCAAAGTGAGCCAAACCCAGTTCATCATCAGTGACCAAGCTAGCAGCAAAGTCATATGACAAACACTATGCATGTGTCTGAGTTATCTTTTCTGCACAGTCAGCAGATTCACAGACTCTGGGTTCCTTGCTGTGGTGTAATAAAAATGTGCACATTTGGTCTTTACTACTGGTTCCTGGCATAGAGCTTCAAAAACCCTTGGAATTTTCTGAGTCATAGGAGTGTCTTTTGTTATTGAGAATGAGCCCTTTTGGACTTATGCTAAAGAGGTAACTCACACAGGCCCTTAGATAAAGTCAAGGGGAGGGCCACCATCCAGGGAGGGGAAGGAACCTGAAGACTGAGATCAGTCAAGTGGCCAATGATTTAACCAATCATGCCTATGTAATGAAACCTCAATAAAAACCTTGAGTAACAAGGTTCAGGGACTTCTGGGTTGGTGAACACATCGATGTGCTGGGGGGTGGCATACCTGCAGAGGGCATGGAAGCTCTGCACCACTACCCCAAACCCCCATACCTTGCCCTATGCATGTCTTCCATTTGGCTGTTCCCAAGTTGTATCCTTTATAATAAAACTGCAATCATAAGTGCTTTCCTGAGTTCTATGAGTCATTCCAACGAATTCAAATCTTGACAGGGGTTTGTGGGAACTCCCGAATTTATAGCCAGCCGGACAGAAGTGCTTGGGGATACCCAGGACTTACAGCTGGTGTGTGTGGTGGAGGCAGGCTTGTAGTGAGGGACTTAAGTAGTGAGGGACTGAGCCCTTAAACTTGTGGAGTCTAAGCTTACTCTGGGCAGCATCAGCATTGAACTGAACTGTTGGATACTCCATAGGTGTCGAACAATGGTTGGAATGACGTACACACTCTTACTCGCTCACTCTCTTTCTCTCTCTTCCATCAGCCCCCATTGCTATAAACTAATCCCTTCCTATAGATGAATAATGAATGTTCTGATAAAGAACCAATTTTACACTCACAAAGTATTTAATAGCATAAGTTCATGGAAAATAATCACACGCTTCCATATCCCTAAATGTATTGTCTTAATCTTTAGGGAAATTTCATCTGTGAACATGTTGGCTGATAACTTGGCAGTACCATTCAAATCACAGAAGCCCTAGAAAACAACTTCCACAGCCTACATTAAAAACTTATTTTACTGAAGCCTCCAGAACACTACTTGTTTCAGCAAAACAATTTTGATAGATACTTTGACCTCATAAAAAAAGTAAAAGAGAGACTTGGAGCTCAGGACAGAGAAGCAACCACATATGGTTGCCTCCATCCTTCCCCAGAGCACAATGAAATGGCAGTAAAGATATTTTTTAAAAGAATAAATCCAGGGCCGAGCCCGTGGCGCACTCAGGAGAGTGCGGCGCTGGGAGCGTGGCGACGCTCCCGCCTCGGGTTCGGATCCTATATAGGAATGGCCGGTGCTCTCACTGGCTGAGTGCCGGTCACAAAAAAGGCAAAAAAAAAAAAAAAAAAGAATAAATCCATGGTGGCACTGGAAACACAAAGGAGTACCACCAGTGAATAAGTCATTTTCAAGTCTCTCTTAAAGAACAGAGTTGGGACTGTATTGACAAATAAACCAAACCTAGGGGTAAGAAATGCAACTTGAAATAAATAAGGCTATAGCTGAGGAGTTCTTTCTTCCTAATAGAACCCTGGGGAGGCTCCAAGCTTGGAGTCAATGGCTATTGGCAGCCACAGAATGGCCTACAAATAAGCGGCTGTAAGGAAGTATTCAGGGCATCTGAGTGGAGTTGTCTACAAAACAGATGAGCCAGTGTATCCTTCTTCCTGTCCTGTGTAGACTACAGTCTGCAGCATTTGCTCCCAGCTGGAGCCCCCAGAACAGCTCTCTCTAGAGAGAATGTTTGCCTGGGAAGTACCCATGATATTGGTGTCCAGGCTAGGGCACGAGTCAAAGAAGAGCCTCTAGGATAGACACAGGTAAAAAGGAATAAAGTGTATAAAAGATGCCACCCCAAGGTTAAAGTTCTCCTTATCTTATTAATTTTGTAGTGAGGGTTACAGCAAAGGGTCCTGAATCTGCTTGTGCCATCTTCTACCGAAACACGTACCCTAAGGGGAATCCTACCTACTAGAGTACCATGCCCATTTATACAGAGTGCATGGCCACTCTTCTCATTCAAGAAAGAAGCCTTTTGGGTAAATAAAACTACCCACATACAAAGAAAGCCTATTCTAGCTACTTATGATAATCAACACAGTCCTTCATTCATAAATATGAAGAGTCAATGAAGAATAAGCAGATGTGTGAAGAAAAATGCATAGCATTTGTATTAATTTTCAAGGGCTGCCATAACAAGGTACTACTGACTGGGTGGCTTAAACAACATTTATTTTCTCACAATTCCAGAGCCTAGAAGTCCAAGATCAGAATGTCAGAAGGACAGGTTTCTTCTGAGGTCTCTCTCCTTGGCTTGTATTCTGAGTGTTCACATGGTCTTTCCTCTGTACATGTCTGTGTCCCAATTTCTCTTCTTACAAGGACATCAGTTATACTGGATTAGGTTCTACCTTAATGACCTCATTTTAATTTAATTACTTTTATAAAGACTCTATCTCCCAATATAATCACATTCTGAATTACTAGATGTTAGGAACTCAACATATAAATTTTGGGTGGACATCATTCAGTCCATAACAGCATAAAAGAGAAAGACTGAGAATGAATGAACCAAAACTTATCTAGAGGAAACAGAAATAATGCAAAGAGAAGAAAAAATTTAAAGTTCTAACTATTATCACTGACAGGTTTAAAATACCTTACAACCTTAAAAACATACTTCTGTGGGAAAAAAAAAAAAGCAATCATGAGCATTAAAGTTTCTTGCTGCTTAAAACTAGTTTCCCAAATTAAAAACATCAATCAGAAGAGCTGAGTAATAGCATGGATTCAACAATTATAACAGAAGTTAGTAAAACACATTGGTAAATCTAAATAAAATATGACTATAGAAAAAAAGGAAGCTTCAGTTTAAAACAACATACAATGTGAGGAGTCTGAAGGGAAGTTTAAGAATTCTAAACTTGATTTATTCAGAGATATTTATTTGCTTTAGTCTTTGTCAGCAAAATGTAAACTTAGGTATGCATGTTAAAAATGTTGGGGTGGCTGTGGCCTGGGGTGGCTGTGGCCCAAGGTGGGTGGCCTGACTGAATATCCCATTCCTGGGTGGGGAAGGGAGAAATTAGTTTTCCCATAAAACTGCCATTTCCCAGCTTCTGGCTTTATCTGAAAGGCACACTTATGGCTGTTCACAATGCACAGGAACTCTAACCTCGATGCCCACTGCATGCATGTGAAAAGGCTAGACCCTAAGGCACGCACCCAGTGCAGTCATCTCAAAGGGCCACAAAGCTTCAAGCCACTCACTGGTATGGGTTAGCATCTTCACTTCTGGCACCTGGAGAACTCTCCTTGTTGCTTTCGAGCTCAGTTAAGAAATATAAAACAGTTTTTTAAAATGTTTCTTCTAACGTTTCCACGTGTTTGGAAAAGGAAGTGGGAGGGACTCACCCATCAGCTCAGCCTATCATTTTAACCAAAAGTCTGAACTGTGAACAGAGTTAATACAGGAAAACACCTTTAGGGTGTTGAAAATGTATGGGGCACTATTCTAAGAGCTTCACACATACTAACCTCTTTTATCTTTGTAACACTATAAAACAGGTACTATGATCCCCATTTTACAGACAACGAAGTTAGAATACAGAAAGATTAACTTGCTGAAGGTCACACAGCTAGTTAAGTATCAGAGGCAGTTTGGCTCTTAACTACTACTATAATGCTACTACTGTGATATTTGTCTATGCCATTCAACAAATACAAGGGTTCTTCAAAAAGCTCGTGGAAAAACAGAACTAAAAGATAATAAAAATGTTTCCACGAACTTTTTGAAGTGCCCTCATATTTTGAGTCTCTCTCCTCCCTCAATGAAACACTGGTAGGATCCTACCTCCAAGTTGCTGGATGGGGTACATGATTAGTTCCAGTCAATGAACTGGGAATGAAATTGATGTTGTCACTTCTGGACCAGTGCATTTAGCTGCAGAGACAAGACCTACAGAGCTCTCTTCCTCCCTGGCACAGTGTCCAACAATGTTTGAAATGGTGGCTGTTCGGGCTGAGCCCGTGGCGCACTCGGGAGAGTACAGCGCTGGGAGCGCAGCGACACTCCCGCCGCGGGTTCGGATCCTATATAGGAATGGCCAGTGCACTCACTCCCTGAGTATCGGTCACAAAAAAGACAAAAAAAAAAAAAAAAAGTTAAAAAAAAAAGAAATGGTGGCTGTTCAATCAGTCAGGGATCTTAAGTAATTATGTCAACCACTGAACCACAATGGACATATATTTAAAGATTAAAAAAACAACAACAACAAAAATGTGTTGTTTTAAGCCACTTACATTTGGAGGCTATTTATTACCAAAGAATAACCTAACTGATCCTGACTGATAGAGTCTCAACTATTTTTCTAAATGAAAAAAGCGGGGGGCAGGGTGGGGAATATTAAAAGAAGAGACTAGAATATATAACTTCCAAACAAGCAGAGTTATCCAGAAGAAATGAGATGTCATAGCCAGTGCTCTATGAAGCTAAGAAACCAAATTCTTTCAAAGACAAGAAACTAACATTAAAACTGGTCTACAACCAATGGTCCCTATAAGATGATAGCAGTAGCAACAACAAAATGTACCATAGGTATGATTCTATGATCTAGGACCCGCTGAGGGACCCTCTACAGAAAATAATTAATACAGGAGATACAACACATAAAATAATAAAGACGAGCTCACAGACAGAAAAATCACAAAGTACACAAGAATCACCATGAGAGAAGTCAGCAAAAGCAACAATGGAAAAGTCAATCTCAGAGAACTTTACAATAATAGCACAATCAGAGAAAAGAGCTTTAAATGCTTAAAATTCTCAACAAGATAAATAATGAAATGGAACCTGTAAGGCAAGAAAAGGGCATCATGAAAGAACAAATGATTTTGATAATACACTTCAAATACACATCTGGTTAAGATGTAAGTTCAAATACATTCATTCATTGGCCTCTGCTCTTTCCTATAAACCCCCTGAAGATGATAGTATAGAGATTTTGTTTTTAAGACATAAAAGACAAAAATTATGGAAGACAAGAGCAACAAAATTTGCAGTCAAATGCTCTACCCCTGAGCTATACCCCCTAGAGCAACAAAATTTGAAAGCTAAAAAGCTAGGATATTTGGCAGTTTCTTGAAAATGAACGAAATGAGCCTCTAACTTTGAGGAAAAGAACTGACGGTGTTAGCTGCTGCTAATAAAATTTGAGTTTTCAAGGGAAATTAGAATCTTGGAAAACTTGTATCTGCCAGCACAAGCTTGAAAGTTTCTCGATATTTAAAGACTTTCATGATGAAATAGGTAGTTATATTAAATGTGATTTTTTTTTCCTAATACTGTATAATGAACTGTGTCAACATTTGGAAGATCTGCTTAACTCAGTGAACCAATATTTTCCAAATTATCAGTGTATGATGTTACAAAATCATGCATGGGTAAAGTGTTCATTTGAAGTGCAAGAGAGATTCACAGACTGTAATGGAACAGAATACAAAAAATAAATTGGTATGGTTTCAGATTACACATTGCACCTATTAAGAAACTACTTGTCAAATTTTGGTGTAGTATCAAAGAAGAATATCTACAACATCTGAAAAGGTTATTAAAATCCTCCTTTTTTCAACCACATATCTGTGCGATATATATTTCATACACATCAATCAAAACAACATTGCAACGGATCAAATACAGAAGCAGATATGAGAATCCAGCTGTTCATTATTAAGCCAGACATAAAATATATTTGCAAAAATATGAAACAATGTGACTCCTCTCACTAATTTTTTTATTTTGGAAAACAGAGCTACTTTTCATAAATATTAAGTTATGTTAACATACAATGATTTATTATGTTATTTTTAAATGAACTAATAAATAGTTTTAAATGTCTCAATTTCTAATGCAGTATCAATAGATATAATCCACATAAACAAAAACGTTCTCACTAATTTTTAAGAATATAAAGGGGTCTACACAAAAAAATTTGAGAATTGCTATACTAGGTCAAGAGTAACCAAATAAAAGCCTGTATAGTGATATTAACATCAGATCAATAGACCTAAAGGTGACAAGCATTAGAGATAAAGATGGATATTTCCATAATGATAAAAAGATATAACCACCAAAAGTAAAATAATTATGTATATATACGTACCTAATAACTTTTCCTTATAATTTATAAAATAAAAAAAATTAACCCATTACATGGAAAAATAGCTAAATTCACAAACACTGAAGGAGATTTTCTCATATCTCTTTCAGAAACTGATAGAGGAAGCACAGAGGTAGTGAAGACATATAAGATGTGAACAACAAAATTAACAAGCCTGATCTAATAAATGTACATAAAACCCTGCCTTGCCCAGATTAGAGATACACATTCTCTGCAGCCATACATATAGTAGTTACAAACTTGGAATTGTTACTAAGACTCAGAGGAGATCTTAAGTTAAAAAATACTGGTATCATATAGAACATAATTCTCCAATCCTTATGCAATTCAGTGAGAAAATCAATAATAAAAAGATGGTTTAAAAATGCATGTTTTTGGAAATTTAGAAATGAGTTAAAAAGAAAAATCAATAACAATTATAAAATATAATGGACTTGATTATTTTAAAAAATTACTAAATATCAGTATTTGTGGAATGTAGAAATGCTATTTGAAGGACGAGTTTAGCCTTTTATATATATGAAAAAAAGAAATAACATAAGTTAGCATGGAGCTCTAGTCATATTCAAAATTATTAACATATACTAAAATCAACTCAAAATGGATTAAAGACTTAAGTATAAGATCTGAAACTGTAACATTACTAAGGGAAAATATAGGTGAAACACTTCAGCAACTAGGTCTGGGCACAGATTTTATGAACATGAGCCTGAAAGTACAAGCAACAAAAGAAAAAATAAACAAATGGGACTATATCAAACTCAAAATCTTCTGCACAGCAAAGGAAACAATCAATAGAGTGAAATGACAACCTACAGAGTGGGAGAAAATTTTTGCTAACTATGCATCTGACAAGGGATTAATATCCATAATATACAAGGAACTCAGGCAATTACACAGTAAAAAAACAAATAACCCAATTAAAAAATGGGCAAAGGAGCTGAACAGACATTTTTCAAAGGAAGACATACAAATGGCCAACAGGTACAAGAAAAAAATGCTCAAAATCACTAGTCATCAGGGAAATGCAAATTAAGACCACACTGAGATACCACCTCACCCCAGTTAAACTGACTATAATCAAAAAGACGGTGAATAACAAATGTTGGCGAAGGTGTAGAGAAGAGAATGCTCCTGCACTGCTGGTGGGACTGTAAATTAGTACAACCACTATGGAAAACAGTATGGAGGTTTCTCAAACAACTACAGATAGATCTTCCATTCGTTCCAGCAATCCCACTTCTGGGTATATACCCAGAGGAATGGAAATCATCATGTCAAAGGGATACCTGCACTCCGATGTTCATCACAGCTCTGTTTACAATAGCCAAGATATGGAACCACCCTAAATGTCCATTGATGAACGACTGGATAGGAAAATGTGGTGTATATACACCTTGGAATTCTACTCTGCCATAAAAAAGAATGAAATCCTCCCGTTTGCAACAACATGGATGAGCTTGGAGAAACATGTTGAATAAAATAAGTAAAGCACAGAGGGATAAATACCACATGTACTCACTCATATGTGGGAGCTAAGAGAAAAGAAGGAAGGAAAGAAAGACCACAGTGGTATGTTGGACTTGCAGAGGGAGAGAACATACCTTGGGATACAAAGTGGAGTGGGGGAGAGGGGGGGGAGGGGGAGGGGGAGAGATTTGGGGATAATTGTGTGGGGGACACGGGAGACACTCGCAATTTGTGGTAATGGCCATGCTGCCAGTATGGATCTGGCCATCACATCTTGGGCATGAGGGGTGACAATCAGGTTTGTATCTCATGAATATTCACAACCAATAAAAACAAACAAACAAAAACAAAATTATTGTTAACATAACTATCTCCTAAGATCGTTGTTTGTGGCTTAAAAGACCAGAGTTCTTCCCAAGAAAATACAAATCCTCTGTAGTTTTCAGAGCCTACAAATTTTCACACTGCAAAGCCTTCCATGCCCGGGCTCCTAGAACCTCTGCAACCTCATCTTGGTACCTTCTAGACATTACCATTTTCAGCCACAAAAGACTTTTGATTTCTGCAACTTGCAAGGTTCTCTCCAGCCTCCAAGACTTCACATGCAATGTCCCTGTTCTTCCTGGAATGCTTCACTGATTTCCTCTTCACTGGCAAACTCTGGCTCATTTCCGAAACCTCAGCCTCCTCCCACCATACCTTCCCCAGCCTCCTGTCCTTTCCACGGCAGCACTTAACACAGTTTGATAAAATACCTTCATCTTGAGATGTATTTGTTTAACGTCTGTCTCCCCCAGCTAAACTGTAAGAGCAATAAAGGAAGAGACCTTGTTTTTAGCTGTTACCGCTGTTTTTTACTCTACAGAGAGCCAGCCACACAAGTAACTGGCAGTCGGTAAATTTGTTAAATGAATAAATGCCCCGTTGCCAACGTGGCTAATTCTTCTCCCCCAAAGTGGCTAAACTTTCTGAGTTTAGATGTGCTAACTGCTGTGAGACAATGGAAAAATACCTATAGTCATCCCTTGATATCCACAGGCATCCTGGACCCATTCCGCCACAGATACCAAAATCCACAGATGCTAAAGTCTCTCATATAAAATAGCATGGTATTTGCATAGAACATATGCACATCCTCCTGTATACTTTAAATCATCTCTAGATTACTTACAATCACACAAATAGTTGTTACACTGCATTGTTTAGGGAATGACAAGAAAAAAATCTGTACATGTTTCCTACAGATGCAACCATCCAATTTTTTTTTTCCTTAATATTTTTGATCCCAGTTGGTTGAATGTGCGGATGCAGCACTCAGATACAGAGGGGCAACTGTGTATTATATATAAATATATATTAAATATATACATTCAATCTACATAAATATAATATAAAAATAGATACTAAATTTATACTTTATATGTAGGTATAAATAGATAAAAACATAAATATACTTTATAAATTATATATAATATACAAATATGTAATATATATAAATTATATATACAAGGATACTTCAAAAAGTTTGTGGAAAAATAGAATAAAAAGATTATACGAATCTGTCCATGAACTTTCTGAAGTACCTTCGTATATGGGAGAATTGGATGACCCCTTTAAATATACAGGTAGAATTCCAGAATTGATAAGTAGTAAATGGAGGAATTTTACATAACTGAAGCCACTGACCTTACTGTATGGTGTAGGTGTAGATATTTAATCTAGATAAAGGATAGCTATGGAGCTATTCAGTAAAATGTTCAAACATATGTACAAATGTGGACAAAGGTGAGCAGCTACTGCTGCTGCTGATTTTGCACATCAAGAGAATTTACAGCGTCTTCCTGGAAGATCTTAGAAGAAAGAACGATGACTACAGGTCAGAGATGACTGAGGAGAAGTTCTTCCAAAAGATGAAAAGGTGGCGGGGCAGGGGATTAGGTTACTACGTTAATTTATAAACGCTTGCTTGACCTGTGCAGTGCCCAATGCCACAGGGAAATGCACTCAAAAGTTCTCAGCATAGCTCTCCTGGGGTATCACTCTGGGACATGGATCAGTGTGTCTCCTTGCTCACATTAGACCTGCCAAGTAGTAACTGCCTCCACTTCAAATCATTCTATATTTCCTTTAAAGGAAAGCAGTTTCAAACTGTCTTGCTTCCTTAAAAGGCAAGCATTATTTAAGTTCTGGGGGTGCAGCATTAAACAACATTACTCTGGCCACAGATACTACCTTACACAAATACAAGCTTGCAGGCTGGAAGGCATCATTTCAGCAGATCTTCTAAACCCCTCGATTCAACTAATATGTGACCTCACCGCCAGGAGGGCCAAGTGGGAAGGATGCGTGTGCTAAATTTTGCTGTAGTAGCTACATTTTGCTGTAGTAGGATGGGGCTAAAAGCTAAGTAAATACTTTACAGCAATCTAGACTTTAACAAAAAGAATCTTCTTACAGCACTGTTTCCCAAACTTCAGCATTTCAAACACCACCTTCAGAATTTTCTCCCATGTTCATATGAGTATTTTGCCTGTACCACGTTTAATATTTTTCTGTATATCAACTCCACTATTTTTCTGACATATACAAATTAACTGAATAAGGAAATTTTACATTGCTATGAAATCACAGGTCTCAAATGCTAGTCACTGTTATTTCTATCGCACTCTGAAATATACAACTATTAAAATATAAATAAGATGCCTAACATACTTTGGGAAATTCTGATATCGAATAATACACAAACAGATTCCTTCACCAAACTGTCCATATTTCACCAGTACAAGACTAATTCTGTTATCGAAGTGCTAAATAAACAGTTTGAGAGGCTTTGGAGAGAGGCTGACTTGGGCACCAGCAATGCGAAGCTGTAGAGTCCACTTTAAAGAAATCTCACAAGGCAAGAGGAGTTATAGATACATGTATGACTCCATATACATTTTCTAGAGTAAGGCAGGTTAAACTGCATTTACTCACGACTGACAAAAAGACACAATGATTACTTACACTAGTTTCCTGTTGCTGCCCTAACAAATTATCAAAAACTTAGTAGCTTAAAACAAGACACATTTATTCCCTTACGGTTCTAGAGATCAGAAGTCTGAAATCAGTTTCTCTGGACTAAAGTAGAGGTGTCCCCTCCATTTCCTGACCTTGTCCAGCTTCTAGGACACTGTTCCTTGCAGCCCTTGGCTGGTGGCCCCTCCTCCACCTTCAGAGTCAGCAGTGTGGCCTCTTGCTCCAGTTGCGGCCCTGCCGTATCCTTCCATATCGAGTCTCCCTCTGCCTCCCTTTCATAAGGACACTTGTGACTGCACTGAGGGCTCTCTTGGATAATCTAGGATATTCTCCCCATGTTGATAGCCTTAACTTTACGTATCTGCAAAGTCCCTTTTGCCATATACAGTCACAGATTCCAGAGATCGGGACATGGGTATCTTTGCGGGTCATGACTCAGCCCACCACATTACTTTTCTAAACTTTCAACATGAAAATTCAGTTGAGGAGCACTAACCAATCAGTGAATGGTAACTCACTGACGTGTATGTAAAGTCGTCGTTTGAGCATTGTGTGTCCTTCAAGGAGTGTAATCCTATTTTCTAGCTCTTTCAAAGGACACACTGATTGCCTGAGTCCCAATACTGCCGATATCGAGACCAGGGCCTTCCTTGTCACCCTGATTCCCAGTGTGGCACACAAAGAAGGGAGATGTCCACTCTAGCCTCACACTGTCTCACTCCTTTAGGAAAACGCGGAGAGCAAATCTAATAATGCTGCATCCTGGGCACAAGCAGAGTGGGAATGTCAAGTATTTTTAGGCAAAAATGAGAGACTAACCTCCTTTGGTAAGATATCTCCATATGCCTGCCAGCTTCTACACTGGAACTGGACTGGTGCCTCATGAACAGTGGTCTCTTTTTCATAAATGCCTAACAAGATTTTCTAATTCAATTCAGCAAATATGTACTAAACATTTTCATGTTCACTCCAGTTAGCTACACAGATCCTGATTAATGGAAAAATACCCAAAATACCAGTTTCTGAAGCCTTATTCATATTCCTTACTTGAATAAACACGATCAATCACTATTTGCCATGTGAGTTAGGCACTGGGGATCCAACAATGAATAGAATGGAACATGCACCCTCAAGGAGCTTCCGGTACAGTGGAGAATATAGGGCTCTAGGGGAGCACATAGCAGGGAAAGAGTTCCTGGAGAAAATGATGTCCCAACCTATGCTGAAACTGAAATGATGAGTCAGCGTTAGCCAAGGCAAGATGCATGTTGGGGGAGGCGGGGAGAAAGGAAGGCAGCAGAGAGGGAGGAATAGCAATTGGCAGGAGTGGAGGGGGATTCCACCAGGCATTGGGAAAAGCTTAAGCAAAGCATCAGAGGCCAGCTCCAGCATATTGGTGCAAGTGAAGAACTTGAAGTGGGTCAGAATGGTTAGGGTGTATATTCCAGAGACAAGGAATGCAATAACTACATCATTGTAAACAGGTTTGGGCTTTACCAGGAAGGCAGTGGGGGGTAGGAAGCTGGGGCTACTCAAGATTAATAATGTGATCAAGCCCATGTTTTAAAAAGAATACTCTGATACAAGGTGGAGAAAGACTGAGAAGGAAATAAGACATGAGGCAAGAGACAGGCAAAAGGAGACAGTGGCCCAGACTAGGGTGGTGGTGATGAACAGAAGTCGACCAATTCTATTGATCTTTAGGATAGGATCTGGTGACTCACCAACGCTGAATATATCCGTATACCTATTCTGTTTTACAAATAAAAAGTTAATCACGGAAACATTTCTCAAAGGTTAAAAAATGTATGTGTGGTGGTGGTGGTGGTATACATGAAATGGTATTAAAATCAGAAAGTAAAACAGATAGTAACTCAGAGAGAAAAAATAAGAGACTTAGAGGATTGATCCAGGAGGTCTAAAGCTGACCAGTAAGAGTTGCAGAAAGAGAAAATGGAGAAAAACAAAAGGAAGAAAATTACAAGAGAAATTCCTAGAATGGAACATCTAGATTGTAAGGAACTCCAAGCATCCAACACAATGAATGAAAATATACCTACATCAAGTCACACTGATAAAATTTTAAAACCTCAGAGATAAGATCCTAAAAGATTCCAAAGAGAGGGGAAAATAGGTCACCTATAAAGGACCAAGAAACAATGCTGAAAGGCCTAAAAGCAATAATACCCCAGTGGCAATGGGTACAGTCTGCACCGAGATCTCAGTTTCTTAACTCCATTTCCCAGTAAAAGGAATCAGAGATCCTTAAAGAAACAGATTCCACGGTTAGGACTGGGAAAAAGGTGAGCCTGGTACATCTTACTCTTCCAGAAAGCAAGGAAATGCTCATAGATTGACAGAAACATCAAAAGGATAGGTCAATCTGGGATATTTGAGCACAAAAAGAATGACGAAGACCTGCACATATTAACTAGCAGAGATTTGTTCTCGGTGCTATTTCATCCATCAGAGTCATGCTTCTGTGATTCTTTGTGGTGCTGATTTTTAGGTTTGACCAATGCCAAAAGTAGGTCTCAGAACAGCTACTTTAGTTAAGTCAAGACAATCCTGCTCATATTCTTGTTTTAATGTTCTTTTTAAAAAGCCCTTTCTTCTTGAGCATGAACTTCAAAGAATTTTTCAGTAAACCAGTACCAAAACTCTTGGTTCTGGAACAGCATGTGGGGTGGTCTGCCCTGAGCCCTTTGTGCCCACCCATCCATACAGTTCGCCTTGAACTGAAAAGCACTAAATTCTGGGTTCCATGAGGGCCTCTCACTGGCTCAGTGCTCCACCCTTCCCTCTTGCCTGCCCCCACAAGCCAGTGTACATCCGGATCTCCCATCACTGGGATTTTCACTTAACTGACTATCCTTCTCCTTATTAGGTTTGGTCACTAGCATACCGACAGGGTAATTACCAGTATTGGTTAGACCCGTTTTAACTCTCTATGAGAAGATTGGAAACCGAATTCCTAAATTGAAGATAATTCCATCCTTTAGCTTTGTGGTTATGTTCTAAGTACAATGCATTTTGTTAGTAAGGTTTTGATATCTGATTCCAAAATGGCCTGGCTGGCCATTATCCTAGCCTATTGTTTCTCCCATTTAATGAAAACCAAATGAATAATTCATTAGGTCAGTAAATCACACAGAGATATTTACAACAAAAGTCGTAATCTTTTCTTGTGTCCCTGACTCCTTAT
This sequence comes from Cynocephalus volans, assembly GCF_027409185.1. Lineage (NCBI taxonomy): Eukaryota > Metazoa > Chordata > Mammalia > Dermoptera > Cynocephalidae > Cynocephalus > Cynocephalus volans. The sequence goes on from NC_084469.1 coordinate 36,553,152, forward strand.
TACACACTCTCAGATCACAGTAAAAATCCAGATGGGGCTGCAACCCTATTCTTAACACCTATGAATATAAACAACCTTTTTTCACTTTAACAAAAGGAATAAAGGCTGATTATAGTACTGGCAGGAATATAAATTTTTATCCTTGGAGTCTCTCCTATGAAAGAAAGTAGCTGACTCTGCCCTATCTCTGAGGAGCAAATGTGCACATTAGAAAACCACCAGCATAGCTGCCATCTCTCTGGGAGGCCACCACAGACAAAACCCAGCTTATTTTGGCAACTAATGGAAAAATAACTCATGTCTGTCTATGTACGCATGTATACAACCGGGTCTGGAATGGAGATGTGGACTGGGGAGGCCTGGAGGAAGCAGCAAGAGGGATGAGGGTGAGATGTGTGATTAGAGGAAAGAATCTCTGACTGTGACCATGATGCTCCGTGTATATATATGTAACTATGCGAATGTTCTTCTGTGCATGTGTGGGGTTTAGATCTGTCACATGAGCATATGAGAAGCAATATAAAAGTAGGGTATTTAAGACATTCAGCATATTCAACAAGGGCACTGGTTCTTAAAGTTGGCAGCATGTTAAAATCATTTGGAGAGCTTTAAAAAATATTGATGCTTGGGCCCCACCCCTGGAGATTCTGATTTTCTTGGTATAAAGTACTGTGATAGACAGATTAATGGCACCCCAAAGATGTCCACATCCCAGTCCCTGGAACCTGTGGCATATGTTAAGTTACAGGCAAAGGGATGTTAAATTTGCTAATCAGCTGACCTTAAAATAGGGAGATTATCCTGGATTATCTGGGTGGGCCCAATGTAATCACAAGTGCCCTTAAAAGTGGGAGAGGGAGGCAGCAGTGAGAGGTAGGAGTGACACAATATGGCAAGGACTCAAGCTGTTGCTGGCTTTGAAGATGAAGGAAGGCACCACAGGCTAAGGAATGTGGGCAGCCTCTAGAACGTTGGAAAAGGCAAGGAAATGAATTCTCCCCTAGAGCCTCCAAAAGGGAACGCAGTCCTGTGGACACCTTGGTTTTAGCCCTGGGAGACTCACACCAGACTTCTGAACCACACAACTGTAAAATTTTAAGTATAAGCTGTTTTAAGCCACTGAGTTTGTGGTAATTTGTTACAGTAGTAAGAGAAAACTAACACAAGTATGGCCTGGGCTTCGAGACTTTTAAAAGCTCCCCCAGTGATTATAATACACAGCAAAGTATTTGTAAACTAGAGGACAGACGAGATAAAGACATGCTGGTGTGGTTGCTTATGCTGGAAAAATAGATGGTGATTTCATCTGGGAAATTAGTAAGTTACCCACCTAATCATGTACCACCAATTCTTGGCCATCTACCCTCAGACACTGTGGCTTGTCTACACCCACCACGGGATGGGCACGCTTCACCAGTTTGGTGGCTACAATACTTTCTTGTCTGACCCATGGAACAGGTTAAATTTCCTTGGAATAAAGAACAATTACACACCAGACAGGCATATTTTCTACAAAACTTATTTTCTTACCAATACTATCTTTCAAGGAAGAAACTGACCTATAACTGAATTATATGTAAATATGTAAGTTGGCCTGTTCACGTTAGCACCACCACCGAGAGGAATAAATTGTCCTCCTCTCTGTGCTGAAACTATTAAAAACCCCTACTAGGATTGTAAAGACAGAGGGTTTCCCCATTTGCTTTAGTAATCTATTGATTTATGATAGACGATAAACAGATGAAGTTTATTTATTTATGACAGATGAATGGAATAGGACTGTGGGAACGAACGAACTCATTCTTCCTAATAATCCAGAAAAGAAGTGCCTGTTGTACAGTGTTGACAGGTGTAGCCTTCCCTTCAGAGTGAGCATTTGTCCATTCCCAGGGCTTCAATGCTCGCTCATACATGATAACTTATCTTGAAAGGCACTTCATCATGGTATTATCACCAAAAGCTAAAATATTAGAACTTCTACTTTTTACTTTTCTCTCCCTACTTTATCTTCCTTAGAGAGGAGGCTGGTGTAGTAGGAAAAGCAGTCACATTAGAATCAGAAGACCTGAGTTGGAATTTCAGTTCTGTCACTTATAAACGATGTGGTATTAGGAGGTCCCTCGGCCACCTAAGCTTCATCTCTAGCACAAAGACAACATTGCCTTTATGATGCTATGTAGTGATTAAATGAAATAACAGAGATGAACGTGCTTCGCACACAGCAGGGGGCTTTCCATAAATGCTAGCTTCACTGGAACTCAGCTACTTTTACACTATCACACACCACCTCTATGCTGAAGCTTTTGCCATCTCTTGTCTCTGGCCCTGCCCTGGGCTCTGGTACCATATCTCCCAGCGTCGACTAGACACTTCCATTCAGGTCTCTCCCTGGCATCTCTAACTGGACAAGTCCAAACTGGACTTATGATCTCCATTTGCAATTAGCAGCTCCACTCAATTTCTTTGACTTTGTCCACAACACTGAAAGCACTGCCAGTCCCCTGCATCCACCCTTTCTTCTCCACTCCTACTGCAACAGCTCTCATCCAGTCTCTCATCCCCTCACCCCACAACCAAGCACAAGGCCTTTCAGGTAACCTCCATGTCTTGAAGCTCCGTCTCTCCCAATCCATTTTGCTTGCGGTTTGCAAATTAATCCTTCTCCAACCAGATTGATGTGTCAAGCCCTGAACAAAGACCTTCAAACACTCTTTTGCCCCACAGGCTGGTATTTATGATTGAAGAAGAACAAACTCCAGTGGGTATGGAAATGATACAAGGCCCACATGGCCTTATTATGCCTTGCATCAGAGTGCACCACAAACTGAGCAATTTCATACCATTGCCACATAAACGAAAAGCTCTTGAGATAAGTGGATCAAAAACAAAGAATTTTTTAAAAGGAGCTACTGAGAACTGGAAATGTTTTTTATCAAATTTCTTGACATAGTATTTAATAACTACAATCTAAATCTGCCACAAACCAGCCTCAATTGAATTAAACTATAATAATCCATTCACATTAAATCACTTTACATATTGCATGATATTAAAATCATGCAACAAATATTCAGGCCTTTAGTGTTTATACCAAATGGTAAATCTGGTCAATCTCAGGCTTGTTCTTACCATTTTGTTCATCCAATTCATTCCCAATTTCCTGCCCCATTTGTTTTTGGCGACTTATGATAGAGGAAAGGGCATCAAGGCCTGCATCTTGTTCTGAAAGAAAAAGAAAAATGATTAACTAAAAACCAAAGGAAACAATTTAAAGTCCATAAATACACCCAGGCATGTGACACAATTCAATATATGATAAAAGTAACATTTTAAATCAGTTAATGTTATGGGAATGAAATATAAGAAAAAAATTAAATATCTACCTCACACCTTATACTAAAATGATTTCCAGAAGAATTAAATTTTTAAATATGAAAAATGAAATAATATGAGATTTGGCTAAATAAACATTTAGACTTTCTGACACTTAATACACAAAGAGCATGTACAAATCAGTAAGAAACAGATAATATCGTCATTTTAAAAATGGGCAATGGATTTTCAAGATGGCGGCGGCTGCGGCGGCTGGCGCGGAGTAGCTGAGGTGGAAAAGGTGGCCACTGGGCCTCAGGCAGCCGGGAAACTTGTGGACCTTCCTCTGGCCATCTCTTAAGGGAGGACTGCTGCTGCTGGCCGGTCGTGGGGGCTCAACGCCACTTTGCCCCCGGCAGGAGAAGCTGCCTCATTTACAGGCAACAGCTTTGAAGTGTGGAGCAGGAAAAGAACTGATTCTTAGCTGCAAAAGCGAGTCTTGAAACAGGGAACACGGCGCCAGGGCTGCTGTGGATGCAGCCAGGATCCCAGAGGCTGGGGCCGCACTGAAGGCGGCCAGCTGCCCTATTCAGGATTCGAGGTTTCAGGCCGGCATTAAAGAAGATTCCTGGGAGCGCCCGAGCAGCGCCGCGACTGAACAGCCCGAGGCGGCAGCGTCGAGAACACGGAAGGCAAAAAACCAGAGACAGAGCGAGCGCCCGACCTGGCACAGCACTGTGAGTGATCCCTGGCACAGCTCTGTTCGGGGGGTGGATGCCCACGCGGCTCCCGCCTGCACCACCAGGCCACTCACTGCCCCGGTGCTGCCTCCATTTTCCCAGGTGCGGGCAGCTCCGCCCTGCTCGGCCATCACTGAGCCCATTTGCTTGGCCTGGCGCAGGGCTTTCCGGACCCTGCGGGCCGGCCTCCTCTCCCACTCCCTCCGCAGTTCTCTGGCGGGGCTGGGGGTGTGGGGCGTCCCGACCAGTGTTGGGAGGGCTAGGAAGTACGGGCGGGCCGACTGTCACTCCACCACACCCTGGACTCCGGCCCCGGTAAACTTCCTGTTACTGGGAGGCAGATACCATCTCTGCGACCACCAGTTTGGAAAAAAGCCTAACGAATTTCTGGTTGGGAATAGTGTGGTAGGAGAGTTCCCAGGTCCGCTTGAACCTGCCGGAGAGCAGGCTGCAGGCGGGCACTAGACTCGGTTTATACCGGGGGGATACAAAGGTGAACAAGACCCGAGAAAGATCTACACAGTGCTACAAAGGCACCCAGAGAGACCGGTCGTCTGTGCCTAGCAGAAACCTGGTAGACTTCCTGGGCGAGGCGGTGCTGAGCAGGGTCTTGACGGCCCAGCTGATAGACGAGGGGTGCAGAAGACACACCCCAGCCCAGCACAGTGTGCACAGAGTGGGGAGACGTGTGGCCAGGGAGGCGGAGACTCGACAGAAACCACACACCCGGTGGGGTCGCCACTGCACGATCTAATAGCCTGGGCCAGAGCACACGGAACGGGGAGAAGTCCTGTACAGAAAGTGAAAGCTCAACAGAGATCACACACCCTGTGGTACGTGATCCACCAGCCCAGCAGAGTACAAGCTGACCAGAAAGGTGGATCCCCGGAGTAGCCCAAGACCCGAGGCAACCACACACACAAGACACTAGAGGCCAACTGAGCAGTCACGGCGGGAGCCATACCAAATTGGCAACCACAGCAACATCGTAGTTAGTCATTAGTCTCAAACCGGTGGACTGTGAAACCCCCTGCCACAATGAATAAACACCAAAAAAAAGACACCAGAAATACAAAAAATCAAGAAAGTACACCACCAAAAGTTAATAAATCTCATACTCTAGATCCTATAGAACAAGAAGCCCTTGAAATAACTGACAAGGAATTTCGAGTGATAATTCTAAGGAAACTGAATGAGATACAAGAAAACTCAGCTAGACATCATGATGAAATGAGGAAAAGTATACAGGATCTGAAAGAGGAAATATACAAGGAAATCAATGTCCTGAAAAAAAATGTAGCAGAACTTGCTGAACTGAAGAAGTTATTCAGCGAAATAAAAAACACAACAGAGAGTTTAACCAGCAGGCTTGTCGAAGTTGAAGAGAGAACCTCTGAACTTGAAGATGGGCTGTTTGAAATAACACAAGCAGACAAAAAGAAAGAAAAAAGAATCAAGGACATGGAAGAAAATCTGAGAGAGATATCAGACAACCTCAAGCGCTCAAATATCCGAGTCATGGGTATTCCAGAAGGGGAGGAAAATGGAGATTCCATTGAAAACATATTCAACAAAATAGTGGCAGAAAACTTCCCAGGTATAGGAAAAATCACAGATCTTCAGATCCAGGAAGCTCAACGATCTCCAAACGTATTCAACCCAAAAAGGCCTTCTCCAAGACATGTCATAGTCAAATTGGCAAAACTCAGAGACAAAGAGAGAATCTTAAAAGCTGCAAGAGAGAAGCGTCAAATCACCTATAAGGGAGCCCCAATCAGGTTAACATCAGACTTTTCATCACAAACCCTAAAAGCTAGAAAGGAATGGGATGATATTTTCAAAATACTAAAAGACAAAGATTGCCAGCCAAGAATACTCTACCCTGCAAGGCTATCCTTCCGAAATGAGGGGCAAATAGTATATTTCTCAGACAAACAAAAACTGCGGGAGTTCACTACCACACGACCACCCTTACAAGAAATCCTCAAGGGAGTACTGGGTTTGGTTCCTGAAAAATAACTACCACTGCCATAAAAACCTAAGAAAAATCTAAACCCGCTAGTACAATAAAAATGGCATTCATGAAGAGAAAACAAGCTAACAAAAACACTATCTACAACCTAAGGAACCAACAAACAAAGAAACCAAACAGTAAATCAGAAAGCAAGGAACAAAAGACACCTAAGACAACCAAACAACCAATAAAATGCTAGGAATAAATCAACACCTTTCAATAACAACTCTTAATGTTAAAGGCTTAAATTCCCCAATTAAAAGACACAGACTGCCTGACTGGATCAAAAAGCAGGACCCAACTATATGCTGCCTACAAGAGACCCACCTCACCCATAAAGATTCACACAGACTAAGAGTGAAAGGATGGAAAAAGATTTACCATGCAAACAGAAAAGAAAAACAAGCTGGAGTGGCTATTCTTATATCTGACAAAATAGACTTTAAACTAAAAACCATAAAAAGAGACAATGAGGGACACTACTTAATGATAAAAGGACTGATCCATCAAGAAGACATAACAATCATAAATATGTATGCACCCAATGTTGGAGCAGCCAGATTTATAAAACAAACTCTATTAGACCTAAAGAAGGAAATAGACACTAATACCATAATAGCAGGGGACCTGAACACTCCACTGTCAATATTAGACAGATCATCTAGGCAAAGAATCAGTAGAGAAACACAAGATCTAAACAAGACTCTAGACAAATTGGAATTGGCAGATATCTACAGAACATTCCACCCAACAACCTCAGAATATTCATTCTTCTCATCAGCACATGGATCATTCTCCAGGATAGATCACATATTAGGTCACAAATCAAGTCTCAATAAATTCAAAAAAATTGGAATTATCCCATGTATCTTTTCAGACCACAATGGATTAAAACTAGAAATTAATAACAAACAAAACTCTGGAAACTATACAAACACATGGAAATTAAACAGCATTCTACTTAATGACATATGGGTCCAAGAAGAAATCAAGCAGGAAATCAAAAAGTTTATTGAAACTAATGAAAACAATGATACATCATACCAAAACCTGTGGGATACTGCAAAAGCAGTATTGAGGGGAAAATTTATTGCATTAAATGCTCACTTCAGAAGAATGGAAAGATGGCAAGTGAACAACCTAACACTTCACCTTAAAGAACTAGAAAAACAAGAACAATCCAATCCTAAAGTTAGCAGACGGAAAGAAATCATTAAGATCAGAGCAGAACTGAATGAAATTGAAAACCAAAAAACAATTCAAAAGATCAACGAATCAAAAAGTTGGTTTTTTGAAAAGATAAATAAAATTGACAAACCATTAGCATGGCTAACAAAAAAAAGAAGAGAGAAGACTCAAATAACAAAAATTAGAAATGAAAAAGGCGATATTACAACTGATTCATCTGAAATACAAGGAATCATTCGAGACTACTACAAACAACTATACGCCAACAAATTTGAAAATCTGGAGGAAATGGATAAATTTCTGGACACACACAAGCTCCCAAAACTGAACCGTGAAGACGTAGAAAATTTGAACAGACCAATAACAATAAAGGAGATTGAAGCTGTTATCAGAAGGCTCCCAACAAAGAAAAGCCCAGGACCAGATGGATTCACAGCAGAATTTTACCAAACATTCAAAGAGGAATTGACACCGATTCTTTACAAACTATTCCAAAAGATTGAAACGGACGCAAATCTCCCAAACTCATTCTATGAAGCAAACATCATCCTGATACCAAAACCAGGTAAAGATATAACCAAAAAAGAAAACTACAGGCCGATATCCTTGATGAATATAGATGCAAAAATCCTCACTAAAATACTAGCAAACAGAATACAGCAACACATACGAAAAATTATTCATCACGATCAAGTGGGATTCATCCCAGGGATGCAAGGTTGGTTCAACATACGCAAATCAATAAATGTGATACACCATATTAATAAACTCAAACACAAGGACCATATGATCATCTCTATAGATGCTGAAAAAGCATTTGATAAAGTTCAGCACTCATTCATGACAAAGACCCTCTATAAGTTAGGTATAGAGGGAAAGTATCTCAACATAATTAAAGCCATATATGCCAAACCCACTGCCAATATCATCCTGAATGGGGAAAAGCTGAAAGCTTTTCCTTTAAGAACAGGAACTAGACAAGGATGCCCACTCTCACCACTCCTATTCAACATAGTGTTGGAAGTACTAGCCAGAGCAATCAGAGAAGAGAAGGAAATAAAGGGCATCCAGATAGGAAAAGATGAAGTCAAACTGTCCCTGTTTGTAGATGACATGATCCTATATTGAACAGCCTAAAACCTCTACAAATTCCTCTTGGAATTGATAAATGATTTCAGTACAGTAGCAGGATACAAAATCAACAAAAATCAGTAGCATTTCTTTTCTCCAATAGTGAACATGCAGAACAAGAAATCAAGAAAGCCTGCCCATTTACAATAGCCACTAAAAAAATAAAATACTTAGGAATTGAGTTAACCAAGGAGGTGAAAAATCTCTATAATGAGAACTACAAACCACTGCTGAGAGAAATTAGAGAGGATACAAGAAGATGGAAAGATATTCCATGCTCTTGGATTGGAAGAATCAACATAGTGAAAATGTCCATACTACCCAAAGTGATATACAAATTCAATGCAATCCCCATCAAAATTCCAAAGACATTTTTCTCAGAAATGGAAAAAACTATTCAGACATTTATATGGAACAATAAAAGACCACGAATAGCCAAAGCAATGCTGAGCCAAAAAAATAAAGCTGGAGGCATAACACTACCTGACTTTAAGCTATACTACAAAGCTATAATAACCAAAACAGTATGGTACTGGCATAAAAACAGACACACTGACCAATGGAATAGAATAGAGAATCCAGAAATCAACCCACACACTTACTGCCATCTGATCTTTGACAAAGGCACCAAGCCTATTCACTGGGGAAGGGACTGCCTCTTCAGCAAGTGGTGCTGGGATAACTGGATATCGATATGCAGGAGAATGAAACTAGATCCATACCTCTCACCGTATACTAAAATCAACTCAAAATGGATTAAGGATTTAAATATACACCCTGAGACAATAAAACTTCTTAAAGAAAACATAGGGGAAACACTTCAGGAAATAGGACTGGGCACAGACTTCATGAATACGACCCCAAAAGCACGGGCAACCAAAGGAAAAATAAACAAATGGGATTATATCAAACTAAAAAGCTTCTGCACAGCAAAAGAAACAATTAAAAGAGTTAAAAGACAACCAACAGAGTGGGAGAAAATATTTGCAAAATATACATCTGACAAAGGATTAATATCCAGAATATATAAGGAACTCAAACAACTTTACAAGAAGAAAACAAGCAACCCAATTAAAAAATGGGCAAAAGAGCTAAGTAGGCATTTCTCTAAGGAAGATATCCAAATGGCCAACAGACATATGAAAAAATGCTCAACATCACTCAGCATCCGGGAAATGCAAATCAAAACCACATTGAGATACCATCTAACCCCAGTTAGGATGGCTAAAATCCAAAAGACTATGAACGATAAATGCTGGCGAGGTTGCGGAGAAAAAGGAACTCTCATACATTGTTGGTGGGACTGCAAAATGGTGCAGCCTCTATGGAAAATGGTATGGAGGTTCCTTAAACAATTGCAAATAGATCTACCATACGACCCAGCCATCCCACTGTTGGGAATATACCCAGAGGAATGGAAATCATCAAGTCGAAGGTATACCTGTTCCCCAATGTTCATCGCAGCACTCTTTACAATAGCCAAGAGTTGGAACCAGCCCAAATGCCCATCATCAGATGAGTGGATACGGAAAATGTGGTACATCTACACAATGGAATACTACTCAGCTATAAAAACGAATGAAATACTGCCATTTGCAACAACATGGATGGACCTTGAGAGAATTATATTAAGTGAAACAAGTCAGGCACAGAAAGAGAAATACCACATGTTCTCACTTATTGGAGGGAGCTAAAAATTAATATATAAATTCACACACACACATACACACATACACACACAAACCGGGGGGGGGGGGGAAGAAGATATAACAACCACAATTATTTGAAGTTGATACAACAAACAAACAGAAAGGACATTGTTGGGGGGGAGGGGGGAGGGAGAAGGGAGGGAGGTTTTGGTGATGGGGAGCATTAATCAGCTACAATGTATATCGACAAAATAAAATTAAAAAAATAAATAAATAAAAATAAAAAATTAAAAATTAAAAAATTAAAAAATTAAAAAAAAAAAATTTTATATTATAAACATACAGTGAAACATTATATAGCTCTTAAAATCCTATTTCTCATGTATATTTTCATGTTGAAACAAGTTCAAGATATGTTATTAAGTAAAAAAGCAGAATACAAAACAATGTATAGTAAAACAGCAATTTTGTTTTTAAAATGAAAATGTATTACTTTTCTGGTTTTCCAAAATTTTAAAAGAAAACAATTCAAGTGACTCAAGACCCTTACTTGAAAATTCGATTTTTTTTTTTTTTAAACTAGATAATCTCAGAGATCTCTTTGTAAGAACTCTTTTTCCTTTGCTGTCAGGTGTTTTGGGAAGAACTCCCTGAGGCTGAGTCTAGTGACTACTGACGCCATACGTCAAATGAAGGTAACATGATGTCACAGTTGCGGGGGCTTCATTTGTCTGAAATTTTTTAAATGACTGTTTCACATAAAGACATATCTAAAAAAGCAGAAATCACAAGAGTCTTCTCACCCAAGATCACATAAACATGTATTTATGTTTTTTCCAAGTCTTTCTATGGAATTAAACCATTACACTTAGCTATTTAATTCATCTGGAATTTATTTAAACTAATGTTGTGAGGTAAGGACCTCTTAGTGACATATTTTGACACTGTGTACTTTTTTTCTTAACTATTCAAATGACCTGTTGTCTCTAGGGATCATTCCAAGGGACCATTTTATAGCAGAATTACTTTATAATGAGGTCCTTTTGGTCTTTGGTCTTTAGTAATGACTTCTTGGCTGGTGTCCAAGATAAATCTATCATTAACCCAATGCTGCTATAAGATGACCAATGTTATAGTAAAATTCTAAATGCACCTGAAGAATAATCTATATATTATATATATATAAGACTGAGGGTCAAGTGTCAATGTGAATTAAAATGTAAAACAATTTTTTAAATGAGGAAAGAAGATTCCTCTAGGGTTTTCAATTAGGAAAAGAGTAGTTAAAGGCCTGAAGTTGCTTTATCTAGCAGAGACACAGACTATGAATGAAAAATACCTAAGCTACACTCTTTTCTCTCAAATTTGACTCAGAGTCTGACAACTGTCTAAAGGTCATCTTTCTAATACCCAACAGAAAGAAGGCTAAAAATTCTGCTCCACTCAAATAATTTCTTTAAGACCTCAGTACCACTGCACCATATTTAAGTGCTGCAATAAATATTCATTCCATAATCCAAAGATATAGAAGTTCCAGAAAGTTGAGATACTGTATAGGTGGTAATAATCACTCAATGACCTGAGCTACTCTAAATCTTATTAGCACCATGCTCTAACCAACTGAGCTAAACAGCTGTTAATTCTCTAAGTCTTAAAGCAGCATTTCTTAGGGGAGGTGGCATGCCATCTTAGAGACAATGATCAAAATAAAATACTGCTACTTGCAAAAGTATAAACAATCAAGAACCATACAGTCTATTACCAGCAACACTATGACATTATCATGATAGTTCACTCCTATAATCTGCCCTAATCCATCACATAGCCCAAGTCATTATGCTATCACACACAATAGGTCATTTGCAGCATACCACACTTTATTAATCATTCCTCAATTTTACAATAGTGTGAATTTTAAAAATTAGATGATCATAATGGTAGGTAGAATAATGGTTCCCTCAAAGATGTCTGTGTCCTAATTCCTGGAACCTGTGAATGTTACGTTACATGGCAAAAGAGACTTTGCAGATGTGATCACGGTTATGTGAAATTTGAGATGGGAGACTAGCCTGGATTAGCCAGGTGAGCCCAATGTAATTATATGAATCCTAAAAAGGAGAGAATCCTTGCCAGCTGCTGTCAGAGGGAGAAATGAAGAAAGGTCAGAGACATGCAACTTGCTGACTTTGAAGATGAAAAAGGGGACCGTTAGCCAAGGGATGTGGGCCACCTATAGAAGGTGGAAAAGGCAATGGAATGAATTCTCCCTTAGACCCTCCAGAAAGGAATCCAGCCCTGCCATCACCTTGATCTGAGCCCCATGAGGCCTGTGCTGAACTTCTGACCTTCAGAACTGAAAGATAATAAATATGTTTTAAGTCACTCAATTTGTGCTAATTTATTACAGCAGCAGTAGAAAACTAACATACAATCATTTTTTGAAAATGTCTTTGGAACAATTAGGTGTTTGGATACTTCCTATCTTTACACATCCAGAAAAACCATTTTCTAAGTAAGTATCATATAATTGTGGGAGGACTATCTGGTGGCTGTAGATGAAAAATAAAGGGACAGTAATCGTGATGTATTCTTGCCCAAAATAACAAAACTGATTCTGATGAAGCCACTAAATCTAACTACCAATTTATAGAAAATATCTGGGATGAGGAATATGCTCAACACATAGGGATATAAACTCCAAGATCCAGATAGTGGGAAACTACACAGCAAACGACCCTGTTTCTTCAAGAAAGAAACTGCAAAGAAAAAAGAGTTGGAAAAGGAACCTATATGTTAAAGAAACTTAAGGGACATATCAACTAGTTGCACTGTATGGACCATATTCAGATTCTGTATCGAGTGATCTAAAAGAAAACATCATGGGAGAAACAGGAAAATTTAAACACTGGATATTTGATTATATTGAGGACAAATATGTTACTGTGCTGGGGTGGTAACGTCATTGAGGCTACATTTTAAAAAAATAGTCCTTATCTTTTACAAACATATTTTAGAGATATATTCTGTAATATTCACCAATAAATGATATGATGTCTGGGATTTGCTTCAAGAATAATCCAAGAGATGGGTAGGTGGGTGGGTATAGAGATGAAACTAGATTGGCAACAAGCTGATAATCACTGAAGCTGGATGATGGGTAAAACGGAGTTATTATCTTACTCTCTCCACTTTTATATGCTTAAAATTTTCCATAGTAAAAAGTTATTAATATTTTAAAAAGTAGATAAAACAGAAGTACATCCCTAAGAGCTGCAACCACAGTCACCTTACTGAGCACATGACAAGAAACCTCAGGGCTGAGACTATGTTTCCTTTTTCTCTGTCTTTGCCCCAGTTCTGAGCCCCGCTGGTGGCACAGAGCACCACCATATTTAAATCAAGGACTTAAACAGGCAGCGTTTGCTGTTGAAATCAGTGAATGACCACAGAGGGCCCTCGAGGTTTATAGAAGAAAGAAATACAGTCTGCTAGACTGAAAGGTTTCTGGCTAATACTAGATAGCCCTCTGAATTTAAGTAGTAGAAAAAGCAGTTGATGTCATGATGTCCAGCGCCCATAGAGAAGCAATGGAGTTTCTCACATTTAACATGTAAAAGGAGCTCTCCCCAGAGAAGAGAAAGTAGCAACAAGTGAAGAAAAAATGAGGTCAAGCTAGATAAAGACATTAATCACTACATTAGGAAGACCTTTAGAGAAAGTTCTGAGAATCGATGTTTTTATTTTTGTTTTAGTTTTAAGATTTTAGGAAAGAAATCCTTCTAGTCTAGGCTACAGCTACAAGGGTATCTTCAAAGAAAGTCGTCCGCAAAATTGTGATTTCAAGGGTTTGAAAATGAGCTACTAAAATTTCCCAGTGAGAAATGGAATCTGACTAGCCGTGTTCCCAACCCCCATTTCACATGGAAATATTTAGAGACCTAGGAATACAGAAATCGAACTAATGCACCACTTTCTGCTAGAATCTAGAAAGAATATCTATAGAATAATGATAAGACTAGATGGAGCTAATTAAGAAACACCATCAGAGACCTCCCAAGTGAAAGTAGAATGGAATACTTCCTGCTCTCCAAGGTCTGCTACCTGACTCAGGGACAAGGGTCTATACAACCCAAGAGTTACCTGTGTTCAATCTAAGTAATTGAGGTGATCAAGTTATTGTCATCATCCCTCTCAACTTGTGCCTAATGCCCATTTATGCATCACATTACAGTGTAAGAAGCACAGAAGCCAAGACCGGCTAACTGGTTGTGATGAGGGCCTAGCTTCTAGGTCAGGCAAGGAAGCCGCTCATTGTCCGCAAGTCTAAGTTCTACCAATAAACTGTTATTTTAGGATGATTTTCAAAGTGTTTCTAAAGGTCAGCTAAAGTACAGAAAGGCTAACGGATTCCATGGGCAAAAGGAAGTTTAAAATGACCTTTCATGATTCTTTATTTTTATGTAGTGCGAGACCTGGCAATGAAGCAAAGCCATAACAACCTCAGCACATTACCAAGATATTCAAGGCAGAGGAAAGGCCAGTAAGGATTCTGTGTTGATTACTCCCATTTTTGTGTTGATCCTTGAAACAAAGTTTGCTAGCAAAGCAAAGAAGGATACAGCATTTCAAAACACAAAGGTAAGAGTAGGAAAAACAACTGCCTGCAATATGGGCCACTGCTCTCCCAACTCGTCCTAGACCACTCTGCCCTTGCAAGGCCAGCAGGCTTTCAAAGGGTGAGAATCTCAGTAAGGATGCTCTGTTTTCAAAACTCAATGACAAAAACTTGCAGGGGCAACCTCTCATACCCAGCCTATAGCAATCTCTGGATGTAGCACCTTCTCAGTGACAGGGATGCTTTTCCTGACTGAAAACAGCTTTTTCTTGGCAAAAATGAACAATGCCAGGAAATTTGTTAGTATTAGCTATAAGGCACTCATTTCAGGAACTGTGAATCCTGAAGAATAAACCACTGTAAATGAATGGCTGGGCTATGTGTAAAGCTGTGTTGCTTTTAATTTTTTCACTTTCCTTCAAACGTGATAATGGGTGAAGTATGTAAAATGGAAGATATAAGAGAGTCACAGTGTTTCATTTACTAGATAATTTCACTGTGAAAAGGGAGTTCAAAATAGAAGCAGACCTCTGCTTCTGGCCAAGAAGGACTGACAGGGACCAGATTTCCTTTTGGCCTGAAACAACCGGAAAAAAGACGGGGGGGCAAAATACACAAAACAAATTTTCAAGATGCAGATGTCAGGAAACGAAGGACAGTGATCCCTGAGAGATGGAAAACAAATGAGATGTGCTTTAAGACTGCCCCAGATCACTGCCTTCTGAAAGCTCCCAGCCATAGTGTGGGGATGGGGGAACCCAGGTGGAGCTCAGCAGTCTCCTTGAGTTGAGAAGAGTCCAAACAGGTCAAGGTGACTAGAGCAGGTACCAGAAAGGAGATGGATGCACAAAGAGAACTCTGGAGATCTGCACAGGGTCCACTTTGAGTCTTTAGCTGAGTGTTGTTCAGGACTCATATGTGGGGCTGGAGAAAGAACCACTCAAAAGGGGAAGACAGCATGCTCTTCTGCACTCAAACAGGGTCAGACATAGTTCCTATTCCCACCAACTAGGTCACCTCATAATTTATGGGGCACTGGACAGAGTACTCACAATGGTTTTGGCTCATTAGTGGGGTAAATTACCTCTAGACTAGAGTCAGCAAACTTTTTCTGTAAAGTGCCAGATAGTAAATATTTTAGGCTTTGTGGTTCATATGGTCCCTAGAGCAACTACTCAACTCTACCACTGTAACAGGAAAGCCTTCATAGATAATACATAAATGAATAAGCATGGCTGTGTTCCCAAAAAACTTCCTTTAAGAACACTAAACTTTGAATTTTATATAACTTAATACAAGTCACAGAATTTTCTTCTTTTAATTATTTTTCAACCATCTAAAAATAGAAAAGCCATACATCTTGTAGACCATACAAAAACAGATGGTGGGCCAGATTAGGCCTAAGGGTCATGATTTGATGACCCCTGTGCTAAAATACCCAACTTGCGGATCATACAAAAACAAGTGGTGGGCCAGATTTGGCCTAAGGGTCATGATTTGCTGAACCCTGCTCTAAAATAAACACCTCATTGGTCTGTCTTACAAAATAAGACCCAAATAACTTAACTGCATTCCGCAGCAACTCTCAAGAATATTTCTAGAAATACAAAAATATCCAATAATGAGCAAAAAAGAATTCACAATAACTAGCACCCAAACGAATGTTTTACCTAGTAAGATCAGAAAAAGGGCAAGGATGTCTACTCTCAGCATTTCCATTCAACATTGTAATGGAGGTTGTAGTAAGTGCAATAAGGCAAGAAAAATAAAGGGAATCCAGACTGAAATGAAGTAAAACTGTCATTATTCACAGACAACATGATCACTTATGTAGAAAATCCTACAGACTTGACAAATAAGCTATTAGAACAAACTAGTGACTCTATCAAGGTTGCACGATCCAAGGTCATACACAAAAATTAATTGTATTTTTACATATAAGCAACAATTTCTAAATTGACATTTTTAAAATGCCATTTATAATAGAATAAAAAATATGAAATATTTAGGAATAAATCTGATAAAAGATGTACAAAATATATATAATGAAAAGTAAAAGCACTGCTGAGAAAAATTAAAGAACTACATAAATGAACTTCCATATTCATGGGTTGGGAGACTCAATATTCTTTAGATGTCAATTCTCCCCAAATTATCCTAAGGATTCAACAGAATTCCAATCAAAATTCCTGGAGGCATTTTTTTTTTTTAATAGAAATTAAAAGCAGATTCTAAAGTTCACATGGAAATGCAAAAGACCTAGAATATCTTTTAAAATGTAAAAAAGAACAAAGTTGGATGACATACTATCCGATTATAAAATTTCTTTTTAAAAAAAAAAAAAACCAAATCTTGTGGCCTTAGATTAGTCAATGATTTCTTAGATATCAGGAACACAAATCATACAAGACAAAATTGTTCAATTGGGCTTCATCAAAATTAAGAACTTATACTCTTGGAAAGATATTATTAAGAGAATGAAAAAGATAAACCATAGATTGAGAGAAAATATTTGTAAAACATGTCTGACAAACAATATATAAAAGAATATAAAACATTCTTACAACTTAATAATGAAAAACAACTCAATTAAAAATGGATAAACAATTTGAACAAACATTTCACTAAAGAAGTCATACAGATGGTAAATAAGCACAGGCAAAAACTGATTAATCATGAGGGAAAAACCACAATGAAATATACCTACAAACGTATTAAAGTGACTACAATGAAAAAACCATTATATCAAGTTTTGGTAAGGACATAAAACAGTTAGAACACATATACTCCTGGTTAGGAATGTAAAATGTTACAACCACTCTTGAAACTAGTTTGGTAATTTCTTTAAAAGTTAAACATACACTTCAAACAATTCAATAGCAAACAAAAACAAATAACCCCAATAAAAAATAGCCAAAGGAAGAGAACATGCCTGGGGTCCTAGACAGGAGCCAAGGGCAGGACCCCCCTGCCCAGAAGCAGTAAAAAGAGCAATGCCCAGGGGCCAAGGCAGGAGCTGAGGCCAACCCCCTCCACCCAGAAGCAGGCAAGAAAGAGAGCCCAAAACACTACTTCTATGTGGGTGGTCCACTGCAGCTGCCACCACAGCCACGGCTGCTACAAAAGCAGCTCTATGCCAGAGCAGTAGCCATAGCCACCATGCAGGCAGCACGCCAAACACTTGACTGAGCTGACACAAGGAGAGTCACCAGTGGAGACTGGAAAAGGAAGAGGATGTCTCTCTCCTCGAAGCCCACTCCCGAGTAATAGAAGAAGCATCTACCTGATGACCTGACATCAACACAGAGATACTAGACATGAAAACACAAGAAAATATGATACCACCAAAAGAACACAGTAGTTCTCAAATACTACATCCTATAGAGCAGGAAATCCCGGAAATGACTGAAAAGGATTGCGAGCAACAATCTTAAGGAAACTCATGAAATACTGGAAGACTCAGACAACATAATGAAATGAGAAAAAAAAATCCAGGATATGAAGGAGGAAATTTACAAAGAGATTAAACCTTAAAAAAGAATGTAGCAGAACTCATGGAACTGAAAAATTCACCCAATGAAATATAAAACACAACCAATAGCTTAAGCAGCAACCTAGAAAAAGCAGAAGAAAGAATTTCTGATCTTGAAGATAGTCTTTTCTAAATAACCCAGGTGGACAGAAAAAAAAAAAAAAAAAAAAAAAGGAAAAAAGAATTTAAATAAATGAAGAAAATCTAAAGAGCTAGCAGACAATCTCAAGCACACAAACATTTGAATCATGGCTGTTCCAGAAGGAGAGGAGAAAGGACAAGGCATGGAAAAACTATTCAATGAAATAGTCATGGAAAACTTCCCAGGTATAGGGAGAGACACGGACCTTCAGATCCAGGAGGCTCAAACATCCCCAAATAGATTCAACCCAAAAAGATCCTCTCCAAGACACATTATAGTCAAACTGGCAAAGCTCAAAAACAGAGAATCTTAAAAGAAGAGTAAAGTGTCAAGTCACCTACAAGGGAGCCCCTATCAGACTGACAGCAGACTTCTCAGCAGAAACTCTACAGGCCAGAAGAAAAGGGGATGATATACCCAAAGTACTGAAAGAAAAAAACTGCCAGACAAGAATGCTGTACCCAGCAAGTCTGTCCTTCAGAAATGAGGGAAAAATAGTGTATTTTCCAGACAACAAAAACTGTGGGAGTCTACCACCACACGACCAGCCCTACAAGAAATCCTAAAGGAAGTCCGGCATCTGGAATCCAAAAAACTATAATCACTACCACGAATACAAAAGAAAGAACAAAACCCACTGGTAGAACAAAAATGCAAATGAGAAAGACAAAGAAACTAAAACTTATCACCACAAAAAACCATACTGACAATGTAATAATTCCCCTTCTTTACTTCTGATTTTAGTATTTCAGTCTTCTTTTTTCTTGGTTACTCTAGATGGAGGTTTGCAAATTTTGCTGATCTTTTTAAAGAAACAACTTGTGGTTCTGTTGATTTTCTTTATCGTTTTTTAATTCCCTGTTTCATATATTTCTGTTGTAATCTTTGTTATTTCCTACTTATGTTTGCTTTTGGTTTACTTTGCTCTTTTTTCTCTATTTTCTTAAAGTAGAAGTTTACATTACTGATTTGAGATTTTTCTTATTTTTAGTATAGGTGTTTACAAGTATAAATATTCCTCTAAGCATTACAGGAGCCCTGCACCCTATAAATTTTGATATGTTGTGCTTTGATTTTTATCTCAAAGTACTCTCTAATTTCCCTTTTTTTTTCTAACCATTGTTTATTTATGAGTGTTGTTTAATTTCCACACATTTGTGAATTTTCTAAATTTCCTTCTGTTCTTGTGGTCAGAGAACATATTTTCTATGACATTAGTCCTTCTAAATGTATTAAGACTTGTTTTTTGGCCAAAAACTAAACATTAAAAAACTTTTTTTAAGTAAAAAATAAAATAGTCAAAGGATCTGAATAGACATTTCTCAGAGGAAGACCAACAAGTATATTAAAAATGCTCAACATCACTATTTATCAGGGAAACGCAAATCAAAACAAGATACCACCTCACTCCAGTTAAAATGGCTATTATCAAAAAGATAAAAGATTACAAGTGTTGGCAAGGATACGGAGAAAAGGGAACCCTTGTACACTGTTGATGGGAATGTAAATTAGTACAGCCAGTATGAGAAATAGTATGGAGGTTCCTCAAAAAATTTAAATAGAGCTACTATATGATCCAGCAATCCCACTATGGGTACATGTTCAAAAGGAATGAAATCAGAATCTTGAATCATGTCTGCACTCCAATGTTCACTGCAGCATTATTCCCAATAACCAAGAAATAAAATCAACTCAGTATCTACCCATGGACTAGTGGATAAAGAAAATGTGGTATATATATATATATATGCATGGCATACTATTCAACCTTTAAGAAGAGGTAAATCCTGCCACTTGTGACAACATGGATGAACCTGGAAGACATTATGTTAAGTGAAATAAGCCAGGCACAGAAAGATAAATACTGCATGATCTCACTTATACGTGAAATCTAACAAAGTTGAACCCAGAATAAGAGAGTAAAATGTGGTTACCAGGGAAGGAGCGTGGGGCAAATTGGGGAGATGTTGGTCAAAAGATACAAAATTTCAGTTGGAGAAAGTTCAAGAGACCTACTGCACAACATCATGACTAATATACTTGAAAATTGCTAAAAGAATAGATTTTAAAAAAAAATCTATTCTCACCACAAATAAGTATGTGAAGTAATGCATATGTTAATTAGCTTGATTTAGCCATTCCACGATGTATACATATTTCAAAGCATCATGTTATACGCCATATACACAATTTTTATTTGCCAACTAAAAATTTTTTAAGATTAAAAAATTTTTTTAAAGTTAAACATATACCTACTATATGACTGTCATTCGACTTGTAGCTATGTACCTAAGAAAAATGAAAATTTACGCCCATACAAAGACTTATACATGAATGCTCACAGCAGCTTTACCTGTAACAGACAAAAACTGAAAACAACCCAAATATCCATCAACAGATGAACAGATACACAGATTGCGGTAAATTCATGTAATGGAATACCATTATGCAATATAAGAGAAGGAAATATTGATACACGCAACATAGATGAATCTTAAAATGATTATGCTGACAGAAAGAAGCCAGACCCCTTTTTCCTCACAAAAAAGAGTACAATCTGTATGATTCCATTTATAGATAAAATTATAGGAAACAAACTAATTTATAGTGACAGAAAGCAGACTAGCAGTTGTCTAGGGAAGGAGAGAGGGATAATAGGACAAATTACAAAGAGACATGGAAAAAACTTTTAGTAGTAATGATTACGTTTGTTATTTTGGTTGTAGTGATGGTTTCACAGGTGTATGCATACATCAAAGCTTATAGAAGCAAACACTTCAAATATGTGTTATTTAGATAATGCCAACTATACCTCAATAAAACTATTTTTAAAAAGCAGAATTAGAAAGAATAACATATCTATACATACTAACACGAAAAAATGTCCATGACACACATAAAACAAACAAACAAAAAGCTGTGGAGTAATATAGAGATATCTATATACCTCATGACCCTGTTTATGTAAAATATATGTGTTTATACTGAATATATATGTACATATATCCATTTATAATTTGAGATTGGAGAAGCAATTGGATATAAAGCTTTTCATCTTATATATCCCTATATTGTTTGAACTTTATCTAACATTCATGCATTACTTCTGAAATTTAAAAAATAGAAGAAAGTGAAAAAAGAATTAGCAGGTTTAATAGCTACTGGGCAAGAAGAACTTGAAGGTAAAAACCAAACTGACTTATTTTATAGAAGAGAAAGATGGATTCTTGTATTGGGAGAATAATTCCCAGTAGTGGAGAAAAGCAAAGGGCACATGCACCAAATTCACCTGGACTTACCAGATTCAGACCTGCTCTTGCCCAATGGAAAATCACTACTTCTGTGAGCTACCAAGAAGGTGAGAACAGTATCTATTCCTCAGGTATCCTGAAGCACAAAAATGCCAAGAGCTTTAAAAGATCAAGTTTTCACTCCAATTTTCAATGGGGATAAGAAAACATTCAAGGCTACATGAAACGTCTGGCCAGGTTTCTGAGCCCACATTCCTTGGGGTATTTGGTACCTTGGATAATCTGCTGCTGCTGTTGTCGGATTTCATCAAAACCCAAGCCTCTGGTCTCCTCAGGTTCCTCAAAGAGCCAAGGGTTGGGTGCTCCTCTCTTAGCTTCTTCACTCATCAGGCTGGACCTAAGAGCAACATTAACTGCATTACGTATCTCAAAAAATATAGCTCAGCTGCAAAATACTCCCACAAGTGCAGAGGTGGACGGTCTCACATGCTTTGAAAATTCAATTCAACCATGATTTATTGCATCCTTAGATTATGCCAGGAACTGTGTTCAGTGCTGGAAGAGATAGGAGGATGAACAAGGCACAAGCCTTGTCCCCAGAGAATTACAGCCCTTTAAAGAGATGATGGAAGAAATAATACTCATACTAATCCTCCAAGATACATTGGACTCAATAATCATTGAAGAGGTTAGTAAATGAGGTTCTTGAATTTCAAAAACAGAAGGCCAAACGGAAGTGGCCTTTTTATTAAGGCAAAGTTTATTTCACAGTACCTTTTATACCAGAGGTACAAATATTATTTTTCAAGCAGATACAATGTTCCAACTACAGATTATAGTGTAAAATAATGACCGTATAATTTCCCATTAAAGGGTACTTGGTTGCTGACAGAAACACATGCAGGATTTCAAATCCAATTTTATGAATATGACATAGCATTCATAATGTAATAACACATTCTGAATGATTAATCTTAATCCTTATTCCCTCTAGCAACCCAATGCCCCTTTTCTGCGCCAGACACATTGGTCTCGCTGTCCAAGGAATAGGGAACATGTGATTTCTGCCTCAGGCCCCATGTTTATAGGATTCTTCTCATCTCAAGTACCTCTTCTGTCCCTACCTGTCCACAGTCTGTCCAAGCTTCAATAACATCTTATCCGGGAAACCATCTCTGACCACTTCAACACAGAGATGAACATTCACTTTAGATCTCTCATATTGGATTCATAAAAATAATGATGACAACAATCATGTTACAGTAGGGGCAGCAACAATAATAGATCAAGCATTCACTACGTGCAGGCATGGCTCCAGGTGAATTATTTGTATTCACTCATATCTCCGTTATTTATAATTCTTGTAGACCTGTTTATGTATCTCACATTGTCTAGAAATAACTGCTACCCTATTGTTTAACCTTTCTATATAGATAAGCCTCATGTCCACTAGACACAAAGCAGGAAGTAAAAATCACCCTTCACTGAACTGCACAAAGTTCCCCAACATGGAGTGAACAGCTAACTGTACATCACCTACAAGCAATATATGGACAGTGACACCAACCTCAGAAGGCTGCTGGAGGATTAAATAAAATAATTCATTTATTCAAAAAACATTTACTTAGCACTTATTATGTGGTAAGCATTGTTCTCATCAATAGGGATAAATAAAAAACACAAAACAGGACAAAGTCTCCACCCTTACAAAGCATAAATTCTTGTTAAAGGTCCTGTTTTTATTTCGGTTGGGGGAATGGAGGGCAGGGAAAAATGAGTTAAAATGTGTGCAAAGAGTTTAATGTAGTGCATTTAACAAATGCTAACTATTATCATTATACCAATCACTGTACTGTATACACAGGAGGCAGTGAAATATATTTTAATAAATGAGAATATCCCAGAAACCTATATTAATTTCATTTTAGCACCTTAAAACCTGTAGAAGGATATGATATGTATCAAGAAACAAACCCAGGTAAAATGATAGGAAAATTTATGACTCCTTAAACTAAGATTTTAAGAACAGAGCTGGTCTCTCTTACTCAAGTGTACTGATTAGCATGCCAAAGAGAAGTATGACTTTCTTCCACTTTATGGAAAAGGCAGATGTCTTTCTTTGAATCCTTACTTTACATGACTGGCATCAAGTATCCAAGGTGTCAAAATGGGAGAAGAAAGCAATGGAAAAAGGAAGAAAAGAAGGAAGTTTGCAATCGAAACATACTCCCTAACTCTTATACCATCTTGCAAGCACCGGCTTTTGATCAAAACAGGAATCATGTAGGATTCCATATACGGACCATTGCAAAAGCAAGTGCTAAAAACCAGTACAATAGGTCAGAGGTATGTAAAGTCACTTCAAAAGTACATCAATGACCAGTATGAGCATCCATTCAAATGAGCATATTGCACGCAAGTTGACATTGTTCCTCTAAAGTTAATGTTGGAATGTCCTTCTGGTAGCTCTGTGACACTTAGAGCCTGTTTTTAAAAATTAATATTAAAGGGGGAAAAAAACAAATGTAAGAATATTTTTTAGCAACCTCAAAAAAATGACAAGTTAGAACTACAGCCATGTATATATAAATACCTACTATAGAATAAAAGTGACAACATGGGCACAATATTAATATCAAAAACACATCACCACCAGACATACAAAAAAGATTTCCCAGAGTTATCTGATTCCCAAAGCTGATCTATCTCTACTTTCCTCCCCCTCCCCCCTCTCCTCTTCTGTCCTCCTCCCATCCCAACCCCCTCCCTCTGTTTTGGTGTTTCTACTTTGTTGATGGTCCCAAACCTACAAGGAAATCCTGCAAAAGATACACGTTTACTAATAAGAACAGGTAAGATCCTAGGTATCCATCCCCGTATGCATAACACTTGATTTTCTTTTCATTAGGTTCTATGCTCAACTTAACATTTGGGGTGATGTCGATTATTACTCAGTACTGTTCTAAGTACAAGGAAAATATTAAAGAATTTAAAACATAATCCTTGCTTTCAAGGAGTTTATAATCAAATTGAAAAGAGAAACTAACCAACATAAACACACTTACTAAAATAAAAGAACGGCTAGCTTTGTATCCATGGGCAATTCCAATAACCACTTCATCCCTGGGCAATTCCAATAACCACTTCATCCCTGGTTTTCTTACCCATAAAACAAGCAAACTTAACTATGTGAATGGTCTTCAACTTTCTTTCTGATCCAACACTTGAAGAATATGACACCCTTATTAATAGTGGTGTTGGGAAGTGAGTGGGAAGACTCATCTTGATGAGAGGAGGCAGGTATTCTCTTGAATTCTATAGAAGTTTCATCTTCACACTCTTCCAGAATATTACAATATTAGCTTTCCACTAGTTTTTCCCTATCTTATAAATCCTCAAGCAACTTCTTTCTTTCCTATTCACAGCCAGACTTCCTTAGAGAACATGCTTTGTTCACCAGCTCTACTTCCTGACCCCCAGGTTCGATCTTCAACCTACTCCAGTCCAACTCCTGCCCCTTCGTTCTACTTAAACTCTCCTCACCCATAACCTCCTTCTGGCCAAATCCTCTTCCCAGTTTTCACCAGACCCCTTTTCTAGGCCTCGTTTGTCACAGCTGACTTTCTTTTATCCGTGACACCTCTCCCCCACTAGCTTCCTCCACACCATTCTCTCCCACTGACGATTCTTTCTCCATAATTTGCAGGTACCCCTTCCCCCATCTGCCTCTTTTTTTTTTTTTTTTTAAAGATGACCGGTAAGGTGATCTTAACCCTTAACTTGGTGTTGTCAGCACCACGCTCACCCAGTGAGCAAACCGGCCATCCCTATATGGGATCCGAACCCGTGGCCTTGGTGTTGTCAGCACCACACTCTCCCAAGTGAGCCACGGGCCAGCTCCCCATCTGCCTCTTAAATGTTTGTGTTCCTCAGGAATTCTATTTAGATCTGCTCTTCTCACTACATTGTCTCTCTCTGGGCAACTATATCTGTTCTGGTGGTTTCAGACTATACAAATAGATGCAGTGTTTAAAGACATTTTATCCCAAGTACAAATGAAATTGGACACATTTCCTTGAGTCATTATGGTGGTGGACTCTCAATTAGGGATGGACAGGGACATACTCCCCTCCCTAGCAGGGCAATATCAGAATCCAGGGGCTGGGGGAGAAATTACAATAAATAGTTAAAAGGAAACCCACATATAAAACTTCAGACAAGGCATGTCCTCCCCACCCCTCACCCTGATTGGAAATCACTGTGCTAAAGACGTACAAATTTATTTCTTCCCATATTTTCCTACAGGCTCTGTGTCTGCACTGGTGGCTTTTCACTTAGTAACCTCAACTGGGTATTCCTCTCCACACTCAACATATCCAAAATCGGATTCATTACTTTTATCCAATGAGCTGTTTCTCCTCCTAGGCTCTCTATTTTGGTTAGCAGCATCACTGTATTCCCAAGTCTTCCAAGCCATTTTTTTTTTTTTTTGTCTCCTCTCCCCCACATCTCATCAATGTTCAAGGCCTCCCTCAGACATGGTTCTCGAGTCCTTGCCCTCATTCTGTCCTGTTGGAATGCCTTGGTTCAGATCCTTGTCACCTCTCATGTAGAACATGGCCACAGCTTTGTGATGGTCTCCTTGCTCCCAGTCACCCTCATTCAGATCATCTTACACACTGCTGCCAGAGTCATCCTCCTAAAACAGATATTTCATCATATAATTTCCCTATGTTAAAACGTCCATGACTCCCTGGAAGCTACAGATCAAGGGTAAGCTCTACAATATGGCCCCAGTAATCTCTGCAACATCATCTTCCAAAATTCCCTCTGTCACATTCTACTTCTCCTTCACCCTGCAGACTGCTCACCACCACTCCAAGGCACAAACTTTCACATTCTCATGTTTTTTGTATGGGTCTGGAGTGTCCCCACCCCCTACCCCTTTGTGCATCTGGCAAAATTTTATTCATCCTCTAAGGCTCAACTCAAATGTCACTTCTGCTGCTTAGTCTTTCCTGCTCCCCAACCCCATCCCCCTTCCCTGGAATCAATCACTCGCTGGTGCTCCCATGGCACTGTGCTCACAACCTCCAACGTGGCATTTATCAAGTAGGATTGTAGTTAGTTATTTACTCATCTGTCTCCCTTCCTAAATTATGAGCTCTGTGAGGAAAGAGGCCACATGACGATCATGTTTATATCCCCAGCACCAAAATTTTTTTTTAAAAAGCCTCAGAATATGCCAGAGAATAAGCATTCAGTAAATGTTTATGAAACAGAACTAGGAAAACCACTGAGGTTTTTAAGCAAGAGAGAGACAAAACGAGAGAAGTATTCAACATTTTTATCTTGAGAGTTTAAAAAAAAAAAAAAAGCAAAACAAAACTAATCAACTGCTACCTGCCTGCAAGCCTTTAGCAGCAAAAACTGACAATGTTCAAGCAGATGGAGGGAATGACTTGAAAGGGAATTGTGTCAGTAAAATACTTTGTAGCTGAACCTCACTTTTGGAATGACAAGTAAAGAGCATTTCTCCTTTGCAAAGTTAGAGAAAAAAAATGCTAAATACTATGCTTCTGAGTTTAGAATAGACTTATTTCTTTAAAATACAGTCATGTGGCATATAATGACATTTTAGTCAACAGCAGACTGTATATACAACAGTGGTCTCATAAGATTATAATGCAGCTGAAAAATTCCTATCACCTAGTGACATTGTAGCCATCATAGTATCACAGTACAATTATTTTTAAAAAATAAATTTAATGTAGCCTAACTGCAGTGTTTTTATAGTCTATAGTACATAGTAATGTCCTCAGCTTTCACATTTACTCACCACTCACTGACTCACCCAGAGTAGCTTCCAGTCCTGCAAGCTCCATTCACATTAAGTTTCCTATACATGCATACCATTTTTTATCTTTTATACCATTTTTTTGTCATGCCTTTTCTATGTTTAGATATGTTTAGATACACTAATACGTACCATAGCGTTACAACTGCCTACAGTACTCAGTATAGAACATGCTGTACAGGTTTATAGCCTGGGAGCCTTAGGCTATGTACCATATAGCCTATGTGTAGCCGGCTGCACCATCTAGGTTTGTGTAAGTACACTCTACGATGTTCACACAACAAAATCATATAACAATGCATTTCTCAGAACATATCCCCATCGTTAAACACATGACAAATCAATAATTCTTATTCATATTCTTTCAAGAGGGAACTTATCTAATAAATGGAGCTTATGAAAGAAATGCCACATTAATGTTATATATCTGTCTTATAAAGATTTTACCAAAAAGTTTCATGATCATTTCTAAAGACATAAAATGATTTCATTTTCATCCCAAAAAAGAAAATGATGTACTTTATTATTAAATTATTACAATATCTGGGGGGGGGGCGGCGATGTGTAGATAATCCATGTCTTTCTGCTGACAAATGAAGTTGAAGCTTGTTAGAGTTCATGGGGAGGGCGTTCTTATCAACTGAACACAGAACTTAAAAAGCAGTGAATTCCAAGAAGTAGCTTTCTTTAGCTTTTCTTAGCATTTCAAAAAGATGTCAAAGTGACTATATAAAATGTTTGTTTTGTCTGGAGAAAATATCAGTGTTTGAGTATGCACAGACCACAGGGAGGTCTGCAGTTAAGACATGAGAAGACATTTCTAGGGTGTCAGTGAATTTGAGTCTGCAAAGCTTCGTAATTAGACCTGCCTACAGATGTGAAATGCTACTATGGGATGAAAGGGCAATTCCTTTTTTAAAACTTTTGTCGTAGTTTCTTTCTGTGAATACGAAGATGCACAAAGGCTCAAATTTCAATCAGAAATAGGTTCTTCAGAGACAAAGTCTGGCAACAATACCACACTGAAGAAAGGCTGCAGTCAGGGAGGCAGGCCAAAAGGCTGCAGTAATTTAGGTGCAAGGTAATGGGGTCTGGACAAGGAAAATGACAAGAGGGAACAGAGAGAAAGGGACAATTAACACAACAATTCAAAGGGAAATTCCACAAGTGTTGTTGAACAGACTAGGTACAGAGAATAAAGATTTCCAAGCCTGGGTGACTTGGGGGAACTGACATAACGTAGTAAAAGGGAAATTTTTCATTTCCTTTCAAACTTCCACATGGTTTCTAATAACAACCCCAAAGTAAAATTGCTCCTTCAAGATCATGATCTATGAAGGAATGGATACTTTTAGCCATATTTAACTTTCAGTCCAATACTCTGTCCTATTCTTTCTCTTTTTTTGTATCCCATCCATCTGACAGATACTTACTGAATACTTTCTATGTATCAGGCACTAACCTAGGGACTTGGAAGTGAACAGAGAGACAAAAATACCTGATCCCATGGAGCTGATACTCTAGGAACAATAAATGCCTAACGCTGTGCCTGTGAAGAGGAAAAGAGGCCAGAAAGGAGAACTGAAAACAGAACTGAAGTGACTCCGTGTTTGAACTTTAAGTGACTTGTTCCTCAGGACCTAAGAAACTGACTTTTTACTTGAATTTACTGATGTCAGAAAACCCACTGTTTAGACAAAGATAGGTATAATCATTTGACTTGGTGCAGTACACACAACTAACTTTGTTCTATAGATCAAAATTGTCCTGGAAACCCAATATAATCACTCACCTATTATGTCTGAAAGCAATATTTGGAATCTTGTTTACTGCTTAGACTTTCCTTTACTTTTATTATAAAAAATCTCCAACTTTTTACCTCAAGTGGGCAGAGTTCCCCCTCATCCTGCGAGGTAGTCATCCCCAGTTTGCAAACCTAATAAACACCTCCTCGACACTTGCTGCAAAGTAAATACTTGAAATATATATTTTTTGTGTTAAATTGAATTAAAAATCTCCATTGAGTATTATTCCAGAACAAATAAGATCTCAAACAAGGAACATATCTCTCTTATATATGATCCAAGAAAATTTCACCACAGCATCTTTAAAATCTACGACATCAAATGTTTTTCTACTTTTAGACAAATCCCACTTTTTTCCCTATTCATTGCTGGAAAAATTTACCAATAAATTTAAATGAAAACCTTAATAAGACAGCTCACAGAAAAACAGAAATGCAATGTGGAAAAGGCCATCAGGAATCATTATTTTGGCCTCCAACCCAAACTTTAGAAACCCCAGGTTGTTGTTCCTGAGAAAGCCATCCCGGCAATCTAAAATCAAGCAAATAAAACCAAAAGGAAGAGTTCTTTACCTTACGTGTTGGCTGTCACAGAACCTTAAAAGTAGAAGAGGGGCAAGAAGGGGTGATATACAAATAACATAAGAATTCTGAGTGAAAGATGAATTAGCTACTCTGCCATATTTCTGGTGACTAAGAGCCACCTGCTGGTTAAAGTTCAGCTATAACAATCCAGTGATTACCATCTGTTGTAAGCAGCTCCTTACTTTATTACACAATGCATGGCTGAAAACATATTTAGAAACAGAATGCATAAAAGTCAATGACATGCTTACATATTCAGAAGGAGCTTCTGTTCGTAGAGCCATGACTTTTTGACACTATCTTCAAAAACAACTCTGCACCTTCTTTTACCTTGTTCTTCACAAACACAGTTAAATGACAAATCCAATGAGTGTCCAATCGAGGTGAACAATTTGTATTTTGCATTTAGGCACGTGACCCACCTAATGATTTCCATCTTTATCTCAACACTGTTTTTCCCCTTATTAAGCATATTTGTTTCCATTCTCACTCATTTTGTAAAGATAAAGTGCAATAAAATATTTAATTGAGTGCAAATTAACACTGTTCTATGGAAAAAATGCAAGCCTAGTGAAATGAAAAAGTAGCAGGAGTTTACGTTTGTCAGCTAATGTACAAAAATCCAAATTTGGCATTAAAAGACTGTTTAAGGGTGTCAGTGAATAATGTACACACATTCAAGATGCACAAAAGCCAAGCCATCATTTCCACCTCAATGACTTTGCTTTTTATTACACCAGTTTATCTAAAAAGGCAAATTATTGAGATGGACACCCACACTTTTAACCATGACATCCTTTCTCTCTGGGAACAGGGCCCAGGAATCTGTAAGCTCCCTTAGGTGACTTTTATGCAAACAGCTGACCACCAATGTGCAGAATGATATGGAAACTATTGCTCTTGAAAGAGTAGGATTCAAGAAAGGACACAACTGGAGAGAAATAAATGGTGTACAAATTCCACTCACTCTACAAGGGCCATCTCAAGTCTTCTTTTCTTCCGTGGTCTTCTTAACCTCCTCCCCCTCACACCAATGTCTCCCTTTTCTATTCTCCTAGACCATTTGTGTCCCATAACACACAATTTAGCACTTCATTACACACTATCATGTATTGTCCTCTAGTTGTTTTGTGCAAGATAAAAAGACCGTTCCAAATGACATACAATCCCTGTGTTCCCTTTTGCTAGGATCAGCAAGTGTTCATTAATGTTGATAGAGCACTTTCCAGTTTACAAAGCGCCTCCACATATATTTATCTCAGGTGAACTTCACAGTATTTCACGATAATCTTCATTTTGAAGAAAATGAAATGCAGTAAAACTCAGACCCAGGTTTTCCCCTGCCACTGAATCACACAATGCAAAGTTAGCTTATGTTGCTTGAATGCCTGGTGGAGGATAACACTGTCCATAGGTGCCATCAACAGGAGAATGCACACGTACTCAAAGCCAGTGAGAAATGGGCAAATGAGGGCCCCTAAAAGGGAACCCTGGGAAGATACCAAAATCAAGAGAGACAAAGCCTGAGAGACAAAACCCAGGGCAAAGGATGAGAAGACTCAAGTTCTAATTCTCTCCGCCAGTGACTCATCTTGGGCACAATCACTTCACTAAGAACCAGTCTCCTCACCTGTAAACCAAAAAAGTAATCCCTTCTCTGTTTACCTCTGAAGATTACTATGAGGGTCAAATGAAATAATATACATGAAAGTGCTTGGTAAATTGAGAAGAGAGGGAGGGAGAAATAAAACTCTTTTCTTTTTAGCAAACAAGAAAAAGTTTAATTGCTTAAAAACTTTTATTTATAAAAATCACAAGTTGGAAAATAAACAGTTTTTTTAAAAAAAAAAATCAACATAATGAACTAAAATACAACATGTATAGTTAAATCCTCTTTTTTCTCTCTTATTCATGAACTTGAATTTTCCTCCTTTTTCAATTCCCAAATGACCTCTATAATTTAAAAGTAACACATATAAGGGTAGAGAATCTTTTTATTTTTCATATCAAAAGTCACAACTATCCCAGTAGTTAAGGACTGCAGTTCAAAACAAAATACCATTGTTCACCCATCAGATCAGCAAAACCTGACAAGTTCTGTAATGCCCACTGACAGCTATGGTGTAGGGAAAGGGGCTCTCCCATATATTGCTGGAGGGAGTGTAAAGTAACACACTCTTAAAAAACAGACATGGCAGTACCTGTTAAATTTTGAACATTCATACCTTTTGTCCCAGTAACCCCACTTTGGGGACTCTGTCCTACGGAAATAGAAGCCACAGTCCTTATGTATATTTACTGCAGCATTGTTTATAATGGCAGAAAAGCTAAACAACCCGACAACCACTAAATAGGGAGTGGATGAAAAAATAATTGCATATTTATATTGTGAAATAATACTGGTTGAGGGCTGGCCAGTTAGCTTAGTTGGTTAGAGCACAGTGCTGATAACACCAAGGTCCAGGGTTTGATCACAGTACTGGCCAGCCACACACACAAAAAAAGCTGTTGAAAAGAATTTGTTAGATCTATTGATTTGGAAGAATGTCCAAATTTAAGAGAAAAAGGTAAATTATAGAGAAATATGTATAATACAATTCTATTTTCATAAAAAATAAGAAAGGAAAACTCATATTTTTGTAAATATTTGTATAAGCACAAATAAATATGTGAAAGTAAACCCTCCAAATAGTTACACTAGTTACTTTAGGAGGATGACCTTGGAGGGAAGGAAAGGGAGGGAGAATATTAACTTTCGAGTTATGTGGTTATAATGAGCATGTATCATGTTGATAATTTATTTTAAATTCAATTAAAGAAGAGTCATTTCCCTATGATGGATGGGGGTTGGGGGAATAGGAGAAGAGAAGATCATACAGGAACAAAGATCCACAAAGTAAATGGCAACTTAAGTGAAACTATTAGAAAGAGGTACTGAAAGCATCCCTCTTCTTTTAAAATTAAGATAGGAAACTGAAAAATGCCAAAATCAAGCATATTTTTCCACAGGGAAAGAGCAGTGGAAGAGAAAGATATGAAAGGAAAAGATAAGAAAGATGAAAGAGAGAGAAAGAAACAGGAATGAACAGACTGGGGATGGGGCAAGGTCTAAGTGAGTCATTAAAGGAGGAAGAATAAAAATGACAAACAGGTTTGCAGTTACACAGAGGAAGAGAAAAAGGGTTAAAGAGAGAACTGGAAGGTGACACCATTCCTTTCTTAAGGTTAGGAAGTACAAGCAACTTTATTCTCTCCTCATTTTCAACAGAGAAAAACTAACTTTTCAAAATCTAACAACTGGGAAGGTAAGTTTCCCCTTCTATTGACTTACATCCCCATCTTGTGGTCTATTCAGGACATAGCTCTTAGAGCATGTGAGTGCACATGCAAATATATAGATGCATAGCTATGCATACAAGTGTATATATGTATATATACTTAGACATTAGTATATAGGGCTTTATACACATATACGTGAATATATATTTATACATATCTACACAGTCAGCCCTCCTTATCTGTGGGTTCCGCACCTGTGGATTCAACCATGGATCAAAAACATTTGGGAAAAAAACTGCATCTGTACATACAGATTTTTTTCTTGTCATTATTCCCTAAACAATACAGTATAACAACTATTTACACAGCATTTACATTGTATTAGGTAGTATAAGTAATCTGGAGATGATTTAAAGTATACAGGAGGATATACATAGGTTATATGCAAATACTACATCATTTTACATAAGGACTTGGGCATCTGTGGATTTTGGAATCTGCAGAGGTCCTAGAACTAATCCCCTGTGGATACCAAAGGACAACTGTAGTCACTTAGTCTGGATTTTTTTCTCTATGGAATAGGAAAGGAAGCTCTGTTAGCATCCTGACTTCCGAATAGAGACTAATTGCAAAAAAAGATTATCCGTATAGATGATTGATGAAGCAAGTGAAATCAGAAACCTTGAGATCTGAATATTAGTCACTGCAACTTCGTATCATTGGTCAAATCAACCTGGGTAACTAGCTATTATCATGTTCTGAGTAATAAAACAATCTGTCCACAAGTGGTTAGCAGCTGTAACCTAGTGGTTTTTCTCCTAAGAAGGTTTTAAAAGGTAGGCAACAAAGGAATATCAAATGAAAAAATTTTAAAAGATGTTATTTATAAGAGTATTTTTTAAAAAACATGAAATACTTAGGAATAAGTCAAATGAAAGATGTATGAGACTGCTATTCTGAAAACTATAAAACATTATTTAAAGAAATTAAGGAAAACCTATTAAAGGCATATACCACATTCAGAGATTGGAAGACTCAATATTTTAAAGATGTCAATTTCCTTAAAACTGATTTGTAGATAGAAAGCAAATCCAGTTTTTTGTTTCTGTTTTGTCACTTCAGAAGTTGATTCCAGCTACAGGTTACAAGGCAATGCAAAAAAAAGACAAGAAGAGCCAGGGCAATTTGGAAGAAAAAAAGAGGCTGGAGGACTCATATCACCAGCTACCAAGACTGACCACAAAGCTGCAGTGTGGCACAAGGACAGGCAGATAAACCAGTGGAACAGAATAAAGAATTCAGAATCAGTCCCATACACACATTGTCACCTGATTTATGACGAAGGTGACACTAAAATGCAGTGGAGAAGAGACAATATTAGGTACCACATCAACTGAATATGCATATTTAAAAAATGAATCTTGGTATCTGTTATCACCCTACATAAAAAAAAAATCAATTCCAAAAGGATTGTAGATCTAAATGCAAATGGTCAAATAAGAGGTATTTTAGAAGAAAACATAGAAGAATATCTTAATGACCCTGTGATAGGCAAAGATTTCTTAAACAGGCCACAAAAAGTACTAAACATAAAGGAAACACCTAAGCCAGACTTTTTAAAAATAAATAGCCAGGAATAAATTTAACCAGAAATGTGTTAAACTTATTTGAAGAAAACACTACTGAAAGACCCAAAAGATGGCTTGACCAAATGGGAAAACATTTAATGCAATCTCAATTTTTTTTAAAAAAAAGAGTTGTTTCCCTCCTTTTTGAAATTAAATAAGCTGATTCTAAAGTTCATGTAAAAAAAAAATAAGCAAAACTCTTAAGAAATTTAATGACAGGAACCTACTATCATGTATCAAACCTAAAATAAAGCCTCAATATTTCAAAGAATGTGGTACTGGCCCATGAGTAGACCAAAGGACCAATGGAACACACTACGAAGTCCAAAAATAGATCAAAATATATATGGGAATGTGTTAAATGATCAGGTCAGCATCTCAAATTTGAAGATGAGAAGATAAAAAATGCAGTCAGTCACAAAAAATAGAGTAGCAAAGTAGGAAAAAAGTGGGATTAGTACTCTTCATAAATTAAATTTCAAATGAATCAAATATTTAACAATTATAAAACCACAGAAGTACTAGGAAAAAAAATCAGACACAGAATGTCTTTATAACCTTGGTTCACTATAATCATATATAGTAATTACATAAATCTCTACTAAGATATTACTATATAAAACTATATTAGTTTGGCATAGGATACAAAAGTTTAATAACTCTCTTTGGGGAAGACTATAGAAAAAACAGGCACTCACGTAAATTGCTGGCACAAGTCTAAACTGGTTCTACCCCTCTGGAGGGCAACTTGCCAAATATTACGAAAACTGCAAATGCATATACCCTTTGACTCAGCCACCCTACTTCTAAGAACTTACCTAAAGATACACTTTCACACATCCAAAATCACTTAGGTTTAAGGTTATTCAATGCTATATTTTTGTAATAGAAAAAAGCTGAAAACAATACACAAATCTATTAATAGGGGACTAGTTAAATAAATTATGGTATGTTCATACAATGAAATATTATAAGGCTATAAAAACTAATGACAAAACCTTATTCCCAATTGGGAAAACCTCCAAGATATTTGATCAGGTGACAAAAGAATGCTGTAGAATGGTATGTATACTACAGTACCATTTGTGTAAAAGATGGAGGGGAATAGGAAATATATTCATATTTGCTGGTATATGCTTAGGAGAACCCTGGAAGGATATGCCAAAACTTAAGATTAATTACTTATGCTGAGGAGTGGGGAACATAGTGGGAGGGTTATCACTGAATCTTGTTTAAATGCTTTTTAGATTTCTTAGCCATAAAAATATACAAAATATACTCTCCTTCCTCTCCCACTGTTAAGTTTGGAGTGTGGCTGGGAACTGCTACAGCCATTCTGAGACCATGAGAGGGTCAGTCTGAAGACAAAGCCAGCACTCTGAAGAAGGCAAAATAAAGCGATGGCAAGAACCTGGCTCCCTGGCGGCATTAGCAGGCTGGTTAAAGTAATCAATCCTCTCACTTCTCTCACTTGTAACTTATTACATGGGATGTTTTTCCTCATTTAAACCATTTAAGTAGGGTTGTCTGTCAGGTGCAGCCAAGAGCATCCTAACTGCTAGCCGAGGGTAGTGAGCTGTACCCAGACACCCACTTAACAAAGTGGTTAGAGCAGGTAACTGCAATAAGCATCTTCTTAGACATTTCAGTCCTCTTCCTCTGACTGCTGCAGAAACAACCTTCCCTTCTAGTCTTCACAGCACATTTACATAGCCGTCTGCACTCATTTCACCCTGTTGTGGATTTGCTTTTGTTTGTTTCCCCAACCTAACTGAACTCTTCAAGAATAGGCATTATAAATGATGAGCAAATCTCACCACAGTCACTTCTTGGCTCACCTCAGGGGTGCCTCTATGAACTTCTGATTCTAATCTTTGCTGACCAAGAAAGCAGCAAGACTGTACCAAAGTTACTTATCCTTCCATCAAACTACCCGAAATAATCAGTGAGGCAGAGACAAAGCCATGTGCTTGCCCCAGTCCTGTTGCAGTTTCCCCTCCTTGAGCACACAGAAAGATCGCTGTTGGGTTGAGGCCTTAGGTATGCTAATTGCCTGGTTGGGGTTATTGTCGGAATCCCTGCTGACTTAGCTGACTGTGTGGCTAGGCAATTGTATTGTTAAAGCAGTTCATAACTAAAGCCAAAATGTTTCATTATTTTAGTTACACTAAGTTTTCCATTTGCATTGTCACGGCTAGGGGTTAGGGCCCACAGACCCTTCAAACCCATTGTATAGACTAGGTCATCAGACTCCTCACATGCCAGGCTGGGTCATAGACCCCTCACACACAGGTCTACGCTAGGTAATTGGGAAAGATCCTGGGAGCCAACGGCAGATGACACGAGCTCAGTCCTCAGCAGTAGTAGCAGCAGCTTACAGCAGCAGTAGCAGCTGTGGTGGTGGTGGCCTCTTAGGGCATCCCAGGGGCACTAGCAGGCTCCAGCAACAGCCTCCAGCAACAGCAGTGGCATCTCAGGGGCAGGGGGCCCCCGTGGATCAGAGCCACTTGTCCTTTATTCTTAAGTCCATAACCCAAGACACCTGGGTGCACATGCTCAATTACATTAGACAATAACCAAGGAACGCCTGGGCACACGTGCATATTTATATTTACATCAAATGCTTGGCAAGATTCTGAACATCTGAGGGATCCTGACCATTTTCCTTCACTTTCCCTACAATCGCACTCCCCAGCCTCCCTGGCAGTGAGGCTGGAGCCACGTGACTAGTCAGGAACTTGTAAGCCAAAGCACATAAGAGGGCTGTGAGTTCTCCACACACTCTCTCTTCTCCCATCATGAGGAACGTGGAGGGCCTGTGTCGTGATAGCACAGCCCTAAAGATGGAAACAACCTGAATCTCCTAGTCACCATTCGAAGGGACCCGTCTGGGAGAACCAGACTTTACTCAAGGCATGCAAAAAAGCTTTCATGTGTTAAATGCCTGGTATTCCCAGGTTTGTTTAGTTACCACAACACAACCTATCATACCCTGACTCAGTTAATCTTTCAATCAACCAAAATTTGCTGAGTCAAAAATTTGCCTGCTGTATACCCAACTCTGTGCTGGGTGATATGAAAGCTACAGAAAAATGCAGAAAGATGCTCATTGATTAAGTATTTATTAAGCATTATGGTAGGCTTTTGTCCCTGTCCTTGAGGTATTTAAAATCTAGATCAAGAAACAAAATACACATTTACAAAAGAGAAAGAGAAATGATTAAGCACATCATGCAGACTCTCTAGCTAAATCAGCTCCCCACTGATACAGTCTCAAAGTAATATATACTTACTTTCCTGCCGAATTTATTTTAGTTATTTGTGTGATTCTTTACTTCATGTCAGTCTCTCTCACTGGACTTTACATAGCTCAAGTGCAAAAAGCAGTTTTTAGTTATTTCAGTTTTTTGCCACCATATTCCCCATACCAGTGCATGGTGCTCAATAAATATCTACTTAACAAAAGAAGGCTCCCTTTATCACAACATTTTTGCTTCCTTACCTATTTCTCATTAAATTAGCAGAGAATTTTAATATCTTTGAATACATTTATACATCTTTGGTTCAACTACCCTTTCTCACTTAAATAGAGAGAAAAGCAAAGCTTTCCTGATTTCAGCACATCTCAGTAGGAAGTTACCATATTTCCGGGGCATAAATAAGAAGGATAAATATTTATGGCTTATCCACTGTCTCACATGAGCTGACTAATGATGCAGGTGTATATTCCTTAGCAATTTCCTACTTAGAGAAAAGTAGTTGGTCAGGTGTTAATAATAACATTAAGCAATAAAATATAAATCAATGATTCTTTAGGAAATCTAAGTACTACTGGGTATAAATCATAAACCAAGCTTTAAACTGAAATAAAACATTCAATGGTTTAAAATGGAGAAGGGGGATATTTTTAGGGGGATATTTAAATGTAAGATTTAGTAGCTCAAGGGAAAAGTACATATCTAAAATTAAATTTAAAAATCTGCACTCTAAGAAAATGTGGACATTTCATTATCATCTTCTTTTGATTTTAGCAATTTGGTCTGCTTGTTAATACACCCTTCCTGCCATATAACTACCATCTCAAACTCTAAATAACTTCCTATTCCCTGTAATCCCCTACATAGTTGGTGGTGTGAAGATTAAAGCTTAGCCAATTAGCCACCCACTACAGCCGATTTAATCACATAATCTTTGAGAAGGTCACAGGGCAGTGGAGTATGCAACAATTTTTTTTCTCTTTACCGACAAAGAGTTAACTAATTGTGAGACTCAGTAGTGCTCTCAAATATAAAGGGCAGTAGGGTTTTAAATCAGAAGCTGTGTCACTGCTTTATAAGTCAGGGCTTATCGTCTTCTAAGAGACATTGTTTCCAGAGACTTCTTTAACAAGTTTCCAAATACCCTAAATTAGTCAACCATCACTTATTTAGACCAAGGCTTACTGCTTTAAAATAATGACCAGTAATCCGTAAGGTAAAACTAAGATTCCATCACATGACAGCTACACATTCAATTACGTGATTGTCACATTAAGGTCTGTTTAAAGGAAATGCTAATCCAAACTGAAGTTTGACAATACTCTTCTCTCCTTAATAAGGCCACATAGCAGGAAGAGGAGAGGAAAGCAGGGGTGGAAGGATTCCTAGGAATGAGAGACGGGGAAGAAAGAGAGAAGAGGACCGCACAAAGTAAACAGGAAAGGAGGAAACAGAGGTAGGGGCTCTAGGAAGAGAGAGGCTCTACAGGTTCCAAGCAAGCAACCACAGTAGGGTAAACTGATCTTGTGGTATTGCTACCAGCTATTACGGGGCTCTGAAATACTGATTAGCAGATTAGCCCCAGTTCTCTACCAGAAGTGTAGTGATAGTCTAGCACTAATGACAAAATGTACCATACAGAGTATGTCTATAACATTTTAAAGTACAGACAAGGCTTTCCGGCCAATGTGTTTCTGTAGGTCATGACCTAAGGGAAAGACCTCCACCCCCACAGTGACAAGCAACCCAACAGATCTCCTCAATATCAAGAATTACAGAAGCAAACAAAAAAAGCTGGAGGAATCCAGAGACTGGAGAAGCAAACAAAAATGTTGGAGGAGCCCAAAACTAGGAATTAACTGTCGGGAGGACTGAGTCATTGGAGATACCCAGACAAACCAACTGGCAGGGATGCGGATGAAGTTTCTCCAAAAATACAGCAGAAAGGTTCCTAACGGCTGATGTGAGAAATTACCAGGCAATCTGACAACCGGAAGGCAAGAGGATACAGTCCAACTGTGAACCAAAACTGGTCATGTGGACAACTGATTAAGATCCTCAGAAGGCTAGGTCCAAACAAAAGAATTATCAGGTATGAGAAATTGGGGGTGAAGAGGCCTCAAGGGTAAGGGTAAAAAAGGCAAAAATCACATTCCGATATAGGCAACTGAATGTAATCAAAGACCAGCAATTCTGACCTCAAATCTAAGACAATTCACTTCTAGCAATATACTTTGGCTTTAACGTTCATTCGTTCATTCGTTAACTCATTCATACACTTAACTGCTTGCCTCTAGTAAGTCCACAATGGTTCTATTCTCCCTCACTAGTTGGATCAACACTACCTGGGTATCCATTTTCATAAGCCTTGGGCAGATTTCCCAGGGACTTTCTATACAGTATTTGAGAATGGTTTCATCTAGGATCCATTTTCTTACTTATCAAACTCCCATGGCATGTCTGTAGGACCTGGACTTTTTGGACAAGTATATGTGGACACATTCCTGTTAGGGTGGGTGCAATGGGTCTAATGCAATCCTAGCCCAACAAGGATTCACC
Organism: Cynocephalus volans; assembly: GCF_027409185.1. Lineage (NCBI taxonomy): Eukaryota > Metazoa > Chordata > Mammalia > Dermoptera > Cynocephalidae > Cynocephalus > Cynocephalus volans. The sequence goes on from NC_084469.1 coordinate 36,593,695, forward strand.
AGTGGAAGTGAACGAGGGATTCACCTTCCAGGCCACCTACCATTTTCTTTCCTTTTTATCTGCAATGATTTTCTTTCTTCGTGGCAATCAATATCTAATTGCCACATTTGTTTCTTACTCGTGGCCGGACTCCATGTCATCTGGAATGGACCATCACTGTCTCTTATACCCATTTTTACCTTCTTCAAATCACCCCTCAGGAGTCATTTCTCCTCGACAGTGCTTGCATATGAGTATTTTTTAAACAGAATTCTTCTGGAAGCTTATTCTGAACTTTTCTAGACTTCTGTTCCTGAATTTAAAAAGATGCAATATACAAGTTGCCCTCAGTTTCATCCTGAGAGCATGTCAATAGGTCTGGCCAATTACCTTAATTATTTTCAACCCTCAGGACTCCAGTCACCTTTGCTTCACAGTTTCTCCTCATTGTGTGGTCATTGTGTCCCCACGCCACCTCAACCATTCACCAACAAACCAATAAGTAACGGCCTTAGGTCCACCATGTGGATCAGCCTTATGCGCAGGAAGAATAGGAGGCCGTAGGCCTAGTGGTAGAACTTAAAAGGTCCTCAGAGGCCTCCATCCAAAAAAAACCACCTCTGCTACTAAACCGCCAAATTCCCTAAATCCTCTCATCAATTAATTTACTTTGGTTTAAGTCCTAGGATTCAAGGAGACTTCAGTTAAACTACCTCCAGAAGACAAGTCACCACCGGCCACTGATTCCATCACTAGAATTAAATTAACATGAGACTGTTTACTAACAAGACAACAGGCAGCAAGCTGGGCACTGAGGAAAGAGGACACAGAACAAGTAAGATTTGGAAAAGGAGATGAGAGGGCAGGGCACGAGGTGCAACACATGGAACAAGACTGGTCCAGGAGACCAGGTCCTTCTAGAGCACTGGAGGGTACGACAGGAGAGACAGGAGGTCTCCAACACAACACAACACACTGGTAACATCTCAGATTTATAAAGGTTTTAGACTTTACAAAGCCCTTTACATAGCAATCACTTCACTTGGTCCTAACAACCATGAAAAATGGGCAGAACACATATCCCCAGCTTAAGGTCAATGATTTTGAAGCCCAGATGACTGAAAGACTAGTAAGCTACAGAGGTGAGTCCTTCTAACACAAGGCTCAGCTCTTTTTATGGTGCAATGGTTTAAGAGTTCAGACCTGAAATCCAAGCTCTGAGACTAATTAGCTTTAGAATCTTGACTCCTCTGAGCCTCAGTCTCTCTTCTGTAAAACAGGATGTTACAAAGAACTCCTGAGCAAATGGACATAAAGAGCTTAGCATAGTACCTGGTGCACAGAAAACAAACAGCAGATGTGAGCTGTTAGCATCATCACTAGTATACCAGGACAAAGCTGTGATTCCAACCTATTAGAATCACTTGGGAAGTTTCCCCAGCCTCACTGCCACCCAGTCCTCCCCACAGACTACTAACCAGATTCTGCCAAGTATATGGTCCAGATGCTTGTGGTTCTTTTCTTTTTGATTTTTTTTTTTTCTTTTTGATAAGCCTCTTGGGTGACTCTGATGCAAAGTGCCACACTTAAGAACAAATAGATACAAAGCAGTACTCCTCAAATTGCAACATGTGTTCACGTCACCCAGTGATCTTGTTAAAATGCAGGTTTTGTTTAAGTAAATCTGGGTTGGGGTCTGATCGCCTCAATTTCTACCACTTCCGGGTGATGCTGATGCTACTCATCTGCAGGTCACGCTGAATAGCAAGAACACAGAGATTACCACAGTGAGAAGAGGGGCGGTGAAAAAGGCGAGAGAGGACCAAAACCCAAAAAAACAAAAAAAATCCAGCAAAACCCACAAAGACCTAATTCATAAGTTGGCCCCTTCAACATCATTAAATGACATAATTAATGAAGAGTAATAAGCAGAACCTGGCTGTCTTGTTTGGGCCATTAATAAGTAAAGCCAAAACATTTCATATTTCAGTTATACTAAGTTTCCTTTTGTATTGTCAGGGCTAGGGCTCAGACCCTTCAAACCCATTGTACAGACTGGGTCTCCAGACCCCTCACACGCATGTCCATGCTAGGTAATTGGGAAAGATCCCAGGAACCACTGGCAGATGACAAGAGTTCAGTCCTCAGCAGTACAGCAGAAGCAGCAGTAGTGGCCTCTCGGGGCATCCCAGGGGCACTGGCGGCAACAGCCTCCAGCAGCAGTAGCAGCCTCCCCCCACCCCCCCAGACATCCAGGTGGTGGGGACAGCGTAGATCAGAGCCACTCATCCTTTATACTAAAGTCCATAACCCAGGACGCCTGGGTGCCCATGCACATCTACATCAGACAATAGCCAAGGAATACCTGGGCGCTGTTGTGAAAGTGAAGGAAAATGGTCAGGGCCCCTCAGATGTTCAGAATCTTGCGAAGCATTTGACGTAAACATGCACGTGTGCCCAGGCGTTCCTTGGTTATTGTCTAACGTAATTGCGCATGTGCACCCAGGTGTCGTGGGTTATGGACTTAAGTATAAAGGATGAGTGGCTCTGATCCACGCCCACCCCCCCCCACCCCCACCCCCCCGCCAGGATACCCCCGGGGGTCATAGAGGAGGCTGCTACTGTTGCTGGATGCTGTTGTTTCAAGCTGTTGCTGCCAGGGTTCCCAGAACACTCCGTGAGGCCACCGCCACCGCTGGACCTGTAAGTGCCGCTACCATTGCTGAGGACTGAGCTCATGTTGTCTGCCCACAGCTCCCAGGATCTTTCCCCAATTACCCAGCGTGGACCTGAGTGTGAGGGGTCTGGTACCCCAGTCTGTACAATGGGTTTGTAGGGTCTGAACCCTAGCCCTGAAATGTTTTGGCTTTAGTTGTGAATTGCCTAGCCATACACTTAGCGTAGTTATGGCCTTAACCAGACAACTGGCATAGTTGTGTATCTTTAACAGGTGCACATGCATATTTACATCAAATGCCTGGCAAGATTCTGAACATCTGAGGGGGCCCTGACCATTTTCCTATATTTTCCCTACACTGGCACATAACAGACTGATTTACCATGACTGCCTCCACCACTACCAAGTAGAACTATTTAAATGTTTTCTCCCCCTCTGGCCATCATCTCTCTATTTGACCCCCTACTCCCCCATGAGATGTGTTCCACCTCCTAACTCTGCCCTCGTTCATCTCTTGACTAAAAAGACCTCTTCCTTCAATGGAAGGGCCCTTCTTGAAAGATGGAACTTCCTTTGCACCTTTGATTCCCTTGTTCGCCTGCTCTACTTCACCCACCTGGATCTCCACCGTCTTCCACTCACTCCATCCCTGCATCCAGGGGACTGGATACTGCTTGAGGAATATTGGGAACCACCACAAACTGGCCCACCTTAGGCTTCAGTCTTCACTGAAAACCCTGCCCAGGACACCTGCCTGCAACTCCTCCCTCAGTGGCTCCTTGGTTTCATTTCTTCACAGAAACATTTCATCTAGCCTCCTGTATTTCGTAATTCATGAAAACCTTGGATCACCCGCTCCTAAGAAGACTGGGACCAACAGGACAAAAACTGTTTGATCCTCTTCAGCTTGTCCTAGGGCAGTGGTTTGCAATCCTGGCTGCACATCAGAACCACCTGGGACACCCCTGCCCCACCCCCATCCCCGCTCTGATTTAGAGATGTCTGGCAATGTGTGGCTAGGGTCAAAGACCACTGGCCCTGGGAAGCCGTATTATCCCTAACTGGGAACTAAGTAGAAACAAGCTGGCGCTGCACAATGAATGCATCATTCCTAGCAGGGAAGTGGGGGAGAAGCAGCTTTCTATCCTGAGCTCACTTCCTTTTGTGATGGTTCCCACAGTGAAGTTAAGGGAGTTCTGGAAGCAGGGGGGAGGCCAGCTCTAAAGATGTAACAACTTATGGTTCATTAACCTCAGCCTTGGAAAGCTGGAGCACTTCTCTGGGTCTTCCAACAGAGCTGAGTTCAGAGCAGCTATCAGCTCTGTAGAGTGTGAATCACTCACTGGCAAGGAACAGGGAGAAAAATCCAACTGTCACACTCCTCTACATCCATAAGCCCCGACGACAGTCTTATTAGGACACATTTATTCAACACCTAAAAAAAATCTCATTTTTTCTCACAGATTAGTGACTTCAGGAGTTCATAAGGCAACTAACAAAGCAGAAAACTCAACCAAAGAATGCAAAAATCTTCCAACTTTGTATTCTAAGTATGCTCCACCCAAGATGGGATTCAGCTGAACATACTGGGTTTACTAAATCTAGAAAATGAAAACTAAACTGAATAGAAAATTAATCACTATAAATGAACAGAATATATCTTCCTAGTTAAAGAAATTAAGCCATTCTGGAAACAGCTGCGATATCTGCAAATAAACCTTCACCCACCACATAATCCCTGTAAATGAAAACATACCTGATTATATCTGGTTCTGCACCCTCATTCTTAAAGGATGCCAGAAGTAGTCTCTCTCGAGTTACAAGGTCATCCAATAGGTTCTGTCTTCGATCCCCTTCAAGTTGTGTTCTGAAGACATCTTGTTAAGGTCCAAAGGTAGATGAATCACTTCATTTTACCTAATACATTATGTTAACTCTTTGAGTTAGTTGTTTTTTTTTTTTTTTACAGACTCTAATCACTGCTATCCAGAAGAGACCTCAACCGTTCTTCTGCTTTTCCTGCTCTGATCTTCAGCTTCACTGACCCTTCGGTAAAGGACCTTGACAGTACCATCGCAGAGGCACTTATAAACAATGACACAGATTACTATGCAAGTACTTTCACTGAGAAATATACAAGGTGAGTATTAATCTTCCAGTGACCAACATTTTAATGATTTTTTTTTTCTGTCAAGGCAATCTGGCTCAATGATTACTTAGGTTTTGAATCACAGGTGTCAGTGTTTAAAGGTGTTTTCCTACACATTAATACCAAAATATACTGTTTAAAAAGGGGGGATCCTCTATATTGCCCTCTTTCTTCCACATTAACAACCTATTAACATACCTGAAATATATTTCATAAAGTGCTACTTTATGCAACAGATTTGCTCAAAAAATTGTTACCATCAGTTCATTATTTAAACATTACATGATCTTTAAAGAAAATTACAAAGAAATAATCATATTTTAACATGTTATTCTGGTAAGCCTGCTAGACTAGGAGTCCCACGGGCAGAGTTTTAGTCCTATTTGGACCGCTATCTATGACCTTGAACTAGTTATTTCACCATTTTGGATCTCTGTTCCTTTATATGTAGCACCAGATTATTTCTAACACCTTTGCCAGCCCAGTTCATGAGTGATGGCTAAAAAAATAAATCAGAGCTAAATCCAAAGTTTTAAACACTGGCTTTCTTGAAGCAAACTGCACAAGTTCTTCTAGGCGAGAGAGAGAGAGAGAGAGAGAGTGAGAGTGAGTGTTAAAAAACAGTAAAAGAAATGTTGAAGGAGAAAAGTTCTGCCATAAAGAGAACAAGTAGAGAAAGCTAACACTTTTGAGAGGACATACCTGGCACAAGACATAAAAAGTGAGCACAAAAATAAGCCACCTCAACTTGATTTTATTTGGCTTTTATGTTTTTATTAAATGGCTTTTGCTTTATTAGAGCTGAAATGCTGGTGACTCAAAGTAGCCCTGGCCACAATTACCCAGTCCTAGTAATAATAGCAAGACATTACTTTCAATATCCCGATACTTTTTAAAAGAAGAATATAAAACATTGCATTTAGGCCCAAAAAGTTCCTGAAAAGCTGGCTAATAAAAGCAGTAACATCGTCACTGCCTGTATGTGGAAAACCACAGCCTAGGGAGTATATACTTACTTCAGTTGCTAACTTTGCATAGAAAAGAACTAGCTAGTAAAATAGTAAACAAACCCAGGCAAAAATTTTCCCCAGTAACAGTACTTAGAAAAATCATAAATCCCCCAAGCCAATGTAGCTGAGCAGTGTTAGTGATTTTAGATATTAAAAAATAATAATAAATGAATTCTCTCAACATTCCCAAATGCTACTTTCCTGAGCCAAATTGCTACCATTACTTTTCCATTTCTTGCTTGACAACAGTCACTAAGTACCCATCTTAGAAACCATGAAGTAGCAATTGTAACTAAGAAACAGGGAACTTAAATATTTCTTCTGCATTAATAAAAGGGCCTTTTACTAGCCTTTTGGTCAATGCAGTATCAAGAATAAACATGAATGTGTTTTAAATTAATGGTAAATTGTGAATAAAGCAGAAGGCTATTCTTTCTAAAAGCTCCTCAAAAATTAAAAGATACCAAAGCTGTGACAAGAATGATACAGGACGAAATGGAAATTTTAAACTCTGAACTATTAACTACATCACAATACTAGCTATTCTTCTCATGTACGTGCTATGCTCCACCTACCCTAGTAACCACCAGTTTTGTTGGGATTTCAGTATTCAACCACCCAAGCAAACATATGCTGCACTATAATCCAATATTATAATTAAGCACAGATTCAAATGGCTCAGGGATTTAAACATAAAAAATAAAATTGTAAACTTATTATTAGAAGACATAAAAGAACATTTTAATCTTGAAGTAGGAAAAATCTTTCTAAGCAAGATTGAAAACCTAGAAGCCATGATTACATAAAATTTTACATATCTGCAAAATAAAGCTATAAGTGACAAAGTAATAGTGGTAAATGGGGGCTAGCCAGTTAGCTTAGTTGGTTAAAGCGTGGTGTTGTAACATCAAGGTCAAGGGTTCAGATCCCATACTGACCAGCAGCAAAAAATAAATCAATCAAAATAGGGCAAATGAAAAAAAGGCAAGGGACATAACATAGCACAGGAAAAAAAACCCCACTAATATCTCTAATGAAAAGACATTCAGTTTCACATTAGAAAAAGAAATGCAACTAAAACAAAATACCATCTTCACCTATCAGATTAGGAAACTGACAAGACAGTCAGATTAGGAAACTGACAAGACAGTTTTGGAAAGGGATGGGAAACCAGGCCTTCTCATACTTTCCTAGTGGGAATGCAAACAGGGTTAACCAGTTGCCACATTGCCTCCCAAACATCTAACAAAATTTAAAAGGCACTTTTTGCAACAGGAATTTCTCCTGCAGATATATTCATATATCTATGCAAGAACTTAGAAGCAAAGATGTTCACTGCAGCACTGTTTGTAATAGCCAAATATTGGAAACATCCTAAATGTCCATCAATGAGGAACCAGTGCATCTAGGCAATGGAATGTTTTGCAGCCTAAAAAAAGAATAGGAAATCTATTTATGTATTGATGATAATAATTAACATTAATGAGGACTTACTAAGCGCTTACATTAATTAGTCGATATGGAATAATCTCCAAAATACAATGTTCAGCCAAAAAAGCAAGAAAAAAAAAAAAGCAGTGAATAATATGCTCCCACTATGTTATAAAAAAAAAAAGTCAGACATACATAGGACAAAAAACATTTCTGGAAGGCTATATAAACAACTGCCTCTAAGGAAGGGGAATTGGGACTCTGTGAGGGAGACTTACTTTTCACTGAATATTATTTTATATTGCTTGAGTCTATCATGCTAACTAATAAAAACACAAGTTTCAGAACCATATGTATAGTATGATCCCTTTATATTCCAAAGAATTTTACATTTACATATATATATTTCATGCCTAGAAAAGTCTGGGATGATAGGTACCAACCATCAGCATTGTTACCTACAAAGAATGAGATGGGATAGGACAGGGATGAGCAAGAGAGAGGGGAGTCATCGGTAAAAACCAACAGTAAGAAGGGTATAGGTGGAAAGTACTTTTTATAATAAAAACAACAAAGAAGTTTTAAAATTCAGAAGATATTAGTTACGGATTTAAACTAATGTTAAGAATGAATGAACAATTAAAGAACATCACTTTCAAAAGCAGTAAGCTTGGTAATGACATTGTGTAGATTAGTAACTGAAGAACAGAATCACAGACATTTGATGTTAGAAGAGGCCCTAGAGATCCCCTAATCCAATTCTCTTGTTCTCCTGACCAGGGTATTAAAGCCCAGCATGGCTAAGTCTCTTGGCTGGTTAAGGGCAATGCTGGGCTAGAGCCCAGCTCTTCCTACACTAGCTCAAAGCTTTTCCCAGCACGCCACACTGGGTTTGCCCAGCAAACATTCCAGGGGCTTCTCTACCCTGAGGCTCCCAGCACTGCTCACTTAACTTTGTCACTTCTTAGAATCTTGTTAAATACAATACTGGTAACACTAATTCAGAATATTCCTGGACTCCTTATAAATTTGGGAAAACCATTCAATTAGGAACACTCTGCCTCTTAGTTTTACATTGTAATCTACTCAGAGAACAGAGCATAAAGAGATTGGGCAAGGGAAGGCGTAAGGAGAATAAGAGATGAATGGGCCGTCCGCAGAGTGCACTTATTATATAAGGGTTGTTGTTAATAAGAGGTCAAAGAATCATCCAGGCAAAAATCTATACTGCAGCTATGTGGACATGTAGGTGGTAGCTGGACAGAGTAGGGGAGGGGGGACAGGGTGTGCCTGAGGCTAAGAAAGACAAGTAGAACATGGGGTACAAGTCAGCGGCAGGTGTTGGGGACTTCTTCCACCAATTTGGTGAATAACCAAGGAAGAAAGTCAGAACAAACAAATAAGGAAAAAGAACTAACTACCACAGTACTTTGTCATTATTAGGCTGATTTTACATGTAATTATAGCCAATTCACGGAAGTGTAAGGTTGTAAATGAAATGGGATCCTGATTTCATGTGATCCACACCTACTACTACCAGTATGCTTAAGCCCAGCTTCCCTGGTAAGCACATTGAACCACAGATGGAGTGGAGTAGTAAGTCGCTAGAGTCCTAGGACAGCCCATCTCCACTCCAGCTCCTGGATTTTCTCTTTATTTAGTAAAAGGCTTGTGAATTTAGGTAAGGCTTACTTAATAAATGAATTGCTCTGGAGAAGGAAGAAGTCTTCAGGTAATTACTTCTTCATGCCATAACAGAAGAACTGCAAAGAAACAGTTCAAGGTTTTAGAGGCCAGAAGACTTTTCTGGCTCACTTTCAAGTCAACGAACTCTACTACAAATCAGTTATGTACCAGGCCCAGTCCTCACCTTCCTCAAAGCACTGATCACATTTTGCAAGTACTATGTTAATACCATCATCATCTGTGTGCTTAGATATAACCACCTTACGTGATTATAACTCCTTAAAGAATGGACTATCTGTAAATTGTCAATGGTAACTGTAGTTTTTACAAGAATGATACAATAATAAATAGCAGCTAATCCTCATGCAGGACTGGACTTACTACATGTGAAGCACCTTCTATGCGTATAGTTTAATCCTCAAAACAATCCTATAAACCAGTGGACTTTTATCTTCCTTACTTCACAAATGAGAAAACTGAGGCACAAAGAGGTTAAGTACCTTGCCCAAGGGTACACAGTAAGTGTAGCTAACTACTTTTTACTCACCACCCACCACTATGGGGGGCCAATCCAGTGAGGTGCTTTAAAAATATTTTCTTCAATTTTCACAACAACTTTGCAGAGTACGATTATTCCCACTTTATAGATAATGAAACTAAGGTCCAGAAAGGCTTAATTGCTGTTTGGCTTTGAGTAAGTGGCAGAGCTGGTCTTCAATCTCAGTTCTGTCCAGATCCAAAGCCAGTGTTTAGACCAATTGTGCCCAGCCTTTCACATTTTACAGAACACTAATATCTCCAAACAAATGGGGGCAGAACTTACACAGAATTACCAATTATACATTGTGCCAGGTAAAAACAACAAAGTACTACCTACTTTACTTTTACTATCATGGTGAAAAAGCAAGGAGATTTTAACACCAAAAATTAGAAAAAACCATGTAATAGGCTATATAAATCAGAAAATTTTTGCTGATATAAACACTATCTTCTCTTCATTTTTTCTCACATTACCAGGTACCAGTGAAAACTTTGTCATGCACAGGCACAGTGTTTGAGAACCGCTTCACCTTCACTGGAGCCACCAGGAGATACCTCTAAAATCTATTGAGTTAGCCTCTCCACACTTACATTGGTTCAGGTTCTATAGTGACTGCACATCTGTCTATCTACCCACCTATCTTTTTTCCCCCAAAATACAGAGTTGATAAAAGTTATTACAGATTTAAAAAAAATTATTTCCACAGGTCTTCTCCCAAGATATCAAAATATCTTTTGATATTGGACTCCTTTGTAAAGAGATTTTGTAAATTCTCTTTAAAGTAGTAAAGGTGCTCCCTTTGAAAAAGCCAACAAAAGGACAAGCTGCATGTAAAGCCAATTCTAAGAATATTTTTAGTACTACCTGAAATTTCACATGCAGCCTCCCATAGCACAGACCTTTTCTCAGCTGGCGAGGTGATTATCTGCCTATCTCAAAAAAGCACTGTGAATAGAAGTTAACATTTTTCAGCAATTTTAGACTCTCCAGCTGCAGGACTTTGGCTTACTAATTGCAAACTAACAGATTCAAGGGCACAGAACTTTCATTTTAATTTCACGTGTATTCTTGCCAGGAGAGAGATACTTTTTTTCAGGAAAAAACACCTTATGCCTAAACTCGATGAATTTAATTGTTTTAGAAAGCATTTTCATGCTTTCACTCATCTTTCCGGCAACTCGGTGTTCTTTGAAAAACTTCACAAATGCAGAAAGGCATAAATTTATTAAGAAAAGTACCATAAATCTTAACTATGTGGCACAGTAAGGAAAATTGGTATTCATATTTTCACATTAAAAAAAGTCACCCAACATTAATTATACCTCAAGAAAAGGATTAAAAAGTCACTCTATTGGTGATTTATGAACAAAACTTTTTCTAAAAATTACATCACAAAGTATACCTAATAAACAACAATGAACACTATTAGTCTTTCTGATGATTAAGATACTTGAGGATTTGCATTATAAACAGGATTTGTCTTGCCACTATAGCAACATGCCAATTAATAGAGAATTCTAGTTGAAGAAATGCCAGGTGACAGTTGATATTTCTACTAAAGTAGAATTCAGCTTTTAAACCACTGACTTTGGGGCCAGACAGCCCTGTGTTTGAATCTGGCTCCTCTATTTCCCAGCTGTGAGGTCCTGAACAAGCTACTAGAACTCTGAGTCCTTTCCTCATTGTAGAAAACTCCTCTGCTGGAATGCTGGATTCTCTTTCCAACCTCATCAATGACTTGAGGTACAAAGTTTGACTCGGCCTCAATACTTTTGTAAGGAAAAGAAGGAGCCACCAAAACATACCAATAATATGAGGTTATTAGGACTGACAAGTTGCTATGTGATATATCTTAAAAATGGAGGATAACTGATATAGAATCATTTTAAATGTTTGGGAGGAGGAAGGAGGTCAGAGATAGGGAAGGTGGGGGGAACAGAAGGAAAATTTAAAAGAGGACTTGGCAGTATAGAAGCTACATCCTTTCCATTCTCTCAAATGAAAAATGGCCTCCCTGAAAATACAGAGGTTTATGAGCGCCCCCGTGGGGTGGATTATCTGAATGCCATCCCTAGCTTCAGTTACAGTAGAAATAGATGCAATTATCTGAAAAAATAAATAGGATTTTAAAGAAAGCTGTTATATTCCAGTTGAGTTTTTGATTTCTCCTAGGAAATTCCAAATTATCCACATTATGGTCCCTAAATATTTTTGTAATGGTTTAATTAACTAGTCAGTGTTTTTAATGCTTGGTGCTTAATTCGGTAATTTGGGAAGTAATTCTGAGATTACCACAAAACCAAAATTCAATGAGATTTCAAGAGAATGTAAGCATTTGGGAGAACAAAGTAAATTATTACCGTGGCATGCTTAGTACACTGTAATTAATAACTAGCAGAAATTATTAATAGAAAAAAGTAAACCATCTTAATTTGTATGTTTTTCTTGCCCTGTAGGTTTAGCACATAAATAAGAGGAATAATAATCAGTTACTTTAACGGAAGTTAGCAAATACCTAGTTGTTAATATTACATCATGAGACAATATTTAGTTGCCTTTCTAATAGATGTGCTTTAGTGACTAAGCTAAACTAAACTGAGTTTGCGCACCCTGACCCCATGTGCAGGTTTCCCAGTGCTTAGTACTGAAAGCAGAGGAAATAGCCCGGCCCATCTGAAACTACTTAAGGTCTATATATTAAGACTTGTTGATTTTGGTAAATAAAAACTCTTTATATAATAGGAAAACTGTACAGTAACAAATGATACCAGATGTAGGGTAAAGTTACAAACTAAGTGTACCAGAATATTCTAACTGTGTTAAAAATAAAGCCCCAATTGTTTATTGAAATTAAACTTTTATTTGAAACTTTAGTGGATTGATAATTGACTATTTGGAAAATCATGCAACTAATCTAAATCAACCTTCCTGGTGACATAAAGGGTTACACTTGGGGGAAAATATTTTGTAAAACACCTTCAATTGTTTTATCTAAAAACAATTTCCCATATTTACATATCTACATTTTCCCATGTTTAAAATCGGGCAGTAAACCATTTCCTGATCTACCATAAGTGAGGTCTTTAGAATGAACTACAGACAATTTTGAGAAATCATGAGAGAAGACCAGTTAGGTCAGTTTTCAAACCAATATAAACTCAGGTTGAAAGGGTTAGTTTAGGTAACTGGTCACATGTAATTTCCTAAATTGATCAGATTATTAATTTCTAAAGAAAAAAAATGTTTTAGTACATGACAGTGTTGGAAGGAGGTTGAGATGACAGCACAACTTGCTTCAATCAAGTCCCACTCCACCCTGCACCCCCAAAACTCCCAAACCAGGGGCAGTATGTGTGCCATTAGAAGAATATTAAGGCAAACAAACCATATCTCAATAATCTATATAAACAGGAAAAAAAAAAAAAGTATGAATTCTACTGGTATTGGCCTCTTTGGAAAGAAATAGATCATTAAAAACTCTGGAAACTCCAGAGCAGAATCATAGCTCAGGATTTTCATGGAAGTTTCCCTCTGGAGCAGTGGCCAGCCACCTTGAAGGCAGTCTAGACTGCGAGCAATACCAGGCACTGTGAATACGGCACTGACAGAAAGCATCAGCTTCCTGCACTGTAAAGGTTACAACCAAATAAGCTAATTCCTTCAGCAGGTCTTTCTTTGCCAGCATATTCACTGTAAGACATGTAACGGACATCAAGATTACAGGCAATATTTTGGAAACCAGGTCCTCCTCAAGCTGTGGAAAAATCTGGGTGGCCCAGATTCCTTCCTTCCTTAAAATAAGACTGCTTATCCTCCCACTCTAGAAAAGAGGTGGAAATGTTTACATGGATACATCTGATGTGTTGACACAGCTCTTAGCAATAAGTCCTTCAAAAGGGCGATCTTTTCCTTCAGATTCTGCAACAAAGCTCTGATTGTCACGGTAAGCTGAAAAGAAAAGAACACATCCTAAGTATTCCAGTACAGAGGTGTAAGCTACTAAATTATATCACGTAAACGCTGCTTTATAGGCTACGATTCAATCAAGGAAGGGCTGGGGGAGATGCTTAGCCTCCCAATGACAAACCGGGGCTGTGAGGAGTCTCAATGGTCGCCTGGCCCAGCCTCCCACCTAAGGCTTACCACTCTGCAACCTGACCAAGTGGAAAGCCAGACATATTTAAACACGGACATTGACTGGAAGCTGTCAGTTCGCCCTCACAATCAGCTGAATTCTGTCCCCTGAGCTTCCACCCATTGATCCCATTTATCTACCTTGGAGCCATGCAGGAAATTGTGTTCTCCAAGTCTTCATTCAACAGCAAAAACCCCACAATTCCCTCAACCATGCTTCAAATGACAAGCTGCCAAGCCCCATTACCATCCCAACCAGGCTCTCGAAATACACTGCTATATTTATAACCCATTTAAACATTTTATTGCAGTGTGTTCTTTTTGTACAAGAGAAACATTAACTACACATGACTCTTTTTCCAGGACTGGGTGAATTTTCTCCAATCGTTCTAAAAACTGGGAGGAAATTTTTGTTGGTGACATTAAAGGATTGGAGGAGGGATAAGGAGAGAGCCTCTCAGGAATTTGGAAATGTGAAAAATAAAACTGCCCATTTAAATTGAAACACATTCAACCACAGATGAAATCAGAGATATGTTAAAAAAGGTAGAATACCGCAGATTTCATTTGCTAACTTGTTAAAAGTAGCAATTATACAACTTGGGTGCAAGCAGGTGTCCCCTCCTTAGATTAGCAGGATCACACTAAGGAAAAACAGCAGAACACCAGCAGCTGTCCAAGGGCTACACACATCAAGCAACTCTCCAAGGTATCAGCAGCCAAGAAAAGTCTAAATGTTCTAATACCTCTGGGAACCAAGGAAGAACCACCCACAATGTTTATGGAGAAAGGCCAAGGAAAGCAGATCTCTCCTCAAAGAGTAAAAAGCAAAACAAGCAAGCAAAAAAGCACAACACACATACACACCAGGCCTATGAAGAGCCTACGAAATTAAAGACCAAAAGCATTCAAGAGATGGAAGAGTATGTAGCCATTAAAAAGCATGACTCAAATCTCAATCTGGTAACATAGAAAGATAGCCATCATAATTTATTAAAAGAAAAAATCAACAAATAAAATATGTCACCCAAATAGAGAAAAACAATCCAGGAACTAAATACACCAACATGCTAAGGGTGGTTAACTCTAAGTAGTGGAATTTCTTAATAATTTTATAAGAAAATGATTACTTTTTATAATCTGGAAAAAAGTTCTGTTATCATAATTAAATAGAAGCTTCCCAGAGCACAGGAAAAGATGGAAAGTCTAATTCATATGTTAAGTTAACATAACCCTGGAAACAAGCACTGACAGGGATAACCAAAATAAGAAAACTACACATCAATCTCACCTAAATCTTTTTAAAAACAGAATATAACACTTAGGGCTGCAAAGCGGAGTTGGGGGGAGAGGTTGGGGGACAATTGGGTGGGGACACGGGGTACAAAGCAATTTCTGGTAATTTGT
Source organism: Cynocephalus volans (assembly GCF_027409185.1). Classification (NCBI taxonomy): domain Eukaryota; kingdom Metazoa; phylum Chordata; class Mammalia; order Dermoptera; family Cynocephalidae; genus Cynocephalus; species Cynocephalus volans. The sequence goes on from NC_084469.1 coordinate 36,608,709, forward strand.
ATCTCATGAATATTCATAATAAAATAAAAATTAAAAGCAGAATAAACATGATGAATAGAGTATGAGAGAAAATAAAAAAACAAAAAAAGAAAAAAACTAAGAATGGACACTACTGCCTTAACTGGAATATTATTTAATTTTGATCTAGAAGTTCTAATCAATAAAATAGGACAAATTAAAGTATATAACGACTAGAAAGGGATGAAATTATCATTATTTGCAGATTGATAATAGTCTATTTGGGAAACAAGAGAATCAACTGAAAGATTATTAGAAACAGTAAAAGAATTCAGTATGGTTATCAATCATAAAATGAAAAAAATCATGAGCATTTCTGTATTTAAGTAATAGCTAGGAAGAATTTTTTAATTATTTTAAAACTTCATCAACAACACCAAAAAAATAGCTACACAGTGCCTGGCATATAGCAAGTGTGCAGTAAATATTGCTGAAAGAATGAGTAAAAGGAAATATTCAATATTGCAAAAATATATTTGTACCCAATTTATAAACATACTACACATCATGGAAGCCCTCTTGTCTCCCCTGCAGGAATAAGAGGGGTGCCACAGGCCTCAACCATACCCCTCATCTTTCCGCCTTCTCCCACCCTATTTCCTTCTCCCTTCCCCTGTCCTCCTCCCCGCAACTGCTCCACAACATCTTAGAATGTAAAAAAATATATATTAATAAACTTAAAAAAAAAAAATTTAAAAACATACTACACATCTATTCAAGAATTCCAACTTGGAATTCTTTTATTGGAGAAGAAGTAGAAACTGAGGCACTGCACAAAATGTTTTTTAATGAAGTTTCACAAAATTACTCTGAAAGAAGGATAAAGGAAAATAAAGAAAAACCATAAATATGTGCAATAAGGGGGCCTTAAACAATCAGATATGAAGTCATTATAAAAATCTACAAGAATGCAATGCTGGTAGTTACCAACAGCTTCAATAGTGCAACAGAAGGCCTAGAAACAGTGCAGTTGTGTAAAAATTCAGTCAATAAAATATGGAATATTTCATATCTGGGGGATAGGGGTCAAAAATTAAGCAAATAGGGAAAAAAATAAAATTAGATACCTACCACACACCAAAATAAACTTCAAATATTTCAAAGATGTACACACACAAGAAAAACAAAAAACAATGAAACAAAAAAAAAACAAGAAAAGCTCAAAGAAAATTTAGATAATTAGGTAAAATATTTATGTAATCTCTAAGTGTAAAAAGCCTTTCTAAGCATGATTTTCCCTCTTCCTGTAAGAAGAGACCACAAATAAAAATATTAATTTCACGTAAAATTTAAAAACAAGTGCATGTCAAAAAACGTCACTTACAAAATCAAAAGCCAAATTAATAGAAAAATATTTATCCCAAATATGCCAGATCAAAACTTAATATAGTTAACATACATAAAGAACTTTGAAATTAAGAAACAATAAGATTAAGTTAAAGACATACACAGGCAATTCATAAAGGAAGAAACACAAATATCCATAAATATATGTAAAGATGTTCAAAACATAATAAAAAATGCATATTCAATTAGTGTAACATATTTTCACCTAACAGATTTTTAAAAGATCAGAATTGACGTAGACATGTAATTCTATAATATATATGTTCAAAGCTTTAAAATTTTATACAACACAAATCCAGAAAGCCTATATTGAGGAATTAATTCTAACATGCGCAATAATTTGGCTACACTGAAAAAACTGTTTATAATTAGAAATAATCTAGCTGTCCAAGAAGAAAACACTGATTAAATGAATCAGAGCTCTGAAAGTAAAAAATGAAACAATACGTTTACTAGAAAAAAAACAGAAAATTCTTTATAACCTGGAAATAGCAAAAACCTAGCTAGCTATGGCAAAAAATACAGAAGCAATTAAAGACTGATCCTCAAATTCATTTAAAAAACAAAACTTTCATATGACAAAAAATACCTCAAGCAAACTCAAACATCAAATGATAAAGAGGAAATAACCACAATTTATCACAAGAAGCTAATCTCCCCAGAATATAATGATTTCTTAAAGATCAAGACTAAAAAGGAACAATCCAATAGAAAAATGGGCAGAAGAAGATAGTTCACAGAAAAAAATATATATAAATAGCCCTTATGCATTTGAAAACATACTCCACTTGACTCATAATTTGAGAAATACAAATTTAAAACTACACTGAAATATCATTTCTCACTTATCAGACTGGCAAAAATTCAGAAGATTCAGAACACCCTCTATAGACCAGGCTGTGAAGGAACAGAAGCTCTCACACACTGCTGGGGTGGGGGTGCCAAAAGTGACAACCACTGTGGAGGGGAATTTGGTGACAGGTAAAAAAAAAATCACAAAGGCCCTTGTTCTGAGAACTCACCTTTAAAAGACACCTCCACAAATAAAAAAACTTTTAGAAAAGGACAAGGTTATTTACTGCAGCATTATTCATAACAGCAAAAGATTGGAAACAATCGAATTGCCCATCCTTAAGAGACAGGTTAAATGAACTATGGTACATCACAACAGATACTATACAGCCCAAAAGAAGGACAACGAAGGTCTCTATGAATTAATCTGAAGAAAGTTCTACAAGATATTAAGTGAAAAGAGCAATATACAAAAGACTACCTTTTATATAAAAGGAAGATAAATAAGAACACACACAGAGAGGCTTATTTCTGCAAAAAGTAACACAGGAAAAATAAACCAGTAATTAATAAAAACAGTCACCTATAAGAAGTGAAGAAGAGGAGGAGAAAAGAAGGATGGAAATAAAACTTTGAGTGTACCTCTTTATTTTGAACAATAAACAAAAGCTAGCATAAAACAGAAAAAAGGAATCAATTCTAATAACTGCAGCAAAATAACTTCATATCCTTATGGGATGTTCTAAGTTAAAAAAGAAAAAAGACACAAAATTTGGACTTCACTTAGTATTTGTAGCGGTACTTACACAGTCATGTACAGAACTATTTTCCGTAAACTATAAGATAGAACAAATGAGTAAACATATATAATGCTTTTGGAAACCAGGGTTCTCACTGTGGGAGAAAAAAAATTTAAATTGGGAATGGGGAAGGTAGGGAAGAAGCCTGTGTGTGGTGTTGGATTTGAATCAAAGGCATCAGTATGAAAATATAAAAAAAGTATAAAAATATACTTCCTAGCCAAATCCCATCACTGCTTTTATACAGCCCACAACTAGAGATGGTTTTTACATTTTTAAGTGTAAAATGTAAAAAAGTCTGCCATCCTTTTGGTCAGAAAAAGGAGAAGAGTCGAGGACATTGTCTTTTGGCCTGGAAAGCCTAAAAGACTTACTATCTGGAGGAAGTTTATTAACCCTTGAATTAGATTATAAAATTGTTAAAAACGTTTAAGATAAAACAGGAGAAATTAAATATATGTTATACTTCATCTAGTCTCGATGATTAAATAACTATTAACTAGTTGGTTGTGATGTCAATTCAACATATGTTAGCAGCTAGGCCATTATACACTCACACACACAGAGCCTCAGATATAGGAAGGTCTTCAGACCTCAAACAAATCATTTTAAGTAGAAATTCTCTCCTGGTATTACCTTGGATGTCTTTTCACCTTTCCTTTCATACTGATTTCGCTGTTGAATTTTCTCAGCAATCTCCTGGGCAATTTGACAAGTAGAATCGTATGTGGAGAACCTGCATCAGAGTCATAAAAAAGAGAAAAATATTTAAAGTTCTTTAAAAGAAATTTCTGCCATTATCTAAGTCTGAGTTTTTAATTCTAATCACAAATTCAAACAGGAAGGGAGGGTAACAACAGTACCAGTAACAGCAACATGTACTAAATGGTACTTACCAAGTGCCAGGCACTGCTCTGAATGCTTCATTTGTAATAACTCACATCTCACAAGAATGCTATGAGGTGCATACCAACCCCATCTCTACCTCACACATGAGAAAATGAGGCACAAAGAGGTAGAGTGACTTGCCCAAGTGGTACCGCTAGCTGCAAACCAAGGCTATCTGGCCCCAGGGTCTGGGCTCTTTGCTATATGGCTGATGACAAAGTATTTTATTCATTCATTCACAAAATATACACCAAACCTTTCTGGAGGGCCTCCATTGTACCGAGCTGTGTTCCAGGCACTGGAGACTATAGCACTGAACAAAATGGACAAAGTCCCTGTTTTAAGGAGCTTACATTTCAGTGGAGGGAGAAAGGCATGAAACAAATAAACACATAGTATGCTAGGTGTTGATATGTGCTAAGAAGAAAAATGAAGCATGATAAAGGGACAGAGAGTGACAGGAGGTTCTATTTATGATCAGGTGGCACTGAGGCAAGGTAAAGAAGCTAGCCATGCAGATCCCCAGGGGAGAGCTCTACAGTCAGGAACAGCCAAGTACTGTTTAAGCTACAACAGAATGCTCTGTGGACAAAGGTCACACACCCACCTGGCTTTTTGGCATGCCAGAATTCATTTACTGAGCTTCTACTTGTCATTGAACAGTATTGGGGGCTTTGAAGGATTCACAGTGAACTCCCGATAGCCACTTATTTTTTCCTTCTGTCATAACATTTTTACTTTCTATCTGTTCTACAGAAAACACATAAGTATGCATACACATTTCATTTCTCCTACCAGACAGTCTGCTCCTAAAAAGCAAGGACAATGCTGCACTTATACAACCAACATATTTTCCAGGACTGTCCATTACAAAATATTAAAAACTGCTATTTGCCATAATGTCCCAATCATTACTTGTGAAAATAAACAATCCATTTTTTAAAATTTCCTAATTCCCTCTTATCACTTGCACACTGAGGGAACTTGCTAAGTGTTTTTATGAATAAAGGAAAATGCTTCAATCATTTTTCTTAAGAATCTTACTATAGTAATTATAGCAGCAGCTAACAGGTGAGTACCTGATCTGGGCCAGGTCCTATGTTAAGAGCTTTAAATTGTAAACTCATAAGGATCCTGTGAGGTATGATCCTGAACCACTGAAAAAGTAGTACAATTTACATATATATCATCTACATATATCATTCATATACTTTTCTATCTATATGTATATATTAATAGATATGTGTATCTGGAAAAAGAGTAGGCGATACAAGATAACACAGAATTAAGAAAACAGGAGGAAAATTGGGACCTGGTCCCAGCTTTGCCATATGTCACTTTTTCCCCTCCTCATTGTCATCTATGAAAAGGATCTGTGGTCCCAAATCAGACATTTGAAAATCAATAACATATGCTACACTATACCTCCTGCCAAATGTGGAGTCTAAATGGTAAGTATTTGGGGAGTTCAGAAGTGGAGAAATTACTGTTGGCCAAGGCACTCTGATGGGGCTGACCACTAGGTTAAAGCAGGCCTCTTATGTAGACAGGAGCACATTCTAAACACAGGAAAGGCCCAGGAAGCAAGCAAAGATGAAAAGAAGGAAACGTGCCTGGAACAGTCGGCTGAGTGGTGGCCCTGCTAGGAGGGTAAAGTATAAAGAGGTGAGTAGAAGCTGGTTACTGCAGAGTCTTGGACACCACTCTAATAAGGTTAGACTTACAAGAGAATTTTAGAGCCATACAGGACACTTTTACACATAAAGTGAGGCCTTGAAGAGGTTATGGGAAATGCTAAAGGTCAAACAGCTAGACAAACTCCCAGGTGTCTTGCCACCAATCCTCGCGTTCTCATTTTAGCCCCAAAGAGCAATGGTTCTGAAACACTGGCTTAGAGGTAATGGCCACCTCATCATGGTGTCAAGACACAGGTGCCTAATGTACTAGTTTATGAAAATCAACCTGAATAGAAATGAGACAGTAGTGGCAGGAGACCAGTAGAAGACTTCTCCAGCTATTCAATTCCATAACCAGTTACCTGTACATTCTGTCCTCAAGGTATTAGGCTATAAAGGTTGGACAATAAAAGAAATAGCATAAAAGAGATGTCAGAAATATTTTTAAGAAAAAAACTAGTGGAGATTAGGGAATTATCTGATACGAAGAATTTTTAAAAAGTGAATGATTAGTTTTCAGGTCTAAGTAACTAAGAGGATGGTGACACCGTCACACAGACCACAGCACTGGAAAAGGGAGCATCAAATAAGTTTCCAGACTATGAATTGGGCCTCTTTTCTATCAGAAAAGCATGGAATGTACAGTTAATATATGTATAAGATCTACTTTAAAGTATACCCATAAAAGAAAAAAGGTGTGGTGGACGGAAACAAAAATGGCAGAATATTGATAATTACAGAAATTAGGTGATGAGTATTTTGCCACTCTTGGGTTTTTGTGGGGGTTTTTTTGTCTACTTACTTTTTAAAAACTTATCTTTTACCCGCCATAGTAAGTTTTTTAAAAGTAGGTGTACTAAAACAAAAACTTAGGAAAATGTAACAAGGGCCGTAAAAATGTTCATACCCTTGAACCCAATAGTTCTACTTCTATGAACGGAGCCCAAGGAAATAAGGGATGGAACAAAGGGACAGCCTTTGCAATAGTAAAAAAACAAAAACACCAAAACAAACAAAAACAAACCTGATATATGAGAAAAAAACTATGGTCATTCATAGGATGAACTATTATCCAACATAAAAAAATCATGTTTTCAGAGAATGTTCAATGACATGAAATGTTCCGTTTTGTAAAACATATATATAATACAGATTAAAGTCATAAATCCATTGTAAAAAATCAATAATGACTATTTCCAAATGATAGAGCTAAAGATGCTATTTATTTTCCTCTCTGCAAATATTCAATATTCTCTAAATTTTCTATCAAAGGGTGTATAAACTGTAAAAGTTAGGTGGGAAAAAAAAATCAGTGTTAAATTAAGCAATTAGTCCAGATAACCTAGATTCCAGATAACTCTAACTTTGATCTCAGAATCCATTCTCCTAATACCTAGATTGTCTGCAACTTAAACAATTATAAAACTATGTTAGAAATATCAACATAAGACACATGCTCTAACAAGAACTTTATAGAGCTATGTTTTAATTATTAGGAAGAAAGGTCAAGTCTGTTACCCTATCGCAATGCGTTCCTTGATATCAGAACTTTACCTTCCATCATTCAGTCCTTGGGACTAAACTGCTTAATAAATGACCGTTTTCAGCTACTGTTTTACTGCAGAAGTTGCTGCTGAAGGAATAGTCTTCATGATATTAACTCAGGAAAAGGTAAAATGCCTTATAAACGAGAGCATCATTTCCCTCCCGGATTCCTAAAAGTTTTTTGAAGGGCCTACAAGATCTAGGTCCTAGCCCCAGCCGGTTAACTAGCTGGTGACCGACCGTGGGTTCTGAAGCTCGGTTTCTCCACCTGTGAAATAAGGGGTTCACTGGATGGACTGACTTTCCACAAAAACCTTATTTCTATTTCACTTTTATAGTAGTCCAGGGGAGCCTGCACCAGCCAGCTCCACAACCAAGATGGGCGGGAAATCCCCGTGGCGAGATGCAGCCCAGAAGGGCTGAAGGAATATTGAGAGATTCGGCTGCAGCCCTCAGCTCCCCAAAGGTCCACCCGGTAGCCTTCCCGGGCCACCCCAGCAAGGACCGAGGGTGGCGGGATGTGGCTGAGTGCCTCTCAGCAAGTCTCCGCTGACCCTCCCCCCTCCCGAAAAGCCTCCAGCCACAATGTCAAGCGCTCGCCTGCTCCCGGGAGGTGCGGCCTCCCCGGAGGTCCCTCCGCGCACCGCCGCCCTCACCCGGGGCTCACCAGGGGTCCGGGGCCATCGTGCAGTCTCCGCCCGCCGCTCGGACACTTCCTGCTCGCAGCAGCGGACGACGGCGGCCCGCGCGGCTCATTCCCCGCGGTTCGGCCCCGCGCGCGAAAGAAGCGTGGAGTTTGCAACACGAATATGTACGGTGTTGGTACCCGAGAACTATGACAAAGAAAGGAAGCGCTCCCCTGAGGGACAGTAGGTTGGAGCAACCTGCTTTTACTGAGAGACGCGAACTGCTGGGCGCAATTAAAATGAAATGGTTGTTGAACAGAAGCTAAGCATTTTCCCAGGAAGGCCGGGGCACCCCCAAGACCTCTCTCCCTCTCTCGCAGTTACTTAAAATTTTATCCTGCTTCAAAAACAAAATTAAACTAAAACTAAACGAACAAAAAACTGGGCTGCGGTGATAGCTGCACACCGTATGAACTTCCTAAAACTCACTTTAAGTGAATCGTATGGTATGTAAATTATACCTCAATAAAGCTTTACTTTTTTAAAATTGTTGTATCCTGCTTCAGACAAAGGAACCAAGGATGTACCAACTATATATTATTTTATAATAGCCTTCCCATCAATCCTCTATGCTTATTTTTTAAATGTCATTAGGTGTTTGATTATATAGTTACCAAAAAGGTCACAGACTCTTTACACGAGGGGGATGGAGGGATTCGTTTTGTGCATTCAATTCCAGCCCCTAAATTTCCAGAGAGAGGGAAAGAAAAAAAAAAACCAAACAAACAAACAAACAAAAAAAAACCCCTCGCTCCCCTTGCAAGAGGGCAAATGAACTCGAACTCTACCCGCTGGGTTTCTACGTGGGCGTGGATCTGGCGCGCATGCGCGCGAGCCCGTTACCATAACGACCAGGAGACGCTGCCCCGGCAGCAACTGAGAATAGAGTGAGCTGAGCCTCCCAGCGATGAATAACCAAATTTCACCGGGGGCCCAGGTGGCGGAGCTGGAGCTTGACGCCGTGATCGGCTTCAATGGTGAGGCTGGGTGATTTGGGAACACTGAGGACGTGTAGTACAAACAGGGACAGTGAGACACCGGGTGGTACCTGAAAGGAAGTGTGGGACAATGGCAAGAGCCCTAGCCAGGGCCAAGCACAGGGTGACCAGCACAGCCTCGCCCACCCAAGGGCCTCGGAGAGTCACTTCCTCAGGAAGGGAGATGGTTTTTACGAGCTTGGACAAGCGCCAGCTCCTAAAAGGGATCATATGCCTCCTCACCGGTCCAGACGGATGAGTAAGGATAGTTGGAACCCTTGTCCCACCGGCTCAGCCCTCTCTGGCTCTGAGCCCCACGCAGCCCGCAAAGCCCTCGGCCCCTCCGAAACCACCGTATGCTTGCTGTCTCGGCCCCTGAGACCATCTAACAAAACTTCTGAAATCCCAGCTGAAGTGTCAATGAGGAGGGACTGGGAGGGGATCACCTTGGTCCTCTAACCCGAAGAAAGGATTCTAAATGAATAGAAAGGGGAAAGGGACGCCAGGGGGAGCCGGAGAAGACAGATGTTTGGATCAGAGGAGGGGCCTGGCCGCTCTGCTCAAATCTTATGTGACTGCCTACTGTTTTGAATGTTAAGGGAGAAAAAATGCTGTGGGGTTTTTGCTTTTTGAGGGATGAGGGAAAGCAATGAATTAAATTTTAAGAAAAGCAAACCTTTTTTTAAAAGTGTGTTGTGATGCCTAAAAGCTTTCCAATTGTAATAATGTAGATGCAAACTATCACTATTTAAGTTCTAAGCACATTCTAGTACTTAGCTCTTGACTCTTCCTTTTACTTTAACAGTCTCTGATAGAAAGTGGGCACTTTATACATCTGAGACATTGGCCATTTTTTGAGCTGGTTACAAGATCATTGGTAAAGGAATTGAGTGGCCTGCAGTGAGTTGCAAAGGGTCACTAGTGAGCCAGTGTAGAGCCACACACATAGAGCTCTGCAGCTGAATTCATGCTATTTTGTAGAGTTCTAAGAGCAAATATATAGTAATATATTTATTATTTATATTGATATATAATATATTTATTATATATTAAATATAAATGCTGATACCTTCTACGGCAGTTACTAATTATCTTTGTCTTTTAGAATGGTCCAAATGAATGAAATTGGTTTTACCTTGTTGGTTTTGTGATGATTTATATTTTTTCATATAGTCAAATACACATTTATTTAGAACCACTATATGACAAATAGTATGCTATGGGCTGAGAAAACAGGGATAAATTCATAGTCATGCTTAAAAGAAGAGTTTAGAAAAATGGAAAAATACAGTAAAACCAAAAGAAACATCAGCCATTGTTACATTTCCCAAAGATATCACTGTTAAACTTTGGGTGTGATCTTTTCAAATATACACTTACATATAAATATGTTCTTTTTAAAATAAAAAATGGACTCATGCTGTATATATTCTCATATAACCAGACTTTTTTTCACTTAACAGTATGTCGTGTAAATCTTTCCTTAGCAATAAATATAATAAATAATAAAATAAAATAAATAATATACTCTATGCCATACTTTTACTGTAATATTCAATGTAATATTGTGTTCCATAGATATGCCATAATTTAAGAATTTAGCATAATTTCTATTTTTGCATTTATTTTAAAATGCTACAAAGAACATCTGCATAGCTAAATCTTTTAGCTCCTTAACTTTTTTTCTTATGATAAATTCTGAATACATCCTAAAGACTTGTGATGTATCCTTCAAATGCTATATCATATACCCAACAGAAAGGTACAAAAAACATATGTAGGAATGTTTATCATAGCATTATTTCTAATTGCTAAAAATTAGAAACAACCAAAATGTCCATTAAAAATAGAAAGGACAAGTCAATGGTAGTATATTCATACAATACACTACTCTGCAGCAATTAAAAAGAATGAACTACTGCTATATACAACAACAAGGGTGGCTCTCACAAACATAATGTTGAATGTTTTTTATTCACAAAGGAGTACTTATTGTATCATTCCATTCATAAAAGTTCTAAACAGAGAAAATCTACAGGAATAGAAGTCATAACAGAGACTATCTTTTGGGAGGTAAAGACAGGGAGAAGGTACATGGGAGACGTCTCAGATGTGGTAATGTTCTATTTCTTGATCTGGGCTATAGTTAAATGGGTTGTTTACTAGGTAAAAAGTTATGAGTTTTCTGTATTTTGTCTTCAGTGAAAAATGTTTACTTAAAAAGCCTACACTAGCTCTCAAGAAAGAGAATAGGCAAAACTGGAAAAGTTTGGGAGAAAGATTCTTTACTAGGCTTGAAAGAGGTTAAGGAAGGATTGCCCTCTTTAAATTTAAACAGTCTTTCAAACTGGGTAGTAGTTAGTGAGTAAAGACTGAGGGGCAGAATATTACGGATAGCAGGAATAGGGGAGCAAAGGAGAAAAAGTGGGGAGTGTGGGGCCTGGTTGAGGAACGGCAAATAGCTTGGTGGCTTCAGCGTCAGGGACTGGCAGGACAACACAGGAAAGAGCACCTGGAATTAGATTTCGGAGGCCTTAAATACAACGTAATTGAGTTGAGATTTCATACGGAAACAATTTAGAAACAAAAGCAAGGCTCCTTTTACTATTGGGATACTAGAACTTATTGCAGTGTTACATTATTAAACTTGGATTTTAAGTTGAAAGTATAAATGTATGACTAGTGGATACTTCTAGATACTGTATTGTATTTTGACAGGAATTTATTATTTATACAAACCAAATATAATTGTGTTGAATATGAAAACATTTTATAAAGCTATACTTATTAACAGCTCAGTCATGTTCATCAATTGACCAGAGTAGATAGTCCATGATTTTCCTAATATGCAACGTGCTCTTATAAACTTAAACCAGCAACAACTACAAAATAGATCAGAAGTCTACAAACTATAGCCTGTGGGCCAAATTTGGCTCACTGCCTATTTTTATAAATAAAGTTTTGTTGGAACCCAGTCATGCCCATTCGTTTATGGCTGCTTTTACACTACACTAGCAGAGATGAATATTGCAACAGAGACCATATGGCCCACAAAGCCTAAAATAGTTACTATCTGGTCCTTTATTAAAAATGGACAAATCCCAGAAATAGGTAATTGGCAAAGAAATATAAATGAAAGAAATATAAATGGCTATTAGCTCAAAAATATTAAAAGCAATGACATTATTTTTTACTTCTCAAACTGGCAAAGGCTAAAAACATGAGATAATACTTAGTAAGGTGAGAATAAAACATGGTTCGCAATTACTACTGCCAGGAGTATAAATTTTATCACCTTTTTGAAAGCCAGTTTTGTAGTATCTACTGGAGTTTTTAATGAGGATAATCTTCAAGATGTTAAAAACTCGGATCACTTATTCAAGTTTTCAAAAAATTTATGTACAGTGAGGTTCATTATGGTATTATATATAATACCCCACATATTGGAGGAAACAACGCAAATGTCCATTGGTAAGAAATTAGTTTTAAAAATTATATTCCAGAAAGGTTTTGGAACTAGATGGAGGTGGTGGTTGCACAAACATTATGAAGGTACTAAATTCCACTGAATTGTTCACATTAAAATGGCTAATTTTATGTTATATGAATTTCACCACAATAAATTATTTTTTAAATTATAATCTTTTTGTACAACTAAATACGACATAACACTTAAGAAAAATGAGGTCATATGGAATCACAAGGAAAGATGTCAAAGATATATTAAGTGTAAAATGCTATTTGTCAAGCAGTATGTGTGATATGAGCCTATCATATGTTGTTTAAGTGAGGGGAGAGAGAGAGAGAGAGAGAGAGAGATTGTACTAAGAACAAAGAATGTTCATTGTAGTGGTCATATGCAATTTTGGCTACTCAGTATCTAAATATCCTTTTTTTTTATTTTTTGAGGAGAATCCCAAGATAGGCAGGAGCCCATTCTATTGCCTTTGGTGACAGTCTAAAAGGGGCAGATATTTCCTCTCCTAACTCCTTGGCAGCCAATTTAGAGACATGTGACGTAATAGGCTCAGCCAAGGAGGTGTTCCCACTGAGAACTTCAGCTCTTAAGGGACCTGCACAAAGCAGCAGAGCGCCTGGGGAGTCGAACGTTGCGTTGAATGTTAAGCAGCGTTGACGGTCAGAGTTCCTTAGCTCCTTTGCTTGGTCTTGCCTTCTCATTTGTCCTGCCCATTTTTCACATGTGATTTTCTACACTTGCTAGATTCTGTGAGCTATGTGTATTCCTTCCATGAAATTCTTTTTCTGCTAAATTTAGTCAGAGTTGACCCTTCTTGTTTGCGACCAAGACCCCTAATTATTAAATATAAAGAAAATAAAGAAATATGCACCTATGTGTTAACAAGGTTATCTCTGGGCAGGTTATATACCTAAGAGTAGAATAGCTGGGTCCTAGGGCCTATTCAACCACCATCAATATAAACACATTGTTTTCCAAAGCTATCCTGCCAATTAACTCTCTCACCAAGCAGTATATGAGTGTTCCCTCTGTTCCACATCATTACACTGCCTGGTGCTGTCAGCATTTTACATTTTAACTGTTATGGTGCAGGTGACATGGTATCTCATTTTGGATATAATTTGCATTTTCCTAGTTACTTGTAAAATATCTTTTTGTATGTGTATTAGTCCTTTTTGTGTTGCTTATAACAGAATACACAGAACTGGGGGATTTATAAAGAAAATGAAATGTATTGGTTACAGTTTCTGAGGCTGGGAAGTCCAAAGTCCATCTAGTGGTGGTGACAGCAACCCAGGGGTCTCACATTGCAAGATGGTGAAAGCAGAGAGAGCAGAGAGAGAGACTCTCTTCTTTTAAAGCCCTCAGAACCACACCCTGACCACCATTTTTAATCCATTCACTACTGCACGGTCCTATAATCTAATCACATCTTCAAGGCCCCACCTTTTAATCACCATAATGGGATTTCCCACCCTCTTAACAGTCACAGTGGGGGCTAAGTTTCTAATACATAAAACTAGGGGGACACAATTCAAGCTTCAGGGAGTTTTGGGGGGACACAAGTCAAGCTTCAGGAAGTTTTGGGGGGACACAATTCAATCCTCTACAGTATGTTTATTGGCTTTTGAATTTTTTCACCAAAAATTGCCCATTCATGTCTCTTGCTCATTTTTCTGATGGGAAGTTTGTATTTTTCTTATTGCTTTATAGGAGCTCTTTGCATAGTATATAGATAATCCTTTGTTATGTACATTGCAAATTTCTTCTCCTGATTTGGGTTTTTCTTTTCATTTTGTCTTTTGTTATTAGAAGTTTTAAATTTTGGATGGATATATCAGCCTTTTCTGGTATGATTTGCTCTTTTTGTATCATTGTTAAGCAGTCATTTCCTATACCTGTGTACACATTGTCATGTTTTTCACGTTTAGGTCTTTGATCTACCTGGAAGGTATTTTTTGTGTAGTAAGGATGTGAAGTAAGGATCTAATTTTACTTTTTCTGTATGAGTAGCCATATGATTGTTTACAAAGAGCCTGCAATTAGAAAAAAATTAATATAGTTTTTATTAGGAATAGATTACCCTGAAAGACACAAACGTTAGGTGATTCTTGGCAAGTATTTGGAAGATAGGAGCTGCCTGAGGAAAGAGGTAAAAAAAAAAAAAAACTCACTGCATAAAAAGAAACACTCATAATTGAAATGAAAGTAATCATTTATTCAATAATTACATTTTGCCATTTGAGCAAAAAAATTCATCTGGGTACGGAAATCATGTAACGCACCAAAATAAATTCCAGAGGGAGTTAACTATAAAAGAAGAATTCATTTAAAAACCAGAAGACTATATGAGGGCACTTCAAAAAGTTCATAGAAAGATTTGCATTATCTTTCAATTCTGTGTTTCCATGAACTTTTGAAGTACCCTCATATTAATAAATATTTATGACTCTCTTAATGGGGAAGGAAACAGCAACAAAAAAGATTTTAATATAGCCAGAAATAAATGTAAGTAAAAAATGCATCAGATCTGTATGAAGAGACATTGAAAATGCCAGTGGGGGACATAAAAGGAGGCTTCAAGAAGAAACATACTGTATTTTTAAAAAGGAGGTGTAATATTACTAAAATTATTTTTCCTTAAATTGTTCTTTAAATGTACCATCTCACTAAAAATACAATCATGATTTTTTAATTAGTCAAGTTGCCTTTACAGTTTATATTGTAAAATATGAAGGATAACCCACAAAATTCCAACCTCAGATGAGTTAACAAGGGGAACTTAAGTCTATTTCATATTAAAACATAGTACTCATACAAGGGTTTGTAATTGTTGAGGTGATTCTTGGCAAGTATTTGGAGGACAGGAGCTGCCTGAGGGATGAGGTTTCACTGTGAAAGTTCGCAGACTTCTTCAGAGGGCCTGGTGCTCACTTAGAACTGAAACCATATTTAAAAAATTTTTTTTCTATTTTTGTTGAGGTATACTTGATAAATAAAATGGTATAAATTTAAAGTGTACAATGTGATATTTTGATATATGCGTACATTGTGAAACGATTCCCACAATCTAGCTAACATATCTACCTCAAATAGTTATGCTCTTGTTTTGTGTGATGAGAACACTTAGGATCAACCCTTAGCAAATTTCAAGTATGCAATGCAATATTCATAACTAGTCACCATGCTGAGCATTAGTGCTCCAGAACCTATTCACTGATATCTCCCTATTTCTCCCACCCCCCAATCCCTAGTAACCACCATTCTACTCACTTCTTTTACGAGTTTGGCTTTTTTGGATTCCACATCTAAGGGGCATCATGTAGTGTTTGTCTTTCTATGTCTGGCTTTTTTCACTAATCGTCATGGAATTGCAAATCAGAATCACAATGAGCTATATAACCTCATACCTGTTATCAAAAAGACAAAAGATGCCAAGTGTTGATGAAGATGTGGAGAAAAGAGAACCTTTGTACAGTCTTGGTTAGAATGTAAGTTGGTACAATCATCATGGAAAACAGTATAGAAGTTCCTCAAAAAATTACAAATAAAACTACCATATAATCCAGCAATTCCACTTCTGGGTATACTCATATATCCAAAGGAAATGAAATCAGTATCTTGAAGAGATATCTACACCCACATGTTCACTGTAGTATTATTCATAATAGCCAAGATATGGAAACAACCTAAGTATCCATTGACAGATGAATGAATAAAGAAAATGTGGTATATACTCCTATATATGAGGACAAGGAAATCATGTCATTTGCAAAAACATGGATGAACCTGGAAAACATTATGCTAAAGGAAATAAGCCAAATTTTTCGCTACTAAACATTTGCCTGAGCTTTGAATTCATGTTCTCCCTATGTCTATGCCCTTACCCAGACAGGCTGCTCACGCTCCACGCACTCGGGAATCACGCTGCTTAGGAATTGGCTGTCGGCCTTGCTGTCCAAAGTGAGGTTCCTGGCCCGGCATCAGCACCACTTGGGAGCTTGTAAGAAATGCAGAATCTCAGTGCCACCCTAGACCTCAAATCACAATCTGCATTTTAGCAGGATCCCTTAGGGATTTTATGCACATTAGGGTTTTGAGAAGTGATGTACTAGACCAACCATCTTGTCAGTGGAATAAAATTACTTATTTTAGTTGAACTAAGGCTTATTTCTTTTGTACTCAAGTAAAACATTACCAGCACATCTGCATCTGATTATTATTACTTTTAATCTCTCTCTTTTTAGGACATGTGCCCTCTGGTCTCAAATGCCATCCTGACCAGGAGCATCTGATTTATCCTCTGGGTTGCACAGTCCTCATTCAGGCAATAAATACTCACAAGCAGAACTTCCTGCACGGTCATGGTAACAATGTCTCCTGTTTGACCATCTCCAAGAGTGGAAATTACATTGCTTCCGGACAAGTCACGTTCATGGGGTTCAAGGTGAATAAAGGGGCAATAACTCGTTGTGAATTTATTTTGAGGTGGATCCCTGAGAAAATTGCCCCCCTTCAGGTCGTTGGTTCTGTTCTGCCAGGTGCCTTACCCTTCCTTCTTCCTCTCGACTTCTCTTTTAACTCATTTTCATGCTATCAGGCTAGGAGGGAAGGAATCTGGTGTTTTTATACCAGAGTCGCAGTGACTGATAATAGTCAGGAACAAAAGTCCTTCCTTAAAATGGTTTCCATTTTGTTGCTGTCATGTTTGTAAATCATTATCTAATTCTAGAAAAGTGACATTACTGATTATTTTTCACCAAGAGGGGTAGATAATCTCCTCAGATTCCTTTAAAGCCCATCCGTATCTGACCATGTATTCTTGCCCACAGGCCGACATCATTTTGTGGGATTATAAGAAAAGGGAGCTGATTGCTCGGTTGTCACTTCACAAGGGCAAAATTGAAGCTCTGGCCTTTTCGCCAAATGATTTGTATTTGGTATCGCTAGGAGGCCCAGATGATGGAAGGTAATCAACTAAACATATTTACTTATTTTCTGTCAGGTATATTTCCAGAAGTGTCAAGTACCCTGTCCTCTCTAATGTCCTCTGTTGGCTCAGCTATATTTGAGTGTGCACTGTGTGAAAAGACTATGAGAAAAACACCATAGAACAGTGGTCCCAGCCCTGGCTGCACATTTTTTTTTTTTTTTAAATAAAGAAAATGTAATTTTATTAATATAATTATTTTCATTCTGTGACTTGTGGAGCAGTTGGGAGGGAGGGGCAGAAGGGAAAGGGGAAGGAAATATGATGGGAGAAGGAGGAAGGAGGAGGGGTGGGATTGAGGCCTGTGGCACCCCTCTCATTCCCACAGGAGAGACTGGGGGCTTCCAGTGGTGCCTTGCTCAATGCTGGGCTGGGTGCAGATTTCAGGGGGTATGGCAAAAGCCCTCCCCCACCCACCACAGCTCAGGAACTCAGGGCCCTTCTTGCTGCAGCTTGGTGGTCATCACTGGGCTGGTTGCATGTGTCGGGGGGGCATGTCCAAGGCCCGTGGCCCCCCACTGACCCAGCTCAGGAGAGCCCAGGGCACTTCCTGCGGCAGCTTGATGGTTGCTGCTGGGCTAGTTGCAGGTGTTGGGGGGTTGTGGCCGAGGTTCAAGGCCCCCCACTGCCCCAGCTCAGGAGAGCCCCAGGATGCTTCCGCATGTCGGGAGTGTGTGGCCGAGGCCCTTGTCCCCCACCCTCAGGACTGGTTATGGGTGTCATGGGGCATTGCTGAGGTCCCTGACCCTCCCCCTTTTCTGGCTTGGTAGCCCAGGGGACTTCTGGTCCTTCTAGGTGTTACAGGTGTTCTTTGGTGAAATGAGACCTTTACTAGTTAATATGGAACTTTGTCTCTGGTTGTGGGTACTCTGTTTTTTCTTTCAGTTCTGTGTTGGATTATTTGCTGTTCCCACCACTCAAACTCTGCACTGGAACTAATTTGTTGTCCTTTTCTTACTTCTAAAATGGGGGAACTTCCTGTGGGGACCAGTACTTGAGCTCTGTGGTTGAGCTAACTTGCTGCTTTCCTGCCGATCCCCTGGGGAAGGCTCTTTTTGCAGCTCAGGTTTTAATGGTTGACTTTATAGGCACTTCCAGGTCTAGTGAAATCTGATGTACCTGGGTTGTGTAGACACTCTGGTCTGGGCCTAAGTCTTTTCATCAAACTGTACCCCATGCAATTCTATATTCCTGACCAGTCTCCTCTGAGTGGTCCTATGCTGATTGGGGTGCAGATCAGCTGTCCTTGCTATGTCCCAGTGTTCTCCCAGTGGGCCCATCTCCCACACTGCCCATGCTACAAACACTTCCCATGGGATAGGCCATGTGCCAGTCCCTTGCAATGACTCACCGGCCTCTGAGTGGCTCTTTTTTTTCAGTTGTTGTGGCTTCTTGCTCCTATATGGGTCCATGGGAACCCTATTAGTGGTCTTGCTGGCCTGGGGGCCACCAAGGCCCTCTTCTTCCCTGCCACCTCCAAGCAACTTCATCTGAAGGGCACAGCTGCGGCTTTCACCAGCTTCTGCTCTGTGCACTCAGTAGCTCCCTCCTGGAAGCAGCCGGGGCTCAAAACTGTCAGAGTGGTCCTTTCTTTCTCTCATCATGTCTTCTCCCACCTTCATGCACCCGGTAGGTCTCTCCTCCTCTTTCCCTGAGATCTAGTGGCCCCAGCTTGGCTGTTGTTGCTTTTTAATAGTTGTAAATTAGTTTATTTGTGGAAGAGAGTGATGCTGGGGACCATCTATTTCACCATCTTGACCAGAAGTCTCCTGGCTGCACATTGAAACCACCTGGAGAGCTTTAGAAAACTATCCATGCCTGGCTCTGCCTTCAGACAGTCTGATTTGATTGGCCTGGGCTCTAAGAGTTATAAAAGCTTCCCAGATGAATCTGATGTGTAACTATATCCCAGACCCATTGTTGTAAAAGAAAGAAGCCATCATCATGGTCATCATCATTGTCATTAAAGACAACAGCTCAATTTTTTTGAGCACTTACTATGTGACGGGTGTGTGCTGAGCATTTTAATTGCATCACCTCATTTAAGCCTCACAACAATTTAATGAGGCGGAAGCTATTGGTGCCAGATGACAGATGAGGAACTAAAGTCACCAGCTGGTAAGTAGCAGAGCTCGGAGACAAACCCTGGCAATGTGAGTCCAAAGGTGGCATTTTTATTTTATTCACTCATTTATTTATAATTTTTTTTTTGGGGGGGGCAGCTGGCCAGTACAGGGATCCACACCCTTGACTTTGGTGTTTCAATGCCATGCTCTAGCCAACTGAGCAACTGGCCAGCCAAAGGTGGTGTTTTTAATTAGTCTCACCAAGACGTGATCTTTGCTGTTGCCCACAGTGAAGTTTGGTAGGCAGAGGACACATACAAATGAAACTGGAGGGAAAAAAAAGTATACTTCAAAGCATTATATTAGGAAGAACAATCAATACAGTACACACTCCTATGTTAATGTTCAAGGGACATAGTCTGTAGAAGAAAAGTAATAACACCTGAGGTTTGCATAGGATTTAATAATTTGGTACACTTTTACATGTATTTTCTTGTTTGAGCTTCACAGTTTTATTACAAAGGAAATTTACATTTATGTATATATTGACAGTTCTCTTAATACATAGCAAGTCAACAAAATTGTCATGAGATTACCTCCTTTACTAGTCATTCATAAGTGGTCATATCGTCCCTGGGCCATCCCAATTTGACTGTTTTTGATAAGACATGTATCCAGAAATCTCCTATTAATATTCTTAGCTCAACCTAAAGCAGTTTCTTTCAACCTTGGATGCACATTGGAATCACCTGGGAAGATTTAAAAAATACAGATGCCTGGGTCCCAGCCCCAGAGATTCTTGGAGCTTGGCCATTAGGCCAGTCCCATTCCTAGCCTCTGCCAAATTGATTAGGCTTTTGGGAAGAAAAATGGCCCCTTAACCGAAGCTAATCTGGCAGAATGGTTAATCTCCCTCTTGTACAATTTTAAATTTGATTTTAGCCTATCTAAAATTTGCTTGCAGAAAATTTGGGAATGTTGAGAAGCCAAAAAAAAAAAAAAAAGATAAAACAAACCTTGCTATACTGGGAGAATCCAATATGCCCTTCTCTGAAGTCACCGTAGTGAGGAAGATGGGGTTCTGCTGGTTGGTTTTAGATAATCAGAGGTCAATCCTGAACACATGGGAGGGGTCCATTCTACCCAAACCACTTAGCTTCTACACGGAGGAGTAGAAACTGAAGGGAAGCTGCAAACTGCAGTGGGCATTCTACAATTTGCATTGTATCTTTTATATTTTGTAACCTATTCATGAAATGTTTTTGCATTAATATTATCATGCTATTCATGTTGTAAGGCAACCTGCTTTTTGACTAACTTTATGCCAAGGACATCTTCTATGTATATGCACATAGATATGTATCTTATTCTTTGCAACAATTGCATGGTATTCCATTGTACAGATTTGCTAGAATTAATTTGGCCAACTCTCTGTCTTTGTTGGTGCCCTTTATTTATTTTTAAATGTTAAACTTGTCTTTGAAAAATTAAACCTATGCCTGGCCATGGTTTATAAAGAAACTGTATTGTCTTACTGTGCAAAAAGATCCAAAATTCAAAAGTATAAGTCTCCCAATGCCACCCCTCGTATCCTCCTCACCATAAAGAGTTCCACTCTCTAGAGGCACTTGGATTTGGATTTTTTTTAAAGATTTATTGAGATTTTACATACCATGAAATTCAGCCATTTAAGGGTGTACAGTTGAGGGTTTTTAGTGTATTCACGAAGTTTGCAACCTCACCACAATCAATTTTAGAAAATTTTCAACACCCCAAAGAGAAACCCCATACCAATTAGCAGTCACTCCTTATCCCTCCTCCTCGTAGCCCCAGGAAATCACTAATCTACTTTCCATCTCTATAGATTTGCCTATTCTAGACATCTCACATAAATGGTACCATACTATATGTGGACTTTTGTGACTGGCTTTTTTCACTTAGCATAATGTTTTCAAAGTTCATTCATTTATGGCAGGTATCAATATTTCATTTTTTATTGTCAAGTAATATTTCACTGTATGTGTATCGCACATTTTCTTTATCTATGCATCAGTTGATGGACTTTCGGGTCATATCCACTTTTAAGCTATTATTAATAATGCTGCTGAAAACATTCATGTACAACATTTTGTGTAGACATATGTCATTTCTTGGGTATGAAGCATTTCATTTTAACAGTCTCTGTCTTTTGGTTCATTGTCTAGTTATCATTTTAACTTTTTAAGTGGTTTACCAGTCCATTTTTCCACTTCGGATGGTATCTATCAATTTCCCAGTAAGAAAAAAGAAATTATGGCTTTTACACCAGTTCCTATTTCTGCATTCCTGGTGATCTTGGGTATACCTTGATTTTAGACTACCTGTGATAATGCATTCTATATGTAAGAAAGTTGGGAAATATAGATAAGCATGTTTTTACATTAACAAGGTTTGTAACGTGCATTCCTTTTCTTTAAATACTTTGATTCAAACATTTAACAAAACACCCGCTCCCCAGCATTTTTGGTATTACTATCCAAACACTGTTCAATTTAGGACTAAGTTGCATGGTTGCACCCAGGAAGAATGAGATGTAACCTTAAAGCAGTGCTTCTTAAAGTGTAGGCCCTGGACCAGGAAAGCAAATTCTTAGTTAGGTCCTTTATACTGAATCGGAAACTCTGGGTGGGGCTTAGCAGTCTGTTTTAACCAGCCCTCCAAGAGATTCAGATGCATGTTCAAGTTTGAGAAGACTGCCTTATGTCATCCTCTTTATTTCATTCCCTTTTTTTTTTTTTTTTCCCTTTTTTTGGAATATTTCCCCAAGGAAAATTTTTACATGAGATAAACTTTTCTGCCTTGCATGTCTGGAAATGTCTTTATTTTAGCTTCAGACTTGATTGATGGACTCACCGATTTCTAGCCTTGGAATCATTTTCCTCCAAAGCTCTTTAAGTGTCAGTCACCCTCTTGTGTTCTAATATCCAGTGTGATTGACAAGATGTCTGGTGGAGTCAGCGTAATTTTTTTGTTCCTTTGTAAGTAATCTGTTTTGGTTTTTGTTTCTTTTTTGAAATACTAAAATACTTGTTTCTTATTTTTGAAAACCTGTTTTCCCTGATTTTCTTGTCCCTCTTGTTTTGGCAGTGTGGTGGTGTGGAGCATAGCCAAGAGAGATGCCATCTGTGGCAGCCCCGTGGCCGGCCTCAATGTCGGGAACGCCACCACAGTGGTCTTCTCCAGGTGCCGGGATGAGATGTTTGTTACTGCTGGAAAGTATGTGTCTGCAGCTGGAGTTTTCAGAACTCATAAATTACTATGTTTTCTTGTATAGAAAACATGGTCTTTCCAACCTGGGGGAACATGTCTTTAGTCTTGGACAAATACCTTACATCATAATTTTCATGATTTTGTGTTCGTGCAAAGTCCTTTTAGCTGAAGGTATTTTACGTATGGTTATTTGAAAATCCTGCAATGCCTACTGAAAAAATTCTGCTTACCTGCTCAACTCATCTCAGGTTGTTATTTGTTACTGAAAACACATTATCCCCAATCCATGCTCACACGGTAATTGGCACAATTGCACAGATTCACTTGCTGGTTGATGTTTCTTCCACTTACACTTGGGTTAGATCTTATGAAATAATAGTTTGCAAATAAACTGTCCCAGGAAGTTTCAAATGTTTAGACTGATAGCTATATGAGAAATTTTCAATAAAATCAGCTTTCACCAGCTAATGGTAACCATGCTGAATGTCTGAACAGAGGCCAGCATCTGTGTAACAGAATAAATTAATTTACGAATTCACTAATCTGAGCCTTGTCTGGAGTTCGAAGGGAAAGTTAAACATGTATAAAAGCATATTTTTTAATGTCGTACACCAGTTCAAAGGTGAAGAATCTGAAAATGCAGGGTTGAAGCATGTCTTGGTTCAGCCCGTCTGTGATCTCTCACCTGTGAAAGGTGCACATTGTTAGTTACTTTTCCAGCCAGAGTAAAGAATGTGTGCTGCTCTACCTCTATACTGTTTCCTGTCCCCACCGTGTGATATGCAGCACGCATTTGTTGCATGGCTAAGTATGAGGAAGGATTCATTCAGAGGCCATGTAACTAACTGGCTGACATGAAAGGCAGCCCCTATCAAGCAAATCTTATTAGGACAGCACTCTAATGTGAAAGCAGCTGACTGCGTCCTACACTATCTTCTGAAGCTACTGGTGACCAGGAAGCTCTTCAGTTCCCTTCAGATTTGCAGAATGGTTAGACTAAGCCTTTGTTTTATGTGGTTATTTCTGCTCTTTAGCAGCTGATTAAGCATCAGACATGGGTCCATTCGGATGTCCACAGACAATGTTTCTCTAGGAGCCAAAACTTGAATTTTACACCAAAAAAAAATTTTTTTTAAGACAATCTCCGCTCTAAATCTGCTTCAGTTTCATGGGACACTGATAACTGGGAAAGTTAATATTCTTAAGTAAAATTTCTGCAGTGTCACCTATATACCCTGGGTTCTCCATTATGGTCCCAATTTCATGTAGTCCATTATATTGTCTCCATAAAATACCCTGCAAATTCCAGTATTTTTCCTACCAGGAAGGCGTGGAAAAGCTCTTTTTTTTTTTTTTTTAACTTGAAAAGTGCATTCAAAATATTTATTGAGCACTTACTATATATATAATACTCCAGGGGCTAGAAAATAAAAGGAAAACTAAACTTTATTTTTAATTAATCTTTTCTGCCCTAAGATATTAGCTGAAATCTTTGTGATGTTGACCGTGATATTTTTATCCATTTATTAATTCAAATTAACTCAACATACAATGATTAACTACCAACCATATATCAAGTCCTGTGTTATGTTGTAACTGTTTTAAAATTTTAGTTGCTTCATCTTATCTCTCCTTTCCAGAAGACAGGACTCTTTAAAGTACTTTCTATTAAAAATTTTTCCTAACAACTCAACACTGTGAATGAAACATACTGAAACTTATTCCTCCCGTCTAACTGAAATCTGGTATCCTTTGACAAACATCTCTCTACACCCCCGCCCACCACCAAGTCTCTGGTAGACCCCATTCTACCCTTTGTTCTTATGAGTTCAACTGTGTTGCACTCCACATGTAAGTGAGACCATGTGATATTTGTTGTTTTGTGCCTGGCTTATTTCACTTAACATAATGTCCTCCAGGTCCATCCATGCCATTGCAAATGACAGAATTCCCTTCTTTTCTAAAGCTGAATAGCATTCTATTGTGTATATATACCATATTTTCTTTATCCACTCAGTTGCTGTTGGACACTTAGGTGGCATACATCATGGTGTCTACAGTCAATAACAATATATTGTATACTTGAAAATTGTTGAGAGTAGATTTTAAGGGTTCTCACCACACACACAAAAAATGTGTGTGAGTTAATGCATATGTTTAATAGCTTGATTTAGTCTTTCCACAGTGTATACATACGTCAAAACATCATGTTGTACACCAAAAATATATACATTTTTTACTTGTCTACAAGGAAGGAAGGGAAAGAGAAGGAAGGAAGGAAACTTAATGAGCTTTGATATGCCCTGCATTTGTTTCCTTGCTTACTTGTATGTTTATTTTCAGTATGGTGGGTAGAGTACATACTTCAAAGTGCGAGAGGACTGTTGGGAGTCCCTGCCCTGCTGTGTACAAGCTCATTTGGAGATCAGGGAATCATCAAACCTACCTCACAGGGTTGTTGTGAGGATTGAGCGAAAGATGCTTGGTAGAGCACTAGACCACAACAAACCCTCAAAAATGTTTAGTTCTGTCCCCTCCAGCTTCTCCTTTAAGAGAACACAGACAACAGAAAAGAGATGAAGTGGTTATTAAATGGGTATCCATTTGACTGTGATATTTTTAATACATAGCGGGACAATTCGAGTGTGGGAACTGGATCTCCCAAACAGAAAAATCTGGCCAACTGAGTGCCAAACAGGACAGATGAAAAGGATAATCATGAGTATTGCGGTGAGTATTATTTTAAGTAACTGTTACTACAAATTTCTGTTAATGGTACTGACTAAGGTGGGGGGGGTAGGAAAGTTAAGTGTGAATATATGGGGTATTGATAAGGAGACACTGGTGAAGTAGAGTCTCACTTCTTTAGCTCCCTTCAGGCATCAAGGAGGAGCTGCCCATACATAGCACAGGTAGGTCTTGTTTTACTGGGACCTGAGCTGTCATCAGACACCAGAGGCCTGCCTTACCTGGAGGGGAGCAGTGTAGCCAAGAGGCACTCAGCCCACAGGACATCCCTATGCCCCTGATGTGATTTCTGTCAGTGGAAATAAAGCTTCTGACAATGAAACTCATTGCTGAAATGCAATCTCTTCCATAAAGAGAAATTATTAATTTATTATTAATATATTAATATATTTTAATGTGGATTCATACATTTACACATACAACTCCATTCTTCAGTGACTTATTCCTCTTGTTTAATGCAGAGTCATTTTATGAATAAAAGCTTTGGAAGATATGAGATAATACAAATGCATATCCTTTTTTGGGGAGGAGCACACCTTTTGAGGTGTCTTAGGAGTTGGAACTGGCAGGGTATGCATGTTAACATCAGACCCAAAAATAATTCAAATGAAAAGCACAGGCTAATTGGAATTTTCCTCCTGTTCTTTGTTTGGCCCTGATTCTGCTCTGCTCAGAGCTGCTCTTACTGATCTTTGAGTTTGGGGAAATAGAAGTTGTCACGAGCATCTTTCAAGTTCAGTCTTTGTGGGGTTTCAGAGAAAGCTCACCCCTTTAGGATCAGGGGCTCATAGGCATCACTGAGGCAACCCAGGTCTTCAGATTTTCTTCTTTCTTCCCCAGATGGCTGACGATGATAGTTTTTTCTACCTTGGCACCACAACGGGAGATATTCTGAAAATGAACCCCAGGACTAAACTGCTGGCAGACACTGGGCCTGTGAAGGACAAATTCAGTTTGGTGAGTGGGAACCATCAAGGTCTGCTCTGCCCGGCCATTTTCTGCCCCCCACTGACAGTACAGACTTGTGTTAAGAAAGAGTCTCTGGAAAAGAGAAAAAGTCAATGATGTACCCACAGCCATACCCAAATTTGCAAGGTGCATTGGCTAGTTCTCTAAGTCCTCAACTCTGGTTTTTATTCAGAGCAAAGACATTCCTAGGTGTCCTTAATTAGGGAACCACACCTTTTTCACCTCTTCAAACCACAGGAACCACATCGATTCCATCCCAGTTGCCATACATAAGAGAAGTGTGCTCTTTGACTTATAAGGCTGTATATATAATTTTTTCTACTCTGATAACTAGATCTTAGATTTTAGCCTCAATTGAGTCACGAACAAGTCTTGAAATAGTCAATTGCTTATATTCACAGAATTCTAACATTCTGGTTAGAAGTCCAGTGAGAAACTTTGATATTTAAGCCAGAATAAAAAGCTTACCATCAAAGAGTAATCTTATATAGTAAGTGCTGCTATTTCCAGCACCCCAGAAAGTTACCAGGGCTGTTTCTACTAAACCTTGAATTTGAAAGCTTGTGTTAGGTTCTGCGCCTGCCTATCTCATTTCTGATAACAGAACAGATGGTTATAACTAAGCTTAGATATTTTTCCACTTAGAAGATATTCTCAAGAAACTTCCAAATATTGCACCATGTTCCTGGGAAAATGTCAGAGTTTTCCTAATCAAGTAATCTTTAATATTCAAACTTTTAAAGAGATTTATAAAAAGGGGGAAAAGCTATAATATAGGCAAAGAAGCATTTAGAAATAATTCTACAGGAGATCGAAGTGTAGCTTAGATCAATGGTTTTCAAATTATTTTTAGGAAAGGAATTCCAATATATTACACAAATAAAGCAAAGTGGATCAGGTTTAAAGGAGGGCAAGGCTTAGACCCCTGCCAATTCCAACTCCTGAGATACCTCCAAAGGGCTCCACAGAACTCTACTCAAAAACTACCGGTCTGGATATTTTTTGCCTTCTCAGCACATGGCAACTAAGTGCCTCTCCAGCAAGAATGCAGACTGTCTTAGTGTCCCTCAAACCTTTGGCACATAAGTCTCCTATTGATGCTTTAATTCCTAACCATTCGGGTCTGATTGTAAATTCCACAAAGCAATGGTTTCGAGACACCTTTTACATAGGTAGAAAGAAAACAGTGCTTGTAGGATGAAGGAATAGGAGGTGCCACTAAAGATACTTAGCTTGAATATCAAGTGATCTTGGGCAGTACCCATTTTGAAACTCTACTTAAATGTTTCCTCTATGGTTAGAAAGCTAAAAAATTGGAATGGTTTAAAATTGACCTATTAGGCATACAACACTAAAGTAAAGATGACAATGACAATGAAAATAATAATAGTATGTGTTATACAAGATCTATATGAGGAAAACTACAAAAGTCTGATGAAAGAAGTCAAAGAAGAATTTAATAAGTAGAGATATTCCATGTTTGTGAGAGAAAAAATCAATATTGTCAAGATATCAGTTTTCCCAATTTGATCTATAGATTCAATGCAATCCCAATCAAAATCCCAGCAAGTTATTTTGTGAATATATACAAACTGATTCTAAAATTTATATGAACAGGCAAGAGACTCAGAATAGCCAATACAATATTGAAGAAAAACAAAGTTGGAGGAGTAACACTACTCAACTTTTTTACCATTAAAAAAAAAGTCTTACCATAAAACTACAGTAATCAGTGTGGTGTTGGTGAAAGAATAGACAAATAGACTGATGGAACAGAATAGAGAGCCCAGAAACAGAGCCCAGAAACAGACATAAATATAGTCCACTGATCTTTGAGAAAGGAGCAAAGATAATACAATATAGAAAAGATAGTCTTTTCAATAAATGGTGCTGAGACAACTGGACATCCACATTATGAAAAAATAAATAAATCTAGACACAGACCTTACACTCTTCACAAAAATTAACTCAAAATGGATCACAGACCTAAATGCAAACCATGAAACTATAATACTCCTAGAAGATAACGTGGGAGAGAATCTAGATAACCTACAGTTTGGTGATGACTTTTTAGATACAATACCAAAGGCATGACCCATAAAAGAAATAATTGATAAGCTGGACTTTATTAAAATTAAACATTTCACTCTGCAAAAGATCCTGTCAAGAGAATAAAAAGTAAACCCACACAGAGGGAAAAATATTTGCAAAAGACATATCTGACACAGGACTGTTACTCAAAATATACAAAGAAACCTTAAAACTCTACAATAAGAAAACAATTAAAAAATGGGCTCAAGACGTTAACTGGCACCTTCCTAAAGAAGATATACAAATAGCAAATAAGCATATGAAAAGATGTTCCATATCATATGTCATCAGGGAAATGCAAATTAAAACAACAATGAGATACCACTACACACCTATTTGAGTGGCCAAAGTCCAGAACACCGAAGCCATCGAATGCTGGCAAGGATATGAAAGCAACAGTAACTCTCATTTATTGCTGGTGAGAATGCAAAATAGTATAGCCACTTTGGTGTTACACTTCTCGCTGTGTAACAGAGATGCAAAAAAGATTACTCAAAGCAACATGAATGCAATGAGAAGCCCGAAGGGACTGCACCTCAGCAACTCCTCTGTTAGAAGGAGAAACTGGGTATAGCCCTGAGTCGGTTTTTACTTCGGTTTTTATTGAAAAGACAAGGAAATTACAGGAAAAGAACAGATGGTTAATCAATCATAGTAAGAACATAAAGAAATTGGCTATGTAACAATCTTCATCCAAGCATGCATGGTTCAAAATAGTTTAAACAATATACCATCAAAAGAGTCATAAATCTAAGCTAGGTGACATGCAAAAGAAACAATAAGACAATCATTAAAGTGCCTGACTTCTTGAGAAACTCAAAGAAACAGCTTAAAGCAAAATGTGGAAAAACCTGCATGTACTAACTAATCTAGCGGAACGTCCTTGGAAGTCTTAACTCACATATTTTCCCATCATTTAAGCTTTTTTGTATTAAGGGTTATTGCCCTCAGAACTATCCCTGTTTAGTTTCAGTTCTCTTGTTCACACTAAAGGCTTTAAACCTGTGTGAGTTTTCTTCTCACAAAATCTTCCAATGAACCCATTATATCAACAACCAGTGTATACAATCCCTTACCTAAACAGTGATTAGAATTGATTTGGTGGGCTCTTGCCTCCTAGCTGTAGGCTCTTGCCTCCTATCTGAGAACTTTTGTCCAATGCATGCATTACCTAAAAACCCTGTCTAATAATCAAGTAGGAATCAAGATTTCTAACCCTCTACACTATGGTGCTATCTTGCAAAATTAAAACATACTCTTGCCATGCGATCCAACAATTGCACTCCTTGGTATTTACCCAAAGGAGTTGAAAACATTTCCATACAAAAACCTGCACACACATGTTTATAGAAGCTTTACTCATAATTGCCAAAACTTGGAAGCAACCAAGATGTAGGTGAATGGATAAACAAACATCGGTACATCCAGACAATGAAATATTATTCAGTACTAAAAAGAAGTGACCTATTAAGACATGAAAAGACATGGAGGAAACTTAAGTGCATATTACTAAGTGAAAGAAGCCAACCTAAAAAGGTTACATACTGTATGAATCCAACTATAGGACATTCTGTAAGAGGTAAATCCATGGAAACAATAAAAAGATCAATTCTGTTAGAGGGGAGAGACGATGAATACTTGGAGAACAGAGGATTTTTAGGGCAGTGAAACTACTCTGTATGATGCTATAATGGTAGATACATGCAATTATCAATTTGTCCAAACCCGTGGAATGTACAACACCAAGAGTGAACCCTAATGTATACTGTGGACTTCAGGTGATAATGACATGTCAAGGTTGATTTATCGTTTGTAATACAACTGCTGCTCTGGTGGGGGATATTGCTAATGGGGTAGGCTCTGCATGTGTGGGGGGAGGGGAGTATCTGGGAAAGCTCTGTACCTTGTGCTTAATTTTTCTAAGCCTAAAGCTGCTCTAAAAATAGTCTACTAAACAACAACAACAACAAAGCAGTACATGCTGGATATATATTGATGTGGCAGACATGGTGCAAAGCACCTTCCTTACATTATTCCATTTGATCCTCATGACAACTTGATGAGATAGGTGCCATTTTCATTCCTGCTTTATAGATGAGGAAACTGAGGCACATACCATTTAAGATCTCCTGGCTAGCAAATAGTAGAGCTGAAATTTCAACCCAGGCAGACTGGCTCCAGAACCTGCACACTCAAACGATATCATCTATAGGTTCAGACAAGTTTATTTAGAAATTATACATAGGTAAGGGCCAGCCCGTAGCTCACTTGGGAGAGTGTGGTCCTGATAATACCAAGGCCATGGGTTCGGATCCCTATATAGGGATGGCCGGTTAGCTCACTTGGAAGAGCGTGGTGCTGACAACACCAAGTCAAGGGTTAAGATCCCCCTACTGGTCATCTTTAAAAAAAAAGAAAGAAAGAAATTATACATATGTAACTTAGAGGCTGTGTTGAATTCTTCCCCAAGATTCCCCAAGTTGTTCCCTGATTCCCCAAGTTCCCAAACAAATGCTAAGAATATTCATTAGTGTTGTCTTCTCAAGGGCCAAGCAGTCATCCCCTCGTCCTGCTGTGGCACTTTTGGTGTTGGGGGTGAGATATGGAAGAGGGGAGCCTATAATTCTGGTCCGTGCCTTCATATTCTTGATCCTCAGTTTCTCTTCTCAATCATGAATTGTCTTTGCAACCAGAACAGAGTAAATTCAGTTTAAAGTAACTTGAAAGGACATAATATTTGTTTTGTTATATTCAAACTTTATTAGGACACAAACCTATAAAATCATTAGCTATATTATTATTGAATGTTTTAAAATCAAACATTGGTCATGAACATTTTAAAATTAGAACTTCATAGTGGATACTTGAAAATGGCCATCATACATCCTCAAACTTTGAAAACTGCTTTGAATTTTAAATATGTTTCCTACTGTTGGTAAGATTATGTAGTACATGCTTTAGTTCAGAAAATATAGTCAGCAATCAATCAGGAGTCCCTTGTGATTTCTTTAGATGTTAAAAATGGTCTCTTTGCATTTGTAAGAATTAAGTTCTGCTGAAAACAGTGGTAACTGAGGGAATAATTGCTGTGACTGTACTTGTGCCTTCTGCTCTGACTGCATTTAAGGGGATATAAAAGTGTTCATTTTTAATATATTCAAATGCACAGGTGATTTTGGGGAGGAAGGATGGTGAAGCATGCTTGCTTCTTGCAGGACCAGAAGAGTTGCTTCCTGGCACATGAGCTCATTGTGGGCATTGAATCTTCTTGGCCAACCTGGGGGTGCCTCATGGGCAATACCTTTGTGAATTTCATCCAAGCAGCCTTTGAAGCATTGACATGGCCTTGGCCATGCTCACTGTGTCTTGCATTGATTCTCAATGATGAGACCATTCAGCCTTTTTCTTAACTGCTTCTCCCCCTAGGGAGTATCGGCTATCAAGTGCCTGAAGATGACAGGTTTGTTGGTGGGCTCTGGAGCCGGATTGCTGGTCTTCTGTAAAAGCCCCAGCTATAAACCCATCAAGTAAGTTCCCAGGCCCACAGAGTTCAGATGGGTAGAGACCCACTAGAGGGAGGTTTGCTTAGAGCTAGCAACTAAATGATACTGGCAAAGTGATATTTGGTTCAAGAATTTCATAATTGCTGTTAAAATGAAGAGTCACAAAGATGGTCTTTTCTTTGCCAATGAAAAGAGAAAGGCTTATGTTAAATCAAACCAAAGTAGTCCAATACTACCCAGAGGGACACTGCCCATTTAATAAATACAAAAGTTTTATTTAGCTAACACATCGAGTCATGACAAAGGAAATACGATGTTATAAACTTATCCAACAATCTCAAAATTTAAGCTTTCAAAATGGTTTATTTGATGAAATTTATTATGCAATGAGTACCTATTATGTGTGAGGCACTGTGTTAGTAGTTAATACATTTGAACACAAGTTTTAATACTAATAGCCAACATTCACCAGCTATTTCTATGTGCCAGATTCTGTCCTATGTACTTTTCATGGCTCATCTAATTAAAATAAAATGAAATAAAACCTAATACATTGTGATTAGAAAGTACTTATTGAGCACCTTCTGGATCCAAACTAATGTGTCAGATGCTATTTAAAAAGTAAGGAAAAATAAGATATGGTCTTTGTCCTTCCATAACTTATAGTCTGGTTTGGGGATAAGGTAAATACACATAAAAAAAAAGTTACTACAAGACAAGATAATTTATAAGCACAAACCTCATGGTTCAGTTAAAATAAAATATATCATGGATGTTGAAGAGAAGATGAGAAAAACAAATGATCTTCTTGGGATGAAAAGGTCAGGGAAGACCCTTCACAGAGGAGTGGAGGCCGAACTCGAACTTACCTTCTACAAAGTCCAAATACCTCAGACATGCTCCATATGGCCTCTGCTAACTCCCAGGGAGCCAGTAGTAATTGCATGTGCATTGTAGAAACCAGCCATCAGTTGTCTTCATTCAAACAAGTCTGTGTGAGCACTCACTGTATACTAGGTGCTATTCTAAGGTGCTTGGGATATCTCAAATGAATAGAGCAAACAAAAAAGAAGAAAAAAAATCCCTGCCATCATGGAGCTTACATTCTAGCAGGAGGGAAAAGACAATAAATAATTAACAAAACAAACGAAAAAAAGTATATACAAAAAAAGTTCATGGAAAGATTCATTATACCATCGAGGTGGGGGTGCAGCTGGCTGGTACGGGGATTGAACCCTGGACCTTGGTGTTATCAGCATCACACTGTAACCAACTGAGCTAACTGGCCAGCCTTACCTTTCAATTCTATTTTTCTATGAACTTTTTGAAGTACCCTCATAGTATTAAAGGGTTATAAGTACGATGGAGAAAAATGGAGTAGGACAGAGAGTAAGGGGAATTAGTGTTTGAAGAGGAGCAGGGACAGGTTGCAATTTTAAATTCAAAATAGGTCTTATTTTGCATATTCTTGGACCAAAATTTTTTGTGTTTGTATAAAAGGGAACAAGGGAGGAAGATGATTTAAGAACAATGTTGGAAGCCTTTTGGGTTATTCTTACACATGCTCAAGTTTGAAAACCACAGCCCTAGAGAATGCTGGGAGCAACATTACTTAGGATCCTGGTACCTGCACAACCTCATTGAATAGACACTTAAAAGCCCTGGACTCCAATTTCTGAAGAGAGAGCGAGCTCCTTTCTTAACTCATGACCAAACCTGAGTCCTAATATAGGTAGAGTGGTTGAGGGATGATGAGCAGCAACCAATATAGCAAAAATCAGGAAAGGAAAGAAATAGTATCTAAGTATAATAAATGCAAGGAATAAAATCAAGTAAAAAATGTTGCGTAGTCTCTGGATATGTGAAATGAATATAGTAAATTAACCCCCTAGTTTTTTATTTTTATTTTTTTATTTATTTATTTATTTATTTTTTCTTTTTCGTGACCGGCACTCAGCCAGTGAGTGTACCGGCCATTCCTATATAGGATCCGAACCCGCGGCCGCTGGGAGCGTCGCCGCGCTCCCAGCGCAGCACCCTCCCGAGTGCGCCACAGGCTCGGCCCAACCCCCTAGTTTTTTAACCCCTTGTTTTTCATATGCAAATATTCCCATTGTGATGAAGGTAGATTCAAAGCAATGATTACAAGTTTTATGCGATCAATGTTTCCAAAATAGTCCTGTGGGACAAGTGACAAGAGTAGGTTCAAATTGGGTGCAGTGTTTTCTACCTCCTTGGATTTTAGTAGATTGATAAAACAGCCCACATGAGAAGTCATGGGGACTAGAAAGTAAGGAGTATGATCAAGACAGACGGCTAAAGTTTTGAGACCTCTGGCCTTCCCCTTTACCCTGGATCTCACCTCATCTTCTAGGGAGCCCAGATGCCAATAGCCAGTAGTTCCTGGCTGCCCTCTATGAGCTAGTGTACATTACCCCCATTATCTCCAATAATCACTGCAGCCCTGTAAAGGAGGAATTGTTCTATGGTTGAGTAAACTGAGGCCCAGAGATTTCTAGCAACTGCAACTTCTGGAACTGTCCTGTGACTTACAGTCTGTCCTTTCTTTGTTAAGTGTCTGTGTCCTACCAACAAACAAATCTTTCTAAAACACTGCATTTCCCATATGACTCCTTGCACAAAAACCCTCACTGAATTCTTATTGTCAATACTAAATTAGTTTCAGAGCATGGCTAGGTTCCTAGTATATGTTCCATATAGTATACGTATATATGTGTATATATATATATTTTAAAGTTCATACTCATTGTAGGGGAGGAGAGAGAAATCTGAAATGTGGGAGAGGAAAAAACAATGGCTGCAGGTTCTGGCAAAGACAACCACTATTAACATTTTGTTATTTCTTCTTTGTTATTCATATAAATTTTTAAATAATTGTACTTATTTTATACATGAAATACTGTATTCTGGTTTTTTACTTAATGCAAGCATCATAAACATGTTCAATATTACTATGTAATCTTTTTTAACTATTGTGTAAAAAAAAATATATATATATATATATATACACACAGTGCTACATAATATTTTAAACATTGTTTTAATGGCTAAGCATATAATCTATGAAGTTGATGTCCCATAGATCATTTAACCATTCCATTACAATCGGATATTTAGGTTGTTTCCAACTTTTCACTCTTTTAAATAAGGTTATACTGTAATAGCATCCTTTGACAGAAAGGGTCCCCCTGCCAATTTTAGGGCAACCCTTTAGTTGCCATAGCAACTAAACCCTTTATTAACTCTATTTCTAGAAAAATAGAGTTAATAAAGGGTTTAGTTGCTATGGCCACTTGTGTCCATATGCCTGCCTGGAATGTTCCCTCTGTCCCAATCCTGCCTGCTTTGCACAACACATTTCAGACTGCATCTCACTGATAAATCTTCCCTGACTATTTTAACCCACGCTCACCTCTCCCTTTACTGACCATGGGTGCACAACATTGTGAATAACTCCTGCCTTTGCAACTGTGTCACCTCCTTGAGGACATGTCCCACGTCATATGCCTGATTTGTATCCTTTGAAATGCTCCTGACGGTTAATAAATACTTTACCTTTCTGTTTCTTCTTAAAGGAAAATTCAGTTACAAGGTGGCATCACTTCTATTGCACTGCGAGGAGAAGGACACCAGTTTTTTGTAGGAACAGAAGAATCACATATTTATCGTGTCAACTTCACAGATTTCAAAGAAACTCTCATTGCAACTTGTCACTTTGAAGCTGTCCAGGACATTGTCTTTCCATTGTAAGTAGAAGAGGAAAATAAGAACATGGAGATTTCAAGCAGTGTACTGAGAATTTAATTTTATGAATGCATTTTCAACATCTCTTAACATAATTATGATTTTTTTCCGTCACATTTTTCTAATGCATTGAATTATTTTATTAAGCTTTCTGTTGTCTTCACCATGCAATAACATTAGTTTTCCAAATTCAGATTTGGGTTTCTTTAGAATGTTGACTTTTCTAATAAACCTATCAAAGAAAGGGTAAACACCTGGCAAAACTTTTCTATGTTTTCCCAATGCCATCTGGAAAAAGCTTAGTAATGCCTTTTTCAAACTTCTTTCCAGGCATTCATGTGTACCTCTTGGGGTCTCCCAAATTTGTCAGACTTTATGATGGTGGGTATAAGAGGTCTTCGGGATCTAGTTACTATGTTTCTTGGTAAATCCCACACAAAACACATAAAACAAATAACCATCAGCAATTCTGATATCAAAAAGAGTTTCAGTCATAGTGTGCCATTATTTGATTTTGAACGTTTTTGAACATTTCGAGCCTTTGGTGAGATTCATTTCATGAAGTTGGTCAGTTTTTACTTTGAACGTCCTCAGTATTTAGCTTGAATTTACAAATTGTTCTGAAGATCAGCATGACTGACTTTCAGTCCTTGAGATCATGAGCTGTAGTTTTGGCTCCCTGTGTCCTTGTGATTAGGTTCTTACAAATATTTCTAATAGCGAAAGTGGCTAGTGATTTCCCATTAGGTGAATCTTTACTGGGAAATTGGTCCTTTCCTTTCTGTCTAACTTTTTTTCTCTTTAAAAAGCTTGTTAGGAGCCAACTGCTTAGCTCAGTTGGTTAGAGCAAAATGTTATAACACCAAAGGTCAAGGGTTTGAATCCCTGTACCAGCCAACCATCAAAAAAAAAAAAAAAAAAAGGTATTTTGAAAAATAATAAATAAATAAAGATCGCTTCTCGGCCTTTTGGCTAAGATCATGTGTAGTATCTGTTCTTATCAGTTTAATAAATAAATAAAGAGCTTGGTAGAATGGATCTGTGAAATATTTTGGTCCTGGTACTTTTTTAAGGGTAGATTTTGAACTGTCTTTTTCAATTTCTTATATAGGTTTCCTAATTCTTTTTAAAAAAAATACAGCTTTAGTATATAAAATTATAAAAAATATAATTTGCATACCATAAAGTTCACCCATTTACAGCGTATAATTCAATGGTTTTTAGCATATTTACAGAGTTGTGCAGCTGTCACCGTAATCTAATTTTAGAACATTTTATTATCCCAAAGGAAACCTACTAGCAGGCACTCCCTTTGCTTCCTACCCCCCCTTTCATGCCAGGCAAACACTCATCTACTTGTCTGTGGATTTCCTATACTGGACATTTCATATAAATGGGATCATACAATATATGATCTTCTGTGTCTGGCTTCTTTCACTCAGCATAATGTTTTTGAGATTCATCCATGTTATAGCATGTGTCAGTGCTACTTCATCCCTCTTTATTACCAAATAAATTCCATTATTTGGATATACCGCATTCTGTTTATTTAGCCATTGATGAATATTCGCGTTGTTTCCCACACTGAGTCAGTTAAAACATTTATATTTTCCTAAGAATGTATCCATTTCATCTAGACTTTCAAATTTGTCAGCATAAATTTGCATGCTTTTATATAAGATTAACTTATAATTTCTGAGTATAATAATGAAGATTTGTTGAATTCTTCTTGCATTTCCATCAGCCTTTCCCTTCTTTCAAAGGGAAAGTATATAAGCGTTCAAAGTATGTAAATATTTATAATTTTATCTTCCTTGTTTATGGTACCTTTTTGCAAAATAAAAGATTCTTCTTGCCATTAACTTTTTTTTGTTTGATATTAATATTATCATTCTTTTTTTAACCGCATTTGCCTTCTATAGGTAAATTTTTTGCTATAATGTGATAAATGAATTTACTGAAAAACCTAAAATTCTGTTAATTCATATACTAAAGAGAACAGGGCTTCTGGGAAAATTGGGTTAGGCCAGGATTTCTCAGCCTCAGCACTATTGATGTTTTGAGTCTGATAACTACATTGTGGGGGACTGTCCCCATGCATTGTGAGATGTTTAGTGGCATCCCTGGCCTCTACCCACCAGGTGCCAGTAGCAGCCCCCTTCCCTCAATTGTGACAACCCAAAGTGCTCCCAGACATCGCCAAACTTCCCCTGGTAGCAAAATTACACCTAGTTGAGAACCACTATGTTAAACCAGACCACTGAAAACCTATGCAACTTTGTAATCAGAACACTAGCAAAACCGATAACAATTGCAATAAAAATATTAGCACAGTTAAAAAAAGGGTCCTTAAATTCCTAATAAATTAAGAAATACCACAGTGCATATAGGACTTCATCATTTAAAAAGCGAAGGCAACTTTCTGAAAGGAGATCTGGGAAGGCTTGAGCTGCTGCACTGTGGGGATTAACTGAGATGAGAGGATGAACACAGAACAAATGAACATCGTGCATGGGACTAGACTTTTCCTTCACTTGCTAACTTAGCTGTGCTAATATTCTTTATTTTCAGCTGCTATTACTTTATATATCAATGTATTAATATACCAAGAAAAAAATCATGAATGAACCAATGAAAGTTCTGCAATATTCTGCTCTCATTTGCTTATTTACCAGTTGCATACAAGTTAATCTTCATTATACAAACATGCATTAGAGCATAAGAAACTGTATGTCTTTTCCTAACTCTTTATTTTTAACCTGTTAATAGTTTAGTTTTAGGTAAGTTTTAGTATTTTAATAGAATTTAATTAATTTATACTTATTACTATCTGATGACTATAAATATTTCCTATTTTCTATTTAACATATTTCCTTTTTTCTTGACTTTGGTTGTAATGTTCATGTTTTTCCCTTCCCCACTGTACACGACTTGGGAACTATTCACTTTATTTTTTTTCATTTAGTGGTTACCGTGGAATTTTTAATATACATATTTAAATATATTTTTTCCATCAAAGACTGCAGTTACCCAACATTTGTATCCTATCTGCCAAAAAGGCAAGAGTCTCAGCATATTCTTATTTCCCTCTTCACTTTTTCTCCACTGTATACCATGCTACAGTTATTTGAAAAGATATATCCAGATTACGTTATTATTGTTTTATACATTTAACTATTAATTTTGTTCTTTGCTTTTATCATTCTCATTTTTCCCACGCATCAAACATCAACCCTATTAGATTCTGGTTTATTTGGAGGTTTTTTGGTATTTCTTTTAGTCAGTCTGTGTATGGAAAATTTGGTCCTTGCTTATCTAGAAATATCTTTTTTAAAAATTTGTTTGTTTTTGTTTTTCTTTTCTTTTATTTTTTAATTTTTATTTAATCATAATTGATTATACATATTTTGGGCGTTCAATGTTGACATATGTTGATCAAATCAATATTACTAGCATATCTATTGTTACAAATCATACTTTTTTTTTTTTTAAAGATGACAAGTAAGGGGATCTTAATCATTGACTTGGTGTTGTCAGCACCACGCTCTCCCAAGTGAGCCATGGGCTGGTCCCACAAATCATATTTATTCTTTATGCCCCTTGTCCAATCTCTCTCCATCCCCTTCTCCCTCCCCCCACAATTACCCTAGATTTCTTCTCTCCTTCTGTTGATCTGTTGCCTAGATGATCTGTCCAATGCTGAGAGATGTGATCAGATCCTCCAATATTATCACAGAGCAAATGCTTCTTCTGTCACTCTGGAATGAGCTTTGTGGAGAGAGACATCCTCTTCTTTTCTTTGGTCTCTGCTGGTGACTCTCCTTGTGTCAGTGCACTCCAGTGTCTGGCAGGCCATCTGCACGGTGGTTGTGGCGTCTAGCCACTTTTGCAGTAGCCATGGTTATTGGGTGGCTGTGGTGGGCCACCCACATGGAGGTGATGTTTTTGTCATGCTCCTTACCTAGTTGGTGGTGATGATGGTTGTGTGCCTGGCTGTGGGAGGGGGGTCCAGTGCCCACTCCATGCCTCCAGACCCTGGGCAGGCCCTGTGGCACTGGTGGTGTGCCTCCCCCTCCCCCCAGGGAATTTCTGGTCCTTCTAGGTATTATAGGTGTTCTTTGGTGAAATGAGACCTTTGCTAGTTAATATGAAACTTTGTCTCTGGTTGGAGGTACTTGGTTTTTCTTTCAGTTCTGTGTTGGATTATTTGCTGTTCCCACCACTTAAACTCTGCACTGGAACTAATTTGTTATCCTTTGCTTACTTCTAAAGTGGGGGTTACTGTGGGAACCAGTACTTGAGCTCTGTGGTTGAGCTAAATTGCTGCATTGCTGTTGATTACCTGGGGAAGGCTTTTTTGTTCAGCTCAGGTTTTAATGGTTGACTTTATAGGACTTCCAGGTTTAGTAAAATCCAATGCAACTGGGTTATGTAGAAACACTGCTCTGAGCCTGAGTCTTTTCATCAAACTGCGCCCCATGTAATTCTGTATTCCTGACCATTCTCCTCTGAGTGGTCCTTCACTGATTGGGGTGCAGGTCAGCTGTCTTTGCTGCACCCCAGTGTTCTCCTGGTGGGCCTGTCTCCCCCACCACCCGTGCTGCAAACACTTCCCATGGGATAGGCCGGGCTTCATTCCCTTGCGATGACTCACTGGCCTCTGAGTAGCTCCTCTTTTTCAGTTGATGTGGTTCCTTGCTCCTATGTGGGTCCACAGAAATGCTATTAGTGGTCTTGCTGGCCTGGGGGCCACCAAGACCCTCATCTCCCCTGCTGCAACTTCATCCAAAGGGCACAGCTGTGGGTTTTGCCAGCTCCTGCTCCATGTGCTCAGCAGCTCCAGCCTGGAAGTGGCCAGGGCTTGAAATGGTCAGAGAGGTTTTTTCTTTCTCTCATCATGTCTTCTCTGGCCTTCATGCACTCCATAGGTCTCTCCTCCTCTTCCTCTGAGCTCTAGTGGCCCCAGCTTGGCTGTCGTTGCTTTTTAATAGTTATAAATTAGTTGATTTGTGGGAGAGAGTGACGCTGGGGACCGTCTATTCCACCATCTTGACTGGACTGAAAATATCTTTGTTTTGCCCTCAAACTTGAATAATAGTTTGGTGAGTTATAAAAAGAATTTTAATGTAGTTTGTATTGAAATATAATGTACATGCAGAAAGTACATAAGTCATAAGTGAACACCTCAATGAATTATCACACCTTTATGACTACCACCTTGGTCAAGCAATAGAATATTTACATCATCCCCAAAACACCCCTTCTAATTGCTAGCCTCACCTTCCTACTCAAAAATAATCGTGACTTGGATGTCTCTCCCCATAGATTAGTTTCACCTGCTTGTAAACTTTATGTAAGTAGAGCAATTCAATATGTATTTTAGAGATTATTTTCTCTATGAAAGATTTTAGTGTTGTTAGAGTCATACACATCTCCTTATCCTCACTACTTGTTTTAACAGTTACTGAGAGAAGTGTTAAAGTTTCAAGGGATGAATGTAAATTTCTCTCTTTATTTCTGACAATTTTTGCTTCATATAGTTGGAAGTTCTGTTATCAGGTGTTATTAATTACTTGTTATATCTTCCTTTTGTATTGATATTTTTATTATTATTAAGTGTTCTTCTTTGTCTCAGTAATTCTCTTTGATTTGAAGTGCCTTTTGTAGGATATTAATGTACTCATTCCAGCTCTCTTATGCTTACTCTTTGTATGA
Organism: Cynocephalus volans; assembly: GCF_027409185.1. Lineage (NCBI taxonomy): Eukaryota > Metazoa > Chordata > Mammalia > Dermoptera > Cynocephalidae > Cynocephalus > Cynocephalus volans. The sequence goes on from NC_084469.1 coordinate 36,650,012, forward strand.
CATATCTTTCTTCATCCTTTTATTTTTTTATATATCTTTATATTTAAAGTGCATCTCTTGAAACAGCATATAATTGGTCTTGCTTTTCTATCCAGTCTGATAGTCTATGCCTTTTACATTTGACATATATAGAGATATATTTGTTTGTTTGTTTTGGCAGCTGGCTTGTACAGGCATCTGAACCCCTGACCTCGGTGTTATCAACACCACGCTTTAACCAACTAAGCTAACCAGCAAGCCCCTAACGTAATATTTATATGTTTATATTAAATCTTTTATTTTGCTATTTGTTTTCATTTGTTTCATCTGTTCTTTGTTTCAGTACTTCTTTCCTGCCTCCTTTTGTGTTAATCAAATGTTTTTAGCATTCTACTTAATTGCTCTATTGGCTTTCTAGCTGTATATCTTTGCATTAATTTTGTAGTGGTTGCTGTAAGGATAAGAATATCCATCTTTAATGTATCACAGCCTACTTAGAATTAATATTGAATTACTTCAAGTAAAATACGGTATAGGGACTTTGTAACAATATATTTCCCTTAACCCCCACCCGCATCCTTAGTGCAATCGTTCTCATACATATCCATTAATGTTGTAAGGTCATCAATACAATATTATAATTTTTGCTTTAAAAAACCATATATATTTTCAAGAAATTAAGAGAAGAAAAGAAAAATTTTAAAATGTCTTCTCTGCTTACACAAATACTTGAGAACTACTGTCGCTCTTCATTCTTTCTTACATACCTGTGTTGCCACTTTGTGTCTTTTCCCCTCATCCTAAATAACTTTGTGTATAATTTTCTAAAGCATAAGTCTCTGGTGAGGAATTCTCTCCGTTTTTTGTTCATCTGAGAACATCTTTTTTAGCCTTCATTTTTGGAGACTAGTTTTGCTGGGTATAGAATTCTTCTCTGATAGTTTTCTGTTTATTCATTAGTTTGCATATATCATTCTAACTTCCATAGTTTCTGATAAGAAGTCATTCTGTATTCTGCATGTTGTTCCCTCTTTGTAATGTATCCTTTTTCTGTGTCTACTTTTAAGATTTTCTCTTCTCTTTTGTCTTTCATCAGTTTGTCTATGACATGTCTTTCTCTTTGTGTTTATCCTGTTTAGGGTTTGTTAACCGTTTTTGAATCTGTAAGCTGATGTTTTCCACCCAATTAGGTAGTTTTCAGCCATTCTTTCTTTTTTTAGGCTTGAAAATGTATTATTAACTTCATGAAAGCAGAAATCCTACAGGTAATAAATCCTAAGTACTATGAAATGACAATAGTAAACACTAATTAAAGAATAACCAGTAAGTAATATCTAACTATCTTCAAACTTTCTTTACGATAATTTTAAATAATTACTGGAGCAAATAGAAAATTTAAACTAAGATCATTTTCGTAGAGTCAGAGAATTACTGAGAAAGCATTTTGACTGGAGCCAGAAGACCTAATTTCACATAATTAATTCTACCAATACTAACTTAATGTTACAGAAAAATATTATAGCTCAGAAAAGTTATTATTATTATTATTATTATTAGAACAAAGTTTAACTTTATGTAAGCAAGCACCACCATGTGCATCTTGCATCTAGACTGCAGGAATTCTTTTTTTTTTTATTTTAATTTTTTATTATACATACGTGTGGGGTGGGGTACAACACTGATTTTCAATAATTGTGTAGAATGTGTGGTGGTAGGATCAGTATAGTTAGCTTATTCATCATTACAATACGCAATCATTCTTTGTGTCCATTGACCAATTCTTCATTAGCCCCCACCCTCTCCCCTCCCCTCCCCTTTTCCATCTCTAGTTTTCTAAAAGTTCAACGTATTACTGTGATTGTTGTTTCTTTCTTTCTCTCCGTCTCTCTTTATTGTTCATTTATTTATTTATGGATTCAGCTCCTGGTTATGAGACCATGCGGTATTTCTTTCTGTACCTGGGTTGTTTCACATAGGATAGTTTTCTCCAGGCTCATCCAAGTTGTTGCAAATGGGAGAATTTCATTCTTTTTTATGGCTGAGTAGTATTGCGTTGTGTATATATACCACAGTTTCCTTATCCAGCCCTCCGTTGATGGACATTTATGTTGGTTCCATCGCCTAGCTATTGTAAATAGAGCTGCAATAAACATGGGAGGGCAGGTATGCCTTTGACCTGATATTTTCCAATCCTCTGGATGTATCCCCAGCAGTGGAATTGCTGGATCATATGGAAGTTCTCTCTGTAGTTGTTTAAGGAACCTCCATACTGTTCTCCATAATGGCTTTACTAATTTACAGTCCCACCAACAGTGCAGGAGGTTTCCTCTCTCTCCACACCCTTGCCAGCATTTATTATTCTCTTTTTTATGATAGCCAGTCTGATTGGGGTGAGGTGATATCTCAGAGTGGTTTTGATTTGCACTTCCCTGATGATTAGTGATGTTGAGCACTTTTTCATATACCTGTTCAGCCATTATTTCTTCAAAAGTTGTCACCTTTTGTCGCTTCTATTCTCCTGAGATTCAAATTACACATGTGTTGAATAACTTGATGTTCTCCAGCAGGTCTCTGGGCTGTTCATTTTTCTTCAGTCCTTTTCTCTCTGTTTTCTCATCCTGTAATCTCTATTAAACCTCCCTCCACATCCACTGATTCTTTTGCCGTCTGTTGCTGAGCCCCTCTATTACATTTATTTCCATTATTGTACTTTTCACCTATAGAAATAATACAATTGTTATAAAATATATAATTATAATATTAGACATATATAGTTTCTAGTTCTCTGTTAAGATTACCCAACCATTCATTTATTGGTATCATGATTTCTTTTAATGTTTTGAATATATTTTAAATAGCTGCTTAGAAGTCTTTGTCTGCTAATCTAATACCTTGTTCGACTTGGAGTCAGTTTTTCTTTTGACTGCCTATTTTCTGAGTCACATTTTCCTATTTGTTTGCATGTCTGATAATTTTTTGTCGAAAACTCAATATCATATATAATACATTGTAGCAGCTCTGTTCTGTGAGGATAATTGCATGAACCCAAACTGTAAATTTTGTTTCCCCATAGCATGCATCAGTTGATAGTCTCATGACTTCCACTGCTGCTTTTTTAGCCTGGCCCTGGGTTCTTCCATGGCCTTACATCATTTGACAATCACCCAAGGGTTTGTGCAGAGGTGAAGCTCATCTATTTCTTTATTTCCTTGCTTCTAGTGATTTGTCCCTAATTTCCAAGTATTCTGCTGACCTCAAGCTCTGACACTTCAAGCCTGTAAGGTTCAGCTTTCTGCCATCCGAGCTGAGCATGGTTGGAGAATATATTCAGTTAAAAAAACAAAAACTCTCAGGTTGACACCATCTAGCTGTGTTCAAATGCAGAAGTAAAAAAAAAAAAAATCAATTAAAAAAAATAGTAGAATCCTCTATGGTCTCTGCCTGCTTTTTTTTCCTCTTATGAGTTCTGCATACTTATATAATTGAGCTGTCAGCCAGGAATGTGAATAGTGTTTACAATCAGAATTTATGTCTTAGGTCTTGCTCCTGTGGTTCTCTTGCTGCCCGGATTTCCTCCTTTAAATTTCAGCTGATTTTCTAGCCCTTAACTCTCATCCCTAGCTCCTTTAGCTGGTGAGGGTATGGTATTTCTGCTAACTTTTTTCTACAGCCACAAAGCTGTGGGAGTGGGAGAGCACCCTCGGGTGAGAAAGCCACACACCAACCATTCCAAAGCCTCTCCAGTTGCACTTTTACAAGAGCAAACTCTTCTTGCTTTCTATCTACTTTTAGGGGTTTCAGTGTCTTCAGGATTTTTGGTTATTATTGTTGTTAATTGTATCCAAGTTTTATAATTATCTGTGAAAAGGTTTGTGTAACCAGCTCGCTGCTCCAGTGTTACAAGATGTCCTGTCTGATTGTGTTTTTGAGCTGAGTTTTTCTCCAGTTTGTTTCTCTACAGATCTTATCTGGCTGATTACTGTTTATTCTCAATGTTTGTGGCCTGTTTGGTGCCACTCTTCCCTATTTTCTTGTATTGTCAAGGGAAAACATATATGTATATCTATGTGTACACCTACATCCACGTCTGTCTGTATCTTCATTTCATGGGAGGGAGGGAGCACAGGGGCCCATTTCATCATCATGACCCAATCAGCGTGGTTCTTTCTGGAGCTTAACTTCTCAGATCCTAAACTAAGGACAGTCTACCGCTTGAATGGCTCAGTTTTGGACTGGGCTTGACTGCTGAGGAAGTGAATTGTCCATCAAGGGTAAAGAGCTTGGAAAGTACTCTAGGAGCATTGATTTTATGATACTTATTTTCATGAGTAGTCCATATGCCTCTTTAAGAGCTCACTTTCCCCAAAGGAGGAGCTGATTCACTGAAGGCACTGTCTGACCTAAAGCATCTCTTATTTTAAATAAGTATTAACATTCTAATGTTGGCTTAACTTGATTTCATTAATTAGGACTGTCTGGCAAGGGGCTATATCACATCTGGTATCTGTTCTAGCACTTATTCTAAGTAACTAGTTCAGCATCATAATTTTAACTATGAGACCCAAAGTTAAATGTGTGGGAAGGATCTACTTATTTTTCCTATTAATTCCAAACTAAGTAGATTTTAAAATAAGAAAGAGACTCTGTTTTAAAGAAATGTGTTTATAATGATATGTGGAAATGGCTTGAGAAGTACTTATATCTAAAGGCTAGCTTCAGTCTCCATAGAGACTAGTTAGAAATTTATACTTATAAATCAAATGGTCTTCATTGTACCCCAGTATTATGCATTTTTCTTATCCAGATTGGAATAATCTGTGATCTTTTGAGACATTGGTAATTTACATTTTATTTACAACAAGTTGCCTTTTTCTTTTTCTTTCTTTCTTTTTTTTTTTTTTTTTTACTCTGCCTTGTCCACAATCTTCTATTTTCCCCATAACTAAGCAAAGAAGGGTTTTGGGTTATCTGCAAACATGAATTCTAGAACCCTTGTCATTTTCTTCTTTGAAATTTTAGTAAGATGGTCTACTTTACAAGAAAGGATTTGGTTATCCTCTTTTCATATAAGTATTCCATGGATATATTTATCTCAAAAAATATTACTTATTGGGTATATACTTATCTCCAGACTCATCAAGTGATATACATGAAATATGTATAGTTTTTTGTGTCAATCATATCTCAATAGAGTAGTTTTAAAAAAAAAAATGTTACTATCCTCCAGTCTACCAAGACTTTGAGAGACTTTAAATTTACTTTGTCTCAACCCTTTCTAAAGGAAAAGAACTACAGAAGATTGTCCACAGGTAATTTGAGGGCATTAAGTGCCATTTTACATAAGAAATCTGTAAGATTATTAAGCCTTCAGATAATTGGTATCTAAAAGGCACCAAAAGGCATCATTCCCTATATCTGTGTGAAATACATTTTGGTGTAAAATCTGCACCTGAGAAACACCATGCATCTTTTACAGCTGCACCTCTTATTCTCTCGATGGCTTCTTTGCAGTGGCACTGCTGAGCTCTTCGCCACCTGTGCCAAGAAGGACATCAGGGTGTGGCACACGCTGTCCAACAGGGAGCTGCTGCGGATCACTGTGCCCAACATGACCTGCCATGGCATCGACTTCATGAGGGATGGCAAGTGCATCATTTCAGGTAACATCAACAGACCAAGATCTGGCTCTGCTCTTCAGCTGTGGTTTCGATTCTTATCAATCTCATTCCACACTGGTCTCTACACGTGGATACCTGAACAGCCTCCCATGGGCCCCTCCTCCTTGCTTCTAATTTGAAGCCTCTCTTTGAAGTTCCCTTCCAGCCAGGAGACTTTCTGAGCTAGGAAGAACCAAATAGCAATTTTCTCTTCTCTCAGATTGCTGCATATACCATATATTATTCTCTCTAGCTAAGAAATTTCATAATTCAATTTAGAAATGGATTTGATGTCTTAGTCAGTACAGAACACTTGTTTTAGAATCCTTTTTGTTGTGTAAGAGATTAAAAACCTAACCCTAACCCTAAGCTATGCCTCAAAGGGAATTTATTTATTTTTAAACTCAAGACATTACTTTACACCAAAGTATTTTAACATAAATTATAGACACCACGATATTCCACCTCTAAATACTTCAGTATGCATTTCCAAAAATATTTTCTTATAAAACTTCTTAATATTATCTTATGTCTAATCTATATGCAAATTTCCCCAGTGGTTTATATCAATACAAATTGATTTATATGAATAAAAAGTCAAGTGGATCTTTAGGTGCAGCTGTCAAAATGGTGATATTGGGAATCCATTTCATCCTCTCTTTTCTTGACTCTATTTCCTCTTTTTTGGTCTCTCCGCCTCCCCCGGGGCATGTCTTCTCCACATAGTGGTCACCAGGAGCTTACATTACACTTAGAGCTAACAAACCCTCAGATCAGAAATCTTAGAGTAATCACCACCTCCTCTTTTTCTCTTATATTCTCATCCATATGCCTTAATGGCTCTCATTTCAAAGTGTATCCAAACTCCCGTCACTTCTCATCACCTCTCCCCTTATCTTAGCCACCATCATCTCTCTCCTAGATTGCTCTAGAAGCTTCCTACCAGGTCTCCCTACTTCTCCTCTTGCCCATGATCCTTCTCTCCCTTGTCTAGGAGGAGTCTTCAAAAAGTTCATGGAAAAGAGTTACTATGAAAAATCTATGCATGGATTTCAAATTTTTTTTTTTTTGCACAAAACTAAACTCATACTACCTTGTTATAACATATCTGAACAGGATCTAGTCTGAGGCACTACGAAGGATAAGACATCAGTTTGAAAAGAACCCCTCTCAGAAACATGAATTCTGCTAAGATTGAAGCAAGAGCAAACAGCCAATCAATGGTGAAGTTTGGTGGAAGAATAGTGAAATCACTGATGCTTTACGAAAAGTTTATGGGGACAGCACCCCAAAGAAATCAGCAGTTTATAAACAGGCAGCTCATTTTCAGAAGGAACTAGAGGATGCTGAGCATGAAGCACACAGCAGCAAACCAGCCACATCAATCTGAGGAAAAAATGAATCTAATTTTTGCCCTAACTGAAGAGGACCAACGATTAACAGCAAAGATAATAGCCAACACCATAGGCATTTCAACTGGCTCAGCTTACACAATTCTGACTCAAAAAGTTACAGTTGAGCAGACTTTCCACTTGATGGGTTCCAAAACTGTTGCATCGAGATCGGGTGCAGACAAGAGCAGAGATTTTTGGAAATTGTTTAAAAAGTGGGACCAAGATCCTGAAGCATTTCTTCAAAGAATTATAACAGGAGATGGAAAATGGCTTACCAGTCCTAAAGACAAAACACAACCAAAGCAATGGGAACCAAGAGGTGGAAGTGGTCCAGCCAAAGCAAGAGTGGACCAGTCAAGAGCAAACGTCATGGCAACAGTGTTTTGGGATGCTCAAGGCATTTTGCTTGTTGACTTCCTGGAGGGTCAAGGAATGAAGACATGTGCTTCTTATAAGATGTTTTGAAAAAGTCAGCCAAAACTTTATCAGAAAAATGCCAGAGCTTCACTAGCGAATCTTCTCCACCGTGACGATGCTCCTGCTCATTCCTCTCATCAAACAGAGCAATTTTTTTGTGAGAGTTTCCACAGGATATTATTAGGCATCCTAATATTAGGATGCTTACAGTCTTAATTTGGCTTCTCTGACTTCTTTTTGTTTCCTAATCTTAAAAAAAAATCTTTAAAGGGCACCCATTTTCCTTCAGTTAATAATGTAAAAAAGACTAGGTTGACATGATTAAATTCCCAGGACCCTCAGTTCTTTAGGGATGGGCTAAATGGCTGCTATCATCAGCTTACAAAAGTGTCTTGGACTTGAAGGAGCTTATGTTGAGAAATAAAGTTTATATTTTTTATTTTTATCTTTTAATTCAATTTCTTCCACAAACTTTTTGAAGTTCCCTCATATTCTCAACACAGAAGCCATAAATCTGTTTTAAAATGTAGGACAGATCATGCCATTTCTAGGGCTCAAAAGTCACCCTCTGAGAGTAAAAGACCAAGTCCCTGTAATCAACTGCAAGGCCCTACATGACTTTTTCTCCTTCCTCACCTCCACCTTCTTACCTATAATTTTTTCTTTTACTCCACATCCCCTCTGGCTATACCATTCCTCAGACACATTGGGCACAGGGCCCTTGCTCCAGCTATTCTGTCTGCCTGGAATGTTCTTTGCTCAGATACCCCCATGGCTCACTCCCTCAAGTCTTTGCTGAAATGGGATCTACCTTGATAATCCTATTTAAAATTGCTAAGGTCAAGAGGTGGCACTAAAGCAGATGAGAAGTTGCCAGCCATGTGAAGACCTGGGGGAAGAGCATTCCAGGCAGAAGGAACAGCAAGCGCAAAGGCCCTGAGGTGGGATATCACTCGGTGTATTTGAGGAATAGCAAGAGGGCCATTGTGTCTGGAGCTTAATGGATACAGTTGGGGTGTGGGGTTCAGGGAGAGTGATAGCAGAGGAGATTGAAGAGGAAGGTAGGGGGCAGATACTAGTTACTGTGGAGGATAAAGTAGTTTGGATTTTAATACTAAGTGCAGTGGGAAAAGTTTTGGGGAGTTCTTGATTAGGACACGGCATTAAAAAGTTCACCCCAACCCCTGTATAGATAGCTGATAGTAAGCAAGAGTGGAAGGCTAGGGAGGACACATAATAATTCAGGAGAGAGATGGTGATGGCTTGGACAAGGGTGGTACTAGTGGAGGGGTTGAGAGATGGTCAGATCATGGATGTTTTTTAACAGAGCTGAGGGGACTTGCTGGTGGATTGGATGTTGGATTGGGTTGGGCGTATGAAACAGAGGAATCAAGAATAACTGAGGTTCTTGGCTTTAGCAACTGGATAGATGACGGCAACTTTTATTGAGATGGGAAAGATGGGGGGAGGTAGGGAAGGAGCATAATACTTAAAGGTGGGGGTGAATAGAAAGACATCAATTATTTGTAAGTGTTAAATTCTGTATCAGGTACAATATCATCTAGCTGGTTCAGTGTGCAAATCTTGCAGCTCATGGAGAGGTGGGAGCTGGCCTCCATCCTTGCTTTCCTCCCCACCCTCCCTCACCTGGCATGGGATGCACCTGGAGGCAGTTTTGGCCAAGACAACCACTCCTTTCCTTCAGCCAGGTGTGACCAGTTTGGGGAATCAGGGGGAAAGAGGCACATGATTGCTGGAAGTCGGTGGGGGCTGGCCTCCTTTCTCTGTCACCAGCACTGCTCCCAGTCCTGACTCTCATTCATGAGATCAGCAGTCTGTGAAGAGAGGGTGAGTATGCTGATCCTGCCTGCCTTTTGTTTCCCTTTCATGCCAGCGTGGGACGACGGTAAAATCCGAGCCTTTGCCCCAGAGACAGGCCGACTGATGTATGCCATTAACAGTGCTCACAGGATCGGTGTGACGGCCATCGCTACCACCAGTGACTGTAAAAGAATCATCAGCGGTGGTGGGGAAGGGGAGGTATTGTTCTTGAAAGCAGAATTTTTAAAAAAATAACCCTTGATTTAGAGCAACTGAATTATAGGAGGCTATCTGATTTAAAATTTTGAAGGACAAAATTAAGATTTTTGATGAAACCCTAAAATACATCATCAATTAAAGTTCTCATATTATAAATATTTATATAAATACATTTGTTCACAGAAAGGACACGTAAGACACAGACATGAAAGTGTTCTACATGGAGCGGAGTTATGAATCCAAGTCAGTCTTTTGCCAGTTTTGTTAGACTTGTTATTTTCCTCCGAGGACCACAGTTGTATAAATTGTCTTTATCTATTAAAGCAGATGGTATTTTTAGAATCAGTTCTTTAATACACCCAGATGTTTTGACCATTATTTTTAAATGATTACACTCACTTTTTTCCTTTTCATCATTTCGAGGAGCCTAAAACTCCTTTCACTCACACACTGATGTTGGAGTCTCCCCCACAGCCCGATTTTTCTTCTGTTCCTAAGACTTCCTTTTCTCTACACAGGACATTTTCTTTTTTTTTCTTTTCTCAGAGGTCATAGGAAAAACTCATCAGGGAGAAGAAAGACATGTCTTGATGCAGACTTTAGCAGAGTTTAGGCAATGCGGATGAATGTCTGGGCTCAAATTTCCTTTCTACCACTTTCCAGCTGTGTGACCTGGGGCATGTGCCATAACCTCTCTGTGCTTCAGTTTCCTGTGTAAAGTGGAGATAACAATACTTCCATTGATGAGACATTTTACATTCTTTATTTTGTACCGAGTCTTTAAAATCTGGTGTGTGCATTTTACATTTAGGGCACATCTCCTTCCGGACCAGCTGCATTTCAGGTGTTCTATAGCCACATGTCTGGCCCTGGGCCACACCCCCGCCCTCTGCCTATTATCATACCCTCATGGCTTGACTCCCCTCGCTTATCTCTTCAGTCCCACTCCTGTTGACACCCTCAACATGCTTGCTTGCTCCTGCATCCTTTTGGGGCACCTGCCTTGCTGATGCCCAAACTTGGCTAGGACCATCTGCATCCGACATGCCTGAGCCCAAGATGCCGGAGGAAGTCACACCTCACAAATTCACTGCTCTTCACTGGCCCTGCTTAGCACTCTTTCTACAGTCTCATGTCAGCTCCTCCTCCTCTTTCTTTCCCATGCAGCTGTTACAGGCTTTGCCTTGGAAAGAGATAGTCGTCAAGGTCTTTGTCAATCTGACCTGAACGCAGTAGCTACTCAAGTCCTCAAATTCTTCCATTTTTAATGGTAAATGGCCATTGCTTGGGTGTCCCACTCGGGAAGACCTCAACCCTACCACCCTGTCACCTTCCCGCAGTATACCCCAAACTCCCTAAAATCCCACAGCACCTCCAAAGTGCTTCCAAGACCCTGGCTCCCAGTCCTGGGGCTGTTTGGCCAGTACCCACATCATGCTAGCTAAGTATTTTGAATATCCCCCTGCTAAAGACTGAATGTGTGCCTCCACCTGTAGTGGGATTTCAAGCTAGATTTGTTTTCTTTGATACTGGTCATTATCCCACCCCATGTCAGAACTTAGGGAATTATTTAGACACCGTAGAAATGAACATGGCCCAGCTCACTTGAGATAGTGGCATGCTTCCTCATTGTCTTTACTTCGACAATGTAGAAAGTGTCTTCAAATGTCCTCCTCACTTCATTTAAGGTTATTTTTCTTTTATCAGTTACAAACAGGTCCTTACACTGATCCTAGCACTGGCTTTTAATCTAGACCCCTGTTCTTTCATCGTCCTGCATTACTTGTAGGGAACAGTTTCTGCTCTTATTTTTCATAAATCCAACATGCTCATCATAAACATCTGACTACATTACTATGTTTTCTGATTTAGCTGTGGCGGAGCCTTTATCCATTAAAGGACATACTATAATAACTAAGTAACTTTCCTTTTATTTATCCTTTTTATTACAGGTAGGGCATAAGATTATCTGTTTTGAAATTTTGTGTGTAGGTAGTTACATTACCTCTGAATTTCATTTCAGGATAATAAACTGGTGTTAGAAAATATTTGCAATAGAAAATGGGAATTGGGCTCAGTAGGTTGAGAGCCATTGGTTCTAAATGATTAAAACTGAATAGCTGATGTGAAAGTTTAAACGTGGCTCTGAGTACCCAAGAAATTGTCTGATGGCACCAGAAATTTGAGAGCAATGCTCAGCAGAAATGAGTAGACATATTATTTCATTTGCTTTAGCAGCAGCCCTCACCTTATTGATTTTTATAGCATGTGTTAAATAAATTTCTCAGCCTGAAAGTAGAAACAGGTTCAGGGTCATCGGTAGCATTTTGCAAGCTCCAGGGGAGATGATTACCTCTTGTGCATGGATATCCCTGGCCTTCAACTCAGCATTCGACCTTACCCAACTGAGATAAGGACAGGGAGTTAAAAAAGCAGACTGAGGGCAGCACAGAGAAAAAAGCTCCCAGGATCTTTTTCGATCCCTTTGAGAGTCCCAAGGGTGTGTTACGATCATGTGCTTTATGGCTGGCAGGTGAGGGTGTGGAAGATAGGCTGCCAGATCCAGAAGCTGGAGGAGGCCCTGAAGGAACACAAGTCCTCCGTGTCCTGCATTAAGGTGAAGAAGAACAACGAGGAATGTGTCACGGCCAGCACCGACGGGACTTGCATCATTTGGGACCTCGTGTAGGTACCTGTGATGGAGACGCTTGCCAGACCCAAGCACACCAGTGTTTTATTGAACTTGAGAGGAGACTCCAATGGAGGACAGAAATCTTAAGGCAACAGTAGAGGGATGTTCTTTAGAAGCCATTAGTCTCTATGACCGTCCAGGGTTTACAGATGCTGCAGAGAAGGGTGGAATTTGCAGGAAGAACTGAATGTTAGAAGTAGCTGGGTGGATAGGGAAGTCGCTCTCTGGGCACCCACAGTGAAGGAGGATCTAAGTTGTGCTAATTCAACTCTGAGTGTTCCAAGTAAAAGGGAGCCAGGGAAGCACGTTGCAGACGCTACTCTTTATCATTGCACTCGGTCACGTGAAGTCCAGGATGAGCACGCCATGGGGGGGAGGGGGCAGCATAAATTTGCCCTCCCCCTCCGGTGGCCTCATTCCCAGAGAGCCCTTACCCTGTAAGCATATCACAGAATGCCTAACTCCAAACCGTCCGGACCAAAGCACATGAACTTTACTGAAGGAGTAATTTAAAGGATTTTCAAAGATGGTTTTTGAATTTCTGACCATAAGCATTTTTGCTGTGTGTTTTTAATTTAGAAGCAGACCCTATTTCCCCCCATCCACCATCACCTCCTAAGATGTGTTGCCTCTGCATAACTGTGTAAGAGAGGTTGGAATACGTAGGAAGACGGGAGAAGGGAGACATGCATTGGTGAAATATGAAATGCTCCTGACTGGAGAGAAGGGGATGAGAACTACAGGCACAGGCAGAGCACTTTTTATTTAATACATTCAAAAACAAAAACCAAAGCAAGCCTCTGTCTTTTAACCTGTGTGGCTCCAATTTTGATGTGCTTACAAATCCCCTGGGGATCTTGTTAAAATGTATATTTTGATTCAATAGATTTAGGGTGGCACCTGAGATTCTGCGTTTCTAACAAGTGCCCAAGTGACAGTGCTGGTCGAAGGACCACACTTGTAGAAGGTGTTACCTACACCTGACCTTCCCACTGGGAACATATATAACCAGAAGGGCATGTCTAAACTTATTTCCATGGATAGTTTGTGACTGCCTTAAATCCTTGAAGCCCTTGTTTTGTGTAGCAGAAATAGTTGTGCCAAAATCTGTTAAAATGCTCAGCTCAGATATCACATTTGAAAACTCCCATCATGAAAAGAAACTGCAGAAGAAGGTGCATTTTTTTTTTTTTTAAAATGCCAGGAAAGCCTGGCCTGTGAGATGGCCACCCAGCACGTTGTCTGTGGAAAGAGAAGTGATATTTACACATTTCTTGGTACAGTATCTGAGGCAGGGGTTCTCAGCCTATTGTGCACACAAGAATCAACTGGGATGCTAGTTTTAAATGTAGATCTGTGGGCCTCATCCCAGCCTACAGAATCCAAATCCCTAGAGGTGGGGCCTAGTAATATCCATTTTTAAAAAGCCTTTCCCCACACCTTGCTAGCTGGCTTGTAGGGAGCTCCACTTCCAAATGGTGACCTCCAGAATGAAGTACAGTGTGTGGGAGGCAGCAGGTTGGCTCTGAGTTCAGCCTCTTCTACTCCCTTCTTGCTGGAACTTAAGGCTTCTCATTGAGTTTTGTGCTCTGTGCTTAGTAAAGAGTCTTATTCTCTATCTTCTGATTGCTGTTGATGGATGCAAGGGGAGAATATAGAAATAGAGAGGGCAGAGTAACCAGGAGTCTATTTTGAATAAACACAAGTGCCACCATGCTGATCAGTATGAGACGTTTGGGATAGATAAGCCAACCCAAATCCAAGCTTGTACCAAATCCAATTTGAACAGTAAATCAACTTTCTACAAAAAAGAAAGTTGTTTCACAGCTTTTGAATTTACTTCTCAGGCATCTTAGGAGGAATCAGATGATCCTGGCCAATACGTTATTTCAGTGTGTGTGTTATCACCCCGAAGAGTTCCAGATCATCACCAGTGGAACAGACAGAAAGGTAAGTCCTCCCATCAAGAGCCAAGATCTTTCTGGTGCAACAGAAAAGCAGTGAAGCGTTGTGGCTGAGGGTGCAGGCTCCGGAGTGAAGCCACCGTCGTTCAAATGATGGGTCTGTTGCTGATCAGCTGTGTCACTTTGGAAAGGCCATGCAGCCTTCCCTTCCTGTCTGCAAAATGGGAATGATAGCACTGGCCTCACAATGTTGCTGTGAGTATTAAAGTCAATGCTTGTGTATAATGCTTATAGCATAGGGCCCGGAACATAGTGGGTACTCAATAAATACTGGTTTTTATTGTTAGGAAATTTCCGAGGCTGGAGTGGAATTGTGCCCAAACCAGTTGTTACTTTGACTAAAATCAAATAGAAAGACAATAGAGCTTTTCATATCTCATCACTCTATTTCATCAGTATGTTAAAGATCTCTTGAGCTGGGGACTGCTCCCAAGATGATTGGTCCTTCTGTTTGGGGGGACATTTCCCCTTGCAGCAAGTGAGAGGCTTTAGGAGGGAGGCCCATGGGTAAGGATGGGAAGGTGTCACCCACCCTGCAGGCCATATCAGATCAGCCCGATCTCAGGCTAATTACCAGCACATCCATTTAATGAGTTTGGAATCCCCTGAATTCATACTTTGAGTTAACTTTGAGATAACTGAAGAAGAGGTTGCATTTTTATCTTTTCACCAGGTAAAGAAAGAGTTGATGTATTAGAAGTATAAAAATATTGTGGGGAAAATACTAAAGGTGCTTCCCACCCCCCATTGTCACTGACTTCAAATTGGAATCTGGGATTGGGGCTTTTTCCTGTTTAATTGTCCCAGGTAATTGGAAACTACTGCCTGAAGACACGTTGTCATAAAAACCCAAGACATGCTTCCTGATCCAAGCCACCAGGATTTGCCTGATGCCGAAGAATGTTGTGAGATGGTGTGGAGGTCTCTGAAAGTTGGCTTTGTTAGTTTCTTCATGTCTCATGGCCCAAATTGGCTTATAGCATCCTTCAACTCTTGTGTTTGACTCGTAGTCCGAGTAGGCTTCCCTTTGGAACTGGGATGGGATGGATATTTGGGAGTTCATCATTATGTCACTCTAAATTTCCTGGCATATGGTGTATCAGTCAGGGTTCTCCAGAGACAGAATCAATAGGATATGTTATAAATATACAAGAAGGGATTTTTTTTTAGGGGAATTAGCTCACACAATTGTGAAGAAAAATCTCACGATAGGCCGTCTGCAAACTGGATGCTGGTAGCTTGGCTCAGTCCAAGCCCAAAGGTCTCAAAACCAGGGAAGCTGATGGTGTCCTTGATGTAAGTCCTGGAACCTGAAACCTGAAGAGTCTCAAGCTCTGATGTCCACGGACAGGAGAGAAGAGTGTATCCCAGCTCCAGTGGATCGAGAGAGAGCTTCACCTTTTTTCCCCCTGTCTTTTGTTCTCTCTGAGCCCCCAGCGGATTGGATCGTTCCTGTCCACACTGAGGGCGGGTCTTTCCCACCCAGTCCACTCAGGCTCTCATGCTAATCCCTGCTGGAAACACCCTCGTGGACACACCTAAAAAGATAGCTTTACCAGGTTTCTTGGCATTCCTTCATCTAATCAAGTTGACACCTAGAATTAACCTTTACATATGGTTCATAGCATTTTAAAATAAACATATTTGTCATATCCTAGGTTTAGTTCATGAGACTTGAAACGGTATATTTTCCTTCTATTAAAATTTTCACCATAATATTCAAATCATAAATCTGCAAAACTATTCTAAGTGCTGGGGACATGACAGTGACCCTGCTCTCAGGGAGCTTACTTGCCTTACCTATTTATTTTGGGTAGGAGGGGATGGAATTGGATAATACACATGTAATAAGCAATGAGAAATAAGTGAACAAGATATGAGATGGTGAAAGGACTGAAAAGGAAATAGTACAGGTTGTACGATACCAGATGGGTGGCGGGAAGCTCCTTTAGCTAGTGTGGTTGGCAAAGGCCTCCTTATGGAGGTGACATCTGAGCTGAGGCCTCAGGGACAGAAGTACCTAGATCTCACGGAGGGCATCCCTAGCAGGGACACTTGGGAAAGACCGAGCCCCCAGTGGAGCCCAGGAGAGCATCACTTTGACTTCTATGGCTGGGAAGACAGGCAGTCAAGTCTCAACTACTACCTAAGAAACATGGACTCGGGCATGCTTTGATACATCTTTATGCTTTTACTATGAAAACAGAACGTTTTGTTATCATGATCAAGCATTGATGGAAATAATGGAGCAAAAGAAAAATGTTAAAAAGGAGCATTCACAGTTTCTATCTAGATTCAGAGGAATAGAAATATGGATTCTTGGCAGAGTGACTAGAACACAGCAAATTTCATTCTACATGAAACAAAGAAAAATGGGTAAAAGGGTGCCCAAGTTCAGACTCCCGGTTCCAGGTCAAGCTCTCTTTATTTAGAAATTTTGTTTTTGAATAGATTGTGCATTCACAAGGTTCAAAGTAGAAAGCAATATATTCAGGGAAAAATCTCCCGCCCATCAGCACCCCAGTGGGGGGGGGACCAGGGCTATCTGTTTGTCTTTAAACCCCACTCTGTACAGTATGTTATTGCTTTGGGGCAGAAGGGAAAGTTGGGAATATGGGAGGAAGAGGGAGTGTCCAGCGCAGCGGGAAGTTGACTATGCAAGGCCTAGTTTCCAGAACCCTCGGGAGTGCTCACTCCCCACTGGAAGGAAGGAAAAGCTTCCCTCCCAGCAGACCCTCAGCTTTGCTGTCCTGTAACTGCAGAGGAGAAACTGGGTGCAGTAGCTGTTCTTTCTTTTACAGCTTGTTTTAGACTCAATCTGCTTAGTCTCATCAAAAGCCCTTTCTGTCACAATCCAGGTTTATCAGCATATCAATATCTCTTTAAATAGAATGCAAATTTAAAAACCAATACTAAAAATATTAAAATGGTTTCTCCACCGCCTGCTGTAGCCTATTTATAATGTCAGCCGATATCATCCCATAGTATATTTTTGCTCCCTTCTATATAGAGTAGAACCATCTTTTGTTAGCATGTGTGTGGATTCCACTGAGCCGAATCCTGCCTAATGCTTCTTTCCTGAATTCCAGGTTGCTTACTGGGAAGTATTTGATGGGTCAGTAATCAGAGAGTTGGAAGGTTCCTTGTCTGGATCAATAAATGGTATGGATATCACACAGGAAGGAGTGCACTTTGTCACAGGTGAGTCCTGGGATAAGAAAAGGAAGCACAGCCTGGCTTATTTAGATGAAAACATGGAAATCTCAAGGGGGAGGCCACCGGGCTGCAAAAGGGTCTCAAGGGCAATTTGGCTAGATTTAGACCTGAACATTGCAGCCAATGTGTCCGGAAAAGAAAAATCCAGAAGTGAACATTTCAACGAGAGGAAACATTTGCACAGGAGCCTTAGGGGAACAAATCAAAGCTAAGCCTTACATTGCTAGGTCTGCTTTTTGTGATGAGTATTGATGATAGAATGGCCTTTAAATGGCCTGGGCCATCCAGCATGTCTTCCTCTCTATTTCCTAGTGAAGTCTTAAAAGCCAGTCTTTTTATTCCCCTTTATTGTTGAATGATGTAATGCCCTCTTCCCCCTACACCTAAAAATAAATGAATTAACCAGTATTTCAAGGGGGCATTCACTGTGCAACATGCCGATTAGAACAACATCAACATCATTTCCCATTGGACTCTTTGATTCTTCAGAACATTAACAAATAAATGCTGTTAATGAATTAACATTTCACAAACACATTGACTTAAAGCAAGATGTACTAGACACAGTGCAATCCCAGTCATAGACACAGATGTACATATATATGTGTATATATACATCTTACTGAAAACAGCCCAGAAGGAACTAAACCAAGAAGTTATTAGTGGTTATTCTGGGTGGTAGGATGAATGGTGATTTCACCTTCTTTCACTCACCCCCCCCATTTATTACAAAATATATAGATTTTTATAATCAAGTAAAACCTTTATTATAAAGACAGAATTTTCTTCTTTTAAGTTGGCACATGGGGAATGTACTGAAAATGATCCAGTTATTTGAAATCAGGGCTGTGTGTCTCTATTCTATTACAGCAACTGTTTATATTTTTGTGTTTTGTGTTTTCAGGTGGAAATGACCATCTGGTCAAAGTTTGGGATTATAATGAGGGTGAAGTGACTCACGTTGGGGTGGGACACAGTGGGAACATCATGAGCATCCGGATAAGTCCAGGAAATCAATATATTGTTAGCGTAAGTGCCGACGGAGCCATTTTGCGATGGAAGTACCCATATGCCTCCTGAAACACCTGGGACCTCCCCAGCCAGGACATCCCATGCAGTCCGGTTGAACACTCAGTTGAGATAACTCCAACTCTAGTCTTGATTTCTTGCATCTATCTTTGTTCTTTAGTCAAAATATTTGATCTCTAAATTTCTCCTTTCCCTTATAGAATACATTTTATATTCTTAAATTGTATATAAAACTGAAACACGTTCAAGAATTTTTTCCAGACAGTAATTGTAATTAAAAGTTTTAAAAATTATGAACAAATTCCAAGTTGTTGTAATCTCTTTTCTGCAACTCTGCAAAACCCACAAAACTTGCTCATGACCTGTCCACAGACAGCATTGTTACTATCCTCTAAAAATAAGGCAAAGTGAATTCACCTTCTTAATCATCATTTCATTGGTCAAGCTGCCTGGGGCAAGACTTGGCTTTGAATCCCGACCTTGGGCAGGCTTTTAAAAACTCTCTGGGCCTCAGTTTTCCCTTTTATCAAGCGAGAATAAATTCCTGCTCAAAAGGTTATTATGAGAATTAAGCAAAATAATATGTTAAAGCATTGGTAGAATTCCTGACCTAGAGTAGAGTGAAACACGAATGCTTTTTCAAAGAAAATGTGTGTTGGGGATCTTAGGGCGATTATCAAAGATGAAATTTCAGAACTGTTTTATTGGAGTTGACCATAAAATCTTTCACCTGTGCTTCCCACCAGAAGGGCGATGAAATGGACCTTGTGTTTTAATCATCCAACAGGGGATCTTTTTCCAAAGAGGGTAAATGATCGCATTTTCCAGAAACACTTGGAGTCTGCAGTTCACAATAGTCTTATGTAGTCTTATGTCCTAAACATGTCCTTTATTCTTTAACTAATGCAGCTTTTTTGCATCAGGTAACTGGCTGCTACCCTATTTGAAAGATCAAAGAGGCTATTTAATGTGACAATGACTTATTTCTTAAATAACAAGTAACATTTCCGAGCTTTGAGGTAATATTGCAACCTTTATGCTGCCGTTCTATTTTTGAGCTTGAAATGGATACATTCATTTTGCAAGACCTTGCCTGATTAATTATAAACCTGACAGTTATGGAATAACGTGAGCGGAGGCCCCCGGGGTTACCCAGGGAATCAAGGGCGGGGCAAGGCCGAACTATTTCTGATTGGGCAACAATTCAGCAAGGGTTTGGCGTGAAGGAGTGAAGAGATGACCGCATAGGGGGCGCGCCTGAGAGCCCCGAAACTTCCTGGTAAGCAAATGCTGGGGTTGGAAAGGGCCCGAGTCGGTCAGTCCGCAGGCCCGGGTCGGGTTCTGGTTCCTCTGCGCACCAGGAGGCTGCCTCCCCACGTTGCCTTAACCTCTCTGCGCCCACTTCTCCACCAGTTAAACCGAGGATGATCAAGTGTCGCACGTTTTAAAAAAATTGACTCCAGTCTGTCGTTTACAAAAGCAAACCACACCACCCCGGAGAGCCACACGCGGCTCCCAGTTGAGGTCCCGGGACGGCGGGTGCAGGCACAGGCTCTGCCTCCCCAGGGGCTGGCGCGCTGGAAGCAGGCGGCGCCACCTGTCCGCACACCCCCGAGCCCGCGGAAGAACCAGCGGGGCACAGAAGGGCTCCCCGGCCCTTCACAGCTGCCAGCGCGCGCCGCTCTCTGCGCCCGGGGCTGCCCTTTGGGGACCCTTTCCTTTCCCTTCTCTCCGTTATCCAGCTGGACGGAGTTACGAAAAGCAGCGGTAACTGGGGCTTTGCAATTTGCTAGGCGCTTTCCCATTTGTCGTTCCCCTGTTATATCCACAGCTTGAAGGTTGGGCGGGGAGCAGGAGCAGAGGTTAGATCCAGGTCTGCTGGTTTAGAAAAGGTAAGGAAGGGTGGGGACCCCGGCCACGAGGACGCCCAGTGCTGTTACTACCGGTCTGTGTCGCGGGGCGGAACGAGGCGCGGGTCGAGGTGGCCGGGGACTGCCCCGGGGCCGCCTGTGCGGCCGGATTCCCGCGCGGGGAGGGGCGGCCCCGCCCTTGGCTCCGCCTCCGCCCTGTCCCCGCACACCTGGCCCGCAGGTGGCCGGCGCCGGGCCCCTCTCCGAGGCGGTAAGGAAGGGCTTGTTGGCGGCTCGTCCGCCTCGGGCCCCGGGGCTCTGCTCCGGGAGCCGCGCCGGCGGGAGCCATGGACCCGGGCCCGGGGGACGCGGCAGGAGAGGGGCCGCCCGCTTCCCGGCCCCGCCGCCGCCGCCGCCGCTCCCTGCGCCGCCTGCTCGGCCGCTTCCTGCCGGCGCTGGGCAGCCGCTCCCGCCCTGGGGACTCGCCGGCCCGGCCCCAGCACCAGCCCCAGCCCCAGCCCCGGCCTCAGCCGCAGCCCGGACACTGCGATGGCGACGGCGAGGGGGGCTTTGCCTGCGCCCTGGGCCCGGCTCCAGCGGCCCCCGGGAGCCCCAGGGAGGAGCGGCCGTGCGGACCCCAGCCCCAGCTCCCTGCCGGGGACGGGGCGCGGCCGCCGGGCGCGCAGGGCTTGAAGAACCACGGCAACACCTGTTTCATGAACGCCGTGGTGCAGTGTCTCAGCAACACCGACCTGCTGGCCGAGTTCCTGGCGCTGGGGCGCTACCGGGCGGCGCCGGGCCGCGCCGAGGTCACCGAGCAGCTGGCGGCGCTGGTGCGCGCGCTCTGGACGCGCGAATACACGCCCCAACTTTCCGCCGAGTTCAAGGTAGGCAGCGCCCTGCAGCCGGCCCTTCTGGTTTCGCTTCTTGGAAAAGTGCGTGCACCACCAGCAAGGGATTTTCTTGGGACTCTCTTTAGATGCCATTTACCAGTGGAGCCTCGGGTTATGGCCTTTGTTTTGAGTTGATGTGTTATGCTATCGCTTGCATTTGTTTTCTCTACGAATTAATTTCCCCCAGGTAATTTGAACGGGGGTGGGGAGAGCCGGCAGGTTTAAGTGTGTTCAGCATTTTTGCATTCAACGAGCATTTGTCGAAGTGTTGAAGGTCTGGGTGCTAATGCCCGGGATAAAGCTCCCAATCTGGAGGGGGGTGGTGTAGGCAAGCGGAGTGTGAAGTCCAAAACCTCGGAGGAAGGAAGTGATGCTTTCGCTGAGATCTTAATAATGAGGAGAATGCAGCCAGGCTAAGATCTAGGAATAATCCAGGCTGAGGGAACAGCAAGTACAAAGGCTGAGAAGAGTTGAGTGTCGGAGGCATGGAAAGAAAACTAGTGTCGCTGGAGCTCAGGAGGCAGGTGAGGTTCCCCAGATCATGTAAGATCTTGGAGGCAGTGGTAGAGTTTGGATTTATTCTGAGCCCAATGGAAGCTGAGATCCCACGGGCCAGGTATCGTGCTTAGTGCCTGGGGAAGGCAGTGGGTGTGCTGTTTTGGAGAAGGCATCCTTTTGTTTACTGCACATTCAGTTTCCTACAGTGTGTTAGCATCGGGTTACGTTTCTTGTCCGCAGGATCACGGTCTACTTACTCGGGATGCTGCAGGGTCATGAGGCTTTGTAAATTGTGTGTATCACTTCACCCGGAGTTAAAGCGGGGTGTGTGTTTGGGGTCCCAGTTGGACTAAAGAGTTCCTGATAATTGATGCACACGGCTTGCTTCCTGCTAAAAAACCGCAGCTCTGGGCAGAGAGCTGAAGCTCCCCACAGACAAGTGATTGTTGTTCTTGGGGGAGGGGGGAACCTGTCAGTGTTCATTCCACAAGCATCACCGCTCTTGAGTTTCAGCCTGAGAAAGCATTCTTTGCCGTGTGACCCACAAGGATGCCAACCCCCACCTTTCTGTCTCCTGCCTCCATTAGTGAAGCACTCTTCTGAGGCCGTCAGTGGGTCAAATGGTTTCACTAATGTCTCTCTCTTTTTTTTGGGCAATATTCGCTTTTTAAACAGGAGAAACTATAGTATAGTTGTTAAGAGCAAGGTCTCTGGAGCGGTGTGAACTTGAACAAATTACTAAATCTTTCTGTGTCTCGACTTTCCTCATTTGTAAAATGGGACCAAATGGTACCATAAGTATTAAAGAAGTGTATGTAGAGCACTTAGAACAGTGCCTGGCCCATAAGAAATGTTTGTTATTCTATCATCACACCTCCTTATCTGCAGAGACCTAGAGGAGGGAGGGAGGTAGGTAAACTTTGTGTATATTTTCTCTTGCCAGGTGCATTCCCATTCACTTACTGCAGCAATGGGAGACGCCAGAGTAGTAAACTCCCAAATTAGTAATCCCCTCAGTGACTCACCAGAATTTCCTATCTTTCTCCTGCTGTCAAATCATGAGGGCCTGGGAGCCCCCAGTGAGCTTTAGCAGATTGAAGGATAATCAAGTTGTTAATATGTTAATGAGGGAGATTTAATCTGGAGTTCCCTGGAACTTTTGGGTAGCCAACCTTGGAAGAAGTGCAGGATTCCAGAATCTGGGCTTTTAAACATTGTGGATTGAAATCTAGATGGGCTCTTCTACGAAGGTCCTTCAAAAGTTTCATGAAAAAATAGATTGAAAGATAATACAAATCTTTCCATGAACTTTTCAGTATCCGTGTATTTTACAGATGAGGAAACATTCATTCCACAAATATGTGTTTTTTTAAATTTTTTAAAAATTTCTTTAAAAAATATTCATTGACTGTCCAGACTGTACTGGGAACATGGAATACCAGATGAGTGCAAACCCAGATCTTGGGGCTGCTCTCCAGGAGTTTATAGTCTAGCAGGGACGTGGATGTTAGTGAAATAATCACACAGGCCCGGGTTTAGAACTGTTGACAAGGCAGAAAGGAAAAATACAAGGTGCTATGACAGTTATGGCAGGAGGATGTGATTTGATTGGGGGACGTGGGTTGGGTGGGTAGGGAAGGGAAAGCTTCCCTGGAGAGGCAACCATCCACTGAGTTGAGTTTGGAAGGATGAAGTATCAACTAAGGACATGGGAGGGATGGAGAAGTGCATTTCAGGCCCTGGGAACTGAAAATGCCAACCATGGAGGTGGGTGGGGCTGGGAGGCCTTCTGCTGAATGAATTAGTGAAAGCCTAAGTGGCTGAATAGGAGGCTGGAGAGTTGGTTGGGAACAAGCCATATAAGGTTTTGTTAAGAAGTTTGGCCTTTAAGACAGATTGTTAGCTTCAGGCTGAGGAAGGAAGGAAACTGAGAAGCGGGCAGCGGGTATTGCCCCTACCCCAGCCCTGCACCTGGGATTGGTTTTGGGGGTTCTCCCTTCCTGAGTACAGAATCGTCCCAGCCTCCCATAGACGGTAGGACTACTCCTTGTTTAACAGCAAATGAATAAATGCATTTTAAAAATCCTGTCCATGGTATTATCTGTAAATGCTTTTCTAGTGATGTAATTAAATATGTGTACTATAATACGTAGAATCTAAAAAAGTTGATCTCATAGAAGTAGAGAGAGAAAAGTGGTTACCAGAGGCTTGGGAAGGTAGTGGGGAGAGGGGAATAGGGAAAGGTTGGTCAGTGGATACAAAGTTACAGTTAGATAGGAGGAATAAGTTCTGGTGTTCTACTGATCAATAGGGTGACTTGGTGTTGTACTGCACAGTAGGGTGCCTATAGGTGACAATGTATTGTATATTTGAGAATAGCTAGAAAATAGGATGCTGAATGTTCTAAACACACAGAAATGATAAATATTTGAGGTGATGGATTTGCTAATTGCCCTGATCTGATTATTGCACAATGTATACATGTATCAAAACATGACATTGTATCCTATAAATAATGTACAATTGTCATGTTGATTAAAAATAAAAATAAAAACTAAAAAAAACTAAACTGGTCATAAAAAAATGCGTATTGTAAAGAACTGGAAAGTGCTAAAACTTTAAAAAAAAACAAAACAGAACCATAAGTCCACCCCGTAGAGATAGCCATTGTAAACATATTGATGTGTTTCAAAGTATATACAAACAATTGAATATTCTAGTTCTGTATCCTGCTTTTTCCTTTTAAGTATTGTTATAAGACTGTCTCCTGGTCATTAAAATATTCTACACAACTTAATTTTTTTGTATGTATTATTACATGAACCAGTTGTATGTGGAGACAATTTTCTAGTTATCCCACTGTATTGAAATTTCTTGTATTTAAATCATTGTCCTCAACTCTGATCATTTCCATAAGCTTAATTCCTACAAGTGCAATTTATATAGTCACAGCAAAGATATGACTATTTGTCTTTCTGTTTTTACTTTTTAAATTAACTTTATTGAGGTATAAATTAATACAGTAAAATGCACCCACTTAAAATGTAGAATTTAATTAGTTTTAATAAATGTGTGTACGTTTGTAATCACCATTCCAATTTAAAATATTTAATTTTTTTTCCTTTTTAAATCAGCTTTTTGGATTTGATTATTTTTAGTACCCATATTGACAAATTTCTTTACAAATAATTATGTCAAGTTTTAGATATACTAGGGATGCATATTTTCCCAGCCATTGCATATTCTTCTCTTTTATTAATTTTTCCCCAGCTTTATTAAGGTATAACTGAGAAATAAAAATTGTATATGTTTATAGCGTAAACATGTTTTGATATATGTGTATGTTGTAAAGTGATTAAATCAAGCTAGTTAACATATTCATCACTTCACATACCACTTTTTGTGGTGAGAACATCGAAGTTTATAACACATTTTTATTAATTACAGTCATCAAGCTGTATAATAGATTTCCATCTCTTATGAATTTATTGAACAAAAAGAAATAGCATCTGTTTTTATTTTTATTTCTTTGATTAGGAGCAAGGTGGAATATTTTTCCTTGTTTCTTTACTTGTTGTAAGTCTGCTTTTGAAACTATCTGTTCATGTTGTTTGTGTACCATTTTGCTTTGGGCTTAAAGTTCTTTTTATTTGTTTCTGTAAGTTCCTCAACCCTTGTCATCTTTGCTGCAAATATTTTCTCCAAACTCTCTCCTTCCCCCTACTCCAATAGTGGAAGCTTTAGATTTATTTTTATTGGATCTTATAATAAATATTCTATTTTACGTACTTCTAGTTTTTCTATAGTTATATTAAGGATTTCAGCCACCTGTAATTTATCTGAGCTTATGTGCTTAAGGATCAATTTTAGATCTACAGTGATATATTTGAGGTGTTGCTTTTTAAAAACAAGGATGCCTCCTTCATCACTCTTATGTTTTGGAAGTTCTGGACAAAACAGAAAGACATTAAAAAGGATTTAAAATATTGAACAGAAAAAATTGCTAAATGGTTCTAAAAATCCATAACTTTCAAATTACTGCTGTCACTAATGAGGTCAGATACAAGATAGAGAATCAAATGCAATAATCATTTAGAACATATCAAAATTAGATTCATTCATAAAAGCAATGAGAAATGTGAAATAGCTAGGAATAATTTTAATAAGAAATACCTGTATGTTAAAAATGATCAGGATTTGGAAGAGAAACACACACACACACACACACACACACACACACACACACACACACACACACACACACACACACACACACACACACACACAAAACGCAGATAGAGTGATGCTGTGTTGCAGGATAGAAATAACCAAATATTGCTGTTCATCCTTCCCAAGTTAGTATTTAGTTTTAATGCAGTTCTAGTCACATCTCAATAGACTTTCTATGGGAAAGTCTTCTGTGGGAATCAATAGGTTAAGTTATAAAAAAAAAAATTCTGGAAACTGTCTGCCAGACACTTTACAATTGGGAAAAGACCAATAATGTTCACTGTAAAAAAAAAAAAAAAAAATTGGAATGTACAAATGAAAAAAATTGCTCAGGATACCATCATTCTGTGTTTAATATATTTTTACACTTTTTTTTTTTTTTTAAGAAAAAGACAAGATCTTTTTTTTTTCTCATTAGTATTTCCTCAATTATAATTTCATTTTTTTTTTTTTGGCAGCTGGGCTGTAGGGGGATCCGAACCCTTGACCTTAGTGTTAAATAAAACATGGCACTCAGACTGAGCTAACCGACCAGCCAATCAATCATGATTTTTTAAGGCTGTCCAATATGAGTGTGCCATAGTTTTCTCACAGGTAACTTTAATACATACAGATATCTTTGTATCTCTCCACCGAAGTATAATTAATATGTTTATCTACAGGGACATTTTAAAATTCCTGTCTTGTCTGTCTTCTTGAAGTTGTGAAATTCTTCCTGGAAAGGTTGCAAGGCAATATATCCAGGCTAGGCTGAAGAGTTATCAGTCTTAAAGAATTATCTTGATTAGCTGGAGGGGACTGGATTTTGCATGGAAGTAAGAACAAAAGTAAAGTTGTAGATGAGAAGTAAGAAAGCATGTTTTGGGGCACCTGCTTGTTTACCTGGAGCTTTGAAATGCCTAGGAGGCTGGTGACAGACATGGCTTGGGGCCAGACCAGAAAAGGAGTTTGGACTATTACGTGGTGAGTAGGAGAGTCAGGAAGGATTTGGAGGAAGGGCAGGACATTATCCAGCCTGGCTGCAGGAAAATTGGTCTGGTCTACCCTGAATGCAGTGGGTTGGCAGGGGGCAGATTCTAGGGGTCAGACCGTAGGTATTGTCCTCTGGGTCAGCAGTAGTTAGAACTCAACATGACAATGAGCGGTAAGGCAAAGACATTTTGGGAGCCAGAATCCAGACTGCTTGACAGCCGACCTGACAGCTGATGCATATGAAGGAGAATCTGAAAGATGACACCAGCATTAAGAGGAAGAGCTGGTTTTAGAGATTTTGAGTTAGAGGGACTGGCTGCTCACCTGGAAGGAAATGTTGTTAATAGGATATAGGTTGGAGGGTGGCTTGGGGGTAGGGTTGCCAAATAAAACACATGACGCCCAGATGAATTTTAATCGCAGATCAACAATAACTTTTTAGTATAAATGTATCCTAAATATTGCATGGGGCATATTTCCACTAAAAATTATTCATTTTTTATCTGAAATTCAAATTTAACTGGGCGTGTTCTGTTTTTATTTGCTAAACCTGGCAGCCCTCCCTACTTGGGGGTCAAAGTGCAGAGAAGCCTAGGGGAAGGATCTAAACTGATATGATTGGAATAAAGCCAGCATTTCAATTAATTAAATGTTAAATTTTGCTTTGTCTCATCTTAAAGTTTCCTTTAATTGTCAAGGGAAGGTTAAAAGAAAGAAAAAAAGAAAAAAGACTAGCTCGTTTGATTTGATTGATGGTTGTGAAGATCGTCCTGGTCCTCAGCCTTGCTCAGACTGGTCTCTTCGGCTGGTGTGAACAGAGAACAAACTTGCATGGGACAAGGCTGGAGACTTGGCTGTGCAGTGGGACAACCACAGAGTACTTGGTGCACATGTGCATGTACACAAGATGCGGGGATTTGCTTACACTCAGATGCTCATATACTTGCACATGCATAGCAGAAAATCCCTGCAAGGATGCTTAAGGAACTACTGAGAGTGGCTGCCCTCTGGGAAGGGGCAGCCGGGGATGGAGGCCAGGTAGAAGGATGACTTTTCATTACCATTCTTTTTATATTTTGAATTCATTTTTTAAAGGATGTACATCTATTATCTTTTGCAATAACCTTCTAAAAAGCTGTGATATGCATTTACACAGAAGGTGACAAAGTTGTTACACAATTTAACAGAAGGACAGTGCAAAAGGCTCAGAGAATGTAAGCACCATGAGGACAGGGAGTCTTTGTTTTGTTCACTGTTGTGTCCTGATTCCTGGAATAATGCCTGGCATGGGGTAGGTACTTAATAGTCGTATTTATGAAAAGAGTGGAGGGCCTGCCCAGTCATTTCATGACCTAACCACAGAAAGAGAAGTCTGGATTCTTAAATCCTACACATACGAGAAAGAAGCAGTGAAGGAGCTACATACATTGTATTTAAGGAAGTCAATTTCACTGCAAGTGTAGTTATTCTCGAAGAAGAGAGAGTGGAAGCTATGGGAATGAATGAAATTAGTGAGGGAGAGAGTAGGGCAAGAAGGCTGTTCACTTGTGGGGTGAATAGAGAGACAGCATGGGAACAGACTGGTGGAGGGAAGACCGGTGGAGCATTGTACCCCAGCAATCGGAGGACAGGAGCTCCAGGGAGGACAGATGGTCCACAGTATCAAAATATTCAACAGAGACAACCTGGGGGGTTTTCAAAGGATAGGACATACATTAGTAGTTCTTCTGGAAGAAAGGTGCCTTCTCCTATGCAGAGAACTGTCATACTGTTTTTGGGACACTGGTCCAAAAGGGCAGGCTTTAGCAGGAAAGAACATTGCTAACCCATGCTGTTTGCCTGTTGTCATCCCAGGTCAAGGCTGAATAATGATCCCTCAGTAGTCTTGCTGCTTATAGGCCCTTCATTCAGTTGTATGAAGGACCAAATTGACCTCTGTATTTCTTTTTTCCTTTCAGAATGCTGTTTCCAAGCATGGCTCTCAGTTCCAAGGCAATGCCCAGCATGATGCCCTAGAATTCCTGCTTTGGTTGCTGGATCGCGTGCATGAGGATTTGGAGGGCTCATCCCGAGGGCCGATATCTGAGAAGGTCAGTCACTTGCAAAACAACACGTTGTATTGGATTTCCTTTTTTTTGCTTAGAATATTTACTCAATTCCTCAAAACTGAGTCTTGAAATTAAGATCCTTAGGTTCCTATATATTCTGGCCACTGCACACACAGTGCTGTTCCCTGCTTGTTTCTCTTAGCTCTTTGCTTCAGACAAGGCCTTTCCTTCCAGTGCAGCATTTCTCATCCTCCCTAATCCCAGTGAGATAGTGAAGAAGGTTTCATTCTGGCTCAAAATTTGAATAAAAAATTTTTTTTGGTCTATGTTCTGTATGTTAGAATGGTCATCTGAGGCCATGAGGACCATTTCTTATTATTTTTGTTTGTTTGTTTTTCGATGGCTGGCTGGCATGGAGATCCGAACCCTTGACCATGGTGTTACCAGCACCAGCTCTAACAATTGAGCTAACCGGCCAGCTATCTTGTTATTTTTAGATGGTACCATTTCAACTCTTCCATTGCTTTCTCATTTTTGTTTCCTGCAGAGCAGCAATTCCTAACCTTTTCTTTCAAGACACAGGATGGATGATTTCTATGTGCAGTTAACATTCTCAGGTTTTGATGAAACTCCAAACTTTTGGGAGGGGGAAAGCAGTGCAGTAATTTGTTAATAGCCACAGCTAATGGATACATCAGCTATGTTCTTTCTGGACTTCTTTAAATAAAGATCAATGATTGGTTATATTCTAAAGTTATCCCTCTGTCTCCCACTAGAGAAGTAAAAGCAAATGAAGTTATTAGTTATTATATCATAGTTGAGGAAAATTATTATTATAATATCTGCAAATAATCTGCTGTAATTTTACTTATTTATTTAGGCAGCTGGCCAGTATATTTTAAAAACTCTTTTGTGAGCTTTGGTAATTAATCAGTAGCTCATTACTTTTGTGTGTCTCACAACTGATCCAGAGGCAGCTATAAGAACTGCTGCTTTAACCAGTTTTTTTGTTTTGTTTTGAATCTGGACACTCTATTCTCATCCTTCTCATGAATCAACTAAAACACCCTTTCAAAGTGTTTGGGTCTGTCATTATTTGCTTGGAGCCCATCATGTTCGAGCAGTAAGGGAATGCATGGCTCAGGAAGCTAAGGCTTTTTTTGTTCTTGAACTAGTCCACATCACCAGCTGTTATCTTTCTCTTTTAAAATGGCAACTTGCAACTTTAAGACAAGGAGAATGTGGCCGTATCTGTTCCATATATTAGAGAGATTATGGTGCCAGAGGAGATGGTCCAGGGACGGGATAGCTGGCCTCTGCCCACCCCGTCCTTACCAGGTTCCTGACTCGAGCACAGGAAAGAATTCAAGAGCAGAGTCATGGTAGAACGTGAGAACAGGTTTAATATAACGAATAAGAGATGCAGATTTCAGAGTGTGGCCTAGCTCCAGAGACAGAGCAGAGTCCACACCAAGTTTAACATGAAAGTAAGAAATACATACTTATAGCACAGAACGCAGGTTGGCTCAAGAGTGAGCAGCCAACCGCTAAAACAAGCTTAACACAAAAGTAAAACATGTACACCTCAGCTGGCAAACTGCAGGTCAGCCCCAGGAAAGTGAGCAACAACCCTGCCTTCTGCCAGGATTCAGCTTTTATAGTTTCACTGTATAATACATATTCATACTCTCTAATGAATATTCACCTAAGGGGGTGGGTCCCTGTTACATAACATAGTCTTGCACATGCTCAGTTGGTCTCTTTTTGGAGCCTGTTCATTGGTCAAATCCTATCACATGCACTGAACATTTTCAAGAATATTCTGTGTTCTTTAACACCCCTAGGGGAGGGTCAAAGGATAAATTGCATTTTCCTGAGCATGCTGAACTACTAGGGTTGTGTAAGCTCTCTCTACTGAGCATGCCCAGCCACTGGATTTGCATAAGCCAATCCCTTGTGGTCTCAGTTTCCCCCTCTGGTGCCGAAAATAGGCCTAACTAGCAATAGTAACTTTCTTCTAGGGGAGGGCCTAGAGGAGGGGCCTGAGGCCTTGGGGAGAGGCTTGAAATCTAGAGGCTTGTCCTGAAACCTGAACCCACGTCAACTGAGCACCTGCCCTCTCAGTTGGGTAACCTTCTCAAAGCAACACCGCCAAATAAGGGGCAGTGTCAGAATCTAAGCCCAAGAGAGTCTGCTTTGAAGGCCTATTTTCTTATTTTAAAAAAGAATCACCCCAGTCATTCCCCTCAAATGCATAAATGAATGATCACCATGGCAAAACCTGGGAGGACCATGCCCTCAAAGGTTATGATGGTTTCTCTGGGTTTTGGGATTATGGGTGATTGTCTATTTCTTTCTTCTTTTCTTTTCTTTTCCTTCTGTGGCTGGCCAGTATGGGGATTCAAACCTATGACTTTAGTGTTATAATGTTGTGCTCTAACCAACTGAGCTAATTGGCCAGCCTGATTTTTCTTTTATTTACAGTGATTTTTTTTTTGTTTATCTTATTCAGATCCTTTTAGTTATAAGTGACAAATTTAACTTGATCTAACTTAAGGAAAGGGCATTTATTGGCTTTTATAATGTGCAAGTCCAAAGGTTGAACCAGCTTCAGGTAGGGCTGGATCCAAGGACCAGATGATGTCACCAGGTCTTGAACTCTCTTTCTTTCTTATCTTTGGCTTCATTCTCCAGACTGGCTCTGCCCACAGGGTAGCAAGAGGGCCATCTGCAATGCTCACATAGTCTTTAGAGCTTGGGATTCCGGAAAAAGCCCAGGAAAGAGTCTGATTGTCCCAGTGTTGTCACATGTCCAGTCCTGGGCATGTGGCCAGAAGAGTGGAGTATTCTGATTGGGCACATGGGTCACAGGCCTGTGGGGGTGAATGTGAGCCAAGCAGGGCTTTTACAGAATTAGAACAGGTTGCTTCCCCAAAGAAAGGAATGTGTGCAGAGGAATATATGTCTACTACACTGTATATTCCATAAATTTATAGTGAACACATTTTGAAATCATAATGATGTATTTTTAAAAAGATAGTGCTTATTGAATGTTATATTCAAGGCACCTAACTTGGTGCTTTTCGTGACTTATTTTACTACCTAACACAAGTAGACACTCAATAAACTCTTGAATGATTGAATAAATTAGTTATCATGCTCTGGTATTTATAAAGATAACTCATATTTTACAGTTAATCGAAATTCAGGTTAAGGAAGTTGCTCAGGGTCACTCATCTTCTACTTGGTGGGAATAGAGTTGAACCTGGATCTGTCAATTCTAACGCCAGTATTCTAGATTCTTTTCCTTATCATGAGTGTCTCCTGCCTTCTCAGTTTCCCACCAGGGGGAGAGAGGAGACTTAGATGCAGGTGGCACCTCTTCCTGCTGCCTGTAGGAAAAGGCCTCTCATCCTGTTTCCCCTCTTCCTGGCTGTACCAGGCAGCTCTTCCCACCTGGAAAGCAGGTGAGATAGACAGCCTTCCAAATTGCCTTTCAGTTTTCCTCTTCTGTCCCTTGGTAGCAGGAAAAGGCATTGAGCATAAGGGTGGGAAGGACCACAGAGAGGTTCAGTAACTTGCCTCAAGGCACACAGCTAGTAAGTGGGAGAGCCAGGACCCAAATCTAGGAACCACAACTCTGTACCAGGGTTTCTTACCTCAGCACTTCGGACATTTGGGGCTGGATCGTTCTTTGTTGGGAAGGGCTGTCCTGTTCATTGTAGCATAAGTAGCATCTCTCTACCCAATCGATGCCGGTGGCACTACCCAGTTGTGATAACCAAAAATGTCTCCAGACATTGCCAAGTGTCCCCTGGGGGACAAAATCACCCCCAACTTGAGAACCACTGCTCTAGAACCTTTGTCCTTAACTACGGGGCACTGCCCCGAAACCTTTTTTTAAAGATAACTTTGAGTTTATTTAAGCCAAGAGGGCCTGCCAATAATTCTTTTAAACAACTTCACCACACGAGGAAAAGCAGCCATAATTAGTCTTCCAATGTCCAATATGCCCACTACAACATTCTCACACTGCAGCTAGATCTTTCTAGAAAGGGAATAAGATCATGTCACCCTCCTGTTTAAATTCCTTCAGTGGCTTCCTTTTGCATTTAGAACAAAATGCAGACTCCTGTGTGGCTGACAGGGCCCTTTCTGACTGGGCCTGCCGACCACTCAGTCTGATTCTAGACCCCTCTGGCCCTCGTTCACTGTCCCTGGCCACTCTAGCTGCTTTCGGGTCCTTAATGGGGCCAAGCATTTTAGGAGCGTGTCATTACACAGGCAAGGCCAGGGGTGGCTGCTGGCCAGAGGGAGGGCTTACCCAGCCCTTCATTTGACCTGATTTGAACCAGAAAAGATCTTTTTCTCTATCTGAGGTCAAAGACTCTCCTGAAATTTGCTCTCAGAAAATTGGGCTTCCTGTGGAGGCCCAGCTGCAGGTAAAGAGCATAGCTGCTGGGATTATTTGTCACAAAACTTCATTTCTCCTTTCCGAGGGGGGAAAATGGTCCTGTTCTCTGTGTAACTCTACATGATTTTTCTTTTTGAGGTTATTTCTGTTTTCAAGACATAGGAAAGCCATATAGCTGGATTTATTTGAAACTGGGATAGAAAACATAAGGACCGCTTTCTTTTCCCTTGTTTTAACAATTCTCAAGTGTTTTCATTCCGCGAAAAGGGCATGTTTTTACTACCCTAAAAACGCTAACACACAATCTCTTTGGCAGTTTGTTTTTAAGAACAAATGGCACTCTTGCAGAATCAAGGAGGGGATGGGGCTGGGGAGAAGCCCAGAAAGCTGACACGTATTAAGCACCTACTGTGTGCCAGGCAAGAGACTCATGTCATCTCTTTTAACAATAGCTCCATAAGGTGACATGCTGCTCCTATTCCTTGTAGATGCAGAGTGAGGCTCAGAGAATCAGTGTCGTGCCTGACCTCATAGTCCATGCTTTGTGAGGGACCCTCTGCTGCCCCTCACCCCAGCCTCGTTCAGGATTTTCTCTTTCCGTGTCCCGTCCCTGGGTGATCCTGTCCACAGCCACTCCAACACTGTTCAGGAGCACCCTGTGTCATGGCCAGAGTTCCTTGGCTGTAAGCAACGGCAACCAACTTGAGCTGACTCCCACAAGAAGGGAACTTAAGAGAAGGCCGAGGAGGAACACACAGGATTAAAGGGAAGACTGAAGAACCAGTGTGGAACAGTGAAGAATCAGACAGCCCTGGGGGAGGGCAGGTGTCTCAGAAGTGGGGACAGCTCTCGGCTGTCTTCCCTGGACACTACTGCTAGGATAAATGTTTTCAGCCTTTTGGCCACTCTGCTTGTGATTCACAGTCAGGGCAGGAGCATCTGGTTGGTGTGGCTTGCTTGGAACGTGGGCCTGTCCCTTGGCAGGGGAGGGCAGGCCCCCGATGAAAGAGCCCTCTCTAAACCTGGACGGGAGTCAATGTTCTAAAAGGGGTGCTACCACCAAAGAAGGAGCAGTGAATCCAGGGCAGCCGGAATGGAACAGTGTCCACTATGCATCCAGGTAACTCCTTCGAGCACCCCTCACCTGTTTGCCGTTGGATGTCTCTGCCTGGATGTTGTTCCCCTCAGCTTGGCCTGTTCTTCCCAAATCCACTTCTCCTTTTGACTTTCCCTGGTTAATGGAACTGGTGTTCTCTAGGCACCAAATTGGAACCTTGGCGTGGGTCGTGTCTGTCATCTTCCTTTCTCCCTCTGCTGCTGCAGGCAGGTGCTGAATTGTGAGCTGCGTACACAGGGTGTCTTGAATCCATCCCTCCTTTTCATTTTCATGGCTCCTTCTCTAATTCACCCAATTGTTACCTGGACCTTGAGCTTCTTAATCTTTGCCCTAACCTCCAAACTTCTTCATCCGGGGATGGCTGTCAAGTTAAAGCATCTCTCCAAGTGTGTCGCTACCGCCCAGGTTCAAACGCATCATGTACTCCCCCATGTGTAACGACAGCCACCACCCACACAGTGCTTGCCCTGTGCCGGGCACTGTTCTACGTGTTTTATGTATATTAACTCTTTAAATCTTCAAAACATCCCTATCAGATAGGTACCATCATGATCCCTTTATTACACTTGGCAAACCATTAGCAAAGAGGTTAAGTAACTTATTTTGCTGGATCAGAGAAGTTGAGTAACTCTCGCAGCCAGGTACCAGTGCAGGGATTTGAACCCCGGCAGTGTGACTCCAGCGTCTGCATTCTTGCCCTGGTACCACAACAGTCTTCCCCTGGACGTTAAAGCCCCCTCACCCCAACATGGCACCAGACTCACTTTCCAGCCCTGTTTTCTGTTTCCCTTTGCTCATCTTGTATTCTAGTCAAATTGGGCATAATAAAATATTAGGACAAATAAGAGTGACCTTTATGAGTACACTTATTTGTTCTAATATTTTATTATGAAAAATTGCAAACATATGGAAAAGTTAATTATACAGTGAATGCTCACACTCACCACCTCGATTCTACAACTTATATTTTACTAAATTTGCTGTATCTTGTATTTACCCATGTGTCCATCCCTCTGTCCACTTATTACTCCATCTTTTTTTTTTTTTCTTATTTTTTTGATGCACTTTGAGTAAATGGCACGCATCAGCACACTTTACCCCAGACACTTCTCATGTGTTCCTTTTGCCTGGTTCTGTCCTCTGCTTTCTAAAACCCTTCAACATTCACGTCACATTCCACCCATCTCCTCATCTGCACCGCACTGCCCTTCTGTTCTCCTAAGGTACGCCTTCTCAACGGGGAGGGTGCCACACAAGCCCGAAAGCCCCAAGGCCCTGGAAAGTGTTTCTTGGTGGGCAGATATTCACATAGTGCATAGATGCACATGCAGTATAGCTATAGTATTAAAGTTTCATGGTTGGGGGGATGAGGAAAGAATGTCTGAAAACACTCCTTGAGGAGAATGACAATGCAAAAGTTGAAAAATGCTGTTTTAGGGCATATTGTGTATGTGGCCTTATATAGATACTTGTATAGGTCATTTTATATTTTACTAAACAGCTTTATATTATGAGTGGCTTTGATTCTGGGATTGCCCTCAGGGACAGACCTCTTTGAGGACAGTGATTTTTGCATAACAGGGCTTTAAATAATTGCATCTCATGTGTGGGAGGGAGTGGGTGGGAGGTGAAGAATAAATTAGAGAAACTAGAAAGCTGGAGTAATCCATATTGGAAGTGGTAGGGGGTCCAGAGGAGGTTGGTGGCTTTGGGGTAGACAGAATGGGATAGGCTAAAAAACGACCCCCAAAGATTTCAGCGTCCTGTCTTATATGGTAAAGACTTCACAGGTGTGAGTAAGTTAAGAGTCATGAGGAGAGGTCATTACCTGGGATTATCCTTGTGGGTCCTAAATATAATACCAAGTGTTCTTATAAGAGGGAGGCAGAGGGAGACTTGAGAGACACAGAGGAGGCCGTGTGAAGACAGAACAGAGAGAGATGCGAAGATGCTGGCTGTGGAGACTGGAGTGAGCCAAGGAATTCCAGCAACCTCTAGAAGTTAGAAGAGGCAAGGAACGGGTTCTGTCCTAGAGCCTCCAGAGGGAGTGCAGCCCTGCTGACACCTTGATTTCTGCCCAGAGATACTGATTTTGGATATCTGGTTGTGAGCACCATGAGAAGATAAATTTCTATTGTTTGAAGCCACCAGTTTATGATAATTTGTACAGCAGCCACAGGAAACAAATACACAGAAGAATGCAAAGACACAATAGGACTGATGTATGGAGTGAAGGAAGCTTATACATGAAATTCCAAAATTTAAAGCCTCGTCTATCTGTGAAAGACGGTGCTAATCTGAAAACTGGCTTGCCGGAAAATGTGGGCAGGAATGGTTTAGCAGGGAGAAGATGGAGAGATTTGGTGCAGACGTCTTTGAGGTGAGGGCAGCCCACCTGCGTGAAATGTACAAGAGGCCTCTAGCCACTGAGGCCCAGCAGGCCGGAGGTCAAGTACAGGGGCTGTCAGTCCAGAGGGTAGAGTGGAGGCTGGGGAGTCATCTGAGTGAGCATTCGCCAAGGTTTGGGCTTCAGCTTTGGTCTCTTGTAGGGAATCTGGAAGGACAATGGGCTGTGAGGGTATTGAGTTATGGTGAAGGCAACGTTGAAGGTCAAGACTACAGAGGCCCAAAAAGGGATGATGTGCACCCAGGAGAAGGCGGTGACTCAGTGATCTGGAAGCAGTTGGTGTTAGGAGGTGCTCTAGATAGTATCTAATCTCGCCTCTTTCCTCATTTCTTTGCAGCTTCTGCCTGAAGCCAGTAGCACCTCTGAGAACCTCCTGTCGCCGTCAGCTCAGGTTTCTCTAGGTCAAAGCTTTGTGCAAAGCCACTTTCAAGCACAATTTAGGTAAGACTGGGATGTGTTTAGAATGTGTCACTCAAGGGCTCAGCAAACTTACTTGCTGGTAACCGGTCTCTTGTTGCCTGATTAACCCTGAGATTACAAAACAACAAGTCATAAACGCTCTTCTCTCTCCCATTATAAATCCTAGTTAACCACTCACTTCTATTGTCTCTGACCTTTGGTATTTCTTGTTTTCCTTCTTCCTGACTTCTGGGCCTTCCGCCTCCCCTAGAAGGAGGGTGATGAGAGGGTTATTCTACAGCATACGGAGGCCAGGATCTCACCAGCGAGCACTCACTCTGATGTTGGGGAGACCCTTCCTGTTTGTTCTTTGTAGCCAGAGAGCCCAATTTAACAAGTCATTCTGAGTTCAAGAGTTCCCAGTATGATGGAGAATATAAAAATACACAGTCTCTGAATTCAGAAAGAATGTGTTCTCTCTGGGCTTTTATATGTGAAAGTATAGAGACTCATACAAGGAAGGATATTTTCACGTGTTATCATGTTTAATGAAAGCACTGATAGCAGTGAGAGGTCAGAGGGGAGAAACCCCCGTGGGCTTCTTGGAGGAGGTGTGCTTTTTAATGGGCTCTGAAGGATGAATAAGATTGAATGGGTGGGAACATAGTCAACAAAAACAAATATAAGCTTAAAGGTGGGAGTGAGCATAATGGTCAGGATTGAGGGGAAGCCATTGGTTACAGTCTCCTGTAGGGGAGGTGCTTGTCCATACCTGAGAGTACTTGAAAAAGTTCATGGAAAAATAGGATTAAAAGCTAATGTGGATCCTTCCATGAACTTTTTGAAGTACACTTGTGTGTGTGTATTTAACCCTTACAAGAGTTCAAGAGATGAGTGTCACAATCTGGGAGGCTGGGCTTTTTGCAAGGACATGTAGTAAGTGGCAGCAGCAGGATTTGTCCTCTGAAATGTCCCCAAAGCACAAGTCTTGCCTTTGCGTCCTTTGTAATTCTTGCTCTTCCATTGCTTTTCCATCTCGCCTCATTCATTTGTTGTGATTTTCTGCTGTTACTTCAGTTGCTCAGAAGCTGTGGCTAACAAAAAGATTTTTTTATAGATTTTTTCTGGATGTTGCATTAAATTGTTTCAAAGCTGTGCTTGTCTCTGAGTCTTCTGGATAATATTTCCTTTTCTTTGCTTTGCAGTGTTTTTCATAGGTCTCCTGTTGGTTTTTTTCTCTTATTTACTTCTCTCCAAACAATGTAACAATTACTCAGTCTTCTAGAATTCCCTTGCAGCCATTTACTCCCATATTTTTCAGAGATTTGTTTTCATGGTGTTTGAACAGGAAGAGGTCACTTAATTGCCCAGAAACTGTCCTGATTTAGGATGTATTATATTTAGTAATCATTGATAAAATAAACAGGATGTGATTACTGTCTTTGAGGGTTATTGTTTATTTAGGAAGACCAAGTAGTCCCTGAAACACTTTGGAATAATGCCAAAGCTGCTTTCCACTGGAGCAGAAGAGTCCATAGCACTTCAGAAGTTCTCTGACTCTCTGTCCTCCCCCAGCAAGGAAGACCCTGAAGAAACAGTCAGAACAACCATGGGGCACTCTTTTCCTGCCCTGGTTGCTTAGAATATTGGGTAACAAAAATCTCTTCTAAATGAGCCTAGATTTTATAGTTGTGCCTGAAGAAAGGCCCACACATTTCCTGGGAGGTGTGGTGACACTTCAGGAGGTGGGCAGAAAGGAAACCTGGATTTCGTGACTACTGACCTTGAAAACTGCCAGCCGTGGAAGCTGCTTGTAGGGCGTGTGTCTTAACTTCAGGTGCCCAGGGCAGAGGCTGCTAGAAACAAAAGTAGGGACAGAGAAGAAAAAGAGGAAAGAACCTCTAGAAGGAGGGAAAGGACAGTATAAGGGGAGGGGGCATGTCAGGAGTGGAGAGGGGTCACCTAATCGCCACCACGCAGCATTCATTGGTGACCTTGTCCAATAAATTCACCCATCTCTCTGCTCACTTCGTTTTCTCTACGCTCCTCTCCTCTTTCCACACACACTTGCTTCCTTGCCTTCTTGGAAATATTCGAGTGCCTGCTACTGTGCTCGGTCCAGAGGTTCCTGTGAGGAGCACAGTTCCCTGCCCACCAGAAACCAGCCAAGTGTGTCCTCATTGATTTTCTCGATGCTTCATTCATGCCCCACTCTGTGCCAGGTTCTCTTCTAAGTGCTGTGAACAAGACCCAGCCCCTGCTCTCATGGGGCTCACATTCTGTTGGGGAGGGGGGTTTAGACAATACACAAGTAAACAACTTGTGAGGGTGATCAGTGAAATGATGAGGAGTAACTTGGGAGGTGGGGAGACAGCCAGCATGAGACAGGGTGCCCAGGGAAGGCTTCATTCCAGAGGGACATTTGACTGTGAGCAGAGGGACAGAGTCCACCATTGAAACAACCGGGGATAGGGTATTCCAGGCAGAGAAAACAGCAAAGGCAAAGGACCTGAGGTGGAAATGAACTTGGCAAGTTCAAGGAATGGAAAGGCCAGAGTAGCTGCCAAGTAGTGGGTGGGTAGGAGGTGGGGCTGGAGAGGTAGGCAGGGACCTGGTAGTGCAGGTTTTCAGTCCAAGTGTGTGGGTTTTAGACTCAAGGGCACAGGAAGCCCCTGCAGAGTTTAAAGCAGGGCATGGTCTAGTCTAGTTCATCAGTTTAAGAGATGACTCTGGTCGTTGAGTGATGAAGGGAGGGGAGAGAGGAGGCAGGAGCAGCAGATGGTCCTGCTGCAGTTGTCCCAAGGGGAGAACGATGTGGCTGCAACCACAGAGGTAGCGGTGGGGACGGACGGAAGTGGGTAGGTTTGGAGTATGTTTGGGATGTACAGTCAGCAGGACTTGCTAATGGGTTTAGGGATGTGGGGTGGAGGGACTGAGGGAAAGAAGAGATTCTAGTGACCCCTGGGTTT
This sequence comes from Cynocephalus volans, assembly GCF_027409185.1. Classification (NCBI taxonomy): domain Eukaryota; kingdom Metazoa; phylum Chordata; class Mammalia; order Dermoptera; family Cynocephalidae; genus Cynocephalus; species Cynocephalus volans. The sequence continues at coordinate 36,690,197 of NC_084469.1, forward strand.
TTATATTATTATAGCTGGTGAGTGCTTTGGAGGGAACATTGAGGGTGCTTTGAACAACGTGTTCCGGGTGCCTGACTCGGTGTGGGTTGAGGTGGGGGTGTCACCTCCTGAGGAAGTGACATGGGAGCTGATCAGATGGTGAGGACTACCAGTGCCCTTTGGGTAGATTTCTTTCCTGTAGGATGATGAGTAAGAGGTGAGGAGTTCATGCTAAAAATGGACTGGTGGCAGCTAAACATACCTGCTTTGTGCCTGATAGTCTACAGTAGAGAAGTGTCATCAGGATGCCCATCTAGGTCTGAGAGGGGATGTTCTGCAGCGATCAGCGTGGGCAGCTCCACGCTGGTGCTCGTGAGTGGTGGCCCCCGCTGCCCTGCCTTTCTCCCGGCTTGCCTGGGCTGGTGGTGTCCTGTATGAAAGTGAGAGGCGGACGTGTGATCATGGGTTCATCGAGAGGCCTCTGTTCACTGAGGTTCTTCCTGCTCTGTCTCCCCTTAAGCCCTTTGTAAGGGACTGCGGTTTTGACTTTGGCTACAGGAGAAAAGAGGAAAGAGTATTAGAGTGCTGGGGCTTCTGGACTGTAGGAAAAATAGTTGTTCTAGATCATTATTATCACCACCTAAAAACGTCTGCAGGTTTGTTTGTTTTTTCCTGGGTGGCTGGCAGGTACAGAACCCTTGACCTTGGTGTTACCGCACTGTATTCTAACCAGCTGAGCTCTCTCACCAGCCATGCAAGTTTAATAACCAAAGATTGTTGCTATGTTGGAGTTTTGGCTGGAGGAGGGATTTTGTGTGTGTGTGTGTGTGTGTGTGTGTATGTGTGTGTGTGTATGTGTGTGTGTGTGTATTTGTTCAAATTCATGTCATTCATAGCCTTTATTCACAGAAAGTCTAATCTGTTGTCCCATTACAAGCAGCATTCCCTTTTAGGCAGAGTATGTTTTTGAAGGCTTCCTCAGAAGAGACCTTGGAAGGGTGAAATCTTGCTTACGTCCAGTTGCAATTATCATCGTTGACAGAGACAGCAGTCCCCTGTCCAGAGAGCAGGGAAATTTGGCCAAGTTTGCGGTGTGAGACGTGCGTGTATTCGGTGGCAGTTAAAGGGCAGAGTGGCAAGATGTGCAGGGTCCCAGCCCAGGCTCATTTTTGAGCATTTGCCGCAGGTGGAGAGCAGGTAGCAGTTCTCAGTTTTGTGGCAGCTGACCAGGTGAGCTTTGTAACAGAAGCAACTCAGTAAGGAAAACATGAACACCGAAGGGCAGTGGGTGGTTTTCTGTCCCTTTCTCTTGTGAGTGCTTGGGGGACAAAGGACAGGACTCTCGGGCCATGTTTGGGGTATGACTATAGCCCGATAACACAGCTGGACTTTTCTATAAAAGTGAGGCTGCCCTTTCTGTCTTCTTCTGGATCTGTTGGTCACCTTCACTCTGTCCTTGTGTTTCAGCCTTTGGGAAACAGGTGTATTTCACATCCTTTCTGTAGTTTATTATCAAAACAGTACATTTTCATTCCTTAAATATAATGTTAGCCCATTCTATGTTTTTTTGAACATCTGTGTTTAAAAATCTATGTCAGGGTATGTTTATTTTACACATCTCTTCCTACCTGATGAAGGTTCATGGCTCAATTTAAAAGTCATAGCCCTGAACCAGTTTAATATGATGTGACTCTTCACGAAAAATGCAACCCAGCCTAGTTTTAGCAGCCTGAAAAAAATTGAAGATGTCAATGAAAAATATCCTCTTTCATTGTTTGCACGAATGTGAAACAGGGTGGAAATTTCCCAATGACAAAAATACATGCTTCAGGCCTATTTTGTGCCTAGGTACATGGCAGGTGAAGGCAGAGAAGGACTGGAAGAGAATGGGGTGGCAGAGGAGACCCCACCAATGTCAGGTCCCCCCGCTGGCTGGTGCTTGCTGTTTGAAGCTCTGCTTTTACCAAAACGCCACCCCGGTTCGCTTAAAGGGAAAACTCCAGAGGCAGCAAGAGTGATTGAACTGTTAAATACTGGGGTTTGTTTTCTAAAGTCATGACTGATGTTCTGATAACTTGTATCCAAAAGAGCAGACTTGCAATGAGCGGATCGCTTGGGCTCACCTTGGGTAGCACCCTGAAGTTTGTGTTCTTGGTGATCTGGTTTTTCCTATTTTGTCTGCTTAGGGGAAAACCAATGGAGCAGGACTAGTACTAACTGCAGGGACTCTGGAAACCTGGTTCTAATACCAGCTCTGGTTTCTTGCCAACTTAACCCTGGTAAGAGCACAGACTCCAGAGCCAGATGGCCAGCAGGGTGCTATTCTGTATCCCCAAGGAAGTGAATGTAGATTTTAGGATAATTAACGTAGCATGCAGAAATGCCTTATATCTTGGAAGAATATGGTGCATTATACGGTTAAGGAAATAAAATGGGAGCAGCCATGTGGAATATAAAAGCTGCACTTTACTTTCAGAGATCTGCGCTAAAGTCAGCGAGTGCTGAATTTAAAAGAGGTGAGAGGATGTACGGAAACAGTCACGTCTATCTACTGGGCAACCATTGCCACCCCCTCGTCTGAGCAAAGGAACGCAGTCATGATGATGAGTGTGGGCTCTGGAAACTGAGCCTAGCTTTGTCCCTTAAGAGCTGTGTGTCCTTTGGCAAGTTACTTAACCTCCCTGTGCTTCAGTCTTTTCCTCTGTAAAATGGGTATAATACTGATGGTTATGGGTACTAAATTGGTTAATACATGTTCAGTGCTTGGAACAGTGCCCAGTTCTTAGTAAACGCGGTTTCAGTGTTAGCTTTTACTATTAGCTGCTGTTTTCTGAACTTTATTGTCTCTTCATCTGTACAAGGAGGGTGGACTACATCCGTGGTTTTCTGCCCAAGGTGAGCACTAGACTCACCTGGTGAGCTTTTAAAATTCTGATGCCTGAGCCCTTCCCCACCCAGCTTGAAACAGAGTCCCTGGGGGTAGGGCCTGGCCATATGAATTTCTAAAAAGCTTCCTGTGTGATTCCGGGGGAGGGGAAAAGGTGGTCCTGAGATCCTTCAGCTTCAAAGTTGGCATGCTCTGTTTCTATTTGGAGAGGTTATAGCTTCCCTTCCCATACTCGATACACTAACAACGTGTGATTAAACTTTCTTTTCCTTTCTTTTTTCTTAATTGAAATGAAAGTCCTGCAAGATAAAATTAACCATTTTAACGTGTACAATTCAGTGGCCTGTACATTCACAGTGTTGTACAACCACCATCTCCTTCTAGTTCCTAAACATTTTCATCACCCCAAAAGAAAATCTGGTGCCAGTCATGTCAGTCCCCGCTCCTCCCGGTCCCAGCCCCTGGCAACCACCCATTTGCTTTCTGTCTCTACGGCTTTGCCTATTCTGGATAGTTCATATAAACGGAATCACCCAACAGGTGGCCTTTTGCGTGTGGCTTCTTTCCCTTAGTATAATGAATTCCAGGTTCATCACATTGCAGTGTGGGTCAGAACTTCATTCCCTTCTGCGGCTGAGTTACATTTCACTGTGGGTATACCATGCTCTGACCATCTGTTTATCTGCTGATGGACAGTTAGTTTGTTCCTACCTTTCGGCCATCGTGAAGAGTGCCACTGTGAACATTTATGTATAAGTCTCTTTGAACACCTGCTTTCAGTTCTTCTGGGTGGAATCGCTCAGGGTGGAAATGCAGTGGTAATTCTGTATTTAACTCTTTGAGGACCCACTGAACTGCTCACATGTGATTAAACTTTCATCTCTGTTCTTTACCCCTACAGATCTTCCTTGACTTGTCCCCACTGCCTGAAACAGAGCAACACCTTTGATCCTTTCCTGTGTGTGTCCCTACCCATCCCCTTGCGCCAGACGAGGTACGTGAGTGTCGCAGCTTGCCTCGTGAACTTGACTTCCATCCTTACTCGATGCTGGGAACCTTCTGGCCTTGCATCTGCCATTTTCTCTCTTTTGCGTCTGAGCCAGCATTTCTCGAAGACAAGCCAGTTTTGTCACTGGGTCACATTCAATGTGACAATTAAAATGAAAGGTTACTGTATCCCTTCTTTAGCTGAGGAAGGAGTTGTGAATGGAATGCTTTTGTTTATCAGCACCATTGCTGGGCTTAGGTCAGTGGCATGGACCCATCGGTACCACTTGGTCAGACAGGGGCAAACTGGGGAAAATCTGTCACCACTTACTTTTCCCTGCTTTATTTCAGAATCCTTTTTCTTCTTTGTGAAGGTATAGGGAAAAGATTTCTTTAAGGAGCAAAGAAAGAAAAATGGAGGTAGGGTTGGGGAAGAGGTGCAGTGGAGCTCACTCTACAAAAGTAAGAAGCACACAGTAAAGCCTGCTCCACGGAAGTCCCAGTCTTAGCAGTGGCCATTAAGACAACTGGCTGATGTCAGTGTCACAGAATGCTGGCGAGCCTTCGCTGGCATTGAGACGGAGGCATTTCTTCTGTGTGTTCCCCACGTTTTTAAGTACAAAGTCTCTTACCCTCTACCTCTTGACATCCTCTGTCTTCAGGATACAGCCGAAGACATTGACATCTTCATAAGGCTTCCCTGGCAGCTGTCTCCCTTTGTGCTCTGAAATCCTGGGCTGCTGATTGTTTACAACACAAGTATAACTGCTGGCTTTACTATAACATGGCTTATACTGTCATCAGTGACACCACTGAATAATGTCTACTGATAGATGTGATCTGAGACTCCCTCTCTGATAGCACAGTGGTTAAGACCACTGACTTTGGAGCCAGACTGCCCAGGTTCAAATCCCATCTCTCTTAATTAACTGAGTGACTTGGACACTTAGTACTGTATCGAACAGGAGAAACAGGAGTCAGAAGAGTGAGCCTTGGTGTGTTGGTAGAGATGGTGGGAAGTGGAAGCAGATATTTCCAAGGGAGAATTTCATTAAGGGAAGAACACCGTCAGTAGTGTTGCTTTGTACTGGGAAAAGCAGCTTGACAGCTTTACTTTTCAAACTCCAAAGTTTGTTTTTGTTTAAGACTATCTATTTCACAAATAGAGCCTTGAGATCAGAGACCTGCATGGTGATTATTAATCAAATACCTTTTGTTTTTCTCTCTCTAGACAGTTTAGGAGATATGGCTCTCTGCTGCTCCCTAGTGGCAGTGTACCTAAAGTGCAGGGACCCAACCAGGAAGCGGAGATTAACTAAATGCTAAACTTAATTGTCCGTGGTATTGGTGACAGTTTATATCAGTCCCTTAAGGATGTTGCCCCCTTCCTATTTTCCAGATTCTTGAGCGTGACCTTGGCCTTCTCCTCTAGGAGTCAGCGGTTCCTGCGGGTTGGCCTGGCCGTGCCGATCTTCAGCACAGTGGCAGCCCTGAGAAAGATGGTTGCAGAGGAAGGAGGCATCCCTGCAGATGAGGTGTGATGGAATTGCATTGGGGCCTGGTCACTGGATGACAGAGTGCCGCCTGGGCCAGCTGTCTAGACTGTTCAGGCTGATTTGTGGTTCCCAGGTGACTCCAGAGTGACTCACGGGTTTCTGTTTGATTAGTAGTCCCTGGTGTCTGTGATGACAGGGCCTTGACTGCTCCCTGCATTTACACAGAATGACCAGAAAAGGACACCTTTGCCTTCCAAGAAGGGGATGATGATTAGGATCTAATAATTCTAATAATAGCTAGCCATCAGTCTTGCTTACTAAGTCCTGGGTACTACTTCATGAACTTTATATTTATTTATATTCGTGGCTGATTTAATCACAAGTATCCTGTGAATTGGACATGACAATTATCCTCATTTTACCAGTGAGGAGAAAAGAAGTCCTGAGGGGTTAAGTGACTTGCCTAAGGTCACACAGCTAGCAAGTGTCTGAGCCAGGATTTGAACCCAGATGGTTCTGCACCATGTACTACTATTATACTATGTACTGAGCTACTATTGTACTATGAAAACGCTGTATTTTCATTCCTGAGAATATAAACCAAGATCCTGAAGGGACAATAAATGAAATATGAGAAACTGCTGAGAGCGATGAGGATTCCTAACATGAGAGAGGAGATTTGGGAGACAGTGGGATGGCTGTGTTCTGCCTTTTTTTTTTTAAGGGGTCTTGGTAAAGGGATTGGCTTCACTGTGACCGAGGGGCCCCCATGGAAGGTGGGGTGGGGGTAGCGATGATGGTGGTGTGAAGCAACAGGGCAGGATGGAAAGGGCTCAGAATGGGTTCCAATTGTGATTCAGCAACTGCAGCTTTAATTATAACATGGAAACTTTATACTTTTCTGACTGCTTCATGGGCTTTTTTCAAATCAGAAATATTTTTAACTTTTTTATAAAAGTCTACCACATATACCATAAAATGTATGTATCTTAAGATTGTGGTCTGGTGACTTTTTACATATGTCTAGGTCTGTATTATTGCTACTGAGCCTTTTCATCAGCCCTGAGGGTTCCTTCCTGCTTCCACCCAGTCATTCCCTCTGACCTCTGTCACTTCCTTGTTAAATTTTTATGAGGATCTCACATGGGGGATAAATGTGTGTATGTTGCTTTGTAATTCAAAAGTGCTCTATAGGGACCTATTGAGAGAGAGAATAAGACAGTGGGTGAAAGTCTTGAGGAAAAAAATGGTAATAATAAAAGCTCAAAAGGGGGAAGTCTGAGAGAGGTAGACTTTGCATAGCTAAGAGTGTGGGACTGTCAGGAATTTGATGAGAGGTGTGATGTGTTTGTTCAGGAAGATAGAAATTAATTCCATCCTCCCTCCCTCCTTTACTGCTGCTTTTAGGTTGAGCAATTTTTCTTTATTCCATCTCTTCTGGTTTTGGAAATATACATTGTATTTCTCTTCTTTTAATGGTTGTTATTAAGATGTCAACCTACATAATTAACAAAGTCTAATGTTAATCTTCCCAAACAACACAGGATCTTGGTATGCATTAATTTCCCTTATACCTTTTTGATTTAGATATTAGTGTAATAGATATTATTGTTGTCTACTATTTGAACCTCTTCTTCCCTCTCCCACCAGTGTAGTAGTACTAATAGTTATGACAGTTTTCTATAATCAATGCATGTTTACATTTACCAATATTTACCATTTTCTTTAGTTCATAATTTCTTTTTACAACTCAAATTTTCCTTCTGACTCAGTTTTTTTTTTTTTAATCCCGAAATGTAATTTTTTGCAAGAGAACTCCAGCTAGTGTGCCTTGAATGAGTTATGTGTGTTGAGATATTCATTCCTTCAGCTCTCGAGGCAGCAGAGTTGGATCTGGGGCAGCCAGGACCCCTAAGGCAATCCTTTCCCTTCTCTATCACTTAACCATCTCCTTCTGTTTACCTCATTGTTTCATTAAAATATTTTTTATATATGACATAATGTGAAAAAGATTAGTGACACTATTTAGAAGTTCTCCCAGTCGAGCTGTTAGTGGTAAACACTTACTTTTTGTGTTTATCTGAAGAAGGCTTTATTTTATTCTCATTTTCCCTCGTAGTTTAGCTGGGTATAAAACATTAGATTTTGAGTTTTCTTTTTTGTTCCAGTTGAGATGTCTGTGGTTTATCTGATTGTTATCCCTATGGTGTTTTGTTACTAAAAGTATGTAGCCTCTTAGTCAGAAGGAAGGAAAGGTGAAAAAAGAGATTGAAGACTATCAGTCCCTTTTAGATTTCTTGTCTGTTAAGTTCTCTTTGAGAAATCAAGAGGGAAAATGATCCTTCTCATTCCAGATGATCTTGGTTGAACTGCATCCCAATGGATTCCAGCGTTCTTTCTTTGATGAGGAGGACCTGAATACCATTGCAGATGGAGATAATGTGTATGCCTTCCAAGTCCCTCCGTCACCTGGCCAGGGAACGCTTCCAGGTACAATAGTGCTTTGCATAATTTTATTTGGATGTTATGAGTTATAGGTTTGAGAGGATACTCTTTGGGTGCTAAAACATAAAACATTTAGTTTAGCACTTGGAACTGTCTGGCTTTTTTTCCCTGATAGTTGATATACAGAGGGTTGATATTAGAAATCATTCAGCGAATACAGTATTCTCAAAACCTTGGCAAATATCAGAATCACCCAGAGGGCTTGTGAAAGCAGATTTATGGGCCCCACCCACAGAGTTTATGATTCAGTAGGCCTGGGGTGGGGCCCGAGAGTTTACATGTTTAACAAGTTCCTGGGTGATACTGGTGCTGCAGGTCCTGGGGACCATACTTTGAGAATCACTATTCAGTACAGGTGCTGGGGGAATCTGTATGTCTTCAGGACTCAAGGTTCAAGGTCTGTGTTTTTAGTCAAACTTCTACAAATTTGAGCAGTAGATGGCCAAAGAGGTTACTAAATAACTTTTTGTTAATAGTTCCACTTCATAAACTTTGTTTTTCCTAAATCTTAGACAATTTCTAACAGTCTTTCATTGTATGTCAGTATATATTTTGGCTCAATTAGCTGGTCAAGAAGGCCCATTTCTAAAGGACCCTGTGCCAGTGTTACCCCAGATGCATCCTATGCTCTAACCCCATGTGCTCAGCCAGCATAGGGAGCGGGCTGTGGGAGCTGGATGTTGGTGGGTCTCTGAGTTGACGGGGAGATTCTGGGCACTGGGAATCTGGAACAAGACATTGACCAACCTGACTGTGTTATCACCCAGTGAAACAAGTCCTCATTTCTAGTTTAATCATGGGTGGCACACCTTTTCCTTGAAAGTCAAAATTTCAGAATGGATTGGAAAAGGGGGATGTGTTCAGTCCCTCTACTTCCACAGTGGTAAAGATTGTCACCTTCTCTGTGTACTTCTTATGTTGACTTTCTAAGAGGGTGGATACTCTGGGGGCTATCCAATCAAGTCATACCATCAACCAAAATCATTTTGGAGTATTTTTCAGTTTGCTTTGAAAAGTGTTCATTAAATCTTTGCCCTTATTTTAAAATGATTGGCTGAAAACAACTGCACATTCACTTCCATGCATGTGATCTTCATGTGCCAGGTGGCACAAGTGCCATGAACTTTATGATCTCCCTCTGAAGCCCTTGGGGGTCTTCCCAGTGGGGGTTAATTTATGCTCAGAGAAGGAGGGGCTGGAGAAGCCAAGGTTCTGACCCAGCACAGCAGCTCCCTGAAGAATACGATGCCATTCTCTCTCCTCCAGTTCCTCCGTCGGGTCTGTCGGTCTCCCCATGCTTGGCAGCCCGGGAGGGTCAGCGACTCTCCCCGCCTCTCCACAGTGAGGACACGGTGCCAATCCTCTTCTGTAACTTGGTGGGGGCAGGGCAGCAGGCTAGCAGGTAGGTTTAACTTTGTCCTTTTTTCATGTGATGTCAGGGATTTGTAGACCTGTCCTTGGGATTCTGTCTAGAATAATTCTAACTCGATAAAGTTTAATATCTATTCCCAAACTGGGAGTAGAGAGAAGGGTACTTTCTGATCAAGAGGATTGGAAATAACTGCCTTAAGCAGATAGCTGACATCATCCTTAATCATCAAACGTCAGAGGCTTTCCTATTAATTGCAGGAATAATTATTTTCATTGTCTCTACTGTTACCTTATATTGTGTTGTGAGGGCTAGCAGTTCAGTAAGACAAGCTAAAAGAAAGTAGCTGTAAGAAAAGAGGAGATAAAATTACCTCTAGGTGTAGATTTTATGTCTGTCCAGAAAACCAAGAACTGGAAAGTGATGAAGACTAATGACAGGGTTTATTTGGGAAAAGTGACCGGTGACAGAAGAAATGTACAAAAACAAATAGCTTTCTTATATAGTAAAAATACAGGTTTAAAAGATAGAATTCCAATATGAAATGTTTAGATTGATAAAATGTTTCTAAAATATATCTAGAATAATAAACTGGAAAGAATAGCCAGAAAATATTGGGGGAGGGAAGGAGAAAGAGAGTTTGTTTTATTACAACAGGATTCAGTTTTAATTATTAAAATATTGTGATATGGGCAGAAAAATATACAATTAAATCAATGGAATAGAATAGGCCAAAGTGTCTGTATGTATATATCATTTGATAATAAAAATGATATATTTCCTATTACTAGGCAGTGAATACATTAGTCAATAGGTAAAGCTAGGCTAGGTGATTTCTTTCTTTCTTTTTACTTTAAATACTCGATTTTTTTTACTCCTGCCATAAAGTCACATGTTTGAATTCCAGATTGATTAGAAAGGTAACTATAGAAAAGGAAGCCACAAAATAATGTAAAGACAGTATAGGGGAATATTTATATCTTTGGGTGGGGGGCTATTTTAACACCTAAGGCAGGAGACTATAAAGGAAAAGGCTGATGTTTAAAATATATTAAAAATTTTAAACTGAAAACAAATTTGAAAGGCAAAGGACAAATGAGAAAAAATATTTATGTCATGTGAGAGGTGAAGGATTGATATCCATCATATAAAATCTAGCTCTCTCTCAAATGAATGAGATAAATACTCTTGGTGAAATGAGCCCCAGAGATTAACATTAGTTCACAGAAGAAATATAAACATAGTTAAGGTATTCAGCATCATTAGTAGAAGAAATTCTTATTGCAATAGCAGGATACTATTCTTAAGCTTTCAGATTGTTAAAGGATTTTTAGAAATTCATAATACTTCTGGGCAAGAGCCAGGGAATCAGACACCTCCCTCACTGGTACATTGGTATGGCTTTTCTGGAGGGCAGTTTGGGAATAAATAGCTTTGGTCTTGCCCTTCCACTTGTGGGAACTTTATCCTAAGGGAACAATTGGTCATGTGCACCCAAAGGTGTCTGAACAAGAATATATGGAGTTTCTGCCATAAGCAAGCATTATTTAAATAAAAAATTGGAAGCAATGTGAATGCCTAACAATGCAGGATTAGTTAAATAAACTGATCTGTCCGTACAACAGTGGATGCACAGTGCCCTTGCCCATCCAGACACACCTCCCATTTGTGCTGTGTCTTAGCAAAGGTTATTCAACAGTGTCACATTCTTACCCTGCTGGAACTTTATGCAACCTTCCATGATATGGCTTGGAAACATAAGTGGTCAGTGATTTGTCCAGTGGTGTCCAGGGCGGAGCTGGGACCAAGAGCGACAGGCGCATTCAGCATTCATTGTACTACAAGCTCACTGCTGGGTGTTCATCGGGTTGGGATATGGAAAACATTTCCAGTTGTGAGAATATTCCTGATACACAAAACTGGCAATTGTGTCGTCTAGATTTATCCCTGCCTTGCTTTCCTCTGAATCCAGTGTTCTTTTATTCGTTACTGTGGGGAAGCCAGCTGATCATTGGGAGTGCTCTTCATGCCACAGTGTCTGGCTTTGCAGTTTATACTGCAGGGTTTCCTTTTGTAATGAAGTTCTCTGGCAATTTTGTATCACGCATGGCTCTTAACTCTGATCCAATTGAGAAGAACTGAGGATACTGTTGGATGTGATTGCTGTTTCCTTGACTGGAATGACCTCATTTCCTTGGATTTTCAGGTTTGGACCTCCTTTCCTAATAAGGGAAGACAGGACCATTTCCTGGGCCCAGCTCCAGCAGTGTATTCTCAGTAAGGTCAGCTATCTCATGAAGAGTGAGGCTCCTGGACAGGTCAGTGTGTGTGTGCTGGTGGTGGGGAGGTGGGATCTAGGGGTAGCTTGGGGGGAAAAGAATTTGCTATTAATGAAGAGTGTTCACCCTGTTTTATAAAACGACTTTGATCTATGTGCAAGGAAGTAACCATTTTATAGCCTGTGGTGTTTTACTCTGACATTACAAAATACCTTTCATGAATGGAGCTTTTTCTTGTTAAATCTTGCAAAATATCATTAGAATAAAGAGTGACATTTACATTATTCTTCTCAATCTTGTATATTTATGGCTTTTATAGTTTTCCTTAGAGGACAGCACATTGTAATAAATTGTAACTTATACATTTAGATCAGAAATTTCCAGAAACTTGAGATATAACTTCTGTGGAATTTAAAATTGATGATATGTCTACATATGAAAGTCTAGATATTAAAATTGTTTTGTCTAGTTTTTGAAAAACTGAGATAAAAACTCAAAGGAAAACCCCTCTTTGCCTTGTTCATTTATTTATTCTCAGATTGATAGTTTCCAAATAAAAACAACATTTAAAAATCATTGATTTATAGCTGCTATAAAATCAAACTATTTTAATGGCTGCCTGGCATAGAAGATGTTGAAATTTTTAGGGACAGGTTAGTAACACCAGAATCTCATTTACCCCTAACTGTGTTCTCTTAGTAAGAGCTTTTCATCTGGGAGATGTACCAAACTTATTTCAGAGATGATTCCTCATAATTCAAGTTCCTTCCTGCTCAGGGAAAGCCATACATTTGATTTAGGATTTATATCAAATACCACTTTGTTAAAGACCTTCACTACATTTGTGCCAGCCTTTATCTCCAAAGGATTTTTTCCAATATACTACAAAACAGATCTGCACTGCACCCAAGTTAGAAACTCTAACTTCTCTCCAAGTAGGTCAGAATATCTAGTGATAGCTTCAGCCACTCCCAAAATCTGTGCTACTGATGCTTGAAAGTGGACGACACCACTTTCATGTGAACATTTAATTCAGCTGTCCTTGTTCTCTACCTGCTCCCATACATAGACTTTTGCCCCTATGCCTTTATAGTTATTTCAGTTTTAGAAGCTGATCAAGCCGTCGGTGGGGCCAGAAAAATTCTAACACAGGCAACCTTCAACTCAACCATGGATGCTTTTCCAAAGGTTCATGGGTAAATGTATGGTTGGGCGTACTTTTCTGTAGGAATTATGTGTTCCAAATTTTTGTGAGGCTCCCATGCTAGCCCACACTTTTAACCCATGATTCTTTTAATACTATGCTAAATAATGGCTCAATATGGTAATTTGAAAAGGATGTATTCAGATCACAGCACTGAACTGAAGAGATTAAATGAAGTGACCATGTATGGAAGGTTGTAAAATGGATCTCCTTAGCCAAGAATAGAAGACGGGAAAAGGTGTCTTACAAAAATGACCAATTTGCTGGGCAGAATTAATTTGCATGAATTATGGGGAAAAAAAATTGATCATTGCCAGAACATTTTTACGAGACTTTGTAAACTTGGGTGTGTGAGGCCAGCACTATTTCTTTGTGTGCAGGCAGGGTAAGCTGCATCCAAACAGCAAGGCTCAATTAGGGGTGACAGAGGAAAAAGAGTTTTCTCCCCCAGATTTAAGTTCACATTCTCATCAGGACGTGTCCCCTTACGTGGCCAACCCTGAGCGTAGCCCCTGCAGTCAGCTCGCTCCCAGGCACGGGTTTTCTCTTTGTTGAAGCCATAGGTCAACTAGAGTGTGGATACAGTCCAGTTAGACCTGCAGACTCCCTGACCTTCACACTCAAGACCCTCTACAAGCAGGCTCAGGTTTACCTACCGACCTCATGTCCCGTTGCTCCCTGCAAACATAGGCTGCCACAGCCGATGGAGTCGACTCATAGCTCTTTGCATGTTTTGGGTCATTCTGTCTCCCCATGCGCTGCTTCTCTTTCCTGAACTTCTAGTGCTTTTCTCTTATCCCCCTGCCATAGTTCAACCTACGTTTCCCCAATGTTTTTAAGGCAAAGATGTCTGCCTTTTACCTCTGTCAGAGTTTGGAAGGAAATTTTAATTTTTTTGTAGTTGTTGCCAAGGTCATCAGTGACAAATTTAAGAACTATATTTCCATTATTTGAATGAAGACCCCATTGATTTTTTATTGTGGTAAAATATACGTCACATTTATTTACTTTAACCGCTCATAAGTATACATTAATTACATTCACAATGTTGTGCAATTGCTGCCACTGTCTATACCCCCAGTTTTCTCAATGTCCCCAACAAAAACCTTATACCCATTAAACAACAATTCCCCGTGTCCTCCTCCCCCAGCCCATTGTGACTGCCCTTCTACTCTATGTCTCTATGAATTTGCCTGTTCTAGGTACTTCATATGACTAGAATTGTATATTATTTGTCCCTTTGTGACTGGCTTATTTCACTAAGTGTCATGTTTTTTCAAGGTTCATTCATGTTGTATCATGTGTCAGAATTTCCTTCCTCTTTAAGGCTGAGTAATAGTCCAGTGTATGGATATACCACATTTAGTTTATCCATTCATTTGTTGATGGACGCTTGGGCTGTTTCTACCTTTTGACTATTGTGAATAAGGTTGCATTGAACTTTGGTGTAAATATATCTGTTCGAACCCCTGCTTTCAGTTCTTTTGGATATATACCTAGGAGTAGAATTAATGGGTTATATGGTAGTTCTACATTTAACCTTTTGAGAAACTGCCAAAATGTTTTCTACAGCAGCTGCACCATTTTATATTCCCACCAGCAATGCTCAAGGTTTCAATTTCTTTACATCCTTGCCAATGCTTGTTAATTTCTTTTTGGATTAAACTTTTTATTATTATTATTATTATTAAAATCATCCCAGTGGGTATGAAGTAGCACCTCATTGTGGTCTTGGTTTGCATTTCTCTAATGACTCATGGTACTGACCATCTTTTCATGTGCTTATTGGCCATCTGTATATGTTTGGAGAAATGTCTATTCAAGTCCTTTGCCCATTTTTGAACTGGGTTATTTGTTCCATTGAATTTTTAACAGGCGTCTTCAATTTAAACATGTCACTGATTGTAAGTCTCACTTTAATTTCAGAAATGTTAGAATATGATAAAATGTGTATTTTTAGAATAAAAACTAAGGTGGTATCTCTTTATGTGGCTTATTTTGTAACATAGGAGTATTTATTTTGCATGTGGTATGTAAGATATACTTAACTTGTTTTTAGATAATTGCCTCATTGTGGTGATGTTAATCATCTTAGTAAAGTAGGTTAAGTTACCTATTAATAATGAGCATAATTGAGTTATTTTCCATTAACTGTACCAGGATCTGTTCCAGTTAAACACTTCTTATTTAAATACACTGTTCATTTTGGGGGGAAGATTTAACATGTTAAACATAGTATTAGATCACTGTTAAAAGGTATAGTGTGTAAATCTTTGGCAAAAAAATTGAAGCCTTTATATATCTCAATTTTGAATACCAATTATTAAGGGAATATTCAAAATACACTATAGAAAAAAAGATTACATTTTGAAAAGATTACATTTCACGTGCCACTGAAGAGTCCAAGTCAGCATAGGGACTACATGGTGACCCACCTCCTCTGTTTTTGTCTTGGCAGAATCTGAGGTCTCTGTTCTCCAT
Organism: Cynocephalus volans; assembly: GCF_027409185.1. Taxonomy (NCBI): domain Eukaryota; kingdom Metazoa; phylum Chordata; class Mammalia; order Dermoptera; family Cynocephalidae; genus Cynocephalus; species Cynocephalus volans. Next base: position 36,705,384 of record NC_084469.1, read on the forward strand.
CCGGGTTGTGGGGCTCTCCCAGGCCTGCAGTTACTTATCCCCACGGGACAATCGGCCTCTCTGTCACTGGGCAGTTGACAGGTAAGGGGAAGCTCCAGGTTTGGTAAGAAAATGAATGCTTTCTTATTTGACTAGACTCCTTTGAGGCTGTGTATCAATAAAATTGCTACAATGTTATCTCTCCTGGATCACCTACCTCTCCAGCACCAGCCACCATGGTAGGTACATGGACACATTCTGCACTTTTAGCTCTTATGTGTAAAGAGGTGCTATTGTGGCCACCTTAAAGATGAGGGGACACTGAGGTTCCCAGAGATCAGTTAATGTGCTCACACTTAACCCAGCTAGCTAATGGCTGAGCCCAAATCTGAACCCAAACTGGTTTAACTAAAAAACTCAAATTTATTCAGTGAGGTGATGCTACTAATTGAACCGGAATTGGCCCCAAACTGTAAAAGATTGTGGATTGTGGCTGAGGGACAAAGCCAGTGTGGCCATGTCTCCTGTGGCTCTGATTTTCTGATTCTCAAGTGCCCTCCTTTACAGACCCACCATGTGCGGGCTTGGGAAGCAATCTGCAGGGCCAGCACAACATCTAAGAGGCAGTTTTGCTCTGTATAGGAATTGTCTGGCACTTTTGCACATTTACCCACAGACCCAAAGTTCTCAGTAAAGTTCTCTGATTTCCTGACTTGGTCAACCAAAGCTGACTGAACCCATAGTATAGAGATGGGCCTCTCCCTTTCTAAAGAGACCAGAGCTAGGATAAGGAGCAAGCCAGAAGGTAGAAGAAGCCCACCCCATTTTCATCCTCCTTGGCTGGTAGATGCTTTACAGAGTTAGGGAGGCAGCAGAAATGTCAGCCAGGGCCTGGTTGGGTCTGACAGGAAAAGGGAACACCGGGGAGAAGACCCCTCACGGCACTCAGTCTCAGGGATGAGAACCGTGCTACTCAAAGTGTGTTCCGCAGACTGGTGCCAGCCTACAAACTGATGGTCACAAATCCATGACAAGAACCTGAGAGGAAGCGTTTAGAAATGTTAAAGCAATATGTCAGCACAATCTAAAATATGTCGAATATAATAATTTCTTTAAAAAATAGAACTTGGATTTTGTAAGGCTCCCCAACCCTCCATTGCATTTTTATTATTTTTATTTTTTTGCAAAAGTATCGGTCTACAGTGGCTTGAAAACAAACTGGTCTTTCACCGTAGGTAGCTGGATAAGCATGGAACAGAGTAGAGCGTCACAGCAAGTTGACCGCCCTGAAGGAGGCCCTCCTGAGGCCACCTCCTTCCTGGTCCACACCTTCTGCTCACCTGACATCTCACTGCAGTCTGCCCACACCCTTCCAGCCCCAGCCCCACTGGGACAGCTCTCCCCGGCCTCTGACATCCTCAGTCCCTTGCCTCCTGCACAGAGGCCTCCATTCAGCCCCTTGATCCAGCATCTCCTTGTTCTCTTAGAATATTTTTTTTTAAATTGTGATAAAATACACATAATATAAAATTCACTATTTTAACCGTTTTTAAGTGTACAGCTCAGTGACATTGGGTACATTGCTGTGCAGTGGTCACCACCGTCCATCTCTAGAACTCTTTCACCTTGCAACACTGAGACTCCATACCCATTCAACACTAACTCCCCTGTCCTCCTCCCAAGGCACCTGGCAGCCACCACTCTGCTTTCTGTGTCTATGAATCTGGCTACTCTAGGTGCCTCATGAGAGTGGAGTCATACAGTTTTTGTGACTGGCTTATTTCACCAAGCGTCGTGTTTTCAAGGTTCATCCACGTTGTAGCAGGCGTCAGAATTTCCTTCCTCTTTAAGGCTGGGTAGTATTCCATTGCATGTTTGTGCCACCTAGAAATATACCTCCTAGAGATTGTTTTGTCTCCTTGAAGTATTCTCCTCCTCTGGGCCCTCAAGTGCTGTGGGGCCTCCGTGCCCCTCTCTGGCCCTCTGCAGTCCTCTGTGTTCCATCCTGGGGTGATCTTACTTTGGGTTCCATCTGCCACCTTAATATGAGGCCCCCGGTCCTACGTCTCTAGCCCAGATTTTTCACTGGGATGCAGATTTGCCTGTCCTGCGTTGATGTCTCCTAGACGCTGGAAACTTAACATTTGCCAGTGTGTACTCTTCTTGCTTAAGCCTTTCCTCTTCTGGTCTTCTCTGTCTGGAGGTGACACCACCATCTACTCAGGAACCCAAGCCCAGGACTGGGAAATCATCCCTCATTCTTTCTTCTCACCATTTCCTTACATTCAATCCATTATTAGGTATTGTCTGTTCCAAATCCTGGTGCTTCCTCAGGTCTGTTCCCTCCTGGCGCATTTACCACTGTTACCTGAGTTGGGGCCCCTATCACCTCTCACCTGGATCGCTCTGGCAGCCTCCTATTTGACTTACCTGCTTTCGTACCTGTCTGTTACAAACCCTTTAGGGGCCTCCTGGTGTCCACAGGCTGGTCCACACTTCCCAGGATGGCATACAAAGCCCTCCCTCTCAGTGTACGGCCTGCCACTCGCCGTGCCTCCACCGTTCTGGCACACGCCCACTCTGCTCCTGCTGAGCCCTCTACCTGTACAGCCTTTCCCCTCACCAGTCACCTGGCTAACTCCTGCCCGTCTGTCCTCCAGAGCAGCCCGGGTGTGCTCCCTCTGAGTCCCCATACACACCCTGGTGCACGACAGTGATCTCTTTGTGTGCTTCTCCCAGTTGACTCTGAGCTCCTTAAGGGTAGAGATTGTTGCATATGTACATTGCTTGGACTAGCATCCCTCATAAATATTGAATAACGAATGCGCTCTTTCCTGTGTGAATCGGGGCTGTGATCAGGGGAGATGATATACCATGCTGTCTAGTGAATGACTGTTTCCATGACAAGAGGGCTGCCCTTCTGTGGCCTGGGGAGTTTTGTACAAGAGAGGTGGAGTGTGAAGATACCTTCCCACTTCTGTGTGTAGATTTCAGTTGAAAAGTAGACTGTGGATTGAGTAGAAAGAGATCAAAGTTGTAGGTTTATTGGTAAGACTGATGGAAGGAGGCGGCTTAGATGTAAGTCCAACTTGAACTTCTGAATATGTTTCCCCCAGAATTAAAGGGCACAGCCTCTCATTGTGGAAATGGAGGATTTAGGGGTCCTAAAGAGAGAGGCTTAGATCTAGGGATTCCCAGTGTGTCTCCTGTGGATTGAATGTTTGTCCCAAACCTCCACTCTTCCACCCGAAGTGCTGCTTCCGGGAAGCTCGAGGCACGGTGAGGGTGACAGCCATCCTGTGAGCACTTGGGACACAGAAAGGAGTAACCGGGAGGGGCAGTGACGCCTCCTATCCTGCAAACCAGATCAGCACTTTTCCTCCTTTGGGAGGAATGAGGGAGGGAAAGGAGAGGACAGCAGCACGCTCACAGCATAGTCCTCCCCGGTGGACAGGAAGGTGAGGCAGGTGACCACTGTTTGCACCGAACCTGCGGGGCTTGCAGAGCTGGGAGAACTTCCACCAGACGCCCCTCGTTCCTTGCTCCCTCCTTGCTCTTGTTCGTGCAGGAGGTGCCACAAACCACCCAGACCCATCCGTGCACATCCTCAGGACACTGTGCCTTCCGTGAGCTTAAAACCTTTTATTGAATCATCTTGGTGACAGTTTGGGACTCGTCTGACCCCTCCCCCCTCTTTCTTTGCAACAAATTCAAAACACTCTTTTATTTATTTATTTATTTATTTTTATTGAATCATAATTGATTATACATATTTTGGGGATTCAATGTTGGCATATGTTGATCAAATCACTATTACTAGTATACATATTGCTACAAATTGTACTTATTCTTTATGTCCCTTGTCCAATCTCTCCCTCTCTCCCTCCTCCCACCACTGGTTACCCTAGATTTCTTCTCTCCTTCTGAAAGAGTAATGGTTACTCTGTTGATGTGTTGCCTAGATGATCTGTCCAATGCTGAGAGATGTGATCAGGTCCCCCAATATTATCATAGAGCAGCTGCTTCTGTCACTCTGGAATGGGCTTTGTGGAGAGAGACATCCTCTTCTTTTCTTTGCTCTCTGCTGGTGACTCTCCTAGTGTCAATGCACTCCAGTGGCTGGTGGACCACCTGCATGGTGGTTGTGACGTCTAACTGCTTTCACGGCAGCCGTGGTTCCTGTGGTGGCTGGAGTGGGCCACCCACATGGAGGTGATGTTTTTGGCATGCTCCTTGGTGCTGGTGGTGTGCCTTGTTGTGGGCATAAACACTCTTGGGTGCAGACTTTACCACCGCTTGTATCTGTCCTTATTGACTCAGGATAGAACCTCACATCCCCCACTTGGTTTTGGTCGCATCTCTCTGCATTAAGGCTCACCAGCCTTTTCTGAAATGGGCTGAGCCCAAGCAGTTTCCAACTATAGGCTGAGCTATAGGTTGACTCACTCCAAGAATTTCTATACATAGGAGGGTTTGGAAGGAGGAGACTTTTAGGTTGTAGAGTAGGACGCGAGGGTGCCTCTTCCATATCGTGGTGGGGGAAGTTAGCAGCTGTCTTTGGGCTTCATCAGTGTTGTTATCTGTGTAGGATGTTCAAGTGGACCTGCCCTGTGTACCTTGAAAAGGTAGTTGGCGCTGCAGTGGGACAGCTGATCTGTGTCCTTGTAGTAACCAGCAATGCTTAGTGCTCACAAGCTCCCAGGGGAGTAATGGAGAGCATTAATGAGGCAGGGTTAGGACTAAATGCTCAGCAGATCTAGCAACCCCCCACATGGCTGACCTTGGCTTTCAGCCAGTTTGGGGTACTTCTGTGGGAACATCAGTGCCAGGGCTGAAGGCAGACTGTTGGGCCCTGCAGGGCTGTGGAAGGCGCCTCCATGTTTTCTGATGGGCTCTCTTGTTCTTTCTTCAGGGCTCTGCGCCTCAGGAGGCCGGGAGGCCCCCCACATGTCAAGCTGGCTGTGGAGTGGGATAGTTCTGCCAAGGAGCGGTGAGTTTAATGAAATTTGCTTCCCGCAGAACTGAGAGGGGGCTTGCGTGCACCCACAAATCTTCCCTGGACTCAGTTTCCCCCAGTGTGACTGTGAGGCTGTATGCACACATCCTTGGTGCAGTGTAACCCATTCCTCTGAGAAACCTTAGTGAGAATTGTCTGTGTCTAAACCACTTTATAGTAATGATGATGATGGTGGTGGCAGCGGGTGGTGACAGTCTTAGTCAGTGGTTATATAGTGCCTACCTAATCACCCCATGCTAGTCACTGCTCTGAGCACAGTACATATACACAATTTATTTAGTCTTCATCACACCCTATGGGTGCTATGGGGTAGGCACTACTATAATCCCCATTTCTCAGAGGTTGAAAATGAGGCACAGAGAGGCTAAGCCAGTGGGTAAGGTCACACAGCTTGTACCTGGCAGAGCTGGGCTTTGCACCCAGACTGTCTGTCTCTTAATCATGCTCTTAATCACTAACCTTGGCTGCCTCTATAATGATGAGTGCATCAGCCTTACTTTGAAGAGGGACGTCCCTCAGTCCAGCAAGTATTTACTGATGTCCTACTGGGAGCTAGGCCCTGTGCTAGGATGGAAGGCAAAGATGAATAAGCCAAGGACTTGGTCCCTTGAGGAGCTGGGGGAGACAGACACTGCAGTCTTCAGGAGAGTGAGCACTGAGTCAGAGCACATGTAGATTCCTCGGAGACCTTAGGAAGGACGCTGTGGCTTCACGTGGCCCTCGCCTTCCACGGGCTTTGTGTGAGTAGAGATGTAGCTGCAGCTGCTCTTGGAGGTGAGAAGCCCTGAATGTGTCACCGTCCTTTCTGTGCAGCCTGTTCGGGAGCCTCCAGGAGGAGCGGGTCCAGGATGCCGACAGCGTGTGGCAGCAGCAGCAGGCTCAGCAGCAGCACAGCTGTACCTTGGATGAGTGTTTTCAGTTCTACACCAAAGAGGAGCAGGTCCCACCCTGGGGTCCGCTTCCTGGCTGGGAAGGGGGCTGGCTGCCTTTCGGTTGGTTGGCCGTGTGCCATGGGGGCCTCACGGTCCTGATGGCTTCCTTTCCAGCTGGCCCAGGATGATGCGTGGAAATGCCCCCATTGCAAAGTCCTCCAGCAGGGCATGGTGAAGCTGAGTTTGTGGACCCTGCCTGACATCCTCATCATCCACCTCAAAAGGTTCTGCCAAGTGGGCGAGAGAAGGAACAAGCTCTCTACACTGGTGAAGTTTCCACTCTCCGGACTTGACATGGCCCCCCACGTGGCCCAGAGAAGCCCCAGCCCCCAGCCAGCGCCAGGCCCCTGGCCTGCCTGGAGGCAGCCGGCCTGCCTGCCCACCAGCTACCCGCCAGACTTCCTGTACGACTTGTACGCCGTCTGCAACCACCACGGCAGTCTGCAAGGTGGGCATTACACAGGTGAGCCTTATCTTGCCTCTCGGTCCTGGCCTGAGCCTCAAGATGTCCCTGGAATTGGCGGTCCTCAGAGGCTGAGCTCCGTTGGGCACTGGGAGTGCCCTAGCTGCCCACCCAGCACTCACAAAGGCACGTGCAAGAGGGGAGGGGCCCAGTCTTAGCTGCAGAGCTGATGTCGAGTCAGGTTGGTGGTTGGAATAGAAACTTGGTTACTGCCTGAATTTTCAACCATATCAAATATAGGAGGGTATTATTGGAACTGAGAGAGTAACATTTATCCTTATCTGTGATTCAACACAAGGAGTCTCACATATCATGTTTGGTATCTTTTTATTCTATGGGCACTTTTAATTTTTATTCTTCTGGGGGAACTTGAGAGCAGTAGCTGGGGAACTCTCTCAACTGTTCACGGTCATCCTCTTAGGCGCCTTTAGAGAGTAGCAGGACTGGTCATTTTTCTCGATTACAGTGTTCCTCCTCACCCACCGAGGCATCTCAGTGACAATGGGAAGTCTGTAGGAGAACTACTGGTAGCAGCAGCGGTGGAGTGTCCCTACTGAGTAGATAGTCACAGAGGCTGATTGATTGTAAGATCCTTATGACTCTAAGACATTTAAGACGTGGTCTCTGCCACTGGAGGAAGTCACAGACACCCATGGAGAGAGAAATGAGAAAGCAGAAGCAGGCCAGGGGCCACAGGGTAGACAGAGAGGTGTTGGAGATGGGGTCACACTGGGCCAGTCTGGGCTGGTCACACCTAAGGTCACGGTGGTCACTAAAGCTGCTCTTGTGCTACTGTGTGGGGCCATCCTGTTCTTCTGTAGTTGTCCTGTTCTGGATGAGAGGGGCTCCCACCTTGGTGGCCTCTTGGAATGTCCTGTCCAGTCACTTCCACAGTCTCACTTCTCTGGGCTAAACGTGGCTCAGCAGAACTCCCTCGAGACTGATATATATCTTGGGAGACATCTCTCTTGCTGTATTAACCTCAGAATTTTTTATGAAGAGCATTAGAGCTGTATTAGTCCCTGTGCACACATTCATGATGACAATAAGGACAACTGGATCTTGGGTCTTGTCACTCCATGTGCTGAATGTGCTGCTGGCTCCTTATCTGCTGTGAGGAAAATAGAATAGTCAGGCCCCCTTGCCTCAGATCTGGTTGGGGGTGGTACAGCACATTCTTTGTAAACAAGTTGTGTGAGGGGGGAGTTGGTGCAGGTGCACACCAATGTATCTTTTTAGTTTGTTGCTATTCTTGCATGTTCTTGAGTTTGTGAAGCAGAAGCTGGCCAGCAGAGAGATCATGTCTAAAAATAGAGCATGTTTACTTTGCTGGTAGCTGCTCAGTTTTTCTTTGGACCTTGCAGGTAGCAATTGAGTTTCTCTTTGGACTGCCTAACTATTAGATGTGTGTGTGCTGAATAAAGACTACTGTTTCTTTACCTATGGCTCCAAGGACCCTTTTTCCGGTTACCTAGCTCGTAGACCTGTGTGGGAAGGGTTTGTGGACAACCAGTCTGGACAACGGGCTCGAGGGGTCTGTGAGCTCCAGACCCAGCCCTAGTTCTACACTGCCAATGCATGGGGTGGCCCCAACATAAATTAAGAACAAAGATCTAAAATCACAGGGGGAGTTAAAAGTAGTATAGGGAAGGGTTATATAGGAAAGTAGTATAGGTTGTATAGAAGTAGTGATACAGGATGTGCTCAGTTTCCTTGGGCTGGGGTTTCAGGACATGCCTCTGGGTTTCCAGACACTCCCTGAGGTCTCAGCCCCTCCTCTGAGCTCTCCCCCGGAGGAAAGTAACTATTGCCAGTTAGACCTATTTTTAGCACCAACATGGGAAAAATGAGACAAGGGGCTGGGGCTGGCTTATGCAATCCAGTGGCTGGGCATGCTCAATAGAGAGCACAGAACATTCTGGTACCTACAGCTGGGAACCACCCCCTTAACTGAATATTTACTGGATAGAAAAACTATAGAAGCCAAATCCCAGTTGAAGGCAGGGTTGTTGCTGCTCACTTTGCTGGTGGTAGCGTGCACTTCCTTGGCTGTGGTGTGTATGTTTTACTTTGTATCTAGCTCGCTCTCAGCAAGCAGCTGCTCATTCTCCTGAGCCAGCCCGCACCCTCTACTGAACTTTAAGTATGTTTTTCTGGCTTTCATGTTAGACTTCATGTCTGTACTGAACTTACTTTTGTGTTAAACTTGGTGTGTGCCGTGCTCCGTCTCTGGAGCTATGCTGCACTCTCTCTGTGGAACCTGTATTTCTTATCTGTTATATCAAACTTGTTCTCACTGTCTACTGTGACTCTGCCCTTGAATTCTGTCCTGTGGGAGAGTCAAGAGCCTGGTAGGAGGATTGGGTGGGTTGAGGCTGACTGTCGGGCCCCCTGGACCCTACCTCTGACATCAGCAGTATAGGAAAGTAGTTGTATTAGTCCATCTGTGTTGTTTATAACAAAATACTTGGAACTGAGTAATTTATAAAGAAAATGAAATTTATTGCTTACAGGTTCTGAGGGTGGGAAGTCCGAAGTCCATCTGGTAGTGGTGACAGTGACCCAGGGGTCTCACATTGCAAGATGGTGGAAGCAGAGAGAGCAGAGAGAGAGAGACAGACAGACTCTCTTAAAGTCCTCAGAGCCACGCCCCTCACCACCATTTTTAATCCATTCACTACTGCACAGTCCTACAATCCAATCACCTCTTCAAGCCTCCACCTTTCAATGACCATAACAGGATTTCCCACCCTCTTAACAGTCACAGTGGGGGCTAAGTTTCTAATACATAAAACTTGGGGGACACAATTCAAGCTTCAGGGAATTTTGGGGGGACATAATTCAACCCACTACAGTAGTATAGTATATGAGGGCTGCTACGTGTGTGCGCTGTGAACTCTGCCTGTCAAAAGCAAAATCCAGATCCCTCCTAGGCATGAGCGTTAAAGAGTAAACTTCACAATTTTGGGGGAGGTGTTCGGCAGCACAGGGGGCCCAGTTCCTGTGAGAGTTACAGAGCCCTCCCGGGGTCTGTGTATGCTCACAGCACTGCCCCCACCTGCCGGAAGAAAGCAAAGGGAGAAAAGCCCCAGGGAAAGGGTGGGAGCAGTGCAGTCTCCAGCAGAGCCAGAGGTTCAAACCCCTGCTCCTCTGCCCCCGGGGCATAGCTTCTGCCCCACAGAGATGAGTGACTCCTAATATGAACAGGTCTACAGATGTGTAGGGTGTTGTAGATGAGCATCAGCTCCCTCATTTAGGGGCAGCACACCCCTCCGGTAGCTTCCTAAGAAAGGGTGATGGGAGCTTGGCATTTTGAGTTCTTGTGTGTCAGAAAATGCCTTTAATCCCAGGCTTGATTGACAGCCTGGCTGGATGGAGAATTCTAGATTGAAAATCATTTTTGCTTTAGACAGTGTTACTCCATGGGGAAGAGGGGTGTGGAATGGGGCTTTGTTGAGATGGGTCAGGCCAGTTTGATTTCTGTTCCTTTGTCTGGGACCTATTTTTCCTTCTGGAAACTTTGAGTTTATCACTCTGGATTTTCACGAATGTGCCTTCATGTGAGCCATTTTCTATTCCTTGTGCTGGGCACTCAAGGGACCTGGTGTGTCTACAGATGTGGGATCTTTAGGTCTGGGGAATTTTCTTGTGCTTGTTTTTTAAATTTAATTTTTTGAATAGATATATATTCCTATGATTAAAAAATCAAATGATATAAAAAAAAAAGTACACAGTGAATAGTCTTGCTCCTACCCTTGTCTCCTATCCAACTCCAACCACTTTTGTTAGTTTCATGTGTGTCCTTGCAGAGTTTCTGTATGCAAACACAAGCAGATACACGTACAGCATAGATATTCCTAGACTTTCTCCCCCCCGGTCCTTTTTAAGCATAAAGGTTGACTACTGTATTAGTCTGTTTTTGTGTTACTATAACAAAATACCTGAGACTGGCTAATTTATAGAGAAAAGAGGTTTATCTGGCTTACGATTTGGGACAGCTGCATCTGGCTCAGGACTCCGGCTGCTCATGGTAGAAAACGGCAGGCAGCCAGCAGGTGTAAGATCACATGGCAAGAGGAAGCAAGAGAGAGAGGGGGAGGTGCCAGGGTCCTTTAAACAACCAGATCTCCTGGGAACTAATAGAGCAAGAAGTCTCTAAGTGCCCTCCCCAGCCTAGGGTATAAATCTGTTCATGCGGGATCCACCTGCCATGACCCAAACAGCAACTAACACTTGCACGTTTGGGATCAGATTTCCACATGAGCTTTGAGGTGGGGGACAACATATCCAAACTCTGTCAAATACTATGTACAGAATTCTGAAACTGGCTTTTTTCACTTAGAGATCTTTCCGTGTTAGAGAACTATGGCATTCTTTGTTTTAAACAATTGCTTAATATTTCATTGTACACAGGTACCACAGTTTATTTCACTAATCTACTCCTGGACATTTGGTTGTTTTCAAACTTCCATTAAAACACTGCAATGAATAATTTTGCACATTGTATTACTTTGTGTGTGTGTGAACTTTCTCCCTCTGTGGTGGGCAGAGTAATGATCTCCCAAATAAGTCCTAATCCTCGGAGCCTATGAATATGTTAGTTACATGGCGAGGGAGAGTAAAGATGGTTAATCAGCTGACTTGAAGATAAAGAGATGAGCCTCTGTTGTCTGGGTGGGCCAGATATAATCACAGGGTCCTTTAAGTGTGGAAGAGGAAAGTAGAAGGGTCAGTAGGTGATGCCAGGTGGGGAGGACTCAACCTCAACCAGTCACTGCTGGATTTTAAGAGGGAAGGGTCCAGGGCCAGGGAATGTGGGTGTAGACTTGAGAAGCTGCAAAATGCAAGAAAACAGGTCTTCCCTGGGAGCCTTCAGGAGGAACACCTTGATTTTAGACCAGTAAGACCTCTTTCAGGTTGTTGACTTCCAGGCCTCTACAAAATAACTTTGTGTTGTTCTGAGCAGCTGATTGTAGGGCAATTTGTTTCAGCAGCATGAGGAAATCAAAACACCCTCCAATAGTCTCTAATTTTCTTATCTTTTCTCTCTTATTTTCCATTTCCTTGTTTTTTGAAATTTACTCTAGGAGATTTCCTCAACTTCATCTTCTAACCGTGTTTCTTAATTTTTTATTTCAGCTCTCATAATTTAAACTTGCAAGTGCTCCTCTTGTCCTAGGTTTCTTTTCCAGACCATCCTGGTTTTGTTTTTGGCCCTCACTTGGCCCGGGTTTTTGTGGTACCTGATACCTTCCCTACTGAGTCTCTGAGGGTGCATTGGGGTGCACACACTCTGGGTTGAACCCCCTCCACTCGGCCAGTGGGCTACCCCTGCTCCATCTGCTTGCTGGGCTCTCAGAATCCGAGCTGTTGCTTTTTCTCCCTTTGTGTTTTGATATTGTGGGTTTATTTCTTTTTAGATCTTTTCCTTTCTGGAAATATAGTCATTTCACTACGTTTCAGATTTTGAGAAATCAGAAATGCCTTGTGTGCATTTTGAATATGTTGGATAGGTAACGCTTTTCTGTATTTCAAAACTCACACAGCCTAAAAAATTTAGACATGAAAAGTCTCGGTCCCGTCTTGTCCCTTGTCTGCCCCCCTCCATTCAAGGACATTTTTAATAGTTTCTTGTATATTCTTCCATAGTTTCTTGATGTAAATACAAGCAATTGTATACAATTGTGAGTATATTTTTATAGATAATGTGCATATATATTCATTTCATCGATTTCCTCCCCATCCCCTGATTTAAGTAAAAGTAGCATTTTTTTTTCTGTGTGGCACCTGGATTTTTTTCCCTTTAAATCTGTTTGGAAATCTTTCTCTATCCCCACTTACAGAAAGCTTCTCTATCTTTTATAAGTGCACTGATTAGATGTAACGATTTATTAAATAAGTGTCCTATAGAGGGACAGGGGCTGGTTCATTCTTTTGCTGTTACAAATATTATCCTTTACGTATGTCTTTTCCAACAGGTACAAGTTTATCGGTAGGATAAATTCTCAGTCTTGGGACAGCTGCGTCTGTGTTTTGACAAGTACTAATAAATCGCCCTGTACAAAGGGCAGTAACTGAACGCCTGTTCCCCTGTAGCCTCTAGTACGGTGCGCTGTTAAACTTTTGGATTTCTGCCAATCTAATAGGTGGAAGATGGTGTCTCAGTGTAAGTTTAATATTCAGCTTCTTAACAGTGTAAGTGTGAGCATCTTTGCTTATGTGTAAGAGCCGTTGTGGTTCCTTTTCTGTGATCCGCCTGCCCATATCCTTTGACTGTTTTTTGAATAGGTTGTTGTAGCAATCTCTATGTGACCTCTGTCAGTTGACTATTCCTGTGGTAGTTTTTTGCCATGCAGAAGGTTTTAATTTTTGCTTTTCTACGTAGCCAAATTGTCAGTCATATCTTTTAGGGCTCTGGATTTCAAGTCATGATTAGAGAGCCTTTTTCACTCTAAGACTAAAAAGTGTTTTTCCTGTGTTTTTTACTAGTACTGGGGTACTATAGTGACCAGGTATGCACATCCATCTGTATGCGTGTGTGTGCATGTGTTCATATATATATATACAGGCTAAACAAAATTTCATGAGAAAATAATTATATTTACTACATGTGATATACCTTGATCTATTCTATTCTAGAATAACATACATTATTTCATTTTTTTAAAAAGTGTTTTAAAATATTTTTTAAAAAGTGCTCTGATTACCAGTGTGCTAATGGGCTTATGACCTGCAATTTGGAAAACATGGAACTATGTAGAAATTCAGGATCATCACTCATCCATTCATTGTACAAATGTTTGTTTAGTACCAGTTCTATGCCAGACCCTGTGCTAGGTGCTGGGGCTTCCGTGATGAACAAGATGAATATGAAATCCACCCTTATGGGACTTAAGTCTAATTTTGGAGACAGACCATAAGAAGGTGCTTGTCATTTTAGCACTTTCACTACCTGACTTTATGAAAAGGCTATTGATCGACTGATTGATTGCATCTGTGATAGAGATAAGGCCTCTCCGAGGATGCCCCATGTAGGCTAAGAGCTGAAGGATGAGGTAGGACTAGCTATGTAAATAATGGAGGAACTGCGTTATGGGTAGAGCTGCTAGCATGTGCAAAGGCCCCGAGGCAGAAAGTGTGTAAGAAATGATGAAATCCTGTCGTGGCTGAAGCGTAGTGATTCAGGGGTAAGTGATGCCAGAGAGAACTGGAGAAGTAGGCAGGGCCAGACCCTGCCAGGCACTCTAGGTCATGGATAGGAGTTTGCGTTTTTTTCCAAAGGGTGATGAGAAGACATTAAAGGTTTTAAGCAGACAAGTAAAGACATAATCTGACCTACAAATAGAAATAGTCTCTGCCCTATGGAGAATGGGTGGAAGGGAACAAGAAGGAAGTTGGAATTTCCAGTTAGGACAATGTGGGCACAGGTGAAAGACAGTACTGGCTGGGACGTGGGTGTTGACAGTCAAGGTATTCCAGACACATTTTGGAAGTAGAATCAGGGAGAATGGCTTTTGGGCTGGGTATGGGATGGAAGGAAAAAGAGGAGCAGTGACAAATTCCTAGGTGGCTGGCTTGCATTAGTTTGGGGTCAGCAAACATGATCCATGGGCCGTATCCAGTCCAGGGCCTGCTTTTGTGTAGCCCATGAGTTAAAAATGTTTTTTACAATTTTAAAGGTGGTAAAAGAGAAGAAGAAAAAGAATAATATGAGGGTACTTCAAAAAGTTCCTGGAAAGATTCATATGATCTTTTAATTCTCTTTTTCCACAAACTTTTTGAAGTACCCTCATGTGTGGCAGAGAACAGATGTGACCGTATGTGACCTGCAAAGCCTAAAATATTTGCTATGTGGTCCATTACGGAAGTTTGCTAACCTCCAGGTTCGTGGGCTTTGATGCTGTTCACTGAGGTGTGGAGGGCAAGGAAAAGGATATTTTGTTGTAGTTATTTGGGAGGTGGTGAGAATCATATTTATGAATTTTCTTTGACTGTTTGACTTCAGTTCTTAGAAGAATACCATAATTCCAACTGTGATTCTCATTTTTACTTTTATTGCATACTCAAGCAACGATGTGTATTTTGAAGTTTCTCAGAAGACATGGGGTGACCGTGGACATTATTGTCTGGCTGCATAACTTGGGGCTCCTTTTTACTGGAGATTTTGCGTGAGCAAAGATCTAACACAAAGATTCAACTTAAAACAGCACTCTTTATAAGAATAAGAATCTGGGAGTATAACTTATTGATCTTTTCTGATTCCTCAAAATTTATTTCTGTCCAGAAATGGACTGTTTTTTTCTCGTTATGTTATAAGCACGTCCATTTTTCAGCTATGCCAGTGGGAATTGTCTTCCTGCCTTATGGGACTTCAATAATGGAGACTTGGGTTTGGACCTTTGCAGCCTACTGCCGGAACTCTCTGGATGGCCGGTGGTACAGTTACGATGACAGCGCTGTGGAACCCCTTCGAGAAGAAGAGGTCAATTCCAGAGGGGCTTACATCCTGTTTTATCAGAAACGGAACAGCATCCCTCCCTGGTCAGCCAGCAGCTCCATGAGGGGTAGGTGCCGCTGCTCATCCCAGGACAGGGGGCTTGGGAAGTGACTCTAAGAATTGGGAAGATGCTTAATCAAGCATGAAGGACCCGATTAGGTAGTCAAGGATCTGCAAGAGGAAGCCCTGGCTTCTGCTATGGAAAGCTGAGCACCACAGGCTAACAGTGCGTTTGTCAGCATGTGGGATGGATGTATTGCAATTGAAGAAAGGGGAAAAGAATGATTTTTTTTTTTTTGCATCTGGGGCAGGTGACAGTTGGCTGTCTCAATCATATCAAGCCAGATCTAATTAATCTTGTGCTGTATAAACCTGTATTAGTTCTGTTAGAAAGGGAGGGGGCACTTTAAGGGATGCAGGGCCTTTACAGGAAGTGCAGCTGCTTAGCTGCACCTTAGCCATTTGTTTATTAGACAGCCTCAAACTTCCTCGGAAGTCTAGAGAAAAAAAATACCCAAGTTGACCCTTTGATATGATTTTTTTCACTCTGCAAACCAGCCATCCTTATCTTTGGGACGAGAGAGTTGTTTTTTTTTTGTAAATTAATCAGATTTTCTCCTAACAGGTTTTGGAAAATGACCAAATAAAACCCAGAGTCCTCAGCAGGTGTAAATCAAACCTAATGCAAATCTGGCTTCCATTTATAGAAGGCAGACACCAAAAGAACAAAACCTAACATATTAGAGAAAGGCAGGTTTTCTTACAGTCCAGTATAACAAAGTTAATGTCTCCTTCCATAGCAAAGGATATGCATCCTTAATGCTCATTATGAAAGATTTGGTTTCCCTAAACTTGAGGCATGGTCCTAAAATACAGCTTACTGTGTGTTCACTGTGGAGCTGGGGCCATGGGTGCTGAAGAGAAAGTGCTATTGCTCTGAGTAATAAATAGCCCATTGGCTCTGGAAAAACAAACAAACAAGCAAGCAAACAAACAGAAAAACACATTTAGGAAGCCAGAGTTGGTGACAGGTAATTTCATGGAAAGCATTTCAGTGCTCATCAGCACTTTCCTTTCTGTGCCCAAATGCCTCTCCCTAAATGTTCAAGCTTGGTCACAGGGGTTCCCAACTGCAGATTTCTGCTCCACTTATTCACTTCTGTTTCTGCAGCGCTGCTCTGCTTCTGTACCTCCAGGCCTGAGGGATGGGGGTGGGGATGGGACTCTGGCCCTGACAAGCCCCCCGGGACTCCAAAGACCTGCAGCAGGGTCCAGCCTCTTCCCTGTGCTTCTTCCGCAGGCTCCACCAGCTCCTCCTTGTCTGACCACTGGCTCATGCGGCTCGGGAACAATCATGGCAGCACGGGGGGCAGCCTGTTGTCCTGGAGCTCTGCCCCCTGCCCCTCCCTGCCCCGGGTACCCGACCCTCCCATCTTCACAAACAGCCTCTGCAATCAGGAAAAGGGTATGTTGGTTAAATTCACTGATTTTATTTTCATTTTCTACAGCGACCATTGCTCCTCCTCTTTATGAAAGTGTTGCATAGCCATGAGTGTAAAGAGCCAGTCATTAGAGAGGTTTATTCATCTCTCAAACAGAGTCTTCCATGACCTGCCCTCGCCTCCCTGTCCTTCTCGTCCACGATCCTCCAGCCACAGGTACCTTCTTTCTCTGCTCCCGTGGAGCCCCCTGGGTTATGGGGAAGACAAAACGTGAACGAGTAGACTAATGCAGCAATGTGATTTAGAGCAGGGATAAGGGCAAAGAGCCAGTCATCAGGGAAGAAGGTACCGTGGCCAGGGGTGGGGGAGAGAGCGTGCTGAGGGCCCCGTTAGCTAGGGCAGGTGGGGAAGAGCTTTCTGGGGAGGTGACATGAGTGGAGACCTGAGTGAGTGGGAGAGTGACTTGTGCAGAAGTCTGGGGAGTGTGTCCAGGCAGAGGAGCTGTCCAGGGTGAAGGCTGGGAGTGAGCATGGGCTGTGCATGACGGTGAAAGAAACCAGTGCCGTGGCCGGGGCAGAGTGAGCCAGGCGTAGAGAGTGAGAGGAGGTGGAGGATGGGGCAGCATGGCGTGAAGTTTGCACTGTGCTCTGAGTGCAGTGGCTAGCCACGGGAGAGGTGCGAGCAGGCAGGGCATCGATCTGAACTATATTTTTAGAAAGTCTACTCTGGAGGCTGTGTGGAGACTCCATTGTAAGGGGCAAGAGTGGAAGTAAGAGCGCCAGGTGGGATGCTGTTGGGGCTGTGTCCAGGTGAGAGAGTGTGGCGTAGGCCAGCGTGTTAGGGGAGAGGTGAGCAAATCTGGGTAGATTTTGAAGACAGGGCTAACAGGATTTGCTGACGGTGGATGCAGGACGTGAAGAAAGGGAATCATCAAGGATGACTCTTTGTTCAGGGTCTGAATAACCAGGTGAATAGTTCTGCTGTTCATGAGATGGAAAAGGTTTGGGTAGGAACAGTCAATTTTGGAGGGAAGTCAAGAAATTTTTGACATGGTAATTTTGAGCTTCCTGTAAGGCATCGTGTCAACATGATAACTGCGAGTGGAGTTAGGTATGTGAGAGTCACTAGCACGCGGATGGAAGTGAATGCCACAGGCTGGCTGAGCTCTCCTGGGGAAATTGTAAAGACAGGAAAGAGTGAAGACTTAAGACCAAACCCGGGAGCTCTCCAACATGTAGGGGTTGAGCGAGGGTGGAGCGGCCGGTGAGATGGGGAGAAAACCAGGTGAGTATGGGTCACAGATGCAAAATAGAGGTCTTTCAGAAGGAAGCGGCCGACTGTGTCACACACTGCTGGGAGGCTGAGAAGGATGAGGACAGGCAAGTGACCGTCAGGCTAGGAGACCACCAGGGACTTGCCAGGAGCATCTGCCATGGATTGGAGAGAATGGAAGCTGGGCTGCAACGGGGGGAAAAGGGATGGTGTTGAGGAAGTGACAACGGATGCATGCACCATCAAGCAAGGTGACCAGAGGTCGGCAGCTCAGAGGAAGGGGCTGACAGTGGTCGTTTGCTTTTCTTTGCAAAATAAGGATAGCACACATTAGCATTCACATGATCCAATCTAGAGGGAGAAATTGATGATAGTTCAGGAGAGCAAGGGGATAACTATAGAAACAGTCTTTAGGGTGTGTGTGTGTGTGTCCGTGTGTGAGTCCGTCCTTAGCTTCTGTTCTCCTTCAGCCAGAAAGTGGGAGCACATTCAAATTAGTTTTTTAGTTTCCTTATTTCCTACTGGCTCCTAATTTAGTTTTTTTAAATAAAAAAATTAATAGAAATATTATATATAGGGAAATATATATACTTGTGATTAATATGCTTTATTGTCTCTACTATATATAATATAGTATAAATATATTGATCGTTATATAAATATACATAACAAATGCATATTTTATATATGCAGTGAAATGTACTAATCAAAAGTATACCTCTGATGAATTATTGTAAAATGAATGTACCCGTGTACCAGATTAAGACATAGAAAGTTCTGGAACCCTGCCCCCTTCCAGCTCTCTCAATCATTCCTGTTTCCCTCCTTCCCAGAGTAAGCATTTATTCTGACTTGTAACACCTTGGATTAGTTTGCCTGATATGAACTTTATATAAATGGAGCCATATAGTATGCATTCTTTTTTGTTTGGCTTCTTTTGCTCAACATTATATTTGTGAGGTTTATGTTATGTATACAGTAGTTCTTCCATTTTATTCTATTTGTAAATAAAGAAACTCAGTTCTCTGCACGGAAGTTTACTTATATATGTGAGAGAGACTTTTGTCTGTTGATTATCATCAAGAAAAAAGCAAAATCAGGGATTTGGAAAAGAGTGTCAAGAGAGAGTTAGGCAAACCACCTCCTTCCCGTGGGTGCACAGATGGGCTGGAAGCTATCGTAGAAGCCAGCCTGATGGTCTCACCTGGAGGAGTCTGACCTGGTCATCAAGGGAAACACCTTAAGTTATTATGAATTTATGGATTCTTCAAAAATCCATGTAAGTTTCACAGGGGCTTATCTCTATGCAGTGTCTGCTGCTTGGCACATTGCACCGTTTCTCTCATCAAGCTTTCCCGCATTGTAAGAACTGATCATATTTTGTTTATTTATTCTATTGTGGTTGGATTTTGGAGTCGTTTCTGGTTTGGACCTATTCCCAGTAGTGCTGCTGTGAACATTTTTGTTCATGTCTTTTGGCGTACATGTCTGCATTTCTGCTGGGTATTTACCTAGGAGTGGAACTGCTGGGGCATAGTGTGTGTTCATTTATCAGCTGCTTGTTTCTTTATACTTGGTGTCACCATTGTATCCAAGTACCCAACACAGTGCCTGGCATATACCAGGGTCTTGTTTCATATTTCTGAGTGAATAAATATGACAATAGGATCTTAAAGCTATAAGTGGTTTTAGATTATTAGTGAATCCAGCCCTCTGGTTTATAATGGTTTATGTGTCACAGTTCAGTTCATTTATTCCCCAGTGGTTGGCATTTTGGCTGCCAATATTTCACTATTAGATATAATGTTGAGAGGAGGGTGTACGTGCATCTTGGATTTGTCTGTTTCCTTAGACTACATTTCTGTGTAGGCATGATGCTTGTGCAGAACTGCATGTACCGTGTTCTGATTCGCCCTGTCTGGGCATTTCTTTTCCCCTCACGTATTCATGAGTGCACATTTAGGAGAGTGGCTGTGAAACAAAAAAGGTGCTCCTTCTCAAGCTTGTTCATCCCTCAGCACTGCCTATGATAAGCTCATAAATTGATCCCAGCTCTGTCTGGTGGTGTAGTACCTCAGGCCATTTCTCAGTTCTCCCAAGGAGAAATGTTTGACACCCTCCCCTTAAGGAGGAAACTTCCAAGAATGGTTCAACTTTTCAACATGGTGTTGAGAAAGATGTCAGGCACAGTTCTAGAAAAACTGGGGTAGAGAGGGCCAGGGTAGGAATAATAACTGTCCTCCAGACCTCGTAGGCATTTTACTTACATTATCTAATTAGTCCTCAGAAATCCCTGGGAGAGATGACATGATAGCCCTTGTACAAAGCAGAAAGCTGAGACTTAGAAGTGAAGTGATGATTTGCAAGCTCACCCCTAGAAAGTGGCAGGGCTGATAGTAGATCCCGTTCCCTCTGGAGACCAGAGTCCTGGCTCTGAGGTCTTACACATAAATTCCAAATTAGAGTTTCTTCTGTTTTGACCTTGTAAGCGTTTTGCTTCCTGAGGGAGATTTCCCTCTTGGGGTTTGAATAAAATGGGGACAGATTTTGAAACCTGTTTGAGAAGCTCTGAGATGGTTGAAAAATCCAGCCTTATTTTCTTGTTGCTACTAAACCTGGGCAAGATCACAATCTAGCGTACAGATTTTCAGCAGTGGTTGGCACAGCGTCTTCTCTCCACCCTCGTGGGTTTGGAAAGATGCGAGATTTTTTTTTTTTTTTTTTTGACTGTCAAAATTAGTAGGGGCAACTACTGGCATTTAGTCTTCAGGGGGCAAGGATGCTAAGTGTCCTACAATGCCCGGGGATGGTCCTGTTTGGGAAGGAATTGCCCCTACCAAATGCCAGCAATCCTCTACTAGTCTGGGAAATGTCATCCTTCCAGTAGCCCTGGTTATGGGACATTGTAATAATCGAGGCATTTTAAAGTAAAATGAATGGATTCAAGTTTTATGGGGGACGGCAACTGGGGTGGATGTGGGGGGAGGCTGTACAAAAAAAAGAGTATAAAACTTACATCTTACTTTTGCAATTTTTATGAAATGATGACCATGTGAAAAATCGTTAGGGGTCCTTCCCAGAGAACCCCTATCAATAGGGGCACTGGGGCTTAAGCTTCCTCTTTAGATCTCAGTATAGGTGCTTCTGATGGTAAATTTCCTGTTGGTTCTATTGGGCCTCTGAGGTTTTATTTTTCTCTTTTACAGCGCTTTCCAGATAGCATTTTATTTCAGTTTTGATTTCTTCTTTGATCTAGAGGTTATCTGGGAGTTTCAAGTATTTAAGCATTTTTGGTCACCTTTTTATTCTTTATTTCTAGTTTTATGGATTATGATCCAAGAATGTGGTTTTCAAAAATTATTACCTTTTTGTGATTATTACTTTGTAAATATTCTGTGTACATATAAAATAATGTATATTATCTATAGGAGGATGTGAGATTTATATTATAAGTAGTCAATTAGGTGAGTTGATGGCACACTTGTTTGCCCTGTCTTTAAATTCACTTCTCTAGTAAAGAGATATATTGAAACCTTATTGTATAGCTATATTTTTCATCAAGTACTCCTTGAATTTTAATAATTTTTGCTTTATACTGTTAGCTGCTGTGTTAATAGGTGTCTGCAGGTGTGTGACTGTTAGTCTTCTTTATAAGTTGTGTTCTTTATCCTTACCTTGCTGCTCCTGCTTAACGTTTTTAACCTTAAATTCTACATTGTTCAAGATTAGTAATTCCAGCCCTTCCTTCTGTCTTTCTGTTTGCATTTGCCTGGTAGTGCTTTGCCCATCTCTTTTGCTTTATGCACCTTTCTTTTTGAGTTAGTTTTAACTTTTTGAGTTAGTTTCTGGTATGTTGCTGGTTTTTTGTTGGTTGTTTTAATATCAAAAATTCAGAGCCTGTCTTATTATCTATTTGTAGTTAATGTAACAACTGCAAAATTTTATGTCATTCATTAAAAATTTTTTATATTCCTTGTTTCTTCTCTTTCCTTATTTTTATGGATTTCGTCATGGTGCTATTTGTTCCTTTTCTCCCTAATTAATGTAGAAGCTCTGCTGTTCTTTTCCCTCTCGTTGTCACTTTCTCTTTCTCAGTATTTATAATCAATTACATTTTTCTACTATTACATGGATAGAAAAAGCCAACTATTCCTATGAGATGTCTATCTCATCGCTGCTTCTTTCCTTCCCCCCAATGAGATTAGAAGTATATAATATTTCTGATGTCACTCTTTCACCTGACATTTCCTCCAAAATGAGAGCTTTGAATTGTTTACGTGTGTACCTTCTGGTCTGTTTTGGGAACTCCCTCCCACCTGCTGATCCCCCAGCTCTTAGATTTGCTGAGATGATCTAGCACTCTCTGTTCCAGACTTTGTTAGAATTCCTCTCGCAGCACCTCTGCTGTCCCAGACACCCTTACTTAGCTTTAGGTTCCATGTTTTGAAGCTGCCTGTCCTCCATGAAGTGGACGGTGCCTGGATTGCAGGGGCCACCGAGCATCACTGTTTTTCTCCTCTTTGTCACCCTCTATCTTGAGGTCTCAGTTGTGATTCACTAGTGTTTGGTCAGAGTTCTTTTTCGGGTATGTGCAATATGCTATCTACATCTTTGCATAACCACAAATATTTCCTTCCACCTGGGAGTGAATGGCAGCTTGGCTGCTTGCAGGACTCTTGGGTTGCAATGCTTTTGTCTCAGGTGCCTGTCGCTGTTTTCCCATGGCCTCCCAGGCCCCAAGGTTGCAGGTGAGAAGCCGAGGCTGTTCTTTTTCCCGTGAGTGTCACTTGTTCTTTCTGGCTGGAAGATTCTCTCTTTGACCTTGGAGTTCAGAAATTCTACCAAAATGTGCCTAGGTATGTTGTCTTGTGCATCAACCCTACCTAGAACTTGGGGATGCCTTTCCTTCTACAGACTCAGGCCTCTCTTTAGGGAAACTTTTCATTTTTTGTTTATTATCTCTCCTGCTTTTCAGATTCCTATTATTTGCCTGTGGGGTCTCCTGGATCTGTCTTCTAAGTCTCTTACCTCTTCCTTTGTGGCCTCTATCTCATTGTCATTTTGCTCTGTCACTCCTTTCAGTCTCAACAGTAAACCTGCATGCCTTCAATTGATTTACTGAATTTTAAATCGCGAAAGTCACACTTTTCAGTTCATTTGGTTAATTAAGTTGTCATCTATTGTAAATAAGGTCGCTCTATTTCATTAGGGGCCTCTTCTGATGGTTCTGTTTGCTCTTATTCTCTGACTGCTGGACGGATCCCTTTACATGTGCTGTTCTTCTGCTTCTGCCCCCTGGGGCTCTGCTGCACCCTCTCTTGAATGGTGGTGATTCTTGGAGTGACAAAAGGAGCAGTGGCTTTGGCTCCTGAGGGCTGGTGGTGTGACAGCCAGCCTGTCCCTTCCCTGCCTCATCCTGCCTCATCCAGTGTTGGAGGTGGAGAAGCTTCAGCTCACCTGTGGAGCTTCTCCTTATCTTATAGGTGACCAGGGGAAAGTTTGGGCATCCAGCTTGTCCCAGCTCGCGCTCTGATCTCCATGCAGAATTGGCTGTGAAGACAGTGTGAAGGGCAGAAGAGACATAAAAATAAGTAAATAAAACCTATAGACAGAGGGGTCCTATCATTGTTTTTTTTTATTACTTTATTTTTTATTAGCATATTCATTGTTATAAATATTACTTATTTTTATGACCCTTATCCAATCTCTCCCTTCTCCCTCCCTTTTTCCCTCCCCCTCCCCCCTCTAATAACCATAGATTCGTTCTCTCCATCTCATAGATTAACTCTTCCTCTGTTGGTTTGTTGCCAAGATGATCTGTCTGGTACTGAGACAGGTGTGATCAAGTCCTCCCCTGTTATCGTAAAGCAGATGCTGCTTCTGTCACTCTGGAGTGTGCTTTGTGGGGGGAGAGGACATTTTCTTTCTTTTTTTTTTTGGTTTTCTTTTTTTTATTGGTCTCTGCTAGTGCCTCTCCTTGAGTCAATGAGGTTGAGAGTCTGGCATGCCATCTGCACGGTGGCTGTGACTGCTCTATAAGAGACTAGCCACTATTGTGGCAGTCAATGGCAATTGCAGTGGCTATAGAGGGCTAGCTGTGTGAAAATGGAATTTTAGGTGTGCTCTTTACCTGGTTGTGGCTGGGTTTGGCTTCCCCCACTCCATGCCTCAGGACACCAGTGGGGCCCTGGGGCAGTGGGGGCAGCTTGCCTAATTGTAGCTGGGTTTGGCTTCCCCCAGGGGCCCCAGGGTGGTGGCTGTAGCTAGCCTAGTTGTGACTGGGTCTATCATTGTTTTTGCCACTGAAAGCCAGAGACAGGGAAGTGTGTGAATACAGACTGAGGCGGAGAAGGTGAGGAGCCCTGTGCACACCTTTTTCTCCCTCAGTTCCAGCTGTGGTTGTCTCTGCGGCGTCCCTGACACACTGAGCTCCCCTCGGCCTCAGGCCTTCGCACTTGCTGCTCCCTCTGCCTGGAGCCTGTTTCCCCAGAACCCCTGTTTCCCCAGAATCCCTCCTTCCCTCGCTCAGGTCTCTCCTCACATATCCCTCAGCACTCACTTGTCACCAGTGTTTCCCCCTTACCCTGCCTTACTCTTTGTGACAGCTCTTAACACGCCATCACACGGTATCACGTATTTTCACTTTTGTCAAACCTGATAAGAACAGGCACTTCACAGTTTTTCCCCTCATCTGTATCCTCAGCACTGAAAACAGTCCTTGGCACACAGGCCTCATGACGTGGGTTTTTTTTGTTTTGTTTTTTTGTTTTTAATTGAATCAGAATTGATTATACATATTTTGGGGTTCAATGTTGACATATGTTGATCAAATCAATATTACTAGTATGCGTATTGTTGTGAATTGTACTTATTCTTTATGCGCCTTGTCCAATCTCTCCGCATCCCCTCTCACTCCCCACTCCCATCACTGATAACCCTAGATTTCTTCTCTCCTTCTGAAAGAGTAATGGTTACTCTGTTGATGTGTTGCCTAGATGATCTGTCCAATGCTGAGAGGTGTGTTCGGGTTCCCCAGTATTATCATAGAGCAGATGCTTCTTCTGTCACTCTGCATTGAGCTTTGTGGAGAGAGACATCCTCTTCTTTTCTTTGCTCTCTGCTGGTGACTCTCCTAGTGTCAATGCACTCCAATGGCTGGTGGACCATCTATGTGGTGGTTGTGCTGTCTAGCCACTTCGTGGCAGCTGTGGTTACTGAGGTGGCTGTGGTGGGCCACCCACATGGATGTGATGTTTTTGGCATGCTCTTTGGCACTAGTGGTGTGCCTGGTTGTGGGTAGGGAGGTCCGGTCCTCAGCTCTATACCCTGGGCCCCTGGGCAGGGCCCCAAGGTGCTGGCGGTGCACCTGGGTGTGGGCAGGGGGTGATCTGGGCCCCTGATCTATGCCCTGGGCCCTCAGGTGGGGTCCCAAGGTACTGGCAGTGTGCCTGGATGTGGGACAGGGGTTTGGTCCCTGGCTTCAAGCCTCAGGTTCCCAGGCTGGCCCTGAGGCACTGGCGGTATGCATGGTTGTGGGGGGGGGGGGGGTCCGGTCCTTGGCTCCAGACCTCAGGTCCCCTGGTGGCCCTAAGGTGCTGATGCTGTGCCTGGGCTGGAACTAATTTTTTGTCCTTCGCTTACTTCTAAAACAGGGGAACTTCCTGTGGGATCCAGTACTTGAACCTTGTGGTTGAGCTAAATTGCTGCTTTGCTGTTGTTTCCCTAGGGAAGGCTTTTTGTTCAGCTCAGGGTTTAATGGTTGAACTTATAGATACTTCCAGCTCTCCAGAGAGCTGGTGCACCCTGGTGCACAACCCTGGTGCACCTGGGTTGTGTAGAAACTCTGATCTGGGCCTTAGTTTTTTCATCAAACTGCACCGCATGTAACTCTGCATTCCCAACCAGTCTCCTCTGAGTGGTCCTGCACTGACTGGGGGGAGGATCGGCTGTCCTTGCTGTGTCCCAGTGTTCTCCCAGTGGGCCCGTCTCCCCCACTTCCCATGCTCCAAACACTTCTCATAGGATCGGCCCTGCACTGGTCCCTTGTGATGACTCACCAGCCTCTGAATGGCTCCCCTTTTTCAGTTCTGGCTCCTCGCTCCTGCGTGGGTCCATGGTAGCCCTATTAGTGGTCTTGCTGTCCTGGGGGCCACCAAGGCCCTCTTCTCCCCTGCCGCCTCCAAGCAACTCCATCCGAAGGGCACAGCCATGGCTTCTGCTGGCTCTTGCTCCATGCACTCAGCAGCTCCAGCCTTAAAGTGGCCACAGCCCGAAACTCTCCAAGCAGTTTTTTCTTTCTCTCATCATGGTTTCTCCCACTTCATGAACTCTGTAGGTCTCTCCTCCTCATCCCCTGAGCTCCAGCAGCCCCAGCTTGGCTGATGCTACATTTTTATAGTTGTAAATTGGTTGATTTGTGGGAGAGAGTGATGCTGGGGACTGTCTATTCTGCCATCTTGACCAGAACTCCTCCTCATTACGTTTTTTGAATGAATCAGTAGGTGGTTGCATGAGGCACAGTGGAAGCCCTCAGAGGGCTTGAGAGCGCTTGACTAGGAAAAGTCCTGTCCTGTTGCAGGTGGGCTAAGGATGGCAAGAAGTGGCCCCCCAGCCATCCTCCTACCCCCAGTATACATTGTTAGGTCAAATTGATGCTCATTTCATTAGCCAAGGATAAAAAGTCATACAGGAATCAAGGTGGCCGCACATGGACAGGAACAGGTGTGGCATTTCTCTGACATCTGTGGCTCCAGAGCTGCTGTGTGGGTGGGGGCTGTGCCCGTCAGCTGCACAGATGCCATCTGTGTGAAGAGAGTCCTTGTGGGACCTGGGAAGCTCATTATGTATGCTTTGGAGCTTATATAACTTTTAGGAGGAACTTAACTGTTGGTGTATTTCATGTGGCTGAGACTCTAGGCCCCTCCTGGTTCTCAAGCCAGACTGGCTGTAAACAAGCAAAGCCACAGACTCCTCTTGGGTGGGGCTGGGGCTCAGCTGGAGTTAGTGCCCACCTCTGCCTCTGGGCCTTTGCACCACCTCTGCCTCTGGCCCCAGCATCCCATAAGGTCTGTCTCCCCAGGGGAGGGACATCAGGACTTGCATCCATTCCAGACAAGATGGGCACTTTCTCATTCTGTCCGTCCTTATGCTGTTTATTCCTTGATTTTGTCTGTCTGTCTCTGTCTCTCTCTCTCAGATCCTGTTATAATAGTCCAGGAAAGAGAACAAAGATATCAGGGCTGCTTTTCCGCTGCTGTCCTGAGAAAGAGGAGAAATGAGTTTTGTGGGCATCTGTAGTACCTGTGAATGTAGCTCAGGTGTTGATGTGGGCCCTGGCCTCAGCCCCTTTCGTACCAGGAAGAAAGGAAGGATGGCTATTTAGGGAGCTGCCAAGTCACCCAGCCCCCTGCCAGGGCTACAGGCGATGTTCTGTCATTTTGAAAGGTTAAAAGTCACAGCTTTGTCCTCCTAATACAAAGCTTTCCTTTCTGCCCTTCCCAGGCCTGTGGAAGAGACAGAGAAAAGCAACTTCACACACATCTCAGACCCCAGAACATTTTTTCCCTGAGGTGTGGGAATTTAATGGTGGAGGAAACAAGGTCGATCCAAACTGAAATTACAAAGTAGTTTGAGCGACATTGTGTCTATTTCCAGCTAATCTAAAGAAATGCTTTAAAGAAAAAAATATCAAAAATTCTCTGTGAAAATCTTGAAAGGTAAAATCTGTGAGGAGCCTCTGGGATGCCGTCAGGCTCCTCCTGTAGTTAATGGACGACCTTCTTCCCTCCGGTCAGCTCTTCCTGGGACGCTCATGTGCAGTTTGCTTCCTCTGCTGGCGGTCACTGTGATCCCTTGTGCCTTGTTCCTTTGCTCCCCTGACCTGTCATCTGTGCACCTGAAAGTCTCTGGTCCTGCTCCATGTAGCACATGGAGTTGGCTGTGCTGCCGATGGGGCTGGGGGTGGCAGCCGTCCTTGCTTATCTTTGAAGTTGCTCTCTGTCATGGTCCCCTCGGGCTGCTATCACGGAGTACCGTAGACTGGGTGGCTTATCAACCACAGAAACTTATTCCTCACAGTTCTGCAGGCTGGAAGGCTGAGATCAGGCTGCCTGCATGGCCGGCTTCTGGCAGAGGGCTCTTCTCCAAGTTGCAGACAGCTTCTTGTAGGATCCTCACAAGGCAGAAAGAAAACTCACTAGCTCTCCGGCCTCTTCCTATAAGAGTGTTACTGAACTAAGAGGGGTCCATCATCCGCTGCCCAAATATCTAAGGAATCTCTCATACCACAGTTTGCAGTGTTAAAGATTAGTGTTTATTTGAATGCCCTTCAAAGGGGCCTGTGGTAACCAAGGGAGCTTTTAAGACACCAACTCCCCAATAGGTTAGAATCACAAGCATTTATAGAGCAAAATCATGGGTGGGGTTGCAGGAGTCATGTGTGAAATCTGATTGGTCAGTGGTGAGGTCAGCATAATTATTTCTGGCATCTTACCGTGGTGCCTTAGGTCCAGGGTGTGTGTGCTTCAAAGCAGGTTTGTAGTTGTTTGTTACCTACAAAGACAACTCGAGATTGACAGATGCAATCCTAAACCATAAGGCATTTGTTTAAGGAACAAAAATTCAAATCTTAACCTAAGAAGCAAACATCCTGACCTCCAGATCAAATCTTAGCCTGAGGAGGTTTGTTTAATCAACTCTACTCTTGCCTTATTATTGTTATTCTAGGAATCCAGCCCCTCCTGCCTGGTTGACCAGTTTTTTTTCTTTAGCTATCCCCCTTCCTCCACTTCACCCCCAGACTGGAGTCGGGGATAGCTAAGAGAGATTGGGGGTTTGCTCCCCAGTTTCAGGGGCACAAATCCCATTCATGAGGGCTCCGCCCTCATAACCTAATCACCTCCCAAAGTCCCCACCTCCTAAAGCCATCACACTGGGGATTAGAGTTCCAACATCTGAATTTTAGGAAGACACAGACCTTCAGTCCATAACACTCTCATATCTACGATGGAGCAGCAGCATATTGGGTGGCCAGCTGTGGGTGAAAGGCTTGTGTCGTTGGCCTAAACCTTCCTCCAGATGCATGGGACTGTCCTTGTGCCACATGGATTGTGTGTTTCACTTGAAGATATCTTTGTCAGTGATTGCAGCCTTCTTGCAAATCAAGGCATTTTAATGGCATGGTGACTGATGACTGAGCATTTCTTAAGAAAGAACACACAACCTTGGATATATGCATGCTTCCTTTAGAAATGTTGAGACAGAGGAAAGAATTAAGAAGAAAATCAGTCAGGCATCACACCCCCATGGGCCCTCCACATCCTGTCATTTTTAGTATCTATTTCTCCATCCGAGTTTGTATGTTTTCATGTGCATGCACAATGCACACACGAACATATTTTTGCGAGTTGGATCATGCTGGTTTTTTAGACTCTATTTCTCACTTAACAGTATGTATAAAAAACTTCTTCCCAACTATGGATAGATATTGCAAAACATACAACGAAGCATACAACGAAGGCCTATGTGGCAGTTCTCATAAAATTAAACACTGTTTATTTGGCCCAGGGTAGGATATCTGACATTCCTGCATTTGAAAGATACAAGTACCTAATTTGACCTGGAAAAGCAGAGACTCTGGCTGAGCATTCTGTTTAATGGAACTATTTAATGACGGATGGAAATGATGTTAAATCTTAGAGGTAGATGCCTCTGAGACTGAGCTTTACCAGGTGTCTGTGCTGCCTGGGCATGTAGATACCTTCTTGGCTCTAGTTTGCCCTATTGCTGCAGGTACGTAAATGGATTCCTTGGACCAGCGGTGAAACCACTGACGCCCAATGTATCTTGCTCACTGCTGTGTCCCCAGTGCCCAGCATGTTGCCTGATGTGTCAGAGGGCTCAGGAATATTTGTTGGATGACTGGCATTGCCGTTACTCCTATTGCAGCTGAAGGGTTATTTGGGCACTAATGGTCTTGGTGTCTCTTTCAGGGGGACTGGAGTCCAAGCCTTTGGTACGGGGCATACAAGGCAGAAGCATCAGCATGAAGGCGCCCACCCCCACCCGAGCCAAGCAGGGGCCCTTCAAGACGATGCCCCTCCACTGGTCCTTTGGACACAGGGAGAAACCACCTGGTACATCCATTGAGTTGGTGGAATACTTGGAGTCCAGACGAAGACCTCGATCCACGAGCCAGTCCATCGTGCAGCTGTTGACGGGCACTGCTGGTGGGGATGAGAAGTCAATGTTGCTGAGGTCAAATGTCACCCTTTCTGCTAAAAGTGAAGATAGTGGGCAAGCCAGAGAGAGAGGACCAGCCAGGTTGCCCTGTCCCTCGATCCACCCTAACCACTGCCCAGCCCCTGGAAACTCAAATGGTCTAAACACAGCAAGGAAACTAAAGGAAAATGCAAGTCAGGATATCAGTCTTCCCAGAAAGTTTGACCTGCCCCTCACTGTGATGCCCACCATGGAGAATGAGAAGCCAGCTCAACCGGAGGGCCAGAAGGCCACGAACTGGGCGGGGAGTGGTCAGGTGGGAAGCAAGAGCAGCCCACCCTCGCCTGCTGTGGGATTGTCGCGAAGCTGTAGGGAGAGTTGTCCAGACACCTTAGCCAAGACAAGGGCTAATGCAGAGGAAAGGGACTCTAAGACAGACAGAGCCCCACAGGGGACATTTACCCTTCTGAGGTCTATGTTTTGGAAGAAGGAAAACAGGAAGACTGACAGGGTGGAGGTCTCCCCACAGGCGCCCGTGGTCTCCCTGGGGAGTGGCAGGCTGAGCCCCACTGTGGACCAGCAGGCCCGAGTCTCATCTCCTTCCCTGAGGATTCGACAGAGCCTGGCCAAGGGCCTGGGTGGCCGCCTTGAGAAGGACACCCGCTCAGCACCCAGCTCTCTGCTCCTGCCCCGCAAAGCTGGCAGGACCCCCAGAGGCAGCGGCCTTGGCACACCACAGAGGACTGTTCCGGGGGAGCAGACCTCTTATGGCACCTTGCAAAGGGTGAAATACCACACTCTTTCCCTAGGCCGAAAAAAAACCTTACCTGAGTCTAGCTTTTGATGGAGTATTTCAGGATTGTGGGAAGCTGGCATTCTTGGGACTTTGCACTGAGCAGCTATCAGCAGCCTGTGTCGAGAGTGGGTTTTTGGGAAGCCAGTTGTCTTGTGATCCCTGAAAAAAATGTATATATTATTTTTGGTGTCTGTATCTAGACTGCCAATGGCTTTTATGTCGAGATAACCCAGTGTCCAAAATACCTTCCTGTATTTGTTGGCTGCTTCTATACAACTGGCCACTAGAGAGTGCTGTTGGGTCAGCATAACCATTTCAGGGCAGGAACTGATACTTCGTTTAAATAATTCCAGGGCCAGAGTAGCTTGGATGTGGGCAAACCTTAGCGCGTTGCTCTGTAGGTGAGCCTAGTTAATAAGAATCTTTCATGTCGTGTCAAATATTGTCACTAGCTTCTCTTTTTTTTCTTTCTCTTTTTTTTAAAATAGTGAATATGACAGGAAAGTATTTTCCTTTTAAATGCTTCTCTGGGATAAGCACTAAAGATGCCAAAAAAAGAAAAAAAGTGGTAGTGGTGGTAAGGCAAGATTCTAGGAGAGAGATGGGAGAGAAATGATTGAGATTTTAGGAGAATATTTAATATATAACAAAATAAATGTATTAAAGTTTTTCAAGGTATTTTTTAAAAAATAACTATTTTGATACTAGGGAAAAAGGAAGGTCTTTTAAAAAAAAATTTAAGTATGAAATCTATGTGCGACTTTAATAAAACCCCACTGGTGAAATGCAAATGGCTGTCTGAATTATTCAAGTCTGATGAATGACTTTGTTTCATTCCTGCTGTTTAAACTCCTCATGGCTGTTGCGATCAAAAAGAAGTTCCTTGAATTCTTTCTACAATTTAAGTGCTTTTAATTAAAACGACTTGCTGTTTTCTAAAGAAGTAGAAGTCTCCTGAGGCCTCTCTCTGGAGGGCTTGACCTCTGAGTCAGGCCTTGACAGAGCTAGTTGACTTTGCACACTCTTGAGTAGCTGTTCTTACAAATACCCTATCATTGCTTACTAAGATGCTGCTAAGCCTGGGGCCTGGGGCCTAACAGTTGAGGTCCCTGGGAGCCTGCACTTAAACAGTCCATTTTCTAGAAATACTTCCCTTTCTGATATAAATCATTTGTTCAAAACACCTGACCCCAAGAATTAAGTCTTCCCTCATAAATATAGCATAACTCATTGGCATGTCTCTGCTACTTTTTTTTTTCCTTAAGAAGAAAGAATGGGATCCTTTTATCCCCCAGTGAAAAAGACCACTTAACCTTTGATCTGAGTAACAGTGGGAAGATAGAACTGAGATAATAGAGAAAGGGAGAAGACCCTGGAGGGGAGATGCATACCCGTAGACCTGTGTGTGCATTTCAAAAGAAATCTGGGTTCAAGTCTTAAATGGAAGTTGTACAGTAAATGCTGGACATAGACCTATTCTCTCTCCCCGCTGGGAAACTACCCTGGGCAAGGTAATTACCCAAGGAAAGGCTTGTCTCCTTTAAGAAAAAATTTCCCTTTAAGAGAAACTGTAGACTGGAGGAAGCAGGACCCTGAGTAAATGAATTAGCATGCTGGTGTTAAAGCACTCTGGCACCAGGAGAGTAGCAATTAGATTAACTTATTACTCAGCCGGATCTCCCGTGCACTCTGAGTTGGGTGAGAGTCTGTGCATAAGCATGCAAATGATTTACACTTCTTCGATCCATTCCCTATATAACTGTTGTATGTACCCTGTGGTGGCACAGATTTCTAGCTGTCCAGCCACCGTCAGCAACTCCTGTAAGTTTAATAAACCGATGTCTCTACCGATTGGCCTGGGTGAGTTCTTTGGAAGAGGCAAACACTACGCGAGTGCCCTCTCAGATCTGGGACTCCCGTGGTACAGAAGTACTCCTAGGCAATGTGGAAGACATGGTTGCTCAAGTTCTCTTGGGTTGTAGGAGTCTAGGAGCCTTTCTGCTCTATCCTGGTTTTTTCTCCTCTGTCACCTCTCAGTTTGTCAGATTTAGTTTCCAAGCTCTTCCTAAGGTCAGTCTCACTTTCTTTGTCCTCAGAGTGATTGGGTTGTAACTCAGACGTGCACCCCCAGGCTTCTCTCCTGTAAGGTCTCAACCTTTAGAATACCCTTGAATTGATGGGGTATCATGACAGGTCCCCAGTCATTAGCAGTGTCCTGTGTAGTGCACCATGAATTGGAGTATTTACCCCAGTCTGAATGTTGGAGGTTTAGAGAAAGGCAATTACACTTGTGTGGTGCGGAACCCTGAGCATTTTGTAGTTGTTAAACCTTTCCCTTTTTTCCGCCCGAGAAACCACTTTAGAGATTTTATGCTTGACTGTCTTGGTGGCAAGTTCTGGCTCCTACAGCTTAGCCTGCCTGCTTCCTGCACCCGCCTGTATCCATGTGCTAATAGGAGACAACAACAGTCTCACACCACCCTATGGTCTGGATGCCAGTTAGGCTCCAGAGCTGACCAATGGACTGTGTCCCATAATCAGCCAATACAAATTAGCAGGGCTACATCCCTCATTTACATAAGAGGACCTGAATGGGAACTTGGGTGGAAAGTTAGGGTGGGAATTTTGGCTATGAAGACTGCCTGGTCTTTATAGGGGAGACACTGGTCTAGGAGACTCCACTCCCCAGTGCTCTCCTTGCTTGCAAGCAATGCAGCGCTGTAACCTCAAAAAGAGCTGTAACACCAAAAAGAGCTGTCAGCTATTCAAAGAGCTATAAAGCCAACGCTGGTCTTGGATTCCTCTGTGCGAGCTCCTCACAACATTTGGAGGTGCCACTGAGATTTTCCTGGTGCTTTCTCAAAGGAACTAGAAGCTGCAGTTTCGGACGAAGGGCAATGCGGTGAGTCTCCCTAGGGGAGGCCACCAAGAAGATGTTCCTCGGCCCCAGGGTCCTTTGGCCCCCACCGGAAAGCCCAAACATCCCCAAATTCTTCAATTGGCTTCAATTGGCACCAGCATCTTTGTTCGTCTTTGTTCGTCCTCCTACTCTGTGTTTTGAATCTCCAGAGGTAAGCTTTGGTTTGAGATCTCAAAAACTTGGCTTTGTATTTGGGTATCAGAGCTCTGCTTTGGGGACTTTGTGGAAGGCTGGATGCAGCATTACTTCCCAAGTCCAGGACTCCCATGAGATGTCATCAGGTCCTTTGGTCTTTTGGTTTGGAATTATTTTGAACGTGACGTGGCCACTTGTCTCTGTCTTTTGTGTGTTGTCAGTTGTATGTCATTAGCTGTGGTCCTGTCATGAGCTTGCCATAGTGGGACATGATAAGTATATGCCATTCTATGTCTCTAACCTTTATTGTATTACTTGTCCTAATACTGGCTATAGGATTGGTATCCGCTGCCCCAAAAGATCACACCAACACAGAAAAATTTTCCTGGCACTCCTATATCTCCAGTCAGTAGGGTGTTTCCTAGCCATCTCACTGAGTTGGTATACCTTTTAGATTGATTTTTCTGCCCCTAATCCCCCTGCTCACCAAAAAAAGGGGATGAAGATATTTGGTGCCTCAATTTGTGCAGAATATCTCCCAGCCCATCTGTGGAGCCATTGCTCTGCAGGCAATCGTATCACACTTTATTTTCAGAAAATGGCAACCAACAGCTTTGGGTCCGAAGTGGACCCTTTTGAACTCAAAAAGTTTTGTGAATTGGACTGGCCCACTTTTGGGGTGGGTTGGCCACCTTATGGGACTGCAGATCTCCCTATAGCTTACCAG
This sequence comes from Cynocephalus volans, assembly GCF_027409185.1. NCBI lineage: Eukaryota > Metazoa > Chordata > Mammalia > Dermoptera > Cynocephalidae > Cynocephalus > Cynocephalus volans. The sequence goes on from NC_084469.1 coordinate 36,739,783, forward strand.
GTGCAAGACTATTGTCTTGGGGACCCCCCCTCCTGGACTCCCAGACCAACTTCTCTATGTCGCAGTCTGGATTGAAATTGTAACTGAGAAGTCATCCTGGTTAAAACAATGTCTCCAGCCTCGGTGTCATAAGGGGGGACCCCGGTCTGGAAAATCCTGTTACATATGACATTTGGGCCAGAAAGGGAAAATTCTCCTAAGCAAACCGCTCCCTTCAGTAGGTTCTTCCAGAGAAGCCATCAAGGAACTTCCACGCATAGTCCTGCAGGACACCCCCGAAGATCTCACTGACCTCCCTTCCCCTGTCCCCGTCACCCCTAGGGCTCCCCACCTCCAGTGACGCTGGCCTGCCACCCCTTAACTCCTTTCCCTATAAAAGACCCTGAACAGCTCCCCTCGGGGGGCTACTGTCACTACCCACCCTTATGCACAAGCCTATCTCCTCTTTTAATAAAGCGTTGCTTGCTTTACTGTTGGGTACATTGTTCATTTCTATGACTTTGGAATCCGAGTGCCTAATTTAATCACTGGCAAAAAATTGGAAAGCTTTGGGCCCTGGAGAGGTCTCTAGCTGCAAGATGCAAGTGGCCACTTGTCCCGACCTGCGGGATATTCAACGCAGACCCTGGAGGGGGGAGTGGGAATTGGATGGGACAAGAGACGCGAGAAATGGAGACAAGACAGTATTCTGATCAAGTCTCGTTTATTAGCCAGAATGTCACAGCTTATATAGACAGCAGGAGGGAATCAGCAGATAAGGAAGTATGCAGATGTTTTCTGGGAGAAATCACTGGGCAAATCTTTCCAGGAAATGGAACATTTCTCAGCTATCTAAAGCAAAGCAGCCGTGATCTACGCCTAGGGCTGTGCAAGCAGTAAGAAGGAGAAAAAGGAGGAAAGGTCACAGCATTTATATCTTTAGTGTCAGAGGGCTATTGGCAGGGCTTCATGACCCTGGGCAGGCTATGACCGGGCTCTTTGGCTCCGGACAGCCACTGGGACTATTTTGCTCCCAAGTCTCTGCTACTGGTAGATCTCTCCTGGAGTCCCTGGTGAGGCAATGCTTTATTCTCTTTAACTTTCTCTGATTTTCTGATTGTATCCACTTCTGCATAGGTGCACCCTGCATAGGGCTCCTGGCTATGCTTTGTTTTTCTGATTTAAATCTAGTTGATACTTTTCTTCTTTATGCTGAAAACAGTGGGGAGAACAGCTTTTATCAATTACTGTTAATGGAATAGGTTGGCCCTGCTGATTGGGACTAGGCTAAACTGGACCCCACTGCTCCTTTTTCTCTGTTTGTTTGCTTGGTTAGACATTTAGTTGAGTACCAGCCATCTGAATAAACCTTCCAATCCTGTTGGCATGCACACCACACATGCCCTCTATTCCATGCCGTTGATTGGTACCATAGGTGTGCAATATGGCAAGTTACAACTTAGACTGACTAATTCGTTTGAGACGTCTCGTTGGGATGTATGTGTGTGCATATGCATGAGTGTTTTGTCTGTATATGCGGCAACTATTTCTGCCTGCTCTTCAAGCTACTACTTAGGGGTCACAAGATCCAATTTGTGCCTTTTGGCCTTAAGATCACTGGGAAAAGGCAATGCTGAGCCATAAGCTGTTTATAGCTCACTAGGAAGCCAAGGTGCGACAAATCAAATGCCCAGCTAAATTACAGCAAAATATTTGGGAAATTTGTTCTATTTGATCTGGCTAGAGAAGGAATTATATAAAGTTGTTTTTTTCCTCAGTGGTTTGAATCCCCCCTTGGGTATATTTTAGATAACTGGGAGGACTTTAAATTGAATGAACTAAAGCAACTTGTTTAACTAGATGGTCTCAAATTTTCTGGCATCCAGCTAGTTATTTTGGACAGACTTCTAAATTTTCTTGTAGGCTTATCTATGTATTTCTTCACAAAATCCTATGGTAGAGTTCAATGCCATTTTTTAAGAAGAAAATTTTCTCTGCATCTCCTTGAAGTCTCACATACTTTGCTTTGCAATGTAAATTTGTTACCTTGCTTTCTCTAAAACAGGATTATATTTGTCTTTGCTAGAGGCTTTTTAATTGTGAACCCAGCCAAAACCAGAAAAACCTTTCTCTATATAATTTGTAGGCAAATGAAGCCAATTTAACATGGATTTTAAAAAGTATGTAAAAACAGAGGTGTTATTAAAAAGCTATGGCTATAAAGATGTAGTTGTGGTTAGGAAGGCTAAAAAGGAAAGAAAATATTTTTATGTGAGAAAGCATCTTGTACAGTGTATTTTTGTCCTAGAATAAAATGACTAGCTATTTTAAAAAATAGAAAGTATAGGACAAAAATAGAAAATCTGAGTAAGTTGTGATAATGGTTTGTACAGTTTAATTTATAAAAGAAATTTTAAAAATTGGCTAAAATTAAAAGCAGATTATGTATAAGTTTTTTCTAAAAATTAAACATTAATATCAAAACTATTCTGAGACAGGGTTAGAGTTTGCTCTCCTGCATTGGAACAACCAGATTTCCTAAAAGCACTTAACTGCTTTTAATAGAAAATTGTAAGAAGTTTTCTTTATCTTTTTAGGTAACTGGCCTAGGAAACTTATTTCATGTTTTATCATGATAATTTCTTGTGCCCTCTGTCTTTGTAATACTTTGTCACTTTGGTTTTATTTTTATAATGATTTGTGATCCTATCTAATTGAATGTTTCAAACCTTTGTTTGACAAACTTCCTAAAACCAAATTCTAAAATTAAGTATTTTTTGACTTAAACTAGCTTTGAGATGTTCCAAGGACCCTGGAACATCTCAAAGGATCTATACAAGAGAGATATCAAAACTAACTGGACTTGTCTGATAAACTGAATTAAATGGGAAACATTGTCAAAACAAGAAATGATGTTTAACCTCTTTAATATAGATACATTATATAGCTACGTTGATATATGTTCCAAAATTATGTAAGGTTCTTCGAAATCTGTGTCTTGATATAAATGCTATCAGTCATAATCTTAGTTCAATTATAAAAAGTGTTATGTCTTCAGAAAAATTTCATGGAGAAACTGACAGGTACAGGTTCCTGACAACTTTGAGTTCATACCATTGGATTGAATTTCCAAAATTTTAATAAAGAAACAGATGGGTTTATGAAATTGCTAACCAAAGTTAAAAAAAAATGTTAATTACATAAAACAGAATTAACTGATAAAAAGTTATGCGTTTTTACAATTTCTTTATTTTGAAACACTGCTGGTTCTCTTAATGTTTTGTTTTCCAGATTTAAGAAAATCTTTTAAGGTATAACGGCTTGCTGAAGTATATGTTTATGAACAAAAATTGAAACATTTTCTTTTCTCTCTACTTGATCCCTCCAAGATTTTAAAACTATTCACGAGAGTTGTTATTTTACAGCAGTGCAGTTATTTGCATAAGTTCAATAAGAATCTGTTCTTCTTGTAACAGGACGCAATTGGAGACACTAGTTATTTTACCAAGGCTTTGACTGGAATAAGGAATTAAGGTTGACCCTTTTATGGAGCCAAAAAAATTTAAAAAATAAATAAAGCCCCTTGGAAAGACTGGCCTGATAGCTTGTCTACATGATTATAAGGTTCCTGGCTTTCCAGTAAGGAAAGAATGTAACTTTCTGACAGGCCAGAACCTTGATATTTTGGGGACCTCCAGAAGAGAGGAATTCATCCAACTCACACAGGTAATCAGAGAGTAAGTCAAATCCTTGGCTTGGCTTCCGAAGACCCAAGAGGCTTTTAAAGTTCTAATCTGAGATTCCTTATAAATGTCCCAGCAAAGCCAACTCAAAAAGAGCTTATATGATAAGCCATTACTCTTGCTGCACTTTATGCAAATAATCTGGCCAAAACCTAAACTTATTTTGCAAATAAATTAGTCTTGTCATAGGTACCTTTGGTAAATTTGGGAAACTTGGAGAGAGAAAATTATTTTTCAGAAAAAAAAAAAAAAAAAGAAAAACACTAGCACACCTGTTATTCGATTCTAGTCCTGTATTTTTAATCTGTTTGTAAAGCTTGTATCTTGCAGGCTACAGTTCCACGTCAAGATGGTGATAACCCCAGGATTCCAAACCAACTTCTCCTTAGAGGAACTAAGTCCCTATAAATCACTAGATCAGTCAATGAGAGATTTTATACCTCCAAAATGTAAGGCAGGGACTACGCCCATCGCCAGCAGGAAGCAGTTTCAGAAGAAAGAGACCTCCAGCCCCATTCTCCTTAAGAATAGGAGGATAAAATCTCTCAGGGGGGAATGAAACAGTAAGGCTAGGCCTGTGAACCAAGCTGTTAAGTCTTTGAATCTGACTGAAATCACCAAAGACAGACGTCCATGGGGATGAAAGCCCAAACTTACGCTTGGTGGTGTACAAAACCAAGGACTTTATATAAAAACGAATGATTATGTCCCTAAAAAGTCCTCCTATAAGACCGCATGTACATACATGGTAACCATTAATAGTACAACCCACGGGTCACAAGCTTCTAACTTCCTTGTCACCCCTTCTCACACGTGGCTTACTTGTTTGACAGGCTTGACTCCCTGCATAGCTATTCAAAATTTCCTTACACCTAATAGGACTGAATTTTGTGTACTTGTCTATATTGTCCCCCAAACTTATTACTATGAAGGTGAAGCAGGGGTGCAACACCTCCTTGCAAACCAGCGGTTCTTGTCCTAATTCCCCTGTTTATAGGTCTCAGCGTTGCAAGCTCTGCAGCTGTTAGCGTCACAGCTCTCATAATGAGCAACCAAAATTTTAAAGCTCTAAGTCAACAGATTGATCTAGACCTAGAGGAACTAGAAGCATCTGTGTGTAGATTAGAAAATTCTCTAGATACCTTAGCTGAAGTAGTATTACAGGATAGGAAAGGCCTAGACCTTTCATTCTTAAAACAAGGGGGCTTATGTGTAGCACTTGGAGAGACTTGCTGCTTCTGTACTAACCACTCTGGAACGATAAGGGACAGTCTCTCCCTAGTTCAAAAACGATTAAAAGAACGAGAAGAGATAAGAAATAAAAATAATAATTGGTATGAAAACTTATTCTCTTGGTCTCCCTGGTTAACAACCCTCTTAACTGCCATTGCAGGTCCCCTATTCTTGGTTCTGCTGTTCATTACAATAGGCTCCTGTGCCCTTACTTGTCTTGCCAAATATATTAAACAAAGGGTCCAATCAATAAAGCTGATGGTATTAAGAACTCATTATAACAGGGTGAACACTAGTGAGTCAAAGATTTAACTCATTTACATAAGACCAGTGGGGAATGTGGTGCGGAACCCTGAGCATTTTGTAGTTGTTAAACCTTTCCCTTTTTTCTGCTGGAGAAATCACTTTAGAGGTTTTATGCTTGACTGTCTTGGTGACAAGCTCTGGTCCTACAGCTTAGCCTGCCTGCTTCCTGCACCCGCCTGTATCCATGTGTTAATAGGAGACAACAACAGTCTCACACCACCCTATGGTCTAGATGCCAGTTAGGCTCCAGAGCTGACCAATGGACTGTGTCCCATAATCAGCCAATACAAATTAGCAGGGCTACATCCCTCATTTACATAAGAGGACCTGAATGGGAACTTGGGCCGAAAGTTAGGGTGGGAATTTTGGCTATAAAGACTGCCTCTTTCCTTTGTTAGGGGAGACACTGGTCTAGGAGATTCCACTCCCCAGTGCTCTCCTTGCTTGCAAGCAATGAATTGCTGTAACGTAAAAAAGAACTGTAACACCAAAAAGATCTGTCAACTATTCAAAGAGCTATCAAACCAACGTTGGTCTTGGATTCCTCTGTGCGAGCTCCTCACAACACTTGGACCCTGATGGATTAATGTGCCATCCCAGGTCTTCAACAAGGATGCCCAAGGCATCTCTGTTTCTCCTTTCCTGAGGTTGCTTCTCCCTCTAGAAGAACCTGATAGGGAAGGCTGTGAGAACAGAGCATGAGAAATGGTTGAGTCAGATTTCTGCTTGGATTGGAGATTACAAAATAGGACCACATTTCTGACCTTGGCCATGCACCTGACCATAGGCTGTAGGCATCTGGTCAGTGTGCTTGAGGAGGAAGCATGGCAGAACCACTTGGATGCTTTTTTCCAATCACAAAGATCCCCCTGGACATTTTAAAATTGTGGTTAGAGAAAGGTTGAAAGCCATCGAGCCAGACTGGAGCATAGCCAGAGATGGAGCCAGCTCAATACAGTAGAAAGGGACTCCCAGCTGCCCGAGGCATGGTCACTGGTCTGATGGTGATAGCCCCCCTGACTCCTAAAGTATCCCTAGGTTCAGGATCCCCCACCTCCTTTGTCTTCCTCTATTGGAAGAAAGGGCTCACGAGTCCAGAGTCTTGGGCTGGGAGGTCATATGGGGTCAGAGGAGAAGCTGGGAGGGTAAAGGAGGGGACATCCTTATCTATAGGAGTTTGACTATGGTTCTGAGACAGAGTAAGGCTAGGCCTGTGAACAAAACTGACTCCATTTTCCCTGCAGAGGACTTTTCGTTGTTTTTCCACTCCTCAGTCATGAGACCACCCAGGGCACATGATTACTCTGTAGCCCACCCTGATAAACTGAGAGAAGAGGGGAACAGAAATTCACTGAGTTGCAAAACCCCTCCCCAAGGCTTGTTTACTGTAATTGTAAAAATTAAGTTACAGATTAACCTTAAGACCCCTGTAGGAATTCCCGCATGCACACAAAGCTTCAAGGTAACTGCTACAATGACCCTCCTGGGATGACCATGATGAACACCACCACCATCTTGGACCTACTGGGCAGATGCAAGGACTGAAGCCTTAATTGAGCATGCGCTCATGATGCAGCCAGGAAGAACAGAATGGACCACCTCCAGTGACGCTGGCCTGTACCCCTTAACTCCTTTTTCTATAAAAGACCTTCGGGGCTCTAGCTTTACTTGGAGGATGTAGCTACCCGCTTATGCATGAGTCTATCTCCTCTTTTAATAAAGCATTGCTTACTTTACTGCTGGGTACATTGTTCATTTCTTTGACTTTGGGACCCAAGAGCCTAATCTGGTGACAGTTCTGGGATCAAAAGGAGATGTATATACAATAGCTCCATCCAGTCGGCAGGATACCCCCTGTAGAAAAACCAGCAGCAGCGTGATGGCCTGAGAGAGGTGGGTTAACCGGACACCCTGCTGACTTGATTGCATCCTGGACTTGCAAAGATAACGGTTAATAATTACAGCTCATGTTTATATAGTATGTAACTGTGCAAGACACTCTTCTAAGCACTTCACAACATTAACTCATATAATTCATAGTAATCCTTTGAGGTAGATACTTTTATCTCTGTTTTACAGATGAAGAAACGGAGGCACAGTGAGGTTAGATTCTGCCTAAGGTCATACAGCTAGTAAGTAGCAGAGCTGGAATCTGAATCCAGACAGTCCTGGTTCTGGGGTTCCTTCTCTGAACCACTGGAAATAGTGACGTTGCCCCCCTCAAGGTGTACTACTAACCCTGTTAGTTGAAACCAACTTGCTTCTGATATTCTCTGTTCATCAAAATGGAGAAAAGTGCATTTGCCAGAGCAATAACTTGTTCCCAAGTACCAGGAGCTGTGTTTATTCCAGCAAGGAGACTACATGTGGAAAAGAGCTTGTCACTGGACTCACTACATGATTAAGTCTTAGATAGATGCAGCTATTCTTCCAAGTCCCATTAACCTTCTGCACCAAATTGGGGAGCTGGATGAAGATGTAATAGGAATTAGGACATCAGGTTTTAAGTCTTTGTGGCCTTGATTTCTAGTTCTTCCAGGGATGCAGTTCTGCTTTTGATTCACTTTATTTATTAAGAGAAACTGCTCTAGTGACATTTGCCTGACCCTGCCATAATTTATAAACATTTGAAGGTTCACTATAACATGAAACATTATTTCAGGCTCTGGGAATGTAACAGTAAATTCAATAGGCGAGTTTTGCCTTTAAGCAGCTTGTATTCTATTTGGAAAAGACGAAGAACTAGCAAATATAACTAAGGTAATTTCAGGTAGTGTAAGTGTTATGAAATAAACAGGGTTTTGTGAGACTTGGCCAGGGGGATCCAACGTGGACGTTCTGCTACTTGCTGAGGCCAGTCAATTAAACACCCAGAATATTGAAATATCCTCAGAAAGGATCCTGTTTCCATTGGGCCTGCCAAGATAAAAACTTGGGTTAGAATTCCATTTGTGACCTGGTCACCCTAAGTCCCCACTCAAACTGACAAAGCCCAGTGTTGTCCTAGGTTCCTGGGGATTAGTGTCAGCCCAGGCATGTGGCTGCAGTTTCATTTGGGAATGGCTGGGAGAGAGGTTTGTGGGGCAGATGTAGTGTGACAGCCGAATTCTCCCACAGTGTTACTCAGCCATCGTATCGTTTAAGGGAGTCTAGATTTGTGAACTGACTCAGGTCAGGGAATTGAATAAAAAGTTAAGACTCCTTACTGCAAGTCATGTTTCTAGTTTCCCACACCAGAACATTTTTGGTTATTCAAAGTAATTAAGACCCGATAGGCTGCCTATTGATGTAGTTTCTGGAGCACCAAGCCATAGCCAGCGTTCTCTGCAAGTCATACCATCCCTGGAGATCTGAGTACATCACTGTCCACTTTACTTCTGATGGTTCATTGCCTTTATCTGGGCTTGGCTACCTCGGGCTTCTCCTATTGCCACCAAGATCAAGGTCCTATTCAGCAATACTCCTGTTTAACTCGAGTATAGCCATTAAGTGCTTTTTAAAGACCTTGCTGTTTACTTCACTCCTCTGTCACTCATGGCCAGCTTGAAAGGTTGGGGGATGTGGGCAGTGGTGTGTGAGCAGAACCATGAGAAAGAGCTGCACCCTTCCTGTCTCCTGAATGCTTTGGAGTTCTTTTTTACCATTGTCTTTTGATTTCATTTCTTTATAACCACATGTATTAGTCCATTTGTGTTGCTATAAAAGAAATACCTGAGACTGGGTAATTTATAAAGAACAGAGGTTTATTTGGCTCATGATTCTGGGACAGCTGCATTTGGTGCAGGCCTCAGGCTGCTGCTTCTCATGGTGGAAAGTGGCAAGCAGCTGGCAGGTGCCAGCAGAGCACATGGCAAGAGGAAGCAAAAGAGAGAGAGAGGAGGTGCCAGGGTCTTTTAAACAACCAGCTCTCATGGGAACTAATAGAGTGAGAACTCACTCATTAATCCCCTCACCTAGGGAGAGCATTAATCCATTCATGAGGGATCTGCCCCCATGACCCAAACCCAAACTGCCACACTGGAGATCAGATTTCCATGAGTTCTGGGAGGACAATACATCCAAAATCCATCACCACACTTAGGTCTGGATTGTGTTAGCCAGGCCAGCAGGCTCTTAGAACCACAGCAGGCTGATTTTCAAACCAGATTCACTGGTGAATGTACCCACATCAATACATTGAGCCATATCTCAAATTACACGTCATCTGTCTCAGCTAACTGCTGAAAACATTCATCCCCTGATAAAGATTCCCCATTCTAAGGGATTCCTAATGCTTCTCCCAGATACCCCTCACTGTGCCTCCCTTCCCACCTCCCAGCCCCACTGCATTCTAAAGGTTGTGTTGAATTAGGACTTTGGTCACTAAGAAAGCAACAATGAAAGATGGGGTATGAGGGGAAATGATTCGCTCTTTCTCAAAAGGGAGCCATAATTTGATCAGACAAGAAGCACAGCAGTTAACTTCAGAGGAGTCCAGGGGTTCAGTAGAGTCTAAGACTTTTGAATCCTCCCAGATATTCAAATTCCAATGGTCATACCCCACTCTTTACCAAGCAATTCCTTAACTTTAACAAAGATCCCTGAAAAGATTGCCAATTCCACTGGCAGGTAATCCAGGAGCCTATGGAATCTGTGAATTTATTTTCCACCAAAACTGAGTTTTGAAAGTTCCTTATATATTCTAGGTACAAGTCCTTTATTATATATATCTTTGGAATATATTCTCTCAGCCTGTGACTTGTCTTTTTATTCTCTTAATATTGTCTTTTTAATGGCAAAGTTTTATTTTTGAAAATTTATCTTTTTTTTTTTTTTATGGAGCATGCTTTTGGTATCATATTGAAGAAACCTTTGCCCAGTCCAAGGTCACAATGATTTTTTTTTCCTAGAAGTTTTATAATTTTAGATCTATGATGCATTTTGAGTTAATTTTTGTATATGGTGATGGAAAGAGTATCTTTTCCCCATTGAATTGCCTTAACATCTTTGTGGAAGAGCAATTGACCATATATGTGTGGTTCTACTTTTAGACTCTGTTTCACTGACCTATTTGTTTACCTTTACATCAATACTTATTTAACTTTACAAAAGTCTTGATGTCAGCTAGTAGAAATTGTGCGATTTTATTGTTCTTTTACAAGTGATTTTGACTATTTTAAGTCCTTTGCATTTCCATATAAAATTTAGAATCAACTTGTCAGTTTTAACAAGAAAGCTCCTGAGATTTTACCTGGGACCACATTGAATCAATAAGACAATTAGGGAGAACTGGAGAGAGAGTTCTTTTGTTTAGGCATCTTAATCAATTGATTGGTATATCTCCATACATATAGGTCTTTTTTACTATCTCTAAGTACTGTTTTATAGTTCTTAGTACACAGGTCTTATACATTCTTTGTCAAATTTATCCCTAAATATTTCATATTTTTGATGGTATTGTAAATAAATGTAAACATTTTTCAATTTTGAAAATTTTGTTGCTGATATGTAGAAATACTATTGATTCTGTCTATTGATCTGTATCCTGTGACCTTGCTTAATTAAATTCACTAATTTTTTCTAGCAGCTTTTGTGTGGATACCAGAGGAATTTCTACATAGATGATTATGTCACATACAAGTAAAGATAGTTTTCCTTCTTCCTTCCAACGTGTATGCCTTTATTTCTTTTACTTGTCATACTGCATTGGTACTGTGCACTGGCCATATTTGCACCCAGAGCCAATAGTATAATGTTGAATACTAGTAAAAACAGATATACTTGTCTTTTTATCTGATCATAGGGGGAAAGCAGTCAGTATTTCACCATTAAATATAATATTAGTTGTAGGTTTTTTGTAGATGTTCTGATCAGATTGAGGAAGTTTCCTTCTGTTCTTTATTTGATGAGGGTTTTTAAAATCAGAAATGGATGTTGAACTGTCAAATATTTTTTCTGCATCTTTTGAGATGATCTTAATTTTTCTCCTTTAACTTGTTAGCATGGTGAATATCGTTGATTTATTTTTGAGTATTGAACTAGCCTTGCATTCCTGGAATAAACTCCACTTGGCCATGATATACTATCCTTTTCTTATATTGTTGGATTTGATTTGCTAAAGTTTTATTTAGAATTTTTGCATCTATGTTCATGAGAGTTATTGGTCTGTTTCTGTCCTTCCAGTGTCTATCTGGTGTTTGTGTCAGAGTAATGCCAGCTTCAGAGAATGAGGTGGGAAATAGTCCATCCTCTTCAATTTTCTGGGAGAGTTTGTGTAGAATTGGTATTATCTATGCCTTAAATGTGTGGTAGAATTGACCAGTAACGTCACCTGGACTTGGAGTTTTCTTTGTGGGAAGGTTTTAAACTACAAATTCAATTTCTTTAAAGGATATAAACTATTCAGATTATCTAACTTCTTGACCAAGACTTGGTAGTTTATATCTTTCACAGAATTTGCACATTTTATCTAAGTTGTTCAATTTACTGGAATTAAATCCCAAAATTATTCTTTGGAAATCTGTTTAATCTGTAGTGATGTTACCTCTCATTCCTGATATTGGTAATTTGTGTCTTTTCTCTTTTTTGCCTGATCACTCTGGCTAGAAACATATAAATTTTATTGATCTCTTCAAGAAACAGCTTTTGGTTTCCTTGATTTTCTTTAGTGTTTTTTTTCATTTCTATCTCATTGAGTTCTATTTTTATCTTTATTATATCCTTTCTCCTGATTAATTTGAATTTAATTTGCTCTTTTTGTTTGTTTCTTTAAGTGGGCACTGAAGTCATTGATATGACATCTTTTTTCTTTTCTAATACAGACATTTAGTGTTAATAATTTCCCTCTAAGTACTGCTTTAGTGGCACTCCACAAATTCTATGTTGTGTTTTCATTTTTGTTCAGTTCAGAATACCTCTGTCTGGCTAGGCTAAGGCCTTGAATCCTCACAGCACCAATTGTCTTGCTCTTAATCCCGTTCTTGATGCCAATTGTAAAGCTACTTGACCACGACTACGCCCATTGTGGTGCTCTTTTACCTGCTGGTAATCCTGCAGTGACTGGGCTGATTGTTGAGCTAAAGCTGGGTCTGGAGCCCACAGACCCCTCAAGCCTGTTCACAGACTGGGTCACAAACCCTTCACATGCCGTGCTGGGTCTCCAGACCCCTCACACACCAGGCTGAGTCACTCCTTCATGCAGGTCTATGAACAAGGTAACCAGCCAAAAGGTCCTTGGAAGCTGTAGGTTTGGAAAAGCATGGCTGCACTGGGCAGATGCTCGAGGCCGATGCCTACCAGCTTGCTTCTCTAAAACTCTCTCTCTTCTCTCTCTGTCTCCCCCCTCTTTTTTTCTCTCTCTCTTTCTGAAGAATACAAGAATAGCAACAAAACTAAAAAGATACACTGGCACGCATGCACACTAACTCCACACACACACACACACACACACACACACACACACACACACACACAGACACACACACACACACACAATTTGCTTATAAAGGATGCTGAACCACACCCAACTGGACCGGAGGTGAGGGCCCTGACCAAACTATTCTATTTTCCCAACACCTTCTGACTTACTTTTGATTTTTTCTTTGACCAATGGGTGATTCAGAAGTGTGTTTTTAGTCCTGAGGGCCTCTCTGTTGGTGGAAATAAGAGGTTCTAATGCTCTGAATGACCATGGGCTCACCCTGTGGAGTAGCTGGACTTCAGTGGGAGACAATAAGGTGGATATGCAGGGAGAAGAGATGGCAGACAAGGAAAGTGTACTAGGAAAGTCCCTGGTTCTAGTGTTCACTAAGGCTCAGTTCCATCCACACCCACCCTTCAGAGACCAGCTTTCCCCACAGGACAGGGAAAGCATCTCTAACATCTCCATATTTGTCCCTTAGAGCTACATCCAGGGCTGCAAGCCAGATGCAATTTTAAATTGATCTTTCCAGAGTGGATCTTAAATGAACGTTTCTGCTTTTAGTAAAGTTGCTTTCTGTTTCTTAAGCTTTGTGTTCTTATTTTCTGGTGGTTTGAAAAGTTTCAGAGAGAAACAGCTATAGTGCCCTCTGTGAGAAGCCATGATTGATGTAAATCTGACAAGCGTGGAGGCGTTTACGTACTTATTGATGGTTTGCTACAAGCTGTATCAATCCTTCAAACATCTTCCCCCCAAATTTCTACCTGAATTTATAATGTAAGAAAAAATTCTCTAATGAGAGTCCTACTCTAAGTTAAAAACTTATGTGTAATCACTGCATTAGCAGTGAAAACAGATTACTTACACAAATCCCAGTCCACATGTTGTGCAGAAGAGGCTCTCTTTAGATTGACACTAGCCTATGGCAAATTACCCCCACAAATGAAACACATCAGAGTGTCCAGAGAAATGCTGAGTGTGAACAGCACTAATTCTTACATGCCAGCTTTAAACCTGGACAGGATAGAATTACAAACAGTTCACAAGAATAATCCATTTTTGCTTTTCAATATCTAAATTCTATCATGTATTTCCTAATTATAGATATATTTTATTCTGCCATAATTTTTAATCTGCATGGCCTTTGGGGTCCCAGATGCCCCCAAAGCATCCTCAGCAAAACTTGGTGTGACATCATGATGAAACCACAATAGAGCCTGAGGTTGTTGCTGAAGGTTTCTGCACCCACACGTTTCCTGGCAAGGAAGATATCAGGATTGGACCCAGACATACATGGTGTGGTTAAGGACTAAGACAGAGGCTCTGTGACATCACAGCGTGGAGAATGGAAGTCAAGGGTAATTATATTCCACAGATCAGGGCACTTCTGTTGGAATTCTTGCTTGAAGAGCACAAGAATTTGGGAGGCTTGAAGGACTGGACCTGAGAAATAATACTGTGTGTGTAGAAGACGGGCCTGAGCAGCCCACACCTGGGAAAGCCAGACTGAGGCCTGCACAACTGAATTTCCTGGGGCATGTTGGGTTGGGCCCACGCTGGGTTATGTGCGTAGTCCTTCAGCAACTTCTGCTTAACCGTTGGGTCTGAGGGGAAGGATTTCTGAAGTCCTGGTTGGCTTGGTCTGTGGGCCTTTCACTCTGACCTAATGGCATCCCTCTAATTTCTCTTGACATGGGGAAGTCTCTTGAGGGACAAGAACCTGGGTAGAGTGTTTGTCATTAAAGTAGCGGAATGACTTTAGTGAAGTTACTTCATCTGTCTGATCTTTCCTAATCTGTTGGTTGATAATGGACCAAGTCCTCTTTGGATGCCTCCCCAGACCTAAGCATCTTTCGTTATCGGATAGCGTAGTAGTTAAGAAACCAGGCTCTAGAGACAGACTGCCTGGGTTCAAGTCCTACCCTGCTACTGTCTAGTTGTTTGACTTTGGGCAAGTGACTTAATTCCCTGTGCTTCCCTGTCCTCATCTGTGAAATGGAGATAATAATAGGACCCAACTCACAGGGTTCTTGTGAGTATGAGCTAATTGGCAAACTGTCATTATCACTAATGCCAGGACTCTGTGAGCTACCAGTAGAGAATGCAAGTCAGGCATACTCTGAGAATAAAAACCCTAGTTCTTGGAACATCTTGGTTCAGGTCTTGAGGATACAGCCTCAGTGACACAGAGTAGATCCTTAGGGAGCTAGTTAGATGCATTCATGGGAAGCTGGATGAAATAGAATCGATTCCAGAGGTTTAAAAATCTTCTATTCCACTACCTTAGGAGAAACGGACCAAAGTTTGTCGACTTCATTTTAGAGATCTCAAAACTTCTGCTGTCAGCTGTTCAACCCATTTAGAAGCTGTGTTTATTCTTGTGCATGTCTGAACCCGTGTCTCCTACCCAGGGCAAAATTTTGACAAGTCAAGTGGCAGTTCTATAAAAAATATTAAAGAGTAGTGCTCGTGAAATCATTCTCATGTTAACCTAAATCCTAGTTTCTTTCAAGTAGGCCTATCCTGTGTAGGTGTTGGCAGGGCCTTGGGGCCATGGGTCACAGCCAGTGGGGCATTTTTTGAACCACAGCAGACCTAAACTGTTTGAATACAATGGGGATGGTACTCTCAGTGCTGTTGTGGCCCCGGGGCTGGTCTGGAGCTGCTCTGGGTGGTTTTAAAGGCTCCTCTGTGATTCTGAGATTCTATCATTCAGAATGAAGGAACCATAACCCTGACTTCCTAAAGAAGCTGCATTAATCAAGACCCTCTTAGATGCACATATCATGGGCACCCCACTCAAACCAGTGTAAGCCAAAAAGTAAATTATTGGCTCACATACCTGAAAAGTCCAGGGGCTGTATTAATTCCACACATGGCTGAATTTAGTCTCACACATGGTATTAGGATTCAGTTTCTCTCTACTTTTTCTCTGTGTCTCGGCTCTACTTTTTTGTCATTGTTGGCTTGGTGTTCAGGCAGGCTCTCCCCCTTGTGGTGGCGAGGGAGTTCCAGACGTATATGCTACCCGCATAGTCTCTTTCCCAGTAGCTCTGTTACCGGCAGACCAGGCTCAGCTTGCCTTCTTGCACTAAACAAATGACTTGAAAGTTCGAAAGTTGGTGCCAGGATTGGATGGTTTATTCAGATAACTGGCATCTAGGGGATGATCAGGCTAAAATCATCCCACCTTCTGATGCATGTTCTGGGGTTTATAAAGGGGAAGGGATTGGAAGATGAGGCAAGGGCTTTTGTCCTTGAAAAAAAAAAAAGAAACAGGGAGGCTGGATCAGCAGAGGGCTGATTCAGATGTCAGGGTCCCATGATGGACTGTGTGTGCTTTGGCATCATGGAGTCTGCAGCCAGTGGACTGGTCAGCTTCAAACCCTTGATGTTATCCTAGGGAGGGCTCAAAGATAATAACCTCAGTCAAACACCGTTGGAACATAAAAACACCTGGCTTGGGCCTCTAATTAATGTGGATGCAGTTTTCCTTTAAGTAAGAGTTAATAATCAGCTAGGTTGTCTTGCCTCTCTCTTAGATTTCCTCTGTTTGCAGCTTGTTAGGGAAGTAAGAAGAAAACATAGTATCAGTCCTTAATTGTAGGTGCATGTAGAGCTAGGGCTGAGTCTGGAGCTCATAGACCCCTCGAGCCCATTCACAAACCTTTCACACACAGGTCTATGAGCTAGGTAACTGGCAAAAAAGTCCTTGGAGCCTTGGCTGAAGTAGGAATAGTCTTTATTCAGCACACACACATCTAAGAGTTAGGCAGTACAAAGAGAAACTCAGAAACTCAACTGCTACCATCGAAGTCCAAAGAGAAACTGAAACTGCCAGCAGAGTAAACATGCTCTATTGCTAGACAGGAGCTCTGCCCACCAGCCCGCTTCACAAACTGAAGAACACACAATAGCAATAACTAAAAAGATACATTGGTGCACATGCGCACTAACTCCACCTACACACAACTTGTTTACAAAGAAATGATAATGTGCTGTGCTGCTCGACCCCCACCTGGACCTGAGCCGAGGAAGCCTGACCAAATCCTCCTATTCTCCTCACAGTGCACAACCTCTAAAGTAAATCAAGATGAGAGGGCGTGATTTCATCTCAGGGCAGTTACAGCCATATGATCAGTTTCTCAGTTCCTCTGTTAATCTCAAGGTATTGACGATTATCAGTTCCGAGTTAATGGCTAACTGAAAATTTCTGCTTGGTCTTGTTACCCCAAAGATGGTCATTTTCTGACTGAGCTCCCTTACAGTTCTAGCCCATGTCCCAGAGCTTCCTCTGACTGGCTTTGCTTGGGTTGGTTGTCACCCGTGTGTACAGAGCATCACTGTGGCAGGACATGTGCACTCATCCGTCAGGCCTAGGCCACAAGGCTACCTTCAGAGCTGGGGATTAGGGTCAGCTACAGCCAAACTACATGGACTGAAAGTAAAAGTCCATTGTCCAGAAAGAGGACACGAGTGCTCTTTCCAGAAGATGGGAAACTGGGAAGACAGAACAACAGATGTCTGCTCTTGTAGCCCTTGGACATATTATTTTCTTATTCCATTTAGTTTCTACTGTGCTAATATTTCTGCACGTTCTCTCCCATCCTATCTTTTTCTTTTTCTCTTCTGATCTTCTCTTTCCTTTATGCATTTATCTAAGACCTTCCATTTAGTCCTTTCTGTGGATGAAGAACTCCAATTAGTGTCAGAATATTGAAAAAAAACTAAAAGAAAGATCAAATTTTAAGAACACACCCCTTTTCGAGAAGGTACTTTGAAGTATGTCTTTGGTAGTGGTGCTTTTTACTTTCCTTACCTGGCATGGCAACTGCAAACGGAGTGAGAGTGATGGTTAGAAGTCCTAAGTTCAAATCCAGGGCTAGCCACGAATTATGTAGGCTCATGCTTATGGTAAGTAAATTGATGTCTGTGGACCGTGGTTTGTTCATTAGTAAAATGGGAACTCTGCAGTGGTGCACTGTAGTGGGCTCACAACAGCTCCTGAGAGCTGATTGTTTAATATTCAGGAACTTTGCTAGTCATTGGTATTTTGAATTCAGCTATCAGAGAATTATTTATGTTTATTTTTTATTTTTTTATAAAGAAGCAAAATTTATTTCTTACAGTTTTGGAGGCTGGGAAGCCTATAATCCAGGAGGCACATCTGGTGAGGGCCTTCTACAGCAACACAGGGTGTCATGGTGAGAATGGGCTGAGCAGGAGAGCTCACCTCCTCACTAGCTCTCCTTTTAAAGCCATCAGAACTATGCCCATTACTCCGTGAATGAATAAAATCGATTTAGGAGGGTACAGCTATAGGAGAATTATTTACAGCATAGAAATCAGAAAATGTTACAAATTAGGACTTTTTTTCCCCTTTTCTTGGAGAGCTGGTTTACCAGCACATCATTAGAATTATGATAGTGTTACCTGATATCTCACAGGATTATTTAGGAAAACACTTCTGAAAGCTGGAGAGTTAGAGTTTGCAAAGGGGTTATGAGTGCTTTGGAACCAGCCAAACGTGGCCTCAGACCCTGTGCTGCTACTTCCTAGTTTGTGACCTTGGCAAGTTACTTCATCTGTCTGAACCAGAGGTTCCTCATATATATGAATATACATTTTAAATTTATCATTGCACAATGCAAACACTTTTTGTGTGGTGAACTGTGAACTGTTAACACTGAATAAATACTTCTACACTTTGCAAAGGATAAAACACCATTCGTTCAGAAGAGATTACTAAAAGGTCATCAACTAGAGCTTCCAATAACCTTCTCTAGTTTACATATAGAGTTTCACAGGATATCAGACGGATCATCTACGTGTGTGTGTGTGTGTGTGTGTGTGTGTACATATACAAATACACCCACACACACATATTTTTTTATTTTTTGGCAGCTGGCCAGTATGGGCATCTAAATCCTCGACCTTGGTGTTATAACACCATGCTCTAACCACTTAGCTAACTGGCAAGCCCGGATCATCTACTTATATAGCAGCTGATGCCTCTTTTGGGGTACAGTCTGGTGTGGTTGGTGTCTCTAGCAGGGCTGGCAAGCCTGCTATCAAGCAGATCTCTTTTTTTTTGTACCACACCAATATATGTATCAGATATTGGAAATCCATGAGGTCAAAGAGACATTTTAATTCCCCTTCATGTTCTGGTTCCAGGTGCAGAGAATTATATAACTTGTTGGGGGGAGAGAGAGGAGCCCTTTTGTGCAGCCTGTCTTAGCTCATCCCCAGAAAGAAGAATTACTGATTTGATTGGCCTTGATTCCAGGATGCAGGTTGAGCCATGTCTATTAGAGGGTGAATAACAGTGTTTTAAAAGTTTCCATAGAATTGTTGCTTTCTTTAGCTTCCAGCCCCCATGGGTGTAGGTCGATAAACGGCAGGCCTAGCTAGTCACCTGGTCATTTCCCTTTTCTTCAAAGCCTCAGAAAGGCTATTTCTATTACTAATGCTACCACCACCACCAACAAACATTTACATGTCAGCACTGGCTAGAGAGGCTCTACATAAATTAACTCATTTATTCTTCAAACATTCCTATTGTGTAATTAATGTTATCTCCAACTTGCAGGTATAAAGGGAGAGGCAAAGAGAAATTAAATATTTAGTTTGAATCATTGTTGACCATTTTTGACTTACCACAATGGTGTTTTCATGAGGTTCAATCTAATAACTTGACCAAGGTCACCCCATGGGTTATAAGAGAGCCAGAATCTTCTCTCTTTAAGGACAAGACTTTCACCAAATGGCCATAGAATTCTAACAGACATCACACAAGATAAAGAGGACAGGAAAAAAATAAAGAGCAATGAATCTCATCGTTTATACTGTTAAGTGTTACACGGAAGTAAAATGCAGTTGGAAATTTAAAATATCACGTTAAATGAGAATTATTAAACAGAAGTGATATAAAAATAGAGAAAACCCTAGTAATACATTGAATGTAAATACTTAAAACTATTTCAGCAAAATCGGGCCCCAAAAGGTGGACATGTAGTCTAGAGAGGCAAAGTACAAATCTGGCAGCAGGGAGAAATTCCTGCACTCCTTGCAGGCTTGACTTTCACTGCTGTAATGATCTCTGAGTTTAGTAATTTTAATGTGTGGCTGTTTGCTTTCAGTTGGCTTTGGGCGAGCAATCAGTGTGTTCTCAGTCTGGCTTCCAGAGGGGGGAAGGGATGTGAGGTTGGTTCCAGGCCGAAAGGCCCACATTCCATGAACACTTCACCCACCGCTCTGTCGTGGAAACTTCTACCTTCTTGTTGGTGAAGGGTCACAAAGAAGGATTACGTTTTGTAAAGATGAGGATAATTGTCCTGATTTGATCATTGCATATCACACTCTGTGTCCCACAAACATGTATAAATGGTTTCAATTAAAAAATTTACTAAAAAGAGACAAACTTCTACCTTCTTTTGTAATTGTTTTTTAATTACATACCACCATACTGTAATGATTGTTTGCACATTTCTTTTTTCTTTTTCTTTTTTTGGAGCTTTTCCTAGATACCTATAGATCTATCCTGTTCTTTTCAAAGGCTGAATATAACTTTCTAATGCTAATGAACCATAATTTAACTAATCCCCCCAATTAAGGGGCATTTAGGTGGTATCTAAGTTTTTGTGATTAAAAACAATAATGTCCTAAAAAGAAATAATATCCTGAACATCATTCTTTATACATCTTGTAAGAGAAAAACTTTGTTTTGTCACATTGAATTATGTTCTGGTGTGAAAGAATTTGCATATTTAGAGATTTTTTTAATAGAGAAAAAGGGTAGTTACTGGTAGAACATAGAGAGAGCTTCTTAGCGATGTGGCCTGCCCTTTCTCAGGTGACGACTGTTGCAATGTGTTGTTAGCTGTGTAATTTCCCCTGATTTTGGCCATTAGTGAATCACTCGAGCTGGATATCAATGACCAGCTTTTTAGAATGGTATGTGTTTTCTTGGGTTTGACCTCCACTTCTCCCACGTGCTGTTCTGTCAGACCACTGTGTCCTAGGAACATATGTTCTCCACAAGAACCTCTCATAGGTGACTTTTCATTTTGTTTTCAAAGGCTGAGGACAGTGGGCCCAATTCCTCACACACAAGCTTCTATACCAGCCTGGAGGAAGACCTCAGACCCTCAGCTGTACCTGAAATGGGGTAAGCCACCTCTTGATGAAGCCTTAATATGAAACCTCAAGGCTCCTAGTAACCCCATGTGGAACTGGCACCAACTCCAGAGAGGTTCACCCAAAGATGAGTTTTTGTCCTACTCATGTCTTGACTGCAATGACCTTGAGCAAGTCACCTCATCTCCCTGGACTTATTTTTATTATGTGCAAGATGCAGAAAGAAGATCTTCCAGCTATGATAATTCTTGTATTGATTGTATTCGAAAGTGTTTAAGAATTTAGTCTCTGGAGTCAGGTTTTCTGGATTCAATGACCAGACCCATTGTTTACTAGACACATGATTTGGGCAAATTCCTCATCTGTCAAATGAGGCACTGAGTTATTATGAGGATTACATTCATCTGAAATATTCACAGTAGTGCCTGGCATATAAAAATGTTCAGTAAATATTCATTTAGATTATGTTGATGTGAACTAAAATTAAAGCTGTTGAGGCAAAAGATCTTTAGAGAATTGTATTGGGAGACAAACGTGAGGAGTGATCCAGGAAACATGGGCCCACAGGGTTAGAATGTGCTGCGAAGTCTGTTACAAGCTGAAAGGACTTGACAGGAAAGTTTACGTGTGGAGGGGAACACCTCATTCTGTAGCTGTCCCACTTTCGTTGGTGAATAAAAATACAGAAGTTATAATCATCGATTACAAGTTACATCATAAAGGTAAAAATGTCCATGTGCATTTTCTAGAGCATTCTCCCTGCTTTTTGACCTTTCTTTGTCAGTATGTTATACGTCAGTTACTGAATCACAATCTAAACCACATACTATTTTTACCTGCGGAGCAAGATGTCAACACTGAGATCATGAGACTCAACCCAAGGCGAGGTTTATTTTAGACACCTGCTTTGTTTTTGTCATCATCTGTTACTGTCCAATCAAGGACAGCATGACAAATCCTGAGGGAAGATTTAGGAAGAGTGTAGGACAGAGACACGTGTTTCAGCTGGGAAACAAGTCACTTGCAGAGGAAGTTCTCTTATGGTGTGGAAGATTGAGGAAAAAAATTTCTCTTAAAACTGAGAGCAGTCTTGTATTCAGCTATGATATATTTTTCTCATCAGAATCCTGGATCTCAAAGAAGAAAAGACCCTTCTTCAACTTTCTCGTGTTTGTGTGGATTGTAGGTTTTCTGCTGGGCCCCAGAGCGGCAGAGATAAAGGTGGGACTGTTTCCTTTTTGCTCCCTTTCTCAATCCCTGATCTTGCTGTGTGTGTGTCAGTCAGGATCCAATCAGGAGGCAGAAAGCACACAGTAATTTGAACAAGTTTAATGTAAGAAATATGCTATATTAACTATAGCATGTTTAGAGGGTAGAGGGACTGGCTCGTAAGAAGCAAAGAGAATTTTAAAGAACGTAGGAACAACAGATATAAGGCTGAGATAGAGTATTCAAGAAGGAGACATCACCCTCCCTAAGGCTGAGATGCTAACCTGAGATCCAGCACAGCTGTGGCCTACTGAATGGCAGACAAGATGAGTGGTGTTGCATTGGTAAAATTTGGTGGAAATCTGCCTTCTAGGTTATTGAGGAAAGCTATCCATAGAAGGTGTCTCCCAGGAGGCACTCTAATATAACACCCCAAGGGGGTGGCTGGGAAAACTGCTTGCTGTTGAGTGCTGCTGCTGCTATGCAGTGCAGGAACTGGAGTTTGGAGAAGCCACCTGTACTGAAAGGGCCTGGTGCTGGAAAAGCTGCCTGCACTGCAGGAGCTGGGCACTGGGGAAGCTGTGTATGTGCAACAGGAGCCTACTGAGAAAAGCACCCTAGAACCAAGACAAAGAACCAATTCCTTCTGCAATCTCTCTCTTCAGTGCCCTCTACTGACAAAAATTGGCATCATACCACTTGGAAATGGAAAAATATTGAAAGACCCAGATCAATTTTCATAGAGCAGGCAATGTAGGGTGAATTAGATGGCAATACATTGATAACTGGTACAAGTACATTTTGCTTATTCCCATTGCGTACATAAATGGGCTTCTCTTCATAGATCTCATCTTTGTGTAGGTATCTCAAGTTCTATGCCCTCTCCCCTAGCCCTCCAGAGACATAACTCCTTCAACCAACAGGGCACAAAACTCCCACCACTATAAAGTTTGAGACTCCTTTGAACTTGTTTAACTTTTGTGTGATGGTCTAACTTTGAAGTTTTTTTTTTCTTACAGCCGAAGAGATCCTTTTCTTAATCTTGACTTGTACTATATCTTATAGCTTTTTTCGTTTTATTTTATTTCTGTAATTAGAGGAAGAAGTCCTTAATTTCAATTCAGTCTGCCATATTGATGGGAAGTTGACCCAGAAGTAATGGCCACCACAGAAAATGAACACATAAACAGGGATGGAGAAAATGATATTTTAAATTAGAGTTTGAAAATCCATGATGTGGTTTTGTAAATACAAAAACAGATAGGACCAGCTCTTAGTATTTTCTTTATAGGCCAGGTAAATTTGTAGTCTGATTGGCCTATAGATTTCCTAAACAAGTGAATAACCAAATTGTACTTGAAAAAGGGGGGGAAAACCTCCTACATTCTTCATAAAATATTTACTTCTTTTTATTAACTACCTTTTCAATTATAACTAATACATGGCCATAGCATAAATTTTTACTTAGTCCAGAGGAGGAAAATAGATCCTTCAACTTTATATCATAAAAAATTTCGAATATGCAGAAAAGTTGAAAGAATAAATAATGCCATGAGCCTTATATAGCGCCACCCCCACCTAGATTGATCAATTGATAACGTGTTGCAGTTTTGCTCCATATCTCTCTCTAGCTTCATTCTACATGCATGCATGCATGCATTGTAAAAATAAACCATTTGAAAGTACATTGCAGACATCATGATACTCACTCTTGAATACTTTTATATGCATTTCCTAATATATAAGGGCATATTCCTACATAACTATAATATTATTATTGTAGCTAAAATTAATAATAATTTTCTAATATTCTGTTCATATTTAAATTTACCCAACTTTTCCATGAGGGCCTTTTGTAGTCTTTAAAAAAAAAAAAACACACCAAAAAAACTAGATCCAATGTAGATTCCTGCACTTTATGAAGAGTCCATAACAGTTCTGTTGCAGAATGTCCCATATTCTTGATTTGTGGTTGTTTATTCTTAGTGTGTTTAATTTGTTTCTCTATTCCCGTGTGTTTCCTACAAACCAAAAGTTAAAAATAGAACTTTAAAACAACATTTTGAACATGAATTTAGAATATTTACTTACAGAAAGTCACAAATACACATACAAGTTAACACACACATGAGAGAAGAGGAGACAGAAAATGATACACAAATTCAGAGAAAAAATACCATTAGATGTATTTCTGAGTTAAATGAAACAGAAAAAGTTTATTTACAAAATCTAAAACATGAAACCATAACTGGTCTTAGTACATTGAAACTTTCCTAGGCATAAAAGCAATAGGAAAAATTCACAAAGATAGATGTGACCAAATACAACTTATACAGCATGAAATATAAAATAAAAAATGAAATGTAAAAAATCAAAGATAAACTAAGAAAATATTTTAAACAAATAATATCAATTATGATCTTTTCCCCCCTGAAAGTAACATGAACTTCATAAACAATAGGGAAATACTGCTTTGAAATGTATCTCATGTTTAAGCATTGCAGAGGTGGGTGGGTTCCAGACATGGTACAGGCAGGTCTCTAGCTTTGTTTCTCTGTGGTTCGTTTGATTCTGCTCTGCTCAGTGAATTCTCTTTGCCTGCAGCTTCTCTCATGGCTACCAGATGGAATCCAAGGGAACTTAGGTGACATACTTCTTTGTTCATGTCCAGCAGAAGAGAGAAAAATCCCTTGCTTAGTCATGGAGTAAAAGTACTTCCCTGTGGTTAGATGAAACCGGCTCAGTTCATGTACCACCCAGGACCAAGGGCAGCCTCCTGGAGAAGGCCGTGTGATGCTTTAGGTCTGAGCTCTTGACCAATCACAGACCCAGGGGTCAGACCCCCCAGATCCCCACATTAATCAAGGTCTACCCCCAGCCTCACTGAACCAAGTAGGGGAGGGATGGATGCTTTAAGAAATTTTCTGTTAGGAAGTTCAAAGGGAAGTTGCCTGTTGGGTAGGCAAGTCAACAGCATTCCTGTAGTCTTGTGCCACTTCGATAATCATAAAAGAAAAATAAACACCATTAAAAACAAGAGAAAAAGAGCACTAAACCTGAAATAACACAAACAGGGTGGGCAGGGCAAAGGCCCACATTTTGGAGGCTACCCCGCTGGCCACATCTGCTATCTTCTTCCCTTGCCGGAGTCCTCTAATTCCTAAACAGTCTCCTCTCCAACCCCATTTCAATTGGTGCAGAGGTGAATGGGTGCTTTAAAGGGAGGATGAGGGAGAGGGGAAATAGGGAGCTTGGTGGAGTCAGAGAAGTGAAAAATTACAAAGGGTTGGTCAGTGGAAATGCAGTTATCTGTCCTCCCACAGAGACTGGGAGACAGGGCCCTAACCTTCCTGATGGTTGCATTTCAAGCAAAGGCTCTCAGGTCCCTGAGAGAGATGCTTCTGAGTTGTAGGAGATCCGTAGTCACAATCGTAAACACATGTTAGTACACGCTCTAGGAAGGGAGGTCCGGGGCCTGTGGTCAGGTGTTGGCTGAAACTGTGAATTCTCCTGGTGGTGTTGAGCTTTCTCAGGCAGGCATTTTATGGAGGGTTGGGGTCGTCCTAGGGACATGGGCTTATGCTGTTGGAAGCTATGCTTGAGTCTGGTCGTCTCTTAGTGCAGAAGTTTGGACAGGGTGGTCATGAGCCGAGGGACCTGCAGTTCCCAACTCCTGAGGATGTGAACTCTCTGTCCAGGGTCTAACACGGTGCTCTGTCATCTCAGCTTATTGTGTACTTTAATCTTGTCTAGCCTCCTGTTTGACAGAAAAGGAACAGAAAATAAAGGCCTCATCACTCCTTACACGCATGTATCCTGCCCCATGGTAGTGCAAGTGACCCCTGCAATATCATCTGCTCAAGGTCACCACTCCACTTGCTCCCTGGTCTCCTCTAGGACACTCTCTGAGACCTCTTTGCCTAGAGCTGCTTCTGAGTCAATCCCAGGTGTCCAGTGTTGGGCGAGCAGGCAGTGCCAGGGCCTCGCTCTTCCACCCTGCAAAGGTCAGCAAGGCCACCGCTGGGGAATCAGAGAGGTTGAGTTTTCTCTATGAGTCCTGGTCATTGAATCTCTTTTTGCTTTACAGGCAGTGAGGACAACTTTGCAGGAAACTGGAGGACTGCATCAAACTCAGGACTGAGCTTTCAGCCTCCTGCACCCAGACTGTAAGGAGGCTCAGATCTGAGCTCACCTTTGGGACTACTTCGGAAAATCCAGAAACATGTTAAGGGCAATGAAAACCTTTCTGTGGTTCTGACATAGCAAACAGCCAGTTCTCAGCCTTAAAGAATTATCTTAAAAAGGACAGATAGTCTATAGGGGAGAGAGTATCTATATGGTGCAGAGAACTTATAATAGTAATTTTATAATAATCAACTGGTTGGAAAGGGGTACATAACTTAAGAAAGCAGATTCGATATTTTAAATTTATATTTGCAAATTGGAAAAAAATTCTTGCAAGCTAGGGAAGGTATATCAATTCTCAACCAGGGACACCTCCCTACAAACACCTGGAGGCTGAATTAGATTAAGAAGAAAAGGTAAGACTTTCATGTTTCCATGAAACTAATGTTGGTTTTAAAAGGTTGGGAAAACTGATTTAGGGGCTAAAGGTTCTCCTGTCCTCTCTGCCCCATCATGGGATGGTCTTTGCATGCTGGATTGTAGCCCTGACCTTGGGAAGGGCAGGACAGTCTCAGCTCCTCTGGTAACCTGTTGAGGAAGGCATATTTTAGTTTAGAAACAAGGCCCTTTTATCTAGGTATAATTTCTGTTTCCTGCAATAGGACCCAGGATGTCGATAAATGGGGGAAGACCCAAGAGGAGGGAAGCTGTGGCTTGGTGGTGGTGTCACCAGTGACCTTGATTCTCAGGGCCACCCAGGTAGGGAAGTTGCTGAGGAACCAGAGGACAGCAGGCCGTGCAGAGCCCTCGCCCATGCGTCCTCCTGTCCTTGCAGATGCTGGGCCCCTGAGGGCCAGAGGGAGAGGTAAGGGCTGCTCCCTGTCCCACCTGCCTTCCTTCTCTGTACCCCAGTGTGGTGCAAGGGTACACTGTTAGGGCGGGATGGTAGGCTGAATAAGGGCCCCCCAGAGATGTCCACTCCTAATTCCTGGAACCTGAAATATGTTACCTTACATGGCAAAAAGTAATTTGCTGATGTGATTTAGGACTGTGAGATGGGGAGACCGTCTGGATTATGCATGTGTGCCCACTGTAAGCACAAGAGTCCTTTTAATAGGGAAGCAGGAGGATCAGGGTCAGAGCATGGCAGAAGCAGAGGTCGAAGTGCTAGATTTTTGGGGGACAACAAACAGTCTGCTATAGTAGCCATAATATGGGACTGACACATGTTTTCAAAATATTTGTGTTCTGAATTAAAAGCATTGTTGTTTCTGATTTTTTTTTTTAAGGGGGTAAGGGGATCTCAACCACCGACTTGGTGTTGTCAGAACTACCCTCTCCCAAGTGAGCCAACCGGCCATCCCTATATAGGGATCCGAACCCGTGGCCTTGGTGTTGTCAGCACCGCACTCTCCCAAGTGAGCCATAGGCTGGCCCCTGAATGAACTTTTAGATGTGTAAAGTGGCTCACGACTCTCCCCTGCCTTAAACTTTCCACTGGGAAGGACACATGGACACATCCCCAACCCCTGTCCTGTACCACATCTCCTCTCTGTTGGCTCTGGCCACACTGTCCTTTCTTCCTCTGCCCGATCACTCCTTCCCTTTGCAGCACTGGCTTTTTCTCATCCTTCAGGAAGGTCTCAATCATCACCTCCTCCTCTCTGAACACCTTCTCTAAAGTAGCATTCCCTTTGTTTACCTTCCCAGAGTACTCCCCACCATCTGAGTTTATCTTAATCACTTGTTTACCCACTTATTGTGAGTAAGCTTTGTGACAGAGAGGTCTCTGAGACTCTAGTGCATAGCCGGTGCTCTGAAAACAGCACAGGGTAGATGCTCAGAAAATACCTGTTGAATGAATGAATGAGTTCACAGCATTCACAGATTTCACATTTGGCTACAGTGGCTCTAGCTTTTACCATATCATATTCTCAAACTACTCAAGAGAGTAACTGACTGGTCTTAAATTCCCAGATTTCAGCCCACATTAAAACAACAACAATGCTGTTTCTTAAATGTTGTCTTAAATGTCAAATTTCTATCTTTTTTGGCTGAAGCTTAGCATAGCATGAGTGGAAATGAATATGCAGAAATATTTAGTGTGCAACTACCGAGAGGGGTCCAGAGCTTCCAAGCATCTTTATGATTTATATTCACATGAGCCAAACACAAATATACAACTAAAAATGAAGGATTTGAAGCGAAGAGTGGACTTATCTGTGCATTTTTCTCCGAAATAGCTGCTGATGAGTCAGGGGCAATGGATTTCATGAATCCTAGCTCAAAAAAATTCCTGATAGGTTTATATCTACTCTTCTCCATCAAGAAATCATGCTGCTTCTAATGTACGAATTAAATTAAGAATTACTGATTACAATGGAATATTCCAAATATTCCCTAAATTAAAAATAAACGTGTAGCTTTCCAGAAGGATTTCATTTCTCCAGTACTTGTACAGTAGAATCTCATCTCATGTGGGGATTATGTTTGAAAGTCAGCCAAAATTGCTCTTGAAGTTACTTGATGTCACACATGAAGAGCAGGGAACCCAGTTCTGTGTTACTGTAGAATCCTGCAGATGCTTTTATTTGTCCCTCTAATTCTTTCATTAGGGCTTTGTGGCCAACATTACCTACGAGTTTAGTTGCCTGAACAATGCCTGATAGGTCTTTCTCAATGTTGAAAAACACTTAAAATAACCCACAAAATATTTCTACAGGCTTTACAGCAGGTGTAAAGTTGTTTTATCCATTTATTACATATTTTTGCCAATCCACTATAATTGATTTCTCATAAATTATATACATATGATTAAACACATGGATGATATGGCTCCTTGTAATAAAAGTAAGAAAAAATAGTGTAATTCAAATTTCCTAAGGCCTTACTCTCCTGGTGGTACACATGTAACATCCACAAAAGTCATCCAAATTCCAATGGTTTTCACAATGCTGAAAATTTGTATAACATGCTCTTCAAATATTTCTGGGAGTTTGCAGGGTGGGACCTCACAGGTGCTCATGAGCAAGTCTGCTCCTGTTGGTGGCTGCTGCCTCCTGCATAAAGGTCCTCATTCCCCATGCAAATTACTTCAGGTGAGTCCCTCCCATCAGTCCTCCAGAAAACGTGTGTAGCTGACATTAGGGCTACAGTACTAACAGTCATTATTGCTTATACATTGCCTTATGCCTTACCAAACTCTTTCACATTTGATTATGTCAGGTGGTGTGCTATGAAGAATGATTAAGCAGGGTACAGGTTATGGTAAAGGTAAAGGTAATAATCTCATTAGACCATCAAAGGTGCCAATTGTTCTTATGGAAAAAGTACAATAAATGCATGATTTCTCCTGTATGTTCAGACTTTCTGGGTGCTCTGTAACACTGTGTATTAACAATTGCACTCATTACATTTAATGTAAATGTACTTCACCTGAAAAGGTATTTGAAGTGTGAAGGAAAATACATATTTTACTTTTAAAAAGTAACTAACATTCTGTTTAAAAATAAGGTTACCTTAAGTTCTCCAACATTTTGGGTGTATTTCTGAGTGCTCAAATTTGAGGAATATTTCTCTCAGGAGGGTATTTATTTTTACCCTCCTTCAGGCTCATATTTCCTTCCTTCAGAGAGGACACAGGGATGAGTTTGTTTGTTTGTTTGTTTGTTTTTAATCTTCCAGTGGAGAGGCAATACTGGTTTGACACAGGGGACAGGAATGGCCTCACCACTACTTGGAGGTAAGGTAATCCCTGAGGAAGGTGGAGTTACTGGCTTGGCCACAGGGCACCTGAACAAAGTCTACCTTTTCTTCCTGAGCACGTGGGTCTGCTGTCTCTGCCAGCACACCTGCGTGTGGAATCACTCCCAGTCCCAGATCCCTGCCCTGCCCCTGACCGACACCACACCTCATGGGAGTTCTTTCCCGCTAGCTTGGGGAAGCGGGGTGTACTTGGCAGAAAGAGAGCTGGGGAAGACAAGATTGCCCGTGGGATCCTGAGAGAAAAGGAGTCCCCAGAGTTGGAAGGAGCTGCTGTCCCCATGCTGCCACTTCCCCTTGGAACACAAGTTCTTATGGGTCTTTTCCTTTCTTGATACAGACTGAAGATACTTCCTGGATCCAAGGGGAAGGTAAGTGGAAACACTCTGACCAGCACCAATTTTGGTATCTAGGACTCGCTAGTCAACAAATAGGTGCTACTACCAAAGATATGGGGTGGGAGGACGAGAGAGGAGCTGGTTTTCATTCGTCCACTATCTAACTATCTGTCTGTCTGTCTGTCTATACATCCATCCATTCATCCATTGCGGAGTGGGGTAGGTGGGGGGAGAATAGAGATAGCAGAGTGTTTTGTTTTGTTTAGACACAAATGCGGTAGAGAATTCTTTAGGGTAAGAGTATCACAATCTTGAAGTTACTCTTAGCTTCAAGATGTGAGAGTGTATTGTTGTGTTACAATTTTTAAGTTCTTAAGTTTCTAGGCCAGTTCTTTCTTTTTCTTTTTTTTTTTTCGTGACCGACAGTCAGCCAGTGAGTGCACCGGTCATTCCTATATAGGATCCGAACCCGCGGCGGGAGTGTCGCCGCGCTCCCAGCGCAGCACTCTACCGAGTGCGCCACGGGCTCGGCCCTTCTAGGCCAGTTCTAAAGAAGCTTTTCTTTTCTCACAAGGTTCTTGCCTTACTTGAGATCTTTACAACAACAAGACCATGTTGGGTCCTTGTATAACAGCCTCGCAGTCCTTCGAGTCGGAATTCTGCAGGCACCCAGATTGAAATCCAAGGAGAGTCTAAGAAATCCTTACACACGCACACATTCTCTCTTCCTCTCTCTCTGTCATTTGCTTTAACAAAGATAAATGTATACGTGTGTGTCATTAAAAAAAAAAAAACAAATAAAGCAAGAATTAAATAGTTGCTGAGCTTCTTAGCCAACAACTTAGCTTGAGTGGTTTTAGCTGGATGGGCCCTTCTCAGGATATTGCAAGCCCAGGTCAGCTCTATCCTTTTGTATTAGTTTGCTAGGTCTGCCATAACAAATACCATGACTGGAAGGTTTAAACAACAGAAATTAGTTTTCTCACCCTTCTGGAGGCTGGAGATCAGTGTGTCGGCGGGGTTGTTTTTTCCCGAGGCTTCTCCCTTTGCTGGCAGATGGCTGTCTCCTCGCTGTGTCCTCCCATGGCCTTTCCTCTGTGCGCTCATCTCCGGTGTCTCTCCTCTGTGTATAAGAACATCAGTCAGGCTGATTAAGGACCGCCCTAACAGGCTCATTCGACTTATATCACCTCTCTAAAGGCCTGATCTCCAAATACAGTCGTATTCTGACATACTGGGGGCAGGGCTTCAACACATGAATTTTGGAGGGACACAGTTTAGCCCATAACACCTCTCGAGTGCTCTTCCTACAGCTGCTGCTCATCTGGACATAGGTGGCTCCGTTGCTATTAGTTACCTTCAAGCACATCTTGGCCTGCCGTCCAGGGTAGTCTCTTCCTGATCAACTTAATTAAAGCTTTTTTTTTCTTTAGTGGATTGCCTAAGCCTTTGTCAGGCTGTAAGAACAGACCTGTTTTAAACTCATTACTTAGGCAAGTTTCATGTGATTTGAAAATTATTTGGCTGCCATTCATCTATCTCTTGTTTATAACGAGCTCCAAATAATGAGTTTTAAAAAATACAGTAAAAGTCTCGCACATCACCTCTGTGCAACAGAGCGAGTTATTTTCCTTCCTGTTCAAGTCCTTATTTCCTTTAGCCTGGACTGGATCTGTCTCTGTAACTCATGGATACAGCCCAAATGTGGAAGATGCAATCATTTAACCAGTTCCTTATTTTACATGGAAGTGAGTAATTGGTTATTGAATATTTGGCATGCTGTGAAGTATATTTGCTTATCCTTCAAGGCTTCATCCTCTGTTTTTCCCTCCCTAGGCCTTGACGTAGACTCAGTGGTGCATCTGCTTTGGGGGATCCATACTTCTATACAGCAGTTGTCTCACCGGGTGGTTTTGATTTACATGTCAGTGTCCTCAGCAGGTGTGATCTTCAAACCAAGTGGCAATAATGATGGATACTGGCGAACTGAGAGAAGAAAACGTGAAGGCATAGCAGTGGAAGAGACATGAGACGGAGGCCCAGAGCATGAAATGCCTTAAGTCAGGGAGCCTTTATGACATAACTGGGACTAGTTAAATGATCTCCCGACGTCCCTGCTAACAATAGCTCAGGAACTTTGACTTCTGGTGTTTGGAAATGTGGTTCAGTAATCTGCCCTTGTGTGTGTATGAAAATCTTTTCAAATATTTCCAGATGTATAAGGTTTTTTATCAACTTAAGATATGGGGAATACTTTGTACTAAAATAATCTCTGAAATAGATTTGTAATACAAAGCAATTGTCCCACAAATAATGTAACTAAAATTCTAGCCGTGGGGAGTTGGCTAGAACTTGGGTCAAAGGACCCGTGCTAGGGTTGAGCTTCAGCTTCTCCCCCTGTACGACCATTTGGGAGACGTTGTGGTCTTTGATTTTTCCAAAGGTGATCAGAGATGGGACGCCATGAGGGGCACTGGAAATGAGCAAGCAGCCCAAGTCCTTGTCTTTAACTGAGTCAGATGCATGGAAACACTGTGAACATGGCATCTTTTCTCATTCCAGAATCAAAAGGCTGGTTACGTCGATGGCCCCCGTCAGAACGTCAAGGGTCCACTGGCTGCCTTCACTCTGCACTCATCTTTGGACGGTACCTGAGACCATATTGGGTCTTACTTTTCGTGATACCCCATAGGAGGAAGGTAAGAAGCTTTAGCAGAGAGAAGGGGTATATCAGACTTTATCATCCAGTACAGTGTATGTGGGAAGAAAAGCCTGATTAAATATTTGCAATAATTCTAATTGTGTTCATGATCTGCCTCTTCTAGTTTCTACTTTTTAATCTCTTCTAATCCTTAGTCTTTGCTAGTCTAAAACCTTTTTATTTGCATATGAATTACTCTTCAAAGGAGCACTAACTAGATGGTGTGGAGACTACTTGGATAAAATTTTTTTTTTCTTTTTTGGTGGCTATCCGGTATGGTGAATGGAACCCTTGACCTTGGTGTTACAAGGCTGCTCTGTAACCAACTAAGCTAACCAGCCGGCCCAACAAAAATGTTTTAATGTGATTTTCTCAAATTAATTCATCTTTAAAAATATGCTGTCATAGATTGGATAGCAAATAACTAACTCATATCAAAATAACTGTTTCTAAAAATTGGAATCATAAAAGAACTGGAAAAAATATAGTGACTGGTGTCTGGGGAAATCTTTTTAACAGAAAAAGCAAAGGAAGAACTATAATGGAAGAAGACAAATGTTTGATTCATGCAAACTTTACTTTTTTTCTACAATAGAAGCAAGCTGAGAAACTTATTAGTGACATATATAGCTAATAAGCACTTATATATGAAGCATGGCTTTATAGATAATAGGCAAATAGTAAAATCAATAAGGCATAAACAGAAAATTCATAAAAGAAATATAATTAGCTAACAAACACAGAAATGTTTGAAACAAGTGATACATTTCAAACCAGTAAAGATTAAAAGCAATGAAATTACCTAACATGGGAAAATGCAGGGAATGACCAATGTTTTCATACCATTACTGGTGGGAGTGAAAATCGATGAAACTTTCTATAAAACAAATTGTATTATGTGACAAAAGACTTTAAAATGTTAATGGCCCAGAATTTACACATCTAAGAATTTATCCAGGACAGAGATGAGCTAATAATTGGAAAAATGTTTATGATATACTTTCAAGTAAACAAAAGCAGGTTACGAAATAGCATGTATAATATGATTTCCATTATTATTAAAATATAAATTGTTTTAGTAGACCAGATTGGAAGGATTTACTCAGAAATGTTAACCATGGGTAAGTAGGCTAGAGGGATTTTTTCTTTTTAAAATTTTTATTGAATCATAATTGATTATACATATTTTTGGGGTTCAACATTGACATATGTTGATCAAATCAATATTACTAGCATATGTACTGTTACAAATCGTACTTATTCTTTATGCCCCTTGTCCAATCTCTCCCCATCCCCCTTACCCTCTCCCCTCCCTCCTCTAATTACCCTAGATTTCTTCTCTCCTTCTGAAAGAGTAATGGTTACTCTGTTGATTTGTTACCTAGATGATCTGTCCAATGCTGAGAGGTGTGTTCAGGTCCCCCAATATTATCATACAGCAGATGCTTCTTCTGTCACTCTGGAATGGGCTTTGTGGAGAGAGACATCCTCTTCTTTTCTTTGGTCTCTGCTGATGACTCTTCTTGTGTCAATGCACTCCAGTGGCTGGCAGACCATCTGCGTGGTGGGCTGTGGCGTCTAGCTGCTTTTGCAGCAGCCGTGGTTATTGTGGGGGCTGTGGTGGGCCACCCACATGGATGTGATGTTTTTGGCATGCTCCTTGGTGCTGGCAGTGTGCCTGGTTGTGGGGGAGGTTCCAGTCCCCAGATCCATACCTGAGGACCCTGGGTGGGCCCCGAGGCACTGGCAGTGTGCCTGGGCTGGAACTAATTTTTTGTCCTGTGCTTGCTTCTGAAATGGGGGAACTTCCTGTGGGGACCAGTACTTAAGCTGTGTGGTTTAGCTAAATTGCTGCTTTGCTGTTGATTCCCTAGGGAAGGCTTTTTGTGCAGCTCAGGTTTTAATGGTTGACTTTATAGGTACTTCCGGCTCTCCAGAGACCTGGTACACCTGGGTTTTGTAGAAACTCTGATCTGGGCCTCAGTCTTTTCATCAAACTTCACCTCATGCAATTTTATATTCCTGACCAGTTTCCTCTGAGTGGTCCTGAGCTGATTGAGGGGCAGATCAGCTGTCCTTGCTGTGTCCCAGTGTTCCCCCGGTGGGCCCATCTCCCCCACCGCCAGTGCTGTAAACACTTCCCATGGGACGGGCCATGTGCTGGTCCTTTGCGATGACTCACTGGCCTCTGAGTGGCTCCTTTTCTTCAGTTGTTGTGGCTCCTTGCTCCTATGTGGGTCCACAGGAACCCTATTAGTGGTCTTGCTGGCCTGGGGGCCAATAAGGCCCTCATCTCCTCTGCCACCTCCATGCAATTTCATCCAAAGGGCACAGCTGCAGCTTTTGCTGGCTCCTGCTCTGTGCACTCAGCAGCTCCAGCCTTAAAGTAGCCATAGCACAAAATGGTTGGAGCAGTTTTTTCTTTCTCTCATTGTGGCTTCTCCCACCTTCATGCACTCTGTAGGTCTCTCCTCCTCCTCCCCTGAGCTCTAGTCGCCCCAGCTTGGCTATTGTTGCTTTTTTATAGTTGTAAGTTGGTTGATTTGTGGGAGAGAGTGACACTAGGGACTGTCTATTCTGCCATCTTGACCAGAACGGCTAGGAGAATTTTTATTTTCTTCTTCATGCCTTCCAACTTTTTAATATTTTCCTATATTGAGCTATATATTGCTTACATAATAAAAAAAATTTTGTGTTTTTAAGATGTCATTTCTGCAAATAGCAAAAGGGCTAAAATTTGGCAGATTAAGGCAGTAAACCAACCCTAGTGTATCTCTGGAGTGGTGCAATGATTCTCATTTTGGTTTTGACTCTTTTTCCTTTAGTCTAGACCACCACTGTCTATCGGAAATTTCTGCCAAGGTGGAAATGTTCTATATCTGTGCTACTAACCACACGTGGCTATTGAGCACTTGAAATGTGGCTGGTGCAATTCAAGAACTGAATTTTAAATTTTATTTAGTTAAGCTTTAAAAGCCATGTGTGGCCAGTGACCTACATCCTGGTTATGTCATGAGGGGTCAGGGTGTACCCAGGTTGAGCCCTTATCTGCTGGCAATTCCTGCCTACACTATCTCTTGGGGGCTTCACTGTTTCCTTTAGCCACATCTCGGGTCCAGGTTCCTCTCCTGAGCACTGCATTCTCATTTCTAACTTCATGCTGGACATTTTCACTTGAGGCCTTTTCATTGCCTTAGATCCAACATGCTTAACTCCTAGGCCTTTGTCTTCCCCATGGAAAAACAACCTCACTCTGTAAATGGTACTATCAATCTCTTGGTCACCCAGGCCATAAACTTCAGAGCCATCTTTTGCACCCTATTTCCAACCTTAAAGACTTTCCTTTCAGCATCTCCCATATCTGTTATTCCCTTTATTTCCACTTTCAAGACTGTGGACCTAAATAACAGAGAGGAAGAGTCTGTTAAAGAAAATCACATTTATTCGGGAAGAGGGTACAGCAATGGGAATACATGTGCCATAGTAAACTATGTGCCTATTCAGGGAGGTAAAGGAAGACAAATGTTTTTAAAGGAAAAATGAAGAGGATTACATAATTGTTTGGATATAATTATCCTTGGCTGCAAGGATCAACAACAAGGGGCAGATGGCCTCGTAGAAGTATTTTTTGGAGTAGGGTTGTGATGTCTCATGCAAAGTTGTGTTTTTTCCAAAATCTTTTGTGATAGTTCTTGTTAGGCATTTGTGCATCAGAACCCTCCCTGGCTCTCTTTGTTAGGGTTTTTAAAACAAGTGACTCTGCTTTGATTCTGACAACTTTTAAGAGGTTGTCATGCACAAAATACTCTCCTCATGCACAAAATATTCACCTCTCAGTCAGTCGCTCTGCATCTTTATGTACATTTCCAGGAGCTCCACCCTGAATCTATAATATATGCTTCCTAATACGTCATCTAATCATATTCATTCCACAAACATCTAAGAACACCTAGTATGTTTATGACATTATGCTAGGTGCTGAGAGAGGTATGGCACATGGCTTCGGATATCCTTTCTGCACGCAATGCACTTGCAGTAAAGTCTATGATTTGCAACTTTAACATAAGAATGTCCCAGGTACCATAGCAGAGGCCTGAAGAAGGGCTATGGAAGTTCTAAGAAGGGAGAAATTATTTAAAAAATCAATAAAAACACAGGTTTAAGGTTTAAAATTCTTTTTAACTTTAAAATATTTAATTGGCAAAGATTGTATATATTCAATATATACACAGGTTTAAGATGGATAAGGGGGGAAGTGTTGGGAGCACTGTTGAAAAGGTTTTAAAGAAAGCTAAGAAAAGCAGAAGCGGGGTCAAGGAACTAAGTGTGAGATCTCTGTGACCTTGGAGCAGAGGCAGGAAGAGTGGGGGAGGGGCTGAAAGGAATGACATTGGAGTTTATCACTGGGACATTTAATTTGGGAGAGAGCATGCTGCATCCTGAGGGAAAAAAGCAAAATCCACACACAAAAAGTAACATAAAAGGTATTTTTCATACAACATGGTGTCTAAACACAAGCCAAGTATCTCATATGTTTCCCAATCAAATAGCAGCAATTTAGTCCAATGTCAGGAAAAGTTGGATGTTCTGGGTGTGTTGGAAAGAAGTAAATACTGAAAATGATGAACATTCTTCTTTATGGGTGACTTGCAGGGTTTTTCAAGGGAAAATGTGACAATTCTCAACGTTTGGAATTCGGACTGACTTTAGAACATAACTTGCCACCTGAGATGGACTCCACTGATTACCTAGTAAACAGGGGGGAGGGGGAGAGAATTCAGAGTTGGAGATCTTAGAGTCATTAGAGTCATTTTTAGTAAAGAGTATGATAAAATTGGTGTTTATAATTCCAAAATAGTGGGGACAGATTTCACGTTTAGGGTGCCCATTAGGTACCGGTCACGATATTACTTGCTGGAATTTCAGAGATGGATGAGACAAGGTCTGTGTCCTTCTGGAGCTCATAAACAATGGGTTTTGAAGGAGACAGAGGAAGACTTCCTGACTGGGGTGGAAGGTATATTGTTACAGTGTAAACAATGCCGTCAAACTGGGAATGTCTCAGTCCTATATGTAGGATTAGGAACAGGCCAGTTTAGCTGGAGCAGTCAGTTGTGCAGGATGTTAGATTCAATGCAAATTGGAAAGAGAAGTTGTGGATGTCAGGATGTGCCAGAAGGGGCCATTGAACACTTTGGGCCAAGGAAGTGACACGATAAGAGTTAGATTTTAGGGATATTCCTATCTTAGAATCTGACTACCATTATTATATGTTTTAGAAAACCAAGATACAGGAGTCACTCCCAAAGCTAAATGAAAGATTTGAACCAGGTAGGAAGTATTCTGACTGGGAGCATTTGCTAAAAGGACAGAGAATCTGAAATTGTAAAGCTCTGGGTAGAGTTGGATTGTAGGGAAGAGAGTGGCCACAGGCATAATGAAATATTTTGACTTTGACCTGCAGTCGCAAAACTATAGCCCATTTGATTTTTGAACAACCTCATGGGAGCCCTGAGATGACCTCAGTCAGGATGTTCTCAAATGTAATATGGTCACTGCAGTAACCTGACAAGAATTGGCTTATTTAAGGAATTTGGTGGGTCATTTAGTCTGTGAAGGAACCTCTGGGTCAGTTGGTGAAGAAACTGGAATGGTCTGTTTTTTTTTTTTTTTAAAGACGACCAGTAAGGGGATCTTAACCCTTGACTTGGTGTTGTCAGCACCACGCTCTCCCAAGTGAGCTAACCAGCCATCCCTATATAGGGATCCGAACCCATAGTCTTGGTGTTGTCAGCACCACAATCTCCCAAGTGAGCCACGGGCCAGCCCCGGAATGGTCTGTTGGAATGTCTCTTGGCAGCGAAACTCAGCAGCTTCAAGCTTGAACTTCATTGCTTTGCTGGAAGCTGCAATGAAACTTGTGTAAGAAAGAACACATAAAACATAGTTTTCATTGCCATTGCGATGTTAGGATGAGCAGACAAGGACTTAAAAAAAAAACTCTAATTAACTTAAGAAAATAGAGTAAAGGGTGGAGAATTTCACCACAGAACTGGAATCTTTTAAAAAATAGTCAAATAAAAATTCTAGAAATGATTCACATGCAGTATAAGAAATTAAGAGCTCAGTAGATGAGATTGACAGCAGAATGGACACAGCAGAGGCAAGATGAGTAAATGCAACTATAGGACAATAGAAAATATCCCTGGAATGAATAAGCGATTTTAAAAAATATATTATGGAAATATTTATATCATGGAACACCTCACAGAGAAACAAAAAACAAAAGACACAAACTGATATGTGCAATGATCCAAATGACTTAGAAAGAAACTGTGCAGGTGAAAGATGCAAAGCGCAAAGACTACATACTCTGTGATTCCATTTACGTGAAGTTCAAGGACAGGTAAAGATGAGCCATGGGTGACAGGCATCGAAATGGTGGTTACTCCTGAGAGACAGGCGTTGACTGGGTAAGGGGAAACGTCTGGGGCGATAGAAATGTTGCATAAGTGCATCTGTGTGGTGGTTACATGGGTGTATATATATATATTCATAATATTTCACTGAGGTTTGTGCCTTCTACTGTGCCTAAGAAGTAGCTCAATTTAAAAAATACCAAAGAAAGTATTTTTTTCTTCCATGTGATTCCTGTTATTCCCTCTCTCTCACCTTTCCCGTGCTAGAAGGAAGGCCCCTCGGTGTCCTCAGTTATTTCTACAGATGCTGGAAAGTCTGTCAAGGAGGAAGGAGCCTGACTTTCAGGAGGCTGCAGAGTGCATCCCATGAGTCGCTGCCCTTGGAGGTGAGAAAGGTCAAGTCTCCTTTGGAGGGCATCTACCCTGGGGTCTGGAGAAAGACAGCCAAGATCTTGGCTTTGCAGTGAGTGAACACACCTCTGCAGAGATGTTAGGATGGCAGAAGGGGGAACCTTGGGGACCCTGGAAAACCTTGGCAAGAAAGGATCTAATATTTTTGAAGTCATAAATATATATATGTCAGTGTTTATTGGGCCCTATTATACACAGCGGAGGAGTTGAAAAGCATAATTGTGGCCTAAATGGAAAATTCTTTTTATATTTTCATGCAAAGAGGCAGGAAGGGTTGAGCACTAATCTCTGGGGTATGCTTAGGAGCTGCAGCAGGAGTCATAGCTGAGAGGGAAGGAGCCAGTGGGGACGTCGCACAGACCGCTCTGTCCTTCACACCTCTGCTCTTTCCTCACCACTTTGCAGATTCTGCTGTTCACTCCTTCCAAGCCTTTACTTGCCCTCTCAGCGTTTTCCCCCAAGTACACATCCAAACATTATAACAGCACATGCACACTTAGGATGTGGTGTGTGAGTCATTATATTTTGCCTAACTGTCCTTCAGTTTAGATTTCCAGGACCATGTTGAGTCTCTAAGTGGGGAGATGAGATCAGCAGGAAGGACTTGGTAGAACCGGTGGGTGAAGAGCTGACCTTGAAGGGAGGAGGGTGAAATTTTCTGGGTGAGCTAAAGGGAGGTGACCGAGCCTCCAGGGAGCCATGGCCCTTTTCGTTGCTTGAGGCCAGTCCAAATTTTTAGCCGGATCCCATTTTTGAGCAAGCTTCTTTTAAATCATTTGAAGCATTCTCAGTTGAACAGGAACACTTAGCTGGTCTGGCATTTTCAAACAGTTTACACTGTAGACAAAGCAAAGGTGGAGTATATTTATGCATATCCCAGGTTATTCATTATATAAACCCTTGAAGTGTACCATTCTCTAAAATGAACATGTCCTTAATGAATACACGTGGGATGAAGTAGACCTGAGCCCCTTTCTGTTGGATGAAACCCCTAGGAATGGCCACAGACCTCCCACTCCCTGACATCTCTGTGGTGCCAGGCCAGGGCATAGAAACAGAGTGGGTCTGAGGCCTCCCGTCCCCTCCAGGGCCCTGTCTCCTTGCTCACAGAATCAGGGTAATCTGGGGCTAAGCTCTTCTCACCGAGAAGCCTCAGGGTTAAGTAATTCTTTAGATCTGAGAAGGTAGCGTCTCATTCTGAATTACTCATGACTGATCAAAAGAAGGAAATGTTCTGACAGACTCCACTTTCCTGTTTCCTAGCAGGGAGGCATCTGAACCAGAAGAGAGAATGGTGAGCCAACGTCTTTTCCTCGTGTAAACATTGAAGACTTGGTTTAATTAGGCTGGTATTAGATCCTAACAGGAACCTGGGTGGGCCTTTATTTGAGCAGGGTTCAATCTGAGGGATAGAGATAGATCCATCCATCCGTCCATCTGTCCATCCACCTACCCACTCACCCAGTCAACATTCGTGTACTACATACCATGTGCCAGGCACTGTTCCAGGCTTTGGGGTACTCTGCTGATCAGGGCAAAGTCCTTGCTCTTATGAAGCCTACATTTTAGTCAAGGAGACAGACTAAAAAACAGAAAACAAAACCCCAAGTAAACGCTATCTTATAGAGGTATGTACTGTGAAGAAAATAAAACAGGATACTGTTCGGAAACAACTGGGAGATGACTGGTGATTCCTGTGGGTTCCAGCTCAAGCCTCTTTGACTATAGACGTTCTTCTCTCATACTTCAATTTTCTCTTCTAAATTCTTCTGCAGCGAATATTTGAGTCCTCTTTATGAGATATTTGTTTGGTTGGGTAAATTGCAGTGGTGAGACAGGATTTATTGTGCTTATTCAAATTACAAACATGTTTGTGTGCACCGTCTGCCTGGAGAAGCAGACAGGAAGAAACCCATCAAAGAGAGGCATGTGGAATTCTGGAAGACTCTTTCAGTCCCCAGGGATCATACATAAATCAGTGACTATTTGTCAAGCATATGTTTTGTTATTTGTTATGAAGGGAAAAGACTCTGAGCTCCTTTCAGCCTCAGTGGGACTCACTGGCAGGTCATTACTCCACACAGATGGCTCATCACTGGGAGGAGGAGAGGCCTGAGCTCATACACAACATGGTCAGGTTTGGACTCAGGACCCTAGTGGGTGCCAGGAGGGCGAGGGGAGTATGTCATGAGCCATGACCTTGCCTTGTGCTTCTCTGCCCTGGTCATCTCCCTGGATGCCTCCCCTTTTCCCTCATCTTCCTTTTGCTCTTTAAACCGTTGCAAGGAGCCATCCATGCCCAAGACTGCGAGGCTGCGCTTGCTAAGCTGTCAGTGACTTCCTCTGTGGCTTATCCAATGGCTCCCTAAAATGCCAAATGTAATGGCTTTCTTTCCATCCCAATCCAGTCCCAGCCCTCGACAGAGTTTGACACAGTGGGTCATTAAAGGTTGAGCATTTCTAATCCAAAATCCAAAGGGCACCAAAGTCTAGAACTTTTTGAGCTCTGACATGATGCTCAA
This sequence comes from Cynocephalus volans, assembly GCF_027409185.1. Classification (NCBI taxonomy): domain Eukaryota; kingdom Metazoa; phylum Chordata; class Mammalia; order Dermoptera; family Cynocephalidae; genus Cynocephalus; species Cynocephalus volans. The sequence continues at coordinate 36,782,069 of NC_084469.1, forward strand.
ATGTTTGGATTTTTGGATTAGGGATGCTCAGCTGGCATGTATTCTGCAAATATTCCAACATTCAAAAAAATCCAAGACACTTCTGGTCCCAAACATTTCCAATAAGGGATACTCAACCTATATTTTCTTCTGGAAGACTCTTTCTCTTTGGCATTTATGACACTACTCTTTCTTAGTTCCCTTCAAATTCTGGGGGGAAACCAGATTGGCAATTGAGAAGGCAGAGCTGGGAAAACTTCAGGAAGCAGGCACCATCCAGCTGGGTTGAGAGGGATGGAGGAATGAGTTCACAAGTTAGGGAAGAGGGCAAGGCCGTGCCTTTACCCCAGCTCCTAGTTCATTCTCTAAAAGGTACAAATAACTGAAATATCACATTCTCTGTTTCTAGAGATGAGTTTCTGGGAACAGCTCATGACAGGAGGGTAAGTGACATGTCTTTGAGCACTTTAAAGCCAAGTTCTGGCTGGCCCATGGCTCACTTGAGAGAGTGTGGTGCTGATGGCACCAAGGCCACGGGTTTGGATCCCTGTATAGGGATGGCTGATTGGCTCACTTGGAAGAGTGTGGTGCTGACAACACCAAGTCAAGGGTTAAGATCCCCTTACCGGTCATCTTTAAAAAAAAATAAAAAATAAAAAAGAATAAAGCCAAGTTCTACTAACTTTCATGTAGAGCAGTTGTTCAGCGGTAGGGGGAGGAGAGGAGTGGTCTTGGTCCCCTGGTGACATTTGGCAATATCTAGACATTTTTGTTTGTCATATCTTGGAGGCCAGGGGGAGCGGTGCTACTGGTCTCTAGTGAGTAAAGGCCTAGGATGCTGCTAATTATCCTGCAATGCATAGGACACCCACTCTCATTAAGTAATTCTCTTGCCTCAAATGTCAGTAGTGCCAGGATTGAGAAAACCTGATGTACACTTTTCCCAATCTATTTTCTAATCTGCTGCTGTTGTTTTTTTTTTTTTTTTAAACCAACAGGTAGAAATGGTATTTTCATTATCAAATGCCCACTTTAAAATAGGTAAATAGTGCATTTTTAAAAGATTTGTTGGCAGCTTTAGGAAAAAGAGCTTATTCTCAATTGGCATAAAATCACCTATAAACAGCATCATAAGTTTGCTTCTGATTGTCCTCCGCATGTTTTTACACAGCTGTGACCTGTGTATTATGTTCTGCTGTAAGCCCACGTAATCAGTGAAATCGAGAGACTCATGAGAATGGCTTTTCCCTCCCTGTGTTTACCGGCATGAGGCAGAGTGAGTCAGGGGAGAGGCGAGGTCATCATAGTCCAGCAGTTCCCAAACGTCAGGCAGCATCACCTGGAGGATGTGCAGAAACATACACTGCTAGGTCCCACCCCTGTTTCTGACTCAAGGTCTGGGGTGGGGCCCGAGAATTGGTATTTCTAGCAAAGTCCCAGGTGATGGTGATGCTGATGCTGACGGTCTAGGGACCTCACTTTGAGAACAACTGCCATAGTTATACTGGGAAAGATTTAATTTGGGGGGAAAGTTTCCAAACAAGTGGTCCTTCCATCTTAGGTCCAAGTGCCAAGCCACGTAATGGGGTCCTTGGGTCCCCTGAGTCTAGCATACTGTAATCCCTGCAGGGAACAGGAGCCAGGGTGTGTGTGTCTGTGCATGCCTAGCTTCCCTGAGGACAGCAATTGTGCCTTTAAAAACAAATTTATGGGTGGAACACAAAAACCCAGGGTGGCAACATAGAGAAGAGAGAGAGGCACACAGCCTCAGCCACCAAGTCTCCACCACTGGGATCAGTACGGGAGTGACTTTCCCTTGTGGAAAACAAGGTTGGCAGAGGCCCACATCAACTCCCATCCACACCACAGAAGCCTGCAGTTCCTACTGCAGGAGGATTCCACAGCCCTTGCAAGCCCAGAGCCAAGTGTGGGGAGCTTCCTAGAATACACACACCGATTGTTCCAGAACAGTGTGTACTCCCCACCCCCACCCTCGTGACCTGAGCCAAGGTGGTATGGTGTCATCTTGAAACCAGAGCCACTGAAGGAACATGCCCTACCCTGGGGCCAGTAGCAATTGCACTTCCCCAGCCTTAAGACTCCATCATTCAACACATTCACAGGTGAGGCTATAACAACACCCTGATTCTCTTGGTGTGAAGCCAGTGCCTGGGAGCAGCTTTGACCCCAGTCCTGCATGTCAGGGAAGCCAATCCCAGGCCTGCTGAATGGATGCACCTTCAGATCCCTGGCCAGAGATCAGACAAGCAGACCCTGCCCCCTACCCCTGGCAGTGGGCTGAGTTCTGTGTGCCCAAGCTCCCAAGCTGGAAAAACAGCTCATGGGTCCCTACTCTAAAAAATACACCCCCAGACCAGTGGAAATAAAGAACATCTGTGCCCTCCTGGAGAAGTGGCCAGGTGATTTTACCCTCAACAGTCCTACCTAGTGGCCACACAGACCACTTGAGAAGTGGCTGGCCAAGCTCTTTCTCAATAGGCCTGCTTTTCAGCCTCACCCACTGCCCAAGAAGTGGCTTAGCAGCCCTGCCCTTGGAAGACCTGCTTCTGAACCACTGAGGGAAGCACAACTTTGCACCTGGCACTGAAAAGTGGTGAAGTGGACCAGCTCCTGGCAGATCTGCACCCAGCTAGCCAAGCCAAAGCATGCACATGACCTCAACTCAGAGAAACAGCCCAGCTATATTGTGCCTGGTAGAAATACCTGAGTCTTTGAGCCATTGCACGCACACACACCTGAGTGAGAAAAAGTCTTGCTGATGTACCCCTGGCAGATCCACTCTTGGTCAGAGAATTAGCACAGTGACTCTGCCACTGGTGAACCAGTCCCAGAATCCCTGAAATGCCACACCCCCAAACCCCCAAACAGAAAATCATTCTAGCAACCCCATACCCAGTGAGCCAGCTCCTGAGATGACCAGCCCACAGTGATCATGCACATACCCCCAACCTGAGAACCAAGACAGTGAGTCCATCCCTGGAAAAACTGTGCCACACACCTCCCAAGCATAGGCCACCGAGGCACCATGCAGACATAGCAAAAGTGGATTATAGCTGGACAAACTACATAGAGTCTACACTATTGCACCCATCCAGAACAAAGCCATTGTGCTCTACCCAGTTGACACCCAAGTACACATTTGCAGGTGAAAGTCCTTCCTCATGCAAGCCACTCTACAAAACTCAAGGGGTTGACTATTCCGCCAGATGCACAGATACCAACAAAGGGAAACAAGAATACGAAAAACAAGGAAATATGACACCACTAAAGAAACACAATAATGTTCCAGCAACTGATCCCCCAAATTGGAAATTGCTGAATTGCCAGAAAAGGAATTCAAATTAATAATCTTAAGGGAACACACTGAGTTACAAGAGAAAATGGAGAAACAATTCAATGTAGTCAGAAAAACAATTCATGATCTGAATGAGAAATTTATCAAAGAGGTAGATATCATTAAAAAAAAAAATCAAACAGGACTTCCTGGTTAGCTCAGTTGGTTAGAGTACCACCTTGCAACACCAAGGACAAAGTTTCAGTTTCCCATGCTGGCCATCTGCCAAAAAAAAGAAACCTTGGAATTCAAGAATTTATTAAATGAAATAAAAAATACATTTGAGAGTTTCAGCAACAGACTAGATCATCCAGAAGAAGGAATTTCTGAACTTGAAGACAGCTGTTTGAAATAACCCAGGAAGACAAAAGAAAAAAGAATAATAATAATAAAAAAAAAAATTGAACAAAGCCTATAAGATTTATGGCATACTTTTAAGTGAACAAATATGTGAATTATGGACATGCAAGAAGTAGAAGAAAACAAAAAAGATACTGAAAACATATTTAATAAGATAATAGCTGAAAACTTCCTAGTCTTGAGAAAGATATGAATATCCAAATCCAGGAAGCACAAAGGTCCTCCAGTAGATTCAGCCCAAACTGTCAAAAGTTAAAGACAAAGAGAGAATTCTAAAAACAGCAAGAGAAAAGCATCAAGTCACTTATAACAGAATCCCCGTTAGATTAACAGCAGACTTCTCAGCAGAAACCGTACAGATCAGGAGAGAATGGGATGATATATTCAAAGTACTGAAAAAAAAAATTGCCAGTCAAGAATGTTATACCCAGCAAAGCTATCCTTTCAGAAGCGAAGGAGAAATAAAGTCTTTCTGAGACAAGCAAAATTAATGGAATTCATCACCACCAGTTCAGCCTTTCAAGAAATGCTTAGGGGAGTCCTACATCTAGAAGAAAATGAATGATAAAGACCATCATGAAAACATCTGAAAAGATAAAACTTACTAGCAGAATAGATACAAAATTAGAAAGAGAAAAGGATCAAACCTCATCAATATATAAAACTGCCAAACTGCAAAGATAAACAGTAAGAGAGGTAAAAAGAAATAAAGGATACACAATCAGAAAACAACCAACAAAATGACAGGAGTAAGACATCACATATCAATAATAACCTTGAATGTGAATGGATTACATGCCTCAATTAAAATACATAGATTGGCTGAATGGACAAAAACACATGAGTCATCCATAGGGTGTCTCCAAGAAACACACCTTACCTACAAAGATACATATAGACAAAGTGAAGGGATGGAAAAATGTATTCCACACAAATAGAAAACAAAAGTGAGCAATAGTAGCTGTGCTTGTATCAGATAACACAGACTTTAAATCAAAATCTGTACTAAGAGATGAGGAAGGGCATTATATAACGATAAAAGAATCAATACAGCAAAAGGATATAACAATTATAAATATATATACACCCAACACCAGAGTACCCAGATATATAAAGCAAATATTATCAGATCTAAAGGGAGAGATAGACACCAACACAGTAATAGCTGACGACTTTAATACGCCACTCTTAGCATTGCACAGATCACTGAGATAGAAAATCAACAAAGAAATATCAAATTTAAATGGCTCTATAGACCAGATGGACCTAACATATTTATAGAACATTTCATCTGACAGCTGCAGAATACACATTATTTTCATCAACACATGGAAAGTTCTCCAGGATTGACCATATGCTAGTCCACAAAACTAGTCTCAGCAAGTTCAAAAAAATTGAAATAATATAAAGGTTTTTTTCTAACTATAATAGAATAAAGCTAGAAATCAAGAGAAACTTTTGAAACTGCACAAATATATGGAAATTAAACAACATGAAGGAAATAAAATGTTTTATTTAAGGAGGAAATAAAATATTTTCTTGAAACAAATGAAGACAGAAACAAAACATATCAAAACCTGTGGGACATAGCCAAGGCAGTAATAAGAGAAAAGTTTATAGCAATAAATGCCTACATCAAAAAAAAAAAAAAAAAAGAGAGAGAAAGATTTCAAATAAACAACCTCACAATACACCTCAGGGAACTAGAAAAGCAAGGACAAAAAAACTCAAATAAGTAGAGAAAAGAAATAATAAAAATCAGAGCAGAAATAAGTGAAATTGAGACTAAAAATACAATACAAATGATCAGTCAAATGAAATAGATTTTTTGGAAAGAGAAATAAAATTGCCAAATCATTAGCAAGACTAACCAAGAAAAAAAGAGAAAAGATGCAAGTCACTAAAATCAAATGAAATGGAGACATTACAATTGATACCACAAAAATACAAAGGATAATCAGAGATTATTATGAACAACTATATGCCAAAAAATTTAAAAACCTAGAAAAAATGAATAAATTCCTTGACCCATATGACCTACCAAGACTGAACCAAGAAGAAATAGAAAACTTGAATAGACCGAAAAGAAGTAATGAGATTCAATCCGTAATAAAGTCTCCCAACAATGAAAAGCAGGCCAGATGGCCTTATTGCTGAATGTTATCAAACATTAAAGAAGAACTAATATCAATAATTCTTAAACTATCTCAAAAGATCAAAGTGGACAGAATTCTTCTAAACTCATACTACAAGGCCAGCATTACCCTGATACCAAAACCTGGCAAGGACATAACAAAACAAGAAAACAACATGCTGGTATCCCTGATGAACATTGATGCAAAAATCCTCAATAAAATAATAGCAAAGTAAATCCAGTAACACATCAAAAAGATTATACAACATGGTCAAGTGGGATTTATCTCAGGTATGTAATGATGGTTCAACACACACAAATCAATTAACATAATACATCGCATCAACAGAATGAAAGAAAAATCCATGTGATCATCTCGATAGATGCAGAAAAAGCATTTGATATAATTCAACATTGCTTCATAATAAAACTTCTCAACAAATTAGGTAAGGAAAATACCTTAATACAATAAAGGCTATAGATGACAAGTCCAGCTAACATTATACTGAAGGGGAAAAAACTTTCAGAGCAGGAACAAGACAAGGATGCCCACTCTCACCACTTTTGTTCAAGATAGTACTGGAAGTCCTAGCCAGAGCAATTAGGCAAGAGAAAGAAACAAAGGGCACCCAAATTGGAAAGGAGGAAGTCTATTGTTGCTGTTTGCAGATGACATGATTTTGTGTAGAAGAACCTAAAGACTTTATCAAAAAACTCCTAGACTTGATAAACAAATTCAGGAAAGTTGCAGGATACAAAATCAACATACAAAAATTAGCAGCATTTCTATATACCAATGTAGTAGATTGAATTATGTCCCCTCAAAACTCATTGAAACTTGAATTGTGTCCCCCAAGTTTTATGTATTAGAAACTTAGCCCCCACTGTGACTGTTAAGAGAGTGGGAAATCATATCACGGTAATTGAAAGGTGAGGCCTTGAAGGGGTGATTGGATTGTAGGACCGTGCAGTAATGAATGGATTAAAAATCATGGTCGGGTGTGGTTCTAAGGGTTTTAAAAGAAGAGGAGAATCTGTCTTGCTCTCTCTTTCTGCTCTCTCTGCTTCCACCATCTTGCAATGTGAGAATCCTGGGTCACTGTCACCACCACTAGATGAACTTTGGACTTCCCAGTCTCAGACTATAAGCAATAAATTTTGCTTTCTTTCTAAATATTTCATTATAAGCAACAGAAACAGACTAATACAACCAACAAACTAGCTGAAAAAAAAAATCAAGAAAGCAGTCCCATTTACAATAACAACAAAAAAAACTACCTAGGAATAAATTTAACTGAGGAGGTGAAAGATTTCTACAAGGAAAACTCTGAAATACCAATTAAAGAAGACACACAAAAATGGAAAGATATCCATGTTCATGGATTGGAAGAATCAATATTGTCAAAATGACCATACTACCCAAACTGATCTACAGATTCAATGGATTCCCCATCAAACTACCAATGACATCACAGAAATTGAAAAAAAAATTCAAAAACTTATATGGAACAACAAAAGACCCTGAATAGACAAAGCAATCCTGAGCAAAAAGAACAAAGTGGGGACATCACACTCCCTGACTTCAAAATACACTGATCAAAACAGTATGGTACTGGCACAAAACAAAACAAAGCAAACAAACAAAAAAACCTCACATAGACCAATGGAACAGAATAGAGAATTCAGAGATAAATCCATGTACCTACAGTCAAGTAATTTTCAACAAAGGAGCCAAGAACATATATTGGCAAAGAGACAGTCTCTTTAATAAACAGTGCTGTGGAAACCAGAGATCCGTATGCAGAAGAATGAAACTAGACCTGTATCTCTAATCATATACCAAATTCAACTCAAAATGAATTAAAGACTTGAATGTAAGACCCCAAATTATAAAACTTATAGAAGAAAACACAGGAGAATTGCTTCAGAACATAGGACTGGGCAAAGATTTTACGAGTAAGACTTTTAAAGCACAGACAACAAAAACAAGAACAAACAAATATGATTATATGAAACTAAAAAGCTTCTGCATAGCTAAGGAAATAATCAAGAGAGCAAAAGACAACCTACAGATTTGGAGAAAATATTTGCAATCTATGAATCCAATAAGGGATTAATATCCATTATATACAAAGAACTCAAACAGCAAATAAAATGAGACAAATAATCTGATTAAAAAATGAGTAAATGACCTAAGTGGACCTTTCTCAAAAGAAAACATACAAATGTCCAACAGGTATATGAGAAAATACTCAACATTACTAATCATCAGGAAATGCAAATCAAAACCACAATGAGACATCATCTCACCCCATTTAGCATGGCTATTATCAAAAAGACAGAAAACAACAAATGCTGGTGAGGCTGAGGAGAAAGGGGAACTCTTATACACTGTTGGCAGGAATGTAAATTAATACAGCTGTTATGGAAGACAGCCAGCCAGTATGAAAGACTATCAGAAAACTACAGATAGAACTACCATACAATCCAGCAATCCCACTTCTGAGTATATACCCAAATTATTGGAAATCATCATGTTAAAGGGATATCTGCACTCCCATGTTTATCTGGCTCTATTCACAATACCCAAGATTTGAAACCAACCTAAATGTCCATCAATGCATGACTGAATGGAGAAAATATGGTATATATACACAATGGCATACTACTTAGCCATAAAAATGAATGAAATTCTGTCATTCACACCAGTATGGATGAACTTGGAGAAAATTATGTTAACTGAAATAAGGCAGCCATAGAAAGAGAAATACCACATTTTCTCACTCATATGTGGAAGCTAAAGGTGATTTCAGAGAAATAGAAAGAGGAATAATGGCTGCTAGAGACTGGTAAGGGGAGGAGGGTGGGGGGATGAGGAGAGAATGGTCAATGGATAAAAAGTTCTAGAGATAGGGGGAATAAGACCTAGTGTGCTATAGCAATATAGGGAGACTACAGTCAACAACAGATTACTGTATAACTTCAAGTAGCTGACTGAGAAGATGTTGAATGTCCCCAACATAAAGAAGTGACAAATGTTTGAGATGATGGACATGCTAAACACCCTGATATGATCATTGCACACTGTGTAAATGTACCCAAACATTACATTGTACTCCTCAAGAATATACAATTATCATGGATTAATTAAGAAAAAAGAAAAAGAAAAAAACTTTCAGAGGCAAAAGTAGATTCGAGGGTACCAGAAACTGGGGGGAGAGGAATCAGTGAGAAGTTATTGCTTAATGGGTACAGAGTTTATGTTTAGGATAAAAAAATTTGGAAATAGAAAGAGGTAGTGATTACAAAGTATTGTGAATGTAATTAATTCCATGCAATTGTATGTTTAAAAATGCTTAACATGGCAGTCCTTAGTTATGTGTGTTTTAACACAATAAGAACAAATGGAACCCCCCCCCCAAATTTATGTCTTTTGTGGTCCAGTTTTACTCCCTTTTTAATCAGGTTCATTGTCCAGAGCAGTAGAAAGCATGGTTGCAGCTTAGATACAAAGCCCCAGCCAGAACTGATTTAAATTGAAGAACACTCCTGAAAATAATTCTTGAGCTTCTTATTTCACAAATTTCTCCCCCTCCCCGATCAGTGTATGTGCATTTTAGATAATTATAAAATACAGATAAGCAATAATAAGAAAAAAATTCCTACTGCACCAAAATTGCCATTAACGCCACAGTTCTATCTATCATCTCTCTCTCTCTAAAGGGAGACCCTCTCACATATATGCTTTTTACCTATATTTCTGTTATGGTTAACCATCTCTACCTTTCCTTGTCATTACCTTTTCATCTCCTCTAATATTCAGTCTATATTCAGATTTACCCCTTTGGACCCTCAGTGCTCTTTGCAGAAAGTTTGTACAAACCAAGGTCCAATCCAAGCCCACATTTTCTATCCAATTGTTATGTCTTTTAAGGCTCCACTAATCTAATCCAGTTCCTTTTCTCATGACACTGACTTGCTGAAGAGGCTAGGTCATTTAAACACAAAATGTCCCAAATTATGGATGGTGTGCCTTGTTCATTTATCTCTGAAATTTCCTGTATCTAGAAGTTATATCTAAGCGTTTGACAGTAGCCTGTTAAGCATTTCTGGCTAGTATCCCTCATGGGTGATGTTGAGTATTTTATATTATGGCTGTCATGAGACATAGAACATCTGGCTGACTTGCCTAATGGTGATTACACTCACCGGCATTGACCACTCAATTTAAGGTGATGACTGTCTGAAGACTCCATGGTACAGTTCCATTTTCTCTCTTCCTACTGGAAAGTAATCTGTGGCTTATTATTTTAGTAATATGAACTTCCACTCCCCATCAAGTATTTACCTAAAGTATAAAAACATTTTTATTTATAAATAGCTTTATTGAAGTATAATTGTCATACAACAAACTTCATATATTTAAAGTAATAATTTGATATCTTTTGATTTATTATCTATCTATATCTATGAAACTATTACCACCATCATGATAGTAAACATTATTGTCACCCTAAAAACCTTCCTTATGTTCCTTGTAATTTCTCCCTCCTCCTCAGTTCCTGCACCCCATCCCAAGCAATCACTGATTTGTTTTCTGTCACTATGTCACTATAGACTAACCTGCATTTTCTAGAATGTCATATAAATGGAATCTTACAGTATGAACTTATTCATCTTGCTTCTTTCATTCAATATATATATATATGTGTGCATATATATATATTTGAATTCCCCCATGTTGTTGCGTGTATCAGTAGTTCACTCCTTTTTATTGCTGGGTAGTATTCCATTGTATGGATGTACCACAATCTTTTCATTTGGACAGATGATGATGGACAGTTGGATTGTTTCTATATTTTGGCTGTTACAAATACAAATGTTTGTGTACAAGTCTTTGTGTGGACATATGAAATATGTAGGAGTGGAATGGCTTAGTCACATGGTAGGCATATGTTTTAACTGTTTAAGAAACTATCAAACTGTTTTCTGAATTGGGTGTAGCAGTTTACATCTCTGCCAGCAGTGTATGAGAGTTCCAGTTGCTCCCAACCTTGGTATAATCAGTCTTCTAAATTTTAGCTATTCTGATAGATATGTGGTGATTATCTCATCTTGGTTTTAATTTAATTCCCCTCTTGACTAAGGACGTCAAATGTCTTTTCATGTATTTATTTGCCATCCATCTATCTTTAAGTGAAGTGTCTGTTCAAATCTTTTGCCCAGTTTTGAATTGGATTGTTTGTTTCGTTATTGAGTTTTGAGAGTTCTGTCTGTATTTTGGATATGAGCTCTTCTTCAGATATGTGATTTGCAAATATTCTCTGCCAGTTTGTATCTTGTCTCTTTATTCTGTTAACAGTGAGACCATTGGCCTCAGGGTCAATCTACGGTAAGGCCCTTGTTTGCAGAAGAGAAAAGCTGAGTACCAAAAGGTCACGCAACTTGCCCAGGGCTGCATGGTGGATTGGTGGCCAGGCTTAGACCAGGTCTGAAGCCCCTGATTCCAGGCTCAGGGCTCTTTGTCTCCTTGTAGGCTGCTTCTTTGAGCTTCATCTATAAAATAATTTAACTTCTGTTCACTCTAACTTGGGATATATTGAAAACAACCTAGGATTAGCAATTGAGAAGTAAAATATTCAGTCAAACTAGTTATTTATCATCATGGAGACCGAAAAATGCATTACTTTTTTCTGCCTACTTCCTGCAAACTCTTTTAAAATATTTTATGTGGTTGGATTCAGTCTGGTATTCTAAGTAAATAAGTACATTTATTGATTCAGGTTTCTTTAGCATGCTCAGAACAATTCATTGTAAACAATATCTTGTGATCATTCTCAGACAGCCCCAAAGAAGAAAGGAGGTGATGCTCCTGTTCTTACTCACCACCTGTTCAGATTTGGCTTGAGGACCCTTGTGGGAGCCAAGAGGGCAGCAGATATTCCTGACCAGTGAGTAGATTTGGTGGTGCAGAAATATTGGGTGGGTAGGTGAGTGTGAGGGGAGCTTCATGTCACAGATCTACAGGACTGTAAAGTTAGAAGGGACTTGGGAATGCAGCTTGTTCAACCCAACCCGTTTCACAGCTATGAAAAGGGTATGGTTACGTGCCTTGGCCATAGTCACCCTGTGATGAATGAAATGATTCTGTTGAGAGATGACCATTATGGGACTGTAGCGGGGACTAGGAGACTGGGATTGAGGGTCAACCATTCTGGGACAAAAAGTAAGAGGAGGAAAAGGAAGAAAATATCAAAAGATCTAAGAGGGAGAATTTACTTTTTTGGTCATGGTCCCAATATCTATTGTCATCAAGTAAGGACAGATAAATTCAATGAGGTTCAAGCCATTCTGCCTGCCATTTCTGGCTTGCTTTTATCCATAGCTTGATGGAGGCCGAGATGGCCTGCTGATCAGTTTTGCAGACCTTTTTCTTTTCTTTAACAATTATGGGCTGAAATTATCTCAAAGGTGAAATTTAACATGGATAAGTGTATTTAATCTTAGTTTTAGGTTAAAAAAGTCAACCACATAAACACAGTTATGGATAGGCAAGAGCAACCTTGCATATTCTGGGCTAGTCAAACCACATTGGAGCGAGCCTCCAGGTTCTGAGAGCCTCGTTTTAAGAAGATCCTTAGCAAATCATTACCTTATCCAAAAGGCAAGGTGTGCTGCACACCATGTTGTACAGGGAGGGATTGAAGAAGTTGGGCATTTAAATAAAGCCTGGTGAAGAGAACCAGGAATCAGGACATCAGTCGTCAAATAGTGAAGGGATTCCATACTGAAGAGGAATTCCATTTCTTCTGAGCTGTCTCTGACACTTAGACCAGAACCAAGGGGAAGAAAGGTACTTGAGGGCAGCTCTTGACTTCTCGAAAGGACATGCTTTCTATTAGTCTTCACTGTTCAATAGGCTGCTTTGCCAGGAGTGACCCAGGATGTCCTATGGGGTTCCCTGCATTCGTAAGAAGTGAGGGCTTGGAGACCTTGAAAAGCTCTCAGCTGTGTGAAGATGCAATGTTTGCACCTTCTTTTTTCTCCTTTTCCTCTTTCTCTTTTACTGGTGCATGACTCCTGTGCGAGGGCACAGAGGATGCACAGGACTGTATGTCGCACAGACCTTACTTTCTCTTTTTAGGCACTCTTTGGGAAAATATTATTATATATTGTCACTAAGGGGGTAAACTGAAAGGAAATCTTTCTTTGGCTTAAGGGTATTATATTAGTCAGGATTCTCCAGAGAAATAGAATCAATAGGACATTATATATATATATGTGTGTCTGTATAAATATGTGTATATATAGATATATATATGTTTATATATGTGTGTGTGTATATACATATATGCATATGTATATACATATATATATGTGTGTGTATATATATATATATATATATATATATATGAGGTACTTTAAAAAGTTCATGGAAAAATGGCATTGAAAGACAATACAAATCTTCCCATGAACTTTTTGATGTACCCTCAAAGAGAGAGAGAGAGAGATGGAGAGAGAGAGAGAGAGAGAAATTTTAAGGAATGGGCCTACATGATTGTGGAGGCTTAGCAAATCCAAAATCTGATGGGGGAGGCTGGCAGGCTGCAGACTCAGGAATGAGTTGTAGTTTCAGTCCAAGGGCAGTCTGCTGGAAAACCAGGAAGAGCTGATGTTGCAGTCTAAAGGCAGTCTGCTGGAGAATATTCCCTCTTGCTCAGAGGAGTCCATCCTTTTGTTCCATGCAGGCCTTTAATTGATTGGATGAGGCCCACCCACGCTATGGAGGACAATCTGCTTTACTCAAAGTCCACTGATTTAAATGTATATCTTATCCAAAAACCCTCCTAGAGACATCAGAATAACATTTGATGGAATATCTGGGCACCATCGTTCAGTCAAGTTGATGTATAAAGTTAACCATCACACCCACCTAGAGCCTTCTGTGCCTATCCCTGGGATACTTTTTGGTAAGATACTTTTTGGTAGGAGCAGGCACCCTCCTTCTCTCTTATCCTAATAGCTTCATTTGTTGTACTTTATATCTATCATCTGTTAATTCCTACATCAGTACCCTAGAGGCAAGAACATCATCCTCATCATACAGATGAGGAGATGGAGGTTTGGGGAGCCGGGTAACTTGCCTGGGATTAATCTGTATGTAAGAGACCTGGTCGGAGTCCAGGTCTTGCTGTCACTGAAGTGGATGCTCTAATCCTTGTGCTGCCCAGCCTCCCTGAGTGGCCGAAGAAAGTCACAGGCTTAGAATGGATCACAGTCCTCTACTTGGCCTCACATTATTCTGGACAATGTGAGTTCTACCAGTCTTTCCTGTTCTTGGTCTAGAGAGGAGGCAGCTGGAGTTGTGTATGAGAAAAGGCTGAGTGACAATCCTAAATGTATAAGATGTGCTAACCTTCAAACTGCTATTCCCTATCCAGAAAGAAGAGGTTTTAAGTAAGGGCAGCTTCGACTGTACCATAATTTTGTTTGAGATGGCTTTATTTATCATGAACAGTAGAAGGAAAGGTTTATAATCATAGAGGAAAATCTGAAGCATGATGTTTCTCCATAAATGAATATGAGCAATAGTCTTCACGAAAGGAAATACTATGTTTATTGATTCTAAGCATGCATATTTTCACACCCAAGCATCTCTGAAATTGGAATGAGTCTCACAGTTCATGGTATCTTAGCATTGTGCAATAGTTTATATGACAACTAAATTTTTTTCCTTAAGAGTATATTTCTAAACAATCAATGGCATCTTAGATTTAATAAAATGTAGTGGTTGAGTCATCTGAAAATGGGTCACATTGACTACTGCTTACAATACTTATTCATTAGGTAAATTTTGGGTTTGCTTTTTAAAATTTAAGAGTTATTGTGTGGTAAAATTAACTTGTGCATGTGTGTGTGTATAGTTCTATCAATTTTAACCAGGTATAGATTCATGCAGTAATCACCACAATAGGATACAGAACAATTCCATCACCTCCAAAATCTCTTGTGTTACCCCTTTACAGCCCTTCCCTCACACCCCCCAAATGCTCCCCCACCCTGGGCAATCACTGGTCTCTTTCTCCATAGTTTTGTCTGTGAATGTCATATGGAATCACACAGCGTGTAACCTTCTGAGACTGACCTTTTTCACTCAGAGTAATGCCTTTGAGATTTTTTTCAAGCTGTTGCAAGTTAGTTTCTTTTTGTTGCTGAGTAGTATTTCATTGTATGGATGTATCACAGTTTGTTTTATCATTCACCTGTTGAGTTTGGATTGTTTCCAGATTTTGGCAGGTATAAATAGAACTGCTATAAACATTTGTATACAATATTTGTGTAAACACAGATTTTTATTTCTTTAGGTTAAATACCCAGGTGTGTGATTGCTTGATCATATGGTATGTGTATGGTTTAGTTTTCTATGAAACTGCCAAACTGTTTTCTAGAATGGCCATGCCATTTTGTGTTCCCACCAGAATGTACGAGAATTGCTGGTGCTCTGTGTCCTTGTCTGCACTTGGTATTGTCAGTATTTTTTATTTTTGTCATTCTAATAGATATGTAGTAGAATTTCATTGTAGTTTTGTCTTACATTTCTGTTATGGCTAATGATTATAAGCAGCTTTTCATGTTCTTATTTGCTATCTACATAAACTCTTTGATGAACTATCTATTCAAGTCTCTTGTCTATTTTTAAAATAGGTTGTTTTCTTGCTGTTAAGTTTTGAGAATTCTTTATATATTCTGGATACAAATCCTTTCTGGGGTGTGTGATTTGCAAATATTTTCGCCCAGCCTGTAGCTTGTTTTTTCATTCTCTTAGAAATGTCATTCACAGGACAAATGTTTTTAATTTTGATGAAGTCCAATTTATCATTTTTTTCTATTATGGTTCTTGCTTTTTTTCATGTCTAAAAACTTTTTGCCTAATCCTAGGTACCAAAGATTTTCTCTAATGTTTTCTTCTAAATAAAAGTTTTATAGTTTTACATTTAGATTTATGATCCTTTTTGAGTTAATTTTGTATAAAGTGTGAGATTTATATCGAGGGTCATTTTTTGCATATGAAGTTTAAATATTCCAGCACTATTTATTAAAAGACCACCCTTTCTTGCTGACAGTAAGTGGTTCACTATGTATTTTAACAGATATTCTTCTAATAGTGGCATTTGGCATATCCCATGTGATATGAACAGCGGATCTAGGCTGGGTCTGTAGAGTGGTAAAAATCAAAGGACTAAGAAAGCTTCTAAAAGTTGAAATTGGATGATTCTGACAATCGGGACTGTAGCCAGAGATGGGGCAGGCTTGAAGCTTTTCATTAAACTCTGAGTTAGTTACACTCTGACTTTTTTATATTCTAAATATTTTACTTTGAAATGTTTAATATCAATTTTTATAATTGAAAAATAAGTGATGAGAAAGAGGTATATTAATATTAATGGACATCCTGGGGGTGCTGGTGATGTTCTGCTTTTCGGCCCAGGTGTTTACCCTGTGTGAAAATCCACTTATGATCTGTGCCCTTTTCTCTATATGTATTTTATATTTCAATCAAAAAGTTTACCCAAAAATGTAGGTACCTCTAGGTCTGAGATTGCATGTTGAGAGATTAGAGAAAAATTTTTACTTTTCACATTGAAACCTTCTGTTATTTTCCCCCCCACGTTTTGATATATTACTTTTATAAAATGGTATTTAAAGGGATTTTCAGCATGTCAACCATAACAAAAGAAAGAAGTGGACCTGTATTATGATGAAGATGCCCAGGACATACTTCTAAAAGGAAAAATGAGTATAGAACATTGTGGTATAGTATGATGCTTAAAAAAAAAAAAAAAAAAAAAAAATGACCAGAAAGCTATATACCAATTGGCTTGGCAGCATTTTTTTCCTTAATAGTATCCCTAAGGAACAGAAATGTAGCAGGGGCTTGGGCTTCTTTTCTGATATTATGCTTTTCTGTACAGGACTTTTAACAATGAATATGTATTACTTTGATACTTATAAAGAGCGATAAAGAAGTAGGAATGTTGGTTATAAAATAACAATAAAATTAATGGGCACATACTTATGCGGACATTTTGGTCAATGGGAAGGCAGTCATGCTCCTTGGCTCATGCCTTATTTATTTTTGCAACATCTGACATATGGCAGTTATGCACTCTGTGCTATTTAAAATAAAATGCATACATAATTAAAGTTATTCTTAGGAAAGTTTCAAGTTAGTGTCCATATTGTTTTGGCTCATTGCTTTCTATTTATCTTCAGGTCTTTTCACTAACCCACTGTGATTCACGCCCCGCAGAACTACACTTAACAAGACCACAGAGCCAGGGGTAGAAATCAGTGGGATATTAAAGGCCATCGTCCGCATCTTTGGTCCATTTCCTTAGAGCTCTCCTTATCCTTATGTACATGGTCCCTCTATTTGACTTGTGTCATCCAGGAGCCACTTGCAGGAGGCTAAAAGACTGCCACTCTGATGCCGAAGGCTTGGGGGCTGAGCGCTTATCATCTGAGTACCCTTTATCTTCAGATGCTCAAGGCATTTCATTTATCCCCAAAACAATGCTGCAAAATAAGTGCTAGCTTTGTCCCCACTTTACTGATACTTATGCTGAAAAAAGCCACGTAAGGTGCCCAACATCACACAGCCGCTCAGTTGTGGAGGTTGTCTGACCACATCCTATAAATCTTTGTAGTTCAGTGAAGAATTCAGACTTCAGACTTGAGCAAACTCTCTTTAGCCTCTCTTAGATTCCAATCTACCTAAGAAACCTCAGGTCTTCCCAGTGGTCCTCCTTGTCCAGGGAGGTGTTGCCATCCTGTTATAAGAGTGAACACAACAGCTGTTTATGTATATGCTATAAACTAGGATGTCTTTTTTATTGTAAAAATTGTAAAATATTATCATAAATAGGAAAGTGTAAGTCATGCATGCCAACAGTTTAAAGAATAAACAACATCACTTATGAACTCACCACTAAGCCTAAGAAACACCTTTACCCCAGTACCTGTGAGGTCCCAGTGCCTTTCCTTGGTCAACTCTCCACTCTAACCATCACAGAGGTAACCAGTCTCCTGATTTCTGTTAATCCCTCCCTTGCTTCATAAATGGTATATTGATTAGGTTTGCTTATTTCTGAACTTTAAATACTTTGTTCTGTCTATATCCTTCCTTCTGCAGGTTTTTTTTTTTTTTTTTTTTTTTTTTGACCAGTAAGGGGATCGCAACCCCCGGCACGGTGTGGTCTGCACCACGCTCAGCCAGTGAGCGCACCGGCCATCCCTATATAGGATCCGAACCCATGGCCTCGGTGTTCCCAGCACCGCACTCTCCCGAGTGAGCCACCAGGCCAGTCCTGCAAGTTTTAATTTAAGGCCATTTATTTGAGTCTAGAGTCATTAATTTGTCTTTCATTTGTGAATGGTCATATCTAAGCTGGAAATAATTTTCTGTTTGACTAAATTATCTTTTTTTACCATTGCAATCTATTGTTACCTTTCACTTCACTTCCACAAGCCTTAGATAACCAGGTAAACTTGGGTGTGGAATTCAATTCAGTTTGATCAGAATTACATCCTGTATAAACAGCCATACCTCACTATGCAGAATAACCCACATGTGTGCCACCCAAGAACGTAGATTGATTTATTCGATTCAGGTGAATATAGACTACTTAGATATCCTGCTTCAAATTTAGTATATCACAAACTTCACCCTCTTCTGCTCCATGGTTGACCCTCTCACATTCCTACTAAAACCTCCCAGTCATCTTTGACCTCTGTTTCTTCCTGACTCCTCACTTCTAATCAGTTGCCACGTCTTGCCAGTCATATAACCCATGCATCACTTCTGTCTCGACCCTTCATTCCACCTGCCCCTCTATAATCTCCTGGATTACTGTGGCAGCCTCCTGAACATCTCCCCAACCAACCGCTGCCCTTCTGATCATTCTCACACACATGCCCCTCTAGTGCTTCTGGGGCTGAGCTCTGCCCCACTTCCTTGACTCTTCATTGTCTCCTGTCCCTCACCCATTTCTTGGAGATCCAGTCTCACCCACATGCCTTGGAAAGGGATGGCCTGAGAAGTGATTGAACCAGAAGTGGACCCTTGATTCAAGCTGGGCCGGCTTTTCTTTCCCAGAAATTTGGAATGGGTGGGAAGCGTTTGAGAGACTGAACCAGCTTGCTCTGGGGAGTCAAGCTCTGAGATTCCATAGAGTTAGTCTCAGCAAGACAAGGCTGTGTGCAAACCAGGTGTGTGGGAACAGAGATCCTGCACAACAGAGGAAGACAGCCTGCAAAGAGGAGAGAAAAATGGGGCAGACACACCAAGGAATCAGAGAAGAGAGCACGTGGAGCATGAGAGAGGGAGAAAGGAGTGGAGAGGTGCTGCCAACACGTTCCAATTGTCAACAACTTTGGTGCTTAATTTTCTTTAGATATTTCCCTTCTTTCAATAAACTCCCCTTTCACATGAATGAGTTTGAGTAAATTTCAGTTTCTTGCAAACTACTAATCCCCATCCTGCTGGCCCACCTCGAACTGTGCCACCCCACCAAACTTTTCAGTCTTTGTTGAGGTTTTCCTAAAGGCAGAGCCTGGGGCAAGGACTGGGAGGAGATCCTTATGGAGAAGGTGGCCCCCCAGGAGGCAGAAATGAGGGAGTAAGTAGGAGTGTGAGAAGGGCAGACTGTTAAATGTGCTTTATCGAGCTGTTTGTCCTATGACCAGCTGGGCTTAGCCCTGCGGCAGACCCTGAGAGGAACCATATAGAATGTGCCTCATTGATCCCTGTAAAGGGTGAGAGACATTGTCCACCAACTCCTGTCCCCTGTTAGCTGAGGGTTGGCGCTGGGGACATGAAGTCTTCTGCACTTCTGAACTGCACCTGAAGGGTCGAAGGAAGTCTCATGCTTTAGAGAAATTTCCAAGACAGAGAAGTGGAGAGTGGAGTGTGAGATGGAATGCTGTCGGCATGCATGGCTGTCTCCCACCAGGGCTGCAGCTGAACTTGGGAGTAGAAAGGGGGTTGTGTTGGGGCACCAAAAGTGTCTACTAAGTCTTCCAGATTCCTCTGTTGTTTGTATCCCCAGGCCTTCCCCTTGATGCCAGAGAGTGCTATCTAGTCCAGACCAAACTTCCCCAACACAGCTCAGCCTTCTTGATGGAAGCTCCTTGACTTATTTTTGCAACCTAAAGCTTCCCCAATACCACTGTTGACCAGGGCATGCTAGGAGGGGGTGCCGGAGCTGACCCACCTCACCCAGCTGGAAAGCTTACCCAGTTCTAACATGGAGAAGACTGACAGGTTATTGAGCTTTTTTGTCTATAAACAGTCCAGCCGTCTCCACTCACAAGTCCCGGCTCTGCCATAGACCAGCTGCACGACTAGCTTAATTACCTACCCAGCTTTCTGTGCCTCTGTTTTCTTTGGTGGAAATGGAGCTAATATGTACCTTGGAGGCTTGCTGGGAGCATTGCTTAAGTCATGAATGAAAGACCCGAGTAAGGTAGCAAGTGGGTTGTAAATGCTCAGTGTATGGTAGTTCCTTTGTCTTCTCCAGGATAAGCATTTAGAAAAAAAGGCTCTTTTGACTGCAAAATATGTGTCTCTCTTTCTTCTTGGGAGAGCATCTTCATTTTCTCCTGGGAAACCACCCCTCTTCACTCTGCTCTTGTTCAAACAGAGCTTCCCCACACCTCTGTCCTACAGTGAACAGGGGACCCAGGCCTGGGCCATCTGGCAGGTAGTGGTTGTCTCAACATTGCCACTACCCAGTGGGTGTCAGCCCTTTAGTTTGAGCTGTTGGAAAAGGGGAGTCTCTACTGGGCTCCTAAGCAGGTAGGCCGGGTGCCTGGTGCTCTTGGTGTCCTTCTTGTCATGGCGATGGGGACGGCTTGCTGAGAGTGAAGCCCGCAAGGTGGAATAGATTGCTGAGAGATGGTGAAAAAAGAGACTGAATTCTGGTGGTACCATCTGGATGCCCGAATCTCATGCTGCCTGAAATCAGACTTCCCAGTTACTTAGGTGAATAAATGTTTGAGTTGGGTTTCTGATGCTTGTAACCCCAAAAGTCCTGAATGACGTAGCATTTGACTTCCTAAGGATTGACATGTTCGGCAGAAGGAGATGGAGTGGTACGAGTGTGAGAGGCCAAGAATAACCGGGGCGGCCTGTGGTGCCCTCAGATGGGCTCTTGGTGTGTCTCCATCAACCTACTGATTCACTCTTGTGAGGGGTCCCAAATCAGAGGAGAGCATCCACTTCCAGGAAGGTCGAGGGAGGCAGGGCTGGAAGCTGGTGGGGTCTTTCCTGGCTGGGCAGACCTCATCTCGCTGCTGGTTGGTGGTGGACCTCTGACCTGTGGGTCCATCTGCTGCATGGGTCTGGCCCACCATGCTAATTGGACCATCCTGTTCAGGGCACCAGGTGTTCAGTGTTTCTGACCCTCTATCTGCAGAAAGTGTTCCTCTCCTGCAGCCAAGTCCTCTGCTGCTGATACAAATCAGATACAAGTCATTGAACAGATTTGCTTGGTATATTCTGGAGATAATAGTTTAACGCTATAGGGGTTCCATTTTGGTGCCTGAAATTCTCACTAGCAATTTTGGAAGGGTCCTTAGTTAGGAGCTGCTTAGTTCTCTGATGACTTACAGAGCCAGTTCTTTCTCTGGGCTCAGTAAGTGCACCTGGAAGGACGCTTGTGTCTCCTTGAAGGAATGAAATATTTCGCTTGGTTCTTGAATTTCCCCATGGGATCCTCACAGATTTCTGGGTATTGGCTGTATCAATTAAGGTCCAGGCTGGAAATAGACAGGGTGTTAGTTTTCTAGGCTTGTTGTGACAAATTGCCACAAACTGGGTGGCTTGGAATAATAGAAATGTATTGTCTCGCAGTTCCGGAGAGTGGAAGCCCAAAATCAAGGCATGGGAAGGGCCTGCGCCCTCTGAAACCTGTAGGGGAGAATCCTTCCTCGCCTCTTCCTTCACTCTTGTGAGGGTCCCCAATCAGAGAAGACCATCCTTCAGGAAGAGAGTCCTCACCAGCTCCGGGTGGTTTGCCAGCAATCCTTGGCATTCCTTGGCTTGCAGCTGCATCACTCCTGTCACACGGGCTTCTCCCTGTGCATCTGTCTTCTTATAAGGACATCAGTGACATTGGATTAGGGGCCCACCCTATTCCAGTATGACCTCATGCTAACCAGTTACATCTGCAATAACCTTATTTCCAAATATGGTCACACTCTAAGGTATGGGAGTTCGGACATCAGCATATCCTTTTTTTTTGGTTGGGAGAGGAGGACACAATTCAACTATAACATGGGGTAATCAAGGAGAGTTTCACGAAGGAACTAGTTACAGGGGTGTGGTCAGGGTTAAGGAAAGCCAGCCAATGATGACATGCACCAGGGCTAACAGCCAGGAGCCATCAACTCCCCGGGATCTGAAGGGGCAGGAGGAGGGGGCAGTTCCCTAGTGTAACCTGTAGGGACACCTGCCTGATGTGGCCTTCAGTGGCATGTAGCAATCAAGCCACAGCAACCTGGCTCATTCTCCTCCTACCAGCCAACCCCCAACCACTGAGCCCAACCAGTAGCCAACAGACAAGGGAGCCCATTGTTGCTGTCCAGAAAAGCTGGCCTCCTGGGGCACTGAGATGGAGAGGTCACAGATCTGGAGGGCAAACAGGGACTGTCCCAACACTGGCCGTGGCTGCCCCCAGTGGTATGTCTTTATTTGTGGGGTCTTCTGGCAGCCACACCTTGGGTGGCCCCTGAGGCTCCAATCAGTGCTTTCTCTGTAAAGATTCTGGTCTCTCCAGAGAAGGATCCAAATGTTAACAGTGGTTGTCAGGGGATGTGATTAGTTTTTCTTTCTGTTTCTTTCTGCTTTCCCACTTTTTCCAGTTTAAAAAATCTCCTAGCTCTCGGGGGGTGGGACCCAGAAAACCACCTCCAGCTCTTCCAACATGGAGTGAGGGCTGCTTCAAGCTCTGCAATGTCTTGGGACAGTCGCTCTGTGGTCTGGGAAAGTCACTGGCTCCTTGAGTCTCCAGTCCTGTGTCCCAGGGGCCAAGTGCCCTCGGTCTGCCCAGAGTGGCTGTATCTCACAGAGCATGATCCTGCTTAGTTATCTCATCTGTGAAATGGATTGTCAGCTCTTCCGGTGAATCAAGGTTGATGTGAACACCACGTGGGATCTTGGGAGAATACGCTCGTTGGAGATTGTGAATGTGATTGTGTGGGATCGTTACGCTGTGCTCTGCAGGGTTTCAATGGAGAGAAATTAGCTATAAAGTAGGGTTGGAGACACAGTGCCACCTGATGGCCATTTCTCATATTGCAGGACATTTTTTTTTAACACCGTATGGTAAGGGGATCTTAACCCTTGACTTGGTGCTATCAGCACCACACTCTCCCAAGTGAGCCACGGGCTGGCCCTTTATTTTAACTTAAGGGTTGTGGGTTTTCATTTACTAGGCTGGTGAGACACCCCATCCTGAGAAGGCAGCAGGGCCTGAGTGGACACAGGGACATCTAAAAGCAATAGGGATCATTCAGTCAGAGGGAGGCCAACGCCCATGGACAGGACATTTAATTGCGGGGCGCTTGGGGTGCCTGCCAGTCAGACTTGCTAGGTCCTCCCGCTGGTCTTTGAAGCCCCTCTGCTCCAGGGCACCCTTGGCCAGCTGGCAGGGGCATCATGGAGCAGACCCACTTACACAGGAGAGTCCTTCCTGGTCCTTTGCTCCACATGGTATTTTTGGGGAATCCCAGGTGTCTGTGGTCTTCCCCAACAATGTAGCTCTCAGTGCCAGTGTGGATGCTTCCAGATGCAGTCCCTTCACGCCCCCCCCCAACCACCCAGCTCCCAAAGGGCCAACCCCTCGTCCCCCACTGTTGGCCTGGAGCTCACCTGCAACCAGATGGAGCACTAAAGGAAACAGACCAGGACCCCACAGCCTGGATCTGGGTTGTGGCCAAGCTATGCCTGGAGCTCAGCCCAGCTCCAGCCCTTCCTGCCTCAAAGCTTCCATCCCTAGTCTCTGGCAACCAATCGCGTTTCAACCACTTTCCTGCTGCTATTTTGCCCCTGAAGCCCCCACCTCCGCACCTTCTATTGGCTCTATAGGCCCCCCCACCCCCGACAACAATAAAAACTCTCAAAAGAAAGTTATCTTGCTTTTGTACCCTTTGTCCCCTCCCAATTTCTGGTAATCGGTATGCCTCCAGTATGAATCTGGCCCTCACATCATGGGCAGGAGGGGGGACAATCAGCTTTGTATCTCATGAATATTTGTAATAATAAATAAATAAATAGATAGATAGATAGATAGATAAATAAGATGTCTAAAAAAAAAAAAGAAAGTTACCTTGCTGACTCTGGGGCTGCCCTGCCAGCCCTCCCAAATTCTTTTTTTTTTTTTTTTTAAAAGATGACTGGTAAGGGGATTTATCCCTTGACTTCGTGTTGTCAGCACCACGCTCACCCAGTGAGATAAACGGCCATCCCTATATAGGATCCGAACCCGTGGCCTCGGTGTTATCAGCACCACACTCCACCCTCCCAATTTCTGACCCAACATCCTGCCTCCCAGGGATGCAGGACCCAACCCTCAGCTTCCTCCTGGGTAGTCTAGGCTCCAGGGTAGTCACATGACCCTGGCATTTTGCTTTTTAAATGAGGATTTATATGTGTGCATATGTGTACTTACATATGCTGATTTTGTAAATGACTTAGGTTCAGGGAAGGAATTTTTGCTCTTTCATGTATAAATATTAGAAAAGTTTGAATCAGCAGTTATAATATTAGCACAAAGTATCCTACACTTTCCAAGAGCCCAGGAGTTATTTTCTGTTTTGTATGAGGAAAAACTAAACTAAGTGAAGCGCCCACCCATAATAAGGATGGCAGGTTTGAATGAGTTTTGCAGGCTGGCCGGTTACTCAGTTGGTTAGAGCGCGGTGTGATAACACTCAAGGTCAAAGGTTCAGATCCTCATATTGGCCAGCTGCCTAAATAAATAAATAAATGAGTTTTGCTTTGAGAATTGATAACCAAAAGAATCTGCTCTGACCAGGTCAGCTAATTTCTAGTGCCTTGGGAGATGATCTGGGGTAAGTTAGCAGTCATGTCCACCTATCCTGGAAAACGTTATCATGACCATTTTTACATAGAAGCAGACTTACTGGAACCAAAAAGCCATGAATTAATCTAGAATGTTTCTTATTGCAGTTATCCTAGATCCCTGCATGTAGGATGTAACCTAGGAACAGTCCCAAACCTATAGGTCATGTACAACCGATAGAAAACCCGATAAAGTGATTAGGCAGGACTGTCTTTCTCTCTCTCTCCTTTGACCTTCCCCCCTTCTTGTGATTGTAAAATGCTGGGCCTCTTCCAAACGCATTTTTCGGGGTGATCTATGTGTCTCCCTGGTTGCAATCGTCATATTGACTCAACAAATCTTTGCTACATGTATTTGGCCTCAGTTTCTTTTTTAAGTCAACAGAATGTAAGACAAGGCTGCACTGAGGTGGATACCCTGGGGCGGGGGTTCTCAACACTTGCTGCACATGGTGGAATCACCTGAGAAGCTAAAAACCCAGGTCAGCTGTGCCTGGGCCCCCTCGGGTCAAGGAAATCAGTCCCAGGGAAAGAGGCCGATTTTGAGGGGCTACCAGGTACTGGTCACAGCTCCCCGGCACTGCCCATGAAGGGGCCGCTAGCCTCACGTGGTTATTTAAGTTTAAATTAGTTGCAATTAAAAAAAATAAAAAATTCAATCTCTCAGTGGCAGAAGGGGCCACATTTCAAGTGCTCAGTGGCTAGTAGCTGTCATATTGGACACTGCAGATTATAGGATATTTTCATCCTGGCAGAAAGCTCAATTGCATGGTGCTGCCTGAAGGGTCGCCAAGTCCTGCTTCCGTGGTTGGAGGGTGACTGGGCAGATTGCCCTTGCATAAAATGGAGCTGGTTTTCTGAGTAGGCCAGTGGCCACAGTGTGTCTGTACTTGAGGGTCAGATGCATTATAGCTTCTGTTTTCCTGCTCAGATGTTACTCTACAGAGTGGAGAAGCTTCTGGAAGTATATCCTAGGAATGTTGGGCCCTGGAGCTCCTGGACTGGCTCTGGGCTATCCTCCCCTGGACAGCCAAGGTGTCCCACAGGGAGAGCTCAGACAGGTTAGGAGTGTGGCTTGCATGGGTGGTGCTGGGGGGAGGACTGAAGAGCCAGCAGGTGCCAGGAAAGCCTTTATTCCCCCTGGGGTGACCCACGGGCCTCCTGCAGCTACCCCTCTTCCGGGACGTTGAGCTTCTCCCTCACCCCACAGGCCACCACAGCGAAGAAGAACTCAGGGAAGAAGGTGCGGACGTACATGGCGGCCTTGGGGATGGAGTTGGCCATGAACACCTCTTGCTTCCTCCGCCTCACGGTGCGCATCACCTCCTCTGCCACCTCCACGGGGTGCACGCCGTGGGCCACCTTCCTGAAAAAGACTGACAGGCCCCCGGGATGGCGGGGGTTATGGCCTCAGCGGGCAGCAAGCTGGCTAGAACCCGCTGTGTGCCCAAGGACAAGGACAGGGGAAGTGAGCGCCATCCCTGCAGTCGGGGGGACCAGGCCGATGGTGCCTTCGCTGGCCACAGCACCCCCGGGGAGACCCTTTACCCCTCTGGGCTTCTGCTTCTCCATCTGTAGAGTGGGCCTAGGCAGGGTGGTTATGAACAGTAGAAGGGATGTGAAGGAGCTTAGGAAAGAAGGTGCCAGATGGACGGAGAGGCTGTCGGTGTAAAATTGTGAAGCTGAGTTTGTTCAAGGGTCTCCTATTCTCCTGTCTTGGTCCCTCCATGTGGACCTGGAGCTTTGGGCGAGGTGCAGAGTCACTACATTTAGAGTATTCTAGAATACTGATACTAACAAGGCACATTTATAGAGCACTCACTATGGGATGGTTGCTGTTCCAAACTCTTTGAGCGGGAATCTTCAGTCCTCCCAACAACTCTATGAGGTGGGTGTTACTATTATCCCTCATTTTCTAAAGGGGAAACTGAGGCACAGAGAGATTAAGGGACTTGCCCCGTTCAACCATGTAATGTGTGCCATAGGCAAGCTTCCAATACAGGTGGTCTAGCTTTAGACACTCAGTGCTGCCTGCCTAGGGAAAGTGGGGGCAGGAAGGCTCATAAGGACCAAATCCTGGCCATGCATGCAGGTTGGAAAACAGGCCCAGAGACAGGCAGTCGCCAGGCAAGATTGGAGTGAGTTGAACGACTCAGTTCAGCCGGGCCAGGGTCTGTAGTTGCAGGTTAGGCCTAAAGGTCTGGGCTGGTTGCAGAGGCCCCCACCCCGACCCCCGCTCCATCTCAATGAAACTGGACTGGCCCAGAGGCCCCCAGGAGCTTCCAGCTTCCCTCTGCAATCTCACATTTCCAAATGGAGGCGTCCCAGTTTCCTTGCCCTGGATGAACGTGGTAGGAGCGGATGAAAGTTGGGCTCACGGTGCTGACCACAACGTCGTATTCGTCCACTTCAGCTCGGAGGCAGTCAAAGAAGCCCAGCGCAGCGTGCTTGGAGGCAGCGTCTGCAGGAGAAACCAGCTGGATGTGGGCACAGGAGGGCCCGGCCCTGCCTTGTGGTGGGCACCTTGGAAACAAGAGGTCCGACATGCACAGTCCTACCAGCTCTGAGCTACCAGGGGCCTCAAAAATCCACCCCTCAGTTCATAGAGAGGCCTCTTGAAGTGTTGGAAAGAGGCAGAGCTGGGATTGAATCCAGGTTAGCCACCTGCCCACTGTGTGACCTTAAGCAAATCACTTAACCTCTCTGAGGCTGTTTTCTTATCTCCAAAATGGTGATAATAGCTCCTTTGCCGCATTATTGTAAAGATCAAATGAGAAAACATCTGCAAATTGCCTGGCACCTTGTGAGTTCCCATTCCCTCCCAGGAAAGCTGATACCTGAGAGACATGTTCAAGATCTGGGGCCACGGGCCCTGTGAGCCTGGAGCACAGGTATCCCCTCCTGCTTCCTGCACCCATTTCCCTAGGAGAACCTGTCCATGTAATCTACTCATCAAATTCAGTTCAAATAGTGCACGCCGTGGTTAGGCAAATAGGAATCGTTCAGAAATTCCAAAAGGAGTGGAGCGGACATTCCTTAATGATTTGGGAAGTTAGAGCCACATCTGGGGTGTGGTGAACCCCGATTTCACATTTCGGGGTGTCAGCTGGAGGTGGAGGAAGGCAGTGAGTGGACTACTGTGGCCCCTACCCCCACACCCAGATCCTTTCCATGCAGGCCCCTCCACACTGCCCTTGGACCCCCATCAGCCCCCTCACTGTGCGGGGGTCAGCAAGCAGGAGCTGCAGCCTCGGGTTCCTCACCCTGAAATGAGGCTAATGAGGAGGCAGCTCACGGAGCTGCTTAAGCACTCAACAAGCTGCGTGGCGTGGAGTGTGTCACACAGTGGCTGGCCACGGAAACCCTGCGCTAAGTGGTCAGTGTTTGTGATCACTCTAGTTTTCAGCAGGTTCCCAAAGGAAAACTGTCTGTGGTGAGCAGTGCAAGAAGCAAGGCTGAGAAGCAGGCCAGGGACTGTGGAGAGCAGGAAATCACAGGCTCTTCCTAAGGGCGGTGTCACCACCCGGCTCCAGCTGACTGTTGCGCTGGGAAACTAGGCCGTGTGGCACCAGATTGTTCCAAAGCTGGGAATCCTGATTTTTATAGAAAAGTCCTAATATTTAAATAGTTAAATAACTAATTAAAAATAAATTGCCATCATGATGGCCAAACCAAACCCAGCTGGGCACGTGCCTGAGCCTATGCCCCCAGGTTGCAGCCTCCCCATTTTTTACAATGAATTTATGTACGTCGTCTCATTTGATCCTCTCTGCCCCTGTGTGAGACTCGTTGTCTCGTTAACTTAAGGAACTGAATGAAGAGAGACAGAGGAGCTATTAGTTTCACTTTATGAAGAGTGAAGGAGAACTCAGAGAGGTTATGTGAAGGGCTCCAGGTTGCACAGCCAAAGGTGGCAGAGTCTCAGCTAGAATCCAGGCCTCCAGTCTTCTTTGACCTGTTAGGACTCCCTTCATGAGTCTCGGTGAATGCAATTTTGCCTATATGAAACAGGTTATAGCCACCAGGCAGATACAGATCAAAACCACAGTGAGATACCACTTTACTCCACGAGGGTGGCTAGAATTAAAAAATGGACAAGAAGGAACTCAAACAACTTTACAAGAAGAAAACAAGCAACCCAATTAAAAAATGGGCAAAAGAGCTAAGTAGGCATTTCTCTAAGGAAGATATACAAATGGCCAACTGACATATGAAAAAATGCTCAACATCACTCAGCATCCGGGAAATGAAAATCAAAACCACACTGAGATACCATCTAACCCCAGTTAGGATGGCTAAAATCCAAAAGACTCTGAACGATAAATGCTGGCGAGGTTGCGGAGAAAAAGGAACTCTCATACATTGTTGGTGAGATCGCAAAATGGTGCAGCCTCTATGGAAAATGGTATGGAGGTTCCTCAAACAATTGCAGCTATCCCACTGTTGGGAATATACCCAGAGGAATGGAAATCATCAAGTCGAAGGTATACCTGTTCCCCAATGTTCATCGCAGCACTCTTTACAATAGCCAAGAGTTGGAACCAGCCCAAATGTCCATCATCAGATGAGTGGATACAGAAAATGTGGTACATCTACACAATGGAATACTACTCAGCTATAAAAACGAATGAAATACTGCCATTTGCAACAACATGGATGGACCTTGAGAGAATTATATTAAGTGAAACAAGTCAGGCACAGAAAGAGAAATACCACATGTTCTCACTTATTGGTGGGAGCTAAAAATTAATATATAAATTCACATACACACACACACACACACACACACACACACACACACAGAAACCGGGGCGGGGGAGAAGATATAACAACCACAATTACTTGAAGTTCATACGACAAGCAAACAGAAAGGACATTGTTGGGGGGGAGGGGGGAGGGAGGAGGGAGGGAGGTTTTGGTGATGGGGAGCAATAATCAGCCACAATGTATATTGACAAAAGAAAATTTAAAAAAATAAAATAAAATAAAATAAAAATAAATAAAAAATAAATAAAAATAAAAAATGGACAAGAAATGTTGGAGTGAACCCTTGTGTGTTATTGTTGGGGATATAAAATGGTGCAGCCACTCTGGAAAACAACCTGGCTGTTCCTCAAAATGTTAAACAAAGTCACCATGTGACCCAGCAATTTCCTTCTTAGGTATGTGCCCAAGAGAAATGAACACATGCCCACACTAAAACTTGTACCTAATATTCATAGCAGTATTATTCATACTGGCTGAAAAGTAGAAACAGCCCTAATGTCCATTAAGTGATGGATGGATAAGTAAAATGTGGTATATCCACACCATGAGATATTATTCAACTATAGAAAGGAATGCAGTTCTGAGACTTGCTACAACATAGATGAACCTTGAAAATATTATGCTAAGTGACAAAGCCAGTCACAAAAGACTGCATATTATATAATTCCATTTATATAAAATGTCCAGAATAGGCAAATGTATAGAGATAGAAAGTAGATTAGTGGTTGCCTAGAGCTGAGGGGGATTGGGGGATTGGAGGTGATGGCTCAGGGGTGGGAAGTTTTCTTTCTGGGGCAGTGGAAATGTTCACAAGTGGATTGTAGTGATGGATGCACAACCCTGTGAACATACTAAAACCCATTTAGTTGTACTTTACATGGGTGGATTGTATGGTAGGTGAATTGTATCTCAATCCAAGTGTTATCAAAAGCTGGCTCTTGGCTTGTTGTTCATTCATCCACCAGCTCCTCAATTCCCGCAGCCATTCAACAGTGAAGACCCTGATCTGGGCTGGGCTCTGGGTGAGGAGCTGGTGACACAGAGGTGGGACAGAGGCAGCTCTATCCTCACAGAGCCCACAGTGCTGCAGCAGAACAGCCCCATGGGCATGTGATTTCCATGGGCTGTGGTTAGTGCAGGAGAGGTGGGTGTGCCTATAATGGGAAGGAGACACAGAACAAAGTGTCCCCCTCCAAGCCTGCGTGTCTGGTTCTGAACCTCAGAGCCCCCAATCTCCCTGCTGGTGTTGAAGCTAAGGGAACAGTGCTGTGGAACCCAGGGACGCTGCATTTCTCTTGGGTGGTTGAAAGACACCCATCCCTGCAGTCAGTAACCCCCCTGGTCACTCCCGTGACAGCTCCCAAGGGTCTGTCCAAAACTAGACTCAGAGGAAGAGAAGTTAGGGCCAGCCCAGGATGGCATCTCTTCAGTTCTGACATTTACATGGGAAACTCTGCACCCCAGGGTTCCTCAGCTGCAGAGAGGCCAGGCCATGGCTGATGCGGGTGGAGACAGCCTCGTCAGAATTCTCAGTCCTTGATGCTGTGTTTGGGAAATGCTCCAAGGAAACCAGTGCATTTGTCTTACATGGATTGGTGGCCAAAGAGCCATTGCAGTGCCCTTGCCTCTTGCCTCACCCTATCACGTCACCTCTGTCTGTGTGCCCAGCACCTGGCTTTGGGCATTCATTTGCTGTTGCTAAATGAATGAAGGCATGGGGCAAGGAAAGTCAAAGTCACCCAGCTCCTGCAAACAACATGTACAGAGAGTTTACAAACAACGGGACAGTGGTGATTCTTAAGTGGACTGGGGAAGAGAGGAAAGCGAGGGACATGGCAAAGACTGCCACATGTGGGCCAAACTCCATTCTTCCCTTTCTCCTGGGCCCACGGGTGGAGGGCACTTCACAGGTTCCCTTGTGATTAGGTGTGACTGAGTTCTCCCCAGTAGGGTGTGGGTGGAGGTGACCACGCTCCTCCCGGCCTGGGCTTTCCACACTGGGCACACCTCCCTGACACTCTCTTGTGTCTTCTTGCCAGCCAGAACTCAGATGGGGCGGGGACCCAGCTTGGATCAGGTCGAAGATGATGCCAAAGCAATGACTTGGTGTGACCTTGGGTCCCTCTGACCATAAGGCATGGCAGTACCTGTGACCTGAGCCATTCCCACTGAGACTGTCACGTGGAGAGTAATACAGTTCCTCATCCTTATGTCACAGTCACATAGCACCTCAGCCTTAAGCTAGCTAATGCAAATGGAAAAAGATAAGCAAAACACTACTGGAGGATGTTATGGGCACAATTGTATCTTCTTCCTCACTTGTGTGTTGAAGCCCTAAGCCCCAGTACTTCAGAATGGGACTGAATATGGACATAGGTCCTTTAACGTGGTGATTAATTAGAAACAAGGCTATTAGGGTGGGACTTAATCCAAGCTGACTGGTGTCCTTATAAGAGGGAATGTGGACACACAGAGAGACTCCAAGGGTGCACATGCCTGGAGGAGAGACACGTAAGGACGCACTGAGAAGACGGCCATCTGTAAGCCAAGGAGAAACCAACCCAGCCGACACCTTGATCAAGGACTTTCAGCTTCCAGAATGGTGAGAAATAAACTTCTGTCGCTTAAGCCCCCAGCCTGTGGCACTTTGTCACGGCAGCCTGAGCTGACTAACGCGGGGCCTGCCTATTTCTCCTTCCTCCCTCCCTCCCTTCTCTCCATCAAACATCCACTGAGCTCTTGTTTTGCACGTGGTCCTTTGGTCCATCAGGAAATGTACATGGCTCGTTCCCCACCCTCCTGGAACCTACTTCACGGGAGGGGGAATATCTCCAGAATTTTTCCAACTGGATCCCATGAACAAACACCTAGAAGTCCATCTTCTCCTTGGACATTAAAGGCCTCTCTCACCTTGGGCACTGCCGCCTCCTGGAATTCTGCCCCTTTCCTTCTCTCTTCCTTCCTCAGAACGTCTCCATCCCTCTCCCATCGCGTGATGGGCACCCAACCTTCTCTTTCCCTGTTGTAATCTCTCTTGTCCCTCAAGGGTGCTGGGGCTGTGCATATGTGTCCGGAGTGTGACCCTCACCCAGCATTGTCGTGTTTGTACAGTACACGCCCTGCCCACCTGCGAGACTGTGAGCTTGTGGGGAGAGGAGCCTTATCTTTGATGTCTCAGCATCTCCCATAGTGACCTGCATAGGAACCAAAGGGATGAAAGAAAACCTGGCAGACCGTCCCGTCTCTGGACCCCCTCCCCCAGCGTGACCATATGCCTAGTCTTAAACGGAACAGCTGTTGTCTTATAACATAAGACATACGACACGAGGCTTAACATTTTTGTCTCAGCAACTTACAAGCTGTGCGGAATGGAATTCCAAACTTCCCCTGGATGTTATTCACGAGCACGATTTGGCCTGTTCTCCGGGAGATCATGTTGGGAAGCAGGGCTAGAAAATACAGGACAAGGAGTCCCGGTTAAAAATTTTAGAGTGAGTTTCTGGCAGCAGCAGACCCCATCCCCACATCCCCTCCATCACACGGGGCTCTGATACCCCCGTGGTAGTTACATCGCAGCAGGGCAGGGGGGAATGGGCCCCAGCAATCAATTGTCCAGTGTTTTTACAGAGTGGGCTGGCTCGGCTGGTGAATTACTGGGTGATTTTAAATGACCCACCAATGTCCATTAATTAAGTGACTTTTATTTCAATAGTAAGAAAGGTATTCCCTTTTCAATCCTCCTATAGCCTTAAGAAGAAAGTCTGACTTTGGTTTTAATATGCCTTTAATGCCTTTCTTGCACATGCTAGTCTTTCAACAAAGACTCAACTTCCTCAGGCTGTCTTGGGAAAAACTCGGGTCCTTTAGCAAGCTGGAGGCCCAGCTGGGAACAGAAACCAGTCCAGGTCTTTTCCACTCCACTTGTTTTGTTTCTCTCTTTGATGCCTGTCAAAGGTTGAAGGAATGATATGCCTTCGCTGGCCTGCCTGGCGTGTCCACAGGGACTGGGCTGGAGGAAACCATCATCTCTGGGGCACCATTTTGGAAGCTCTGGAAAGTCATCTTTGTACCACCAATGGTTTTCCCTTCATCTGTCCAGTACTCAGCACTCCATTGCTAGAGGCTCCCAGCATGAGAGCTGGCCTCAGAGAAGGCGAGTGGAAGGCTGTGCCTTCCCGCTTCTGCCAGGGTGCCCGCTCCCTAAATGGAAGTCCTCCATGCTTATATCCCACCTTGAGCTTCTGCTCTGATAAACCTTTATTTTCTATTTTAGGAGGGGCTGACCTTCAACTTTTGATTCTATCCCATGGTCCTCTCCAGCCCCAAACTCCAGGCTTCAGACCTGCATATGAACTTTGCAGTGAGAAATCTCCACCTGGGTGTCTGCTAGGTCCCTTGCACAGGTCCACATGGGAATCACCGTTTTACCCTTTAAAAGGAGACATCCTCCTGCTTTCCCTGTTTCTGTGAAGGGGTTGACAGAATACTGGGTCTCTTGGAGTGTGGGGATAAACCTTTTTTCTTCTCCATTTCTGAGGACAGAATCTTTACCTTTAACCAACAGCCATGGTTAGGAGTAGATCACCTGCAAGGTTAATGTAGCAAAATAGATACAGAGGGTGGAGAGAGTGGTCCAGAGATGTTGACTTGGAGGGGAGCCATGGGTATGAGTGAGAAGAGAGGGGTAAAGGGCAGGGCTTGGTTGGGGAGAGGGGATTTCACAGAGAGAGAGGTTAGAATATACCAGGAAGATACTCGAACTTCCAAAGTCCCTTTTCCTTCATCAACATTTACAGGGAGAATGCTAAAAGCTTTCACCAAATAAGCAGGGATTTTTCTGAGGAGGCTGGGGGGGTTCCATCCAGAATTGGATGACTATCTGGCTAGGTGACAGGACCCTTTCTAGCATCCAGTGACCCAGATATCCACGGGAAGGTCAAACTCACGAGACCTTTGGTCAATGTGATGGGCCCAAAGTAATTGGTGTCCATGATCTTTTTGTCGAGCTCCAGAGAAATCTTATGGGCAGGTCCTTTCACCTTCATGCTGGCATTGTTGATGAGAATGTCCACGCAACCGTAACAATCCAGGACTTCCTTTGCCACATCCTGGACACAGCTGATGTCCGAGAGGTCCAGTAGGATCAGCTTTGGGGTGAATGTCTGCTGAACCAATGAGAGAGTCAGGGCCTGCATGAGATCACCTTCCTCCTGAAGACCAGGGGACCCTCAATCTAAGAGCCACCAGCCCTTTAGAAATTCAAAGCTCATGGAATGACTGCAAAATAAATAAAGAGGAAGAAGCAGAAATAACTCTGGGACAAAGGAGATTGATGGAGACTCCATTCCTAGGGACCAGGGAAGCAACAGCAACAAATCCAACCTTGAACACACAGTAGCAAGTCTGAGCTTCTGACCAGGGTTCTAGAACTCATAAATGCTAGTGAGAATCACCCCTCATAGTGGTCCTCTTTGGAGGATGTACACTGAGTCCAATGGTGACATCACTTTTTTTTTTTAACATCGCTGAGCTTTATTTTGGAAATTGCTTTCCAAACTGGTTTAAAAGCCACGAGAAAATCCATTACAGTACTTTGTAGTCATGTTCTGTTTTTGACCAAATTCATGTACTTCGTATATTTTTGGAGCACTGGCTATGTGCCAGGCACTGTGTTCAGCCCTAGACTCTTGCTCTAATCAAGACTATTGGTCTAGAGGAGGGCACAGATGGGAGAATTGAGGATACCATGTGGTAAATGCAATCCAGTGTTTGATAAACACTAGCTCTGAGATATGCCGTTGAAGGGAAAGTTCCCTGTTCAAATTTGTTTGGGAAACACAGACTGTTCTCCAAGCTCTTTTTGGAGACCCATAATGCACATTAGCATATCAAAGGCTCTGAAAAGTCCTGCAGTAAAGAAACTAGAGGAGCTTGGCTTAACTCAGTATTCCCAAACAATTGACCAGAGAACCTCGTTTCCCCCCAATACCTAATAACATCCTAAGAAATATACTTTGAAGAGTTTTGTGTTGTCCCATTTGATCCACCTCTTTAAATGCCAGACTAAGCTCTGAATTACTTTTGGCTGTTTCCAAACATCAAATCCAACCTCAAGGGTGAAGATTAAAAACAAAAATAAAAAAAGTCTAGAGTTCAGATCCCTGTACTAGCCAGCTGCCCAAAAGACCACCCTGAACAGACCTCTGAAGGCAATTCCCTAAATAATGCCCCAGAAATGCTTTGAAAGCTACACCTGCATTAAAATGTGTTCACTCCTGGATAACCCCTTGGAAGGGGACCTCATTTTCCTGATTTCTTTGAAGGAGGTATCATTTCATGTATATAAAAAATAAATCAGCTGTAAGTGTTTGTAATCACAACCCATACCTGTAACATTTCCTCTCTTCTGGATCCTTGCTGAGTCTGATTCATGCAGGATCAGGGCAGGGGTCAGTGTCTAGAGAACACATTTTTGGCATGGTGGGTGGTGACACGCAACTCCCTATCACTGGTACATGCCTCAGTCAAGGTCCATGGGACACTGCCTCACATTCCCCCAAAGCAATCACCAAATTTTCTCCACTTGGCCCAGAGCTGCTACTTAACAATCCATGGAGGCTGAGGTTGCCCAAGGAGTTAGCCAAGCTGACTGCTGGGAGGAAGGCCTTACCTTGCTGGGGTCAGCCACGCTGATCAAGGCTTCATAGAGGATCTCTAGCCTCTCCCAGCTCTTTCCACACAGCACCAGCCTCGCCCCACCCGTGTGGAACACCCGAGCACACTCTGTGGGGAAGAAGGAAGGAGGCAGGGCACACTGTGTGGACGGAGTCACTGACGGTGAGCCCCCTCTTTGGCAGACTCAAGAACTCAAAGAATTTAAAAGTCTTGCATCTTGAGGTACTTTAGAGGTCATTTCACTCAAGCCCCTGCCCCGGCTGGAATTTTCTGTTTCTAGCCTCAGCTTGATCGCTTCCTGCGAAGGAGACAGTGGGTAAGAAAGCCCCTCTTTTGTTGGCTGGTTCTGATTATTGGCAATTCTTTCTTATTCTGAGTAGAATATGACCTTGTCCGCCCAGCCCTCCAGGACCACAGCTCTAAAGAGATCTCAATCTGAAGAGACTGGAAACAGCCACTATGTGTTTTCAGACCAAATATCACCAGTTTCTTCCAAATTTTCTCTGTGGATAGTGTTAAATAAAAATTATAGGAGGACATTGTTTTGGATTAAGCTCCTGCACTAGGTCCCAACAGGCCAGACTAAAAATCAAAACAGTCACGCATGCTGAGTTTCCACAGCATCAAACTGAAACCAGGTTGTTATCTGACCTTCAGAGGACTCAGGAGAGAGAGATAACAGGCGATTTCCCAAACAGGCCAGTTTCTCTCTCCAATTGGCATGAGAATAAAGTTCCCTCTGTTTCATCGTAGCCCGAAGTAACCTGATGTCAAACCATCAGTTGTTTTTCTGTTGCTCCGTCTCCTATCCTCACCTTACAAGGAAAGTAACTTTGAAGTGATCGATCTGCTTTTTGTTCTTTGTTTCTGCTTTCTTCAGCTCTTTTTCCGTCTGTAAAGCCAACCTCCTGTGCTCCATTCATTGGAACATTTATTCTATTTTATGGAATGAAGCGTTGCCTGATTCTAGAATCGTGCTAAAGCCCACTGAGATCTTTAAACTACATTTGTCTGTCTTTTGACAATAAATACCCCAGCCAGGGTTCTTTTTACATAAAAAAAAGTAAACCTGCTTTCTGTCGAAAGCAGAATAATTAATTCACTTTGTGTCGAGTAATTAATTTTACTCTGGATTAATTTCTGACTCACCCAAGAGAGGACTTTCTCAACTGGGTAGCAGCTGGTAGACCCACAGTGTTCCTGTGCAACGACACTGATACTTGAAAACAATTAAACAATTAAAACAATTTTGAGAATTTACTTGTTCTGGGAACTGTTGAAAGAGATTTACAGATATTAGCTCATTTAATTCTCACAATAACCTTATGAGGTAGTCTCTTATGGTGGGTTCCTAGAAACAGAATCTGAGACAGGCATTCAGGTGGCCAGGATTTACAGAGAGGCGCTCTTCAGAAAAACCCATCAGGGAGGGAGGACCTGGAGTAGGTGCCAGGCAAGGATGTGGTCTCAGGAAAAGTCTAGCCCCAGCTTGATCCAAGGAGGACTCGAATCCAAACCCCACTGCAGAGCTGTCCCACCTGGAAATAAAAGGAAGGAACAGCCTTTTGTACACCTGTGCCAATTGGTCACTGACTGTGGGCCGCCCTCTGGGGGTGGGTGCACAGGCTATGTAAGTCCTGGGCAAGGCAGCGTCCCCTGGCAGAGGACAAGGTCCTGGGGAGTGGGCATCTGTGAGCCACTAGCAGCCATATGCACAGCAGTGGAGGAATGGATCAGATGGTCAAGCACAGGGACCTGGGAGAGGCCCCAGCAGCATCTACTCCAGGGCGGTACCTATCACTGTCCCATTTTACACGGAGAAGTGGTAGATCCGGACTGACTGGGCATATCAAAGGTGAGCCAGGCAGCTCAGGGCGCCACTGGAGACTGGATATTTGAGTGCAATGGCTCCAAGTGATCTGGTTGTATGATTTTCTCCCGCAGGGCTCCATTGGAGAGATGATGGTGGTGAGAAAGTGGAGAGAAGGGGGCCAGCTGGATGGGACAGTTGGCTGGGGTTTGATAAGTGGGCATTATGGGCATGGGAATTGTGGTGTTGGAGAGAGAACAACTGAGGTGCTGAACGATGCAGCCTAAACCAAATAGGAATGGAGTGAAGGCAGAAGAGGCTGATAGAGCGGAAAAGTAGAGGCCTCTAGGGGGGAGAGGTCTCAGCGAGGGCCAGACCAGGTGCTCTGGGTGTAACTGAGAGAGCTGGAAGGAGGGAAGCTGCGGCCAG
Organism: Cynocephalus volans; assembly: GCF_027409185.1. Lineage (NCBI taxonomy): Eukaryota > Metazoa > Chordata > Mammalia > Dermoptera > Cynocephalidae > Cynocephalus > Cynocephalus volans. Next base: position 36,820,722 of record NC_084469.1, read on the forward strand.
CCTGCTGACTGATGGGGACCCGAATCGACAAGCACCTGTTTTAGCAATATCACCCTGAACTGTTAGGATTGCAGAGAACAGAGGATTTCTCTCAGTGAGAAAGCGGCTGTCCATGATGATTCTGGATGGCAAAATTCAATAGACGTTAATTCGTCTCCGAGGTAATTCCACGCAATAAATCAAGACCACAACAGGTCTTAGAAGGTGACAGAAAGATTCTAAACATTACATGGAATAATTCGCAAACTTCAATTGGAATAATAAATATGAGAAAAAGCAAAGAACATTTTGAAAAACAATAGTTATTAAAATAAGCTACAGAAATTAAAGGAGAGGGTTAGCAGTTCAAGTATAGACAGAAATATTGATAAAAATAGAGGCAAGTATTGATAAGAACTTAGCATATGATAATGTTAGTGTGTTAAATCAGTGGGAGAAGAACATATTATTTAAGAAGTGGTACTTGGATACCTATTTGGATGGGGAAAAGCCTAGATGCATTATACCAAAATAAATAGTTAAATGTAAAAACAGAAGTATAAAAAAACTAGAAGAAAGTAGAGATCAAAATATACCCTTGCACTGAGGAAAAATTTTCTGAGCAGGCACCGAAGGAAGAAATCATAGCAGAAATGATTTATAAATTTTATCCTTAATAAAAGGATAAATTTTATCTTGCTTAGAGCAGAAAACATAAATAAAAAAGAAGACAAATTGAGAAAAAGTATTTATAACCTATATGTCAGTATTTATAACCTATATGTTAACTTGTTCAATATACAAAGAACAATAAGGAAAAAGGATAAAGACCCTAAGCAAAGAAGTCAGCCAAGGAGATGAGTAAACAATTCACCAGAGAAGCACCAAGGGCGAGCACGTGGAAGATGAGCCAATACCAAGGACAGAGAAATGCAAATTAAACCACTGCACTGATTTTAATCAGATAATCAAAACCAAAATTCGTAAGATACAAGAAAAGGGACTTGTCACATGTTCACTGCTCGTGGCAGTATAAATTGCTACAGTCCTTGGAGTAAAAACTTGACAGTATTGCAAAAGTAAGTTAGATTTCATTTATGGGCATTTATTCCAAGGAGATAATTAAGAATGTCTGCATAGACATAGTTATAATATGATTTATCTCCGTACCATTGATACTCAGCAGTAAAGAGTTGGAGAGAGTACATCTATACATAGAATATTTTGAAAGTCTGAAAACTGATGTTGCAGAAATGGGTCTACTGATTTGGAAAGAAGTTCATGATAGAGTAAGTTTCCAAAAAAAAATTTAAAACACTGTGTTGACTGTACGTGTATGTATGTTTATGTGTATAATGGGATGTTAAGTTATACCTATCTATAACATGACACAATATTAAATTAGAAGTTTAACTGAGGCTCTAAGATCAAATAGATATAAAATTCCAAAGTTATGTGCCAGTCTAAGATGCTGATTTTGGGCTCTGCTTTTTGTCCTATTACCTCCATCCTAGAGAAAAGGGCACCAGTGGGATGGTTTGAGCAGCATGGTTCCCTGCAGCTGGAGGTGGGACTGATGTTTGTGTCACATCAACTGAATGGGCAAGAGCCTGTGGCCAGCCAACTGCCCTGAGGGCAGAGAAGAGAAAAGCTGGGGTTGTCCATGGGCATTGGTTGGTGGCATCAAAGAACTCAGATGACCACAGCCCAGATGTTGGCCATGAGTTGGTTGGGAGCTCTTCTGAAGTCTGCCCAAGAGATTCCTCTTAGAAGGGTGGCAGGCTCCAAAAGAGAAGGTCTGTGTGGAGTAAAGTGCCCGAGAACCAGGGGCGAGGGGGATGGAGCAAAGGAGGAAAACTGTATCCCCCACATCCCAGAAGTGCAGATGGATATCCTCAAGGAGGCCCCTGAAGAAAGACCCACAAAAGTGCCCACAAGAGGAACAATCGGACTTGTAAACATGTGCCCTGCCCGTGGAGCATGAAGCTATCCTGAAACACTGCCAGTCAGCAGGTTTTTTCCTTGCTCTCCTATGTCTCATTCAGAGAAACAGCCAGCCGGAGAAAGGAGGGGTGGGGACGGGGAGAGAAATCTCAACTTCAATGAAAAGGACACGATGATCAGGTATGGGACTGGGCATGCCAATTTCTGAATAAATGCTATGTTTTGGGCCCTACCCTGACCAATGGTTTTGTATAATCTAACAGTGATCAGAAAGTCCTGAGACTGCCTGATTTTTTTTTTTTTTTTTCTCAAGCTGCAGAGGAAGGACTTCTTTCCCCTTTGAAAGAGACCGAGGTGGGCTGTCACCACACCCTAGTTTGTCTTTCTCAATGACCGGTCACACACCAGCACCAAAAACGCGCTGCAGGAGGTGGAATGAAGTATTCCCACAGGGTGTTCCCGAGTGAGTGGCGTTCCAGGTGTGCTTTATGTTTCTTTCTACTTAAAAAATTCTTTTTATTATATGTGGCTTTGGTACAACAGAGTTCACCGAAAGCAGCTTCCTCTGGAGGCAGAAGGCCTGGCTTCTCAGCGTTTCCGCTGTAAGGCTGAGTGGTTGGGGCAGCCACGCTGGGCCTGAGACTGTCACGGTGGTCGTGTTTCATGAATCTGAGAAGTGAGGTTCAGTGAGTTGAAATGAGCTACCCGGAGTCCCACAGCTGGTAAGTGGTGAAGCTAGCACGTGAACTCAAGGACCCTGATGTCCACATTGGGGACCTTGTTCTCCATGTTGGGCTGCCTTTTGGCCAATCCCCACTGAGAAGGGAGAAAGGTTGAGAAAGGAGCATGTTGGGGCGTACTGCCGCCCACACATATACACTCCCTTCCGCTCGTGATGACGGGCACATATTTGCAAGCTGGGCACTGTGGTGGGTGAGTGGCCTGTGGCAAGGGCCAGACCTTCTTAGGAGAGGCGGCTGGGAGTGTCCCTCCCCATCGCTCTGTTTCCTCTCTTCTCCATTATCACCTCGCCTTTCCCAGGGAGGCCCTGGAGGCTGGAGCCCAGTGGTGTGGTTGGTACTGCAAACCCAGTTGCAGCACTCCCAAATGAGTCACTTCTGCTGAAGCCGGGCCTTAGGTATACCCCGGTGTTCTTTTATCTTTTATGAGCTCAGCTCAGCATTTATCCTGAGTCAAGCACTTTGGCATGCACCAGGCTTTTCCTTTTTTCATGTAATGGCATAAATTGAGCCTTTCCTTTCATTTTTCATCAAATCTAAGGTGCTGTTGACTATAAGATGCTTTCTGATTTCAGAGATAATGAGTGAAAAAGGATGGTCTGTGGGGGTTGAAAGATGCCATGGATTGAAAAGACAATCAGCCCCATTTCAGCAATGTTTGAAGGAGAAAACTGCTTCCTAGAAGTGATAATGCAGGCAGGCTGCCATTCATTCGGCTGGTACTCTCTGAAGCAGTTCAAGTACAGTGCTGAAGGGTTTTGATTGTCACTCTTGCTGCAGACACAGCAGGTGCGAGGTGATACAGTTCCCGACTTGGCTGAATCATGGGGATTTGGGGTGATGGTTAGAGGTCCTGTCCCTCATCTGTTTGACTTCCCTGTGAACAACTTGGTGCTGGGCTTCCTGCTGCTCCCAGTGCTACCCACGGGGGTCACTCAGGTTCTGGTTCCAGGGGTGAGTTCTGGACTGTGCAGAGCCCACATTGTCCACTCGGTTCCCCTCACTTTTTTTCTTGCCTTGGATTTGAGAAGTGGAGTAGTTGGAACCCGGAATCACTATCGTCAGCAGCGAGGCTACGCATTTATTTAATGTCAAGGCTAGGCATTTATTTAAGGTCGCACACACCCAGCTTCTCAAGTTACTTCTAAATACTTGGACCTTTTTTTTTTTTTTTTTTTTTTCCCTGCTTTGCATTTCTTTCCAGGGTGGGTCAAGGAGATATAGTAAAAAAGAACACTGACAGTCATCAGGGCAGACTAGACCATTTTGCTTCTGAGATGTATTTTCTGCTGATTTGCACAATGTGTGACTATAACCAAATGAGATTTTTTAAAAATGAGGCTATTAAAACACATATATGTCTCTCAGCAACAGTAGTTCTATCTATAAGACAGAAAATCAGCCAGGATATGGAAGAACTGAACAACCTCCTGAAGCTGACAGGATCTAGCTGACATTTGCAGACTCCACCCACCACCACCAGAACGCACGTTCTTTTCAAGTGCTCGCTGAACATACCTCAAGATAGACTATATCCTGGGCCATAAAACAAACCTCAACACATTTAAAAGAACTGAAATCATACAGAGTATATTCTTTGACCATATGGGAATCAGACTGAAAATCAATAAAACAAATATACAAGAACATACTTATCCAAACGGGTGCCTTCCCTGATCAGATAGTCATTTTTAGAGGCTATTCATTAAATAAGCATTTCTTGAGTGTTTACTATATGCCGAGCATTGAGCTAGGTGCTGGAATTACCAGAGTGAACAGAACACAGGCTCCACCATTGGGAAGCTTGTATCTAGTGGACCAGCGGAGGAGCACGCAGGTGTGGTATAGCGTGAGAGGTACGCCACCGGGCACGTGCATATGCAGGGAGCCACCCGAGCTAAGAGGCCAGACCCTCAGGGACCATCCAGAAGGATGGAGAAGGGAAGGTGGCAGGGAAGGCTCCAGGCAGAGGCCATGTCAGGGGTCACATGTTGGCAGCCTGGCCTGGTGCTGGACAAACATGTTTTGTTTGCAGAGCAAGGTTTTCCCAAAGCCTTTGACTTTGAATGGCTTTGGGTGGGTGTCTCTTCTCTTGAGTGCCCTTGCTCCCCTCTGAGTACCAAGTCTGATGATGCAGGATGTCCTCTTCAGGAGCTGCTTCTGGGACTCACCTAGTGGCCACACAGAGAGCCTAATCTTATGCTTTGTGTCTCACCTCCTTAGGTGACCCACTTTGATCACTCACTGCAATCTAACCCATCCTCAAAGCTTGACAATTGGCTCCTGTCGGGATGCCCAAGAGAATGAGCAGAAGGCTCTGAGAGAGTTCCCAGAGAGGAGCTTCCAACTGTTCTCATGATGGCAGCACTGTGGGAGTAACCCACCCCCCACCAAGGGATTCTTTGGAAGGGGCAGTGCTCAGGACATAGTGGACTCAAAGGACACTTGTTGAATGACTAATAAATGTTTGGCTGTGCGGGTTCTATGCTTGATTCAAAGTAACAAAGACAACAGCAAAAATTGCCTCTAAAGTATATAACATATAGGGTTGCAATACCATTTTTTGGAATGATAGGGTTAGAAGCTTGGAAACCTAAGGCCATTTACTATTCCTCATGTCTCAGATGCCACCGGCAGAAGGGCCCTCTGAGACTAATTCAGGGGTCATAAACGCAAATGCTTTCAAGGCCAGGAAGCGATAGGGCTGAAAGAATCAGGCCAAGTGGCACACAATAGGGACTAGTGGTGTGTGTGGCACATTACAGTTGGCACGCTCTGTCTAAATTTGCTCATTCACATCATGAGTAACATTTGAGTGATATCCACTATCACTCCAGGTGCTGCTGTAAATGCTTTCCATCTATGAATCCATTTATTTCTCACAACAATGTAATGAGGTTCTTGCTTTACAGATGAGAAATCCAAGGCAGAGAAGTAAAACAACCAGCTAGTAAGTCTCAGAGCCAGGAATTGAATCCAACTCCTGAGTCTGGGCTCACAACTAGTACACTTCCGCAGCTAAGGGCCTTGCATTTCAAAATTTCTGGAAACCCCATGAAAGCAAAACAAATCACGTCTGCAGACCAATTTCAGCCCTTAGGCTGTGAGTTTGCAACTCTAGATAGTCCGACCCCCTCAATGAATAGGCAAGAAAGCTGCAGACTCTAAAAGAGAGGACACTTCCTGGTCCATGACAGATGCTGGGAGAGAACACAGGACTGGCCCCCTCCCGCCCGGCATGTTTGCCCGCATGCCTCCCTGCCACCGCCGTCCCTTGGGGTGGAAATGGACACAAGTGGGAGTGAAGCCAGCTTACCCTTGCCCAGTCCAGAGATGGCATCGGTGATCACCACCACTTTGTTCTGCACGGCTGACTTTGACCATAGCCTGGACACCTCTTGATAAATGAAAAGGAGGCCGCTGATTCCCAGGAGCAGCAGGGGCAGCATTAGCACCGTCATGACCCCCATCTTGTTCTGGGGGAAAACAGAGGGAAAGAGGACTGGCTTTGCAAAGGGACCCTGATTGTGACACCCAGGGCAGGGGGCAGCCCAAGTCTGCAGGATACATTCACTCCAAGCCCGGAGCCTCCTCTCCAGGGAGATCTGCTCTGTGCAACCTCCCAGGGGTTGTATCCAAGCTGAATGCCCAGTGAACGTGCTAATCCCCAAATGTTCAAGGAATAGGAAATTACTCACAGTGTCGCCGAAAGCAAACCGAATCCGGGGGGACTGCCCTCCCCAAAGGTTAGTTACAAATTTAATTAAAATGGGTCTGCATTTTTGGAAGGAAATCCATGTGTTAAGGCCACTTGCTTGGGCCCTAATGGTTATTTATAGCTCTCAGTTGCACTAAAGGGCTTTTCAGGGTAAATATAGTGTCTATTCTGATATTCAGGGACACATGTTGGCCGGGTCTGATTTCAGACTTCTTGCCAAGATTTTTAAAGCTCTCCTGGCTTGCCTGACTAGTAGAGGTTTCCTCTGTAGATTGGGGCTGAGCATTAGGGATCAGGACCTGGGATTTTCAGGACAAACATCCTTGTCCTCACTTCCTGTAACACTTGAATCAGGTCACTTCCAGGTAGTTCAGACCAATGTGGCAGCAAGCTATCTGGCCTTCCCTTTCTGTTTGGGGATGAAAAGCAGAGAAAAACTGTTAAACAGATGGAGCCTGTTGCAGAATGAACCACCTGGAGTGTGACATGAAATATAGGGAAGAGCACAGTTTGGGGAGTGTTTCTGATTTCTCGGAGCCTTAGTTTCCTTGTCTGTAAAATGGGCATAACAGTCTTATCTTGCAGAACCGTTGCGAGGAAAAAATAAGATACTGTGTATTGTTAACCCAGCATAGACCCTAGTCCACAGAAGATAATTATTGTTATCTTTAATAACTAAGAATGCTAAGAATTTATCCCAAATGTTTAATGTTTTATTTACATACGGGAACCCAGGAGGATTAGAAACGGAGAGACATAAATCCAGTTCAAGGACTGGAACCATCAAAAACCAGGAGACCAATCACATGGTGTCCTAATGTGTGTGATAGAGACCTGGGGCTGACCCAGAAGTGGAGCAAAAGAGCAGTGTGCAGAGGTGGGGACGAGGGAATCTGAATTTCTACTGTGGAAATTAGGAATAACCAGGAACATTAAAAAACCAACTTTTAATTGACATTTAATGTACATATTAGAAATGTGCACATAGCATAAGTGTAGAGCTTGATGAATCTTCATGAACCAAACACATCCGTGTAACCAGCCCCCAGATCAAGAATCAGAGAGGTGCCCACAAGCCTCTGACATATCTCTTCCCAGAGTCAAAGGGTAACTACTTTCTAACTTTTAAAAGCATGTATTAGTTTTGCTTGTGTGTGTTTTCTTTTTTAACTTTATTTAAATAGATTCACAAGGCTGTCACTCTTTTGCTCAACCATTATGTTTGTGAGATTCATCCATGTGGCTGGGCGAAGTTGGAGGTCATTCATTTTCATCATGTGAATATACCTCACTTTTTAAATTCATTCTTCTTAGGGTTGGCAAGTGCAAAGGCCCTGAGGCAAAGTGTGCTTGGGGTTCTCAAGGAGCAGCTGAGAGGTCAGTGCACCGGAGCAGAGTGATGAGGCTGGGGGAGAGTGACAGACAAGGTTAGAGAGGCAGCTGAGAGCCTACATATCTTGTAGGACATGGCGAGACCTTTGCCTTTACTCTAAATGAGAAGGTCATCCTGGTAGGGGTCTGAGGAGAGAAGAAACATGTTAGACTTTCATTTACTGGGAATAGATTGTAAGGAGTCAAGGATGGAAGTAGGGAGACCAGTCAGAGACTTTCACGGTAGTAACCCAGGCAAGCAATGATGGTGGCTTTCAGGGGGTGACAGTCAAGGGGCTGAGAAGTGCCTGGAATTGGACATATTTTGAAGGTGCAGTAGACAGGATTTGCTGATGGGTTGGACAGAGGGGAGTCAAGGAAAGAGAGGAATCAAGATTTACTCCAAGATTTTGACTTGAGCAACTGTTAGAATGGAGTTCTTTCCTTTTTGTTTTTTTGAGATGGGAAAGGCTGCAGGAGGCAAAGGTTGAGGGTGGGTGGGTGAATTAGGAGTTCAGTTTTGTCTATTTAATTTTGAAATCCTTAGTAAACCTAACTAGAGGTGTTGAGTGGATAGTTGGGTTTATCAGTCTGGAGCATGACCAGGGAAAGTTCTCGGCTAGTGACATACATTTAGGAGTTATTACAGGTAGGTGGTACTTACAATCATGTTCTGGATGATGCCTTTTAAAGGGTGACCCAGCACAGTGCTTTGCAACTGACAGATACTCACAGTTAATCCTTCCCTTGTGCTTACTAAGTGCCAGGCATTGTTTGGAGATCTTCACAAGTACTAACACATTTAATCCTCATAGCCCTTAAAATAGGTAGGATTATTGTTCCCACCTGGCAGATGAGAGAATTGAGGCACAGAGAGATTAAGTGACTTGCTGAAGGTCAAAGTGAAGAGCCACAATTTATATGCAGATTATCTGTTCCAGAATGCGAATGTTCTTCTTTTTTTTTTTTTAGCAGCTGGCCGGTATGGGGATCCTTGACCTTGGTGTTATCAATATCGCACTCTAACCAACTGAGCTAACCAGAGTGCATGTTCTTAATCATGAGCTACATTAACTCCCATAGAATCTAAAGAAAATATCTATTTGATATATATAGAGAGAGTGTGTGTACATACACACACGTGCATATTCATATGCTTACACATATGTACATATGTAGGAGGGTTCTTCAAAATGTTTGTGGAAAAATAGTTAAAAGATAAAATGAATCTTTCCATGAACTTTTTGAAGTACCCTCGTGTATATACATATATGTTATATATATGTGTATACATAACATTTATACATATATAACATTTTTTCTTTTCCAACCATTGCTCTAGTTGCTGGAGAGTACAGAGAATAGTTCTTATATGGAAAAATGTACAGTCTATAAGAGGAGAATAGACATACAAAGGGACTATTTCATTATAATGAAGATTTAAAATCCAGCTAGGTCTGTCTTAGAACAAAGATAGATGAAAATGAGATGCCTTAATTCTGTTTCTCAATCTGGAGTGTGGTTACATGGGTGTGTTTACTTTCTAAGCTGTACAAATATCTGTATACTTTTCTGTCTGTGACAATACAATTGACATTTAAAAAATTTGAAAGGAAGCAAAGTGCCCTGGGAGCCCAGACAATATAGCCAGGAACTGATTTTGACTTGAGCCTCAGTGACTGATGGTCTTCTGTCCTGCCTGGCGTCTAACTGACCACTGACTCCTTTCTCCAGGTGCCTCCTGTGCCATCACGGTTTGAGAGAATTCATTTCTTTCTTGGCAACTTCAGGCTAGTCTCCATATATATGTTTGTTTCCAAGAGAGAACTGAGTGTGTCTTTCCAGTGGATTTTCTTCTCTCAAGGATCAGAGTTTGACTTGATGTGACAGTCACATAGAATATACTTACATGAATACACAGGGGTGACAGCCATAAAAAAGAACCCACACACTGCAAAGGGCAGAGGCTTTTGGCTACACCTCTAGGTGTGCAAATGGCCTGAGGAACCCCAGCGCTCATTCTGTGGGTAGGGCCTATTCCAGCAAAAATCTATTTTATATCTCTTCCTATATGCTCGCTGCAACAAAACGCAGAATTCCATGGGACCAACATTTGTTAGGCAGGTGCTTGACTTGAGTCCCAAACATGAAGAAGCCAGCTGGATTTTTTCCTTTATTCTATGACAGTATAAGTATTACAGTTCAACACAAACATTGTTTTTATTGGAAACACTCAGGTTGTCTTCAGAAATGATATGTCAGAAATGTTTATTTAGTATATAAATACCATTTTTAAAAACCGAATCTGAGCTAGGACATGTTTAAGGTTGTTAGTACTTGGCAGTACATATATATATATATACATATATATATTTCCCCAAAACCCAAATTGTGTGTCTGACAACCTGTGGCCTCAATACCATATTACCTTGAAATACAGGACAAATTGATACAATGTTGTAATCGAACACATTTGGAAACCCCAGTACACTACTGCCTCACACAAGACTTGTGTGTTTGGCAGTGCTTATTTTTGGAAGTCTGGCAATTTAATTCAAGCAGGACAATTCAAACATTTCTTCCACTTAACTGTTATAAGATGTCATCCCATTTGACTATGTTTTTCAGTTCTTTCTATCTCTTGACCGTCCTTCTAAATTGATTTTATTATAACTAGAAATTACAAAATTTCAAAGAAAAAATATTTTTTAAAAATAGAAAACTTAGTTTAAAACTTCTGTCTTCTGGATTAAAATAAAAAGAAAGTATGGGATAGCCACACACACTTTAATTCATTCTGAAGGTTCAAAACATTCATTCCCCCCCCCCCAATTGATACATGCACACCTGGAGATAAGTGCCCAGAAATGTTCACAAGGGCACATCCAGCAGGGCTGGGAGCAACTCCTGTTTCCCAAACCCTCTCCGAAGCCTCAGGTTCCGGAAAGGTGTGTTGAAGGTGCCGACTCTCCTTCTCTATCATCTGCTTTTCTGTAAGTTCCAGGGGGGATGCTGCGTATATCTGCTCAGGGCTGTGTGTCACACTTTATTGTGTGTGTGTCAATTAGTGGGAAAAAAGTCTGGGCTTTTCTGTCAACAAACCTGTGTGGGCAGCACATTTGGCATTTACTGTAATTAAAGACGTGCTTTCCCCTTCAGCTTCTCTCCCCCTTACGGCTTGCGTGCTCCCTCTTTCTTTGGTACCCTTATCAATCTCACTGTCAGGAAAGCTTAAGAAGCTTCTTTATGGGGGGGTGTCAGTGGTTGGCATCTTTTTAAGAGTTATCTCACTTAAAGATACTGGCATTTTAACAGGAATCAGAGGCTGAAGCCAAAGGTGTTTCATGAAGAGTAAGACAGAGGGGATAAAGGGCTTATCTAGACCACAACTTTTGAAACCCACCCAAGCATGATCAGCATGAGAACAAGTGCCCAGCTTGTCTGCCTTTGCAGATCTGGCAGCCAGAGGCACTCGCTAGCACGTGGACACCTTGCCTGGGGTACCTGGTGGCAGGTGCCCAGAAACATTCACAAGGGCACATCCAGCAGGGCGAGGAGCTGCTCCTGTTTCCCAAACCCTCTCTGAAGTCTCAGGTTCCGGGAGGGTGTGTTGAGGGTGCCGACTGTCCTTTTGTACCCTCTGCTTTTCTGTGAGTCGCAGGCGGGCTGCTGTGTATCTGCTCATGGCTGTGACCGACATGGTCATGCAGAGGGCGAAAGAACACCAGGCAAGGCTGTCAACAAAAGGCACAGTTAGGAAGGGGCCAAGGGCTGTGACTGCAGGGTTTCCTGCTGGGATCAGTCTGGTGAAAAAACAGCTCCTGGTTCTACCCAATTTGGACCTGCACTTTGGATCACAAATTCCAGAGACCAGCCAGTGTGTTGTTTAGCCTGGTGGGTAGGAGAATGGATTCTGGAGTCATTGTGCTGGCTTTCCCCCAGGGCCCCACCTCTTATTAACTGTGTGACCTTGAGCTGGTTACTTCCCCTCCTCGTCTCAGTTTCCTCATGTGCAAAGCTGGAATAATATCAATGCTGCCACGCCAGGTTGTTGTGAGGAATTCAATGAGCTAATGCGTGGGAAGCACTGTTGCATATAAGCATTACTTCTTGTTGCCGTTGCTGTTGGCTCTAACCCAGGACGCTGGCACTGAACACTGGAATTCTTATGTCCCTGTTCAGACTGGAAGCCTGTCCCGTTCTGAGACGAAGGTCTGTACTTGCAGTCTTCATAGAAGCCAGCATGGTGTTGAGAATGTGGTAATTTGCATGTACTTTATACCAAAGGGTGTTCACATGTTGCATTGTTACGAGACAGAGAGAAGGGCTGGGTGATGGATGGTGAAGGTAACTTAGAGAAGAACAAGAAAAAGGTAGAGTTAAACAGATACACTTCTGGATGGGTAATAATTAACTTTATTGCACACCAGATGCTGTGATGAACACAGGATTATCTCATTGAGCCTCACAGCAGCCCCTGATGGGGGCACTGTCATGATCCTCATTTTACAGATGAGGAAGCTGGGACACAGAGTTCAGTAACTTGTCCAAAGTCACCATGTAGAAAGTGGGACATCCTGGATTTGGCTCCAGACCCTGTGACCGGAGAGACAGGTGGCTGACTTGCTAGACTCTGCTGCCTCCTGGTGCTATCTGTGTAACCAGGTACATCCCTCAGGGTTCTGGGTTGGGCTTGGCCTTGCTTAATGTTTTTATTAAATGGGTGATTATTCTAGTTTAAACGGGGGCAGAAATAGGAAAATAGTTGAAGGTAAACCCTGACAGTGAGAAAATATTTGGGGGAAAAAAATTCCCATTGTCCGTAGGGGATACTATGTTCTGTGCTATTGGGTACAATTTAGGATAAGAGGAGAATTTTTCTAGTGTCTTCTGATGGCAGGAAGAATTGCTGCTGCAATCCCCAAATTTGATAAAATGCTGCACACCATGCAAAAAGATGAGGGAGAGGGACTTCTGGGTTTTAATAGAAGGCTGACTTCAGGGCCTTATCGCATCTCTGTACACCCCCATTGAAAGGAGAAGAAAGGGACTGTATACTAGTGCGAACATACAAGGGCAAAGGGAACTGAAGAGGAGACATGGGAGGATGGGAAGCAGTTGTGAGAGGGATGAATAAGCCTCAGAGTGAAGGATGTCACACATAAAGGGTGTACGGAGAGAGGCATCAACAAGATAAGAAGAAGGTCTGTCATATTAGCCCCACTGAATCCTTGAGGGCTCAGAACTTTGAGACACAAATATGGCACAAAAAAATCAGAGAACTGGCTAAAAGTCTCTTTGATACCACAAATACTCTCTCCCTGCCTGTCCTTCCCCTAGGAGAGCAAAGGTTTATTCTCTGGAGAAGGTAAACAAGAAGAAAGGCTCCAGATTTGGAGACAGCAGTCACAATGTAAGGCAGGGGAGAAGTGCTGACCTGAAAACAGGGGATGGCATGAAAATTTGCATATGGAGTGGGAAGCTGTCCAGCCCCTTTCCCATCACTAACCTCAGAAACTATCAGTCAGGCACACAAGCTCACCCCACTTCCTGCAGATATTGGAGGATTTTCCTCCAAAGACACTGAATGCTTGCAAAGAAAGTGCCTCTACAAATGAACATATGTGTGTGTTTTTGTGGGATGAAATTCCCAGATAAAATAGATGGCTCCATACCTCTCTCTCTCTCTCTCTCTCTCTCACACACACACACACACACACACACACGTGAACAGTAAATAAGTTCCAACCCTGCTCCAGAGCCTCCAGTGATTCTCATACATCACTTGACAATAAAGGACCAACATCTGAAGGAAAGGCGCAACATCAAATAGGGGAAAAAGTATTCTAAAGGGAAGAGATAACACAAGGAACAGAAGAAAACAGTGATAAAAAGAAAACCCTTTGGTTAATATCTTCAGGGAAATATGAGAAGATGCTGCATCAGTAAAGCCAGATCAGGATACCATGAAAAAGGAACTACTAGGCAACAAGGAACAGCACTTGGAAATTAAAATAAGATCCAAAATAATAATTCAATAGAAAGGTTAAAAGACAAGTAAAAGAAACATTTTAGAAAATATTACAAAAAGAGAAAGAGATAGAAAATATAAGGAAAGCAATAAGACATTTAGATGATTAACCAAAAAGACCTAATATCTAATTAACAAGTGTTCTCTAAAAAGAGAACAGGAAACTTAGGAGAAAAAATAATCAAAGAAATAATACAAGAAAAATTCCCATAATTCTAGGACATGAATATTCCAATTAAAGGGCCCACTAAGTACACGAAAGAAGAATGAATGTGAGGAAAAGAACATCAACAAGGGACATTATCATGACATTTCAGAACAGTAAAAAAGAGAAGAAAACAACAGGCCATCTACAAAGACACATGAATCAGAATGGTATTGACAGAAACAATAAATGCTAGAAGAAAAAACAGCAGCGTCTTCAAAATTCTGGGGGAGAATGATTTTCAACAAAGAATTGTGCACTCTGTCCTACTATTAATCAAGTGTAGAACATTGAATAAGTACATTTCCAGAGATGCAAGGAATAAAATAACTTGTCTCTTGTTGAACCATTTCTTAGAAAGCTACTGGAGGATGTTCTCCCACAAAATGTGGATATAAACTAAGATAATCCTATGGGACCTAGGAAGCAGTTTTCCAACATGAGAGTAGCAAAGAGAAATCTCACGATGATGGGTCTAGACAGCAAACAATCCAAAATGGAGCAGGAAGATTGGGGGCTTTGGAGTGTTGGAAGGGTGGACTAGGGAAGGGATGGAATCGATTGATTGTGATTCTTAGAACTATTTGATTTTTTTTTTTTTTTTTGAAAAGATGACCAGTAAGGGGATCTCAACGCTTGGCGTGGTGTTGTCAGCACCACGCTCTGCCAGTGAGCCAACAGGACATCCCTATATGGGATCCGAACCCATGGCCTTGGTGTTATCAGCACCACACTCTCCCGAATGAGCCATGGGCTGGCCCTAGAACTATTTGATTTTTAAAAGTTATTTGCATATATGTTTTTATTAAATATTAAGTAATTAAAAATAGTAGGAAATAAAAACAGAACAAAATGATACTGGAAATAAATGGACCATTCTTCAGGCTCCTTTAGTGTTTGAGATTTGCTTCCACCTACAGCAACAGCTCAGTACAAACTGGCCACAGTTGAGAACCCACCTGCCATTCATCTGAGCTCTCCTGCAGCTATACTCCAAATTGTGTGTAGTGCTGGTGATATCCCCTCGGAATCAATGACACTAGTTCAGAGAGAGGTGGCTAAAGTGACAGAAAGGTAGAGACAATGCTGTACAGAGAAACATTTGTAAAAATTAACATCTGAGGACTGGGAGGATGAAGACTTAGAAGAGTTCAAAATCTAATAAATCCCAAAGCATGTGGATCACAGTAACACAGACGTGTTCACCAAGTCTTAGGACAGGAGGATGAGGGAGTGAGCCCTGACAGTGTTATGTTTTACAAAGAAGAAAGTAACGTAAGAGGTTCTTACATAGGATAAAATTGTGAGTGTTCGTACACCTATTTTTAAGATATAATATCCTTCAGAGGCTGTATTAGTCCATTTTCTGTCACTTATAACAGAATACCCGAAACTGGGCAATTTATAAAGGAACAAAATTTATTTCTTATGGTTTGGGAGGCTGGGAAGTCCATGGTCTGGGGGGCACATCTAGTGGGGGCCTTCTTCTGGGTGGGAACTCTCCATAGGGTCCCGTGGTGATGCAGGTAATCACATGGTGAGGATGGCAGGAGCTCTTTTATGTACTCTCCTTATAAAGCCACCACTCTACATCCATGATAACCCACTAAACCATTAACCCATTAATCCATGACTGGGTTAATCCATTCATGAGGACAGAGTCCTCATGATCCAATCACCTCTCAAAGGCCTCATCTTTCAAATACCTAATCGGATTTCCCATCCTCTTAACACTGTTAAAATAGACATCAAGTTTCCAACACATGAACTCTTGGGGACACATTTAACCCATAGCAGAGGTCCACATCAAAGAGGATCCCTGTGGTTTTCTCTGTCATGGCTTTGTCTTTGCATTAGAAACAGGGGCTGGGTCTCCCATTGTTAAAGTTCTCATTAGGACTTACAGCTCTGGACACTTTCCCCTATGCTGTGTTTAAGAATGTAATGACAAAGGTGTCTCCTTTTCTTGAGGACTTTACTGTGTGCCAAGCATTTTATACCTATAATCTCTCTTAATCCCTATAGAAACATTTCAGGCAGGTATCCTCACTTTGTAGATGAGGAAACTGGGCTACAGAAGGGTTATGAAACTAACCAAAAGTCACAAGAGTAGGAGGTGTTAGGGGTATGACCAAGGTTGTCCTATAAAACCTCTGTGCATCTCAGCTGGTCCACTAAGCCTTGAGCACTGTGACCAAGCCACCTACCAATATGACCAGCCATGGTCCCACGTCTGAGGCCTCCAATCTTCTGGTCCAAGGTTAACAGTGATTTGAAAAATGGTGGTGTACATCATGTGGGCCACCATGCCTAGGAGCCCTGCACAAGGAAAGCTTTGTGAGCCACAGTTAAGTCACCATGATGGAAGAGTGTTTCCACTTGCATGAGCTGGATGTAAGGAGCTTTCCAGCATCCTCCTTGCAGCCCCTCTTAGCAGCTGCCATGTTTCATGTATGCATTGATTTCTTAGTCATGAATCCACACTGTTCTGTGTGTCTCTCTGCCATTGCGTTCCTCCCTTGACCACCTCTTTCCGTGTTCCCATTCCACAGCATCCCTATGCCCAGGGACTCCCATGTTGCATCAACTCTTTCCCAGCACAGGTGAGGGGTCCTTGGGCTACATGTGGCCCACAGCCTCCTTTACAGTGTTCTCTCATGGTTTTTTTTTTTTTTTTTTTTAATTTGGATTATCTGCTAAATAACAATTAAAAACTAGGACACTTTACATAAAAATTGGAATATCTTCTGGCTATTATCAGTGGGAACTGAAGTCAGTTGTCAATGTGATCTCTCTCTCCTCTGTAAATGACTTGGACTTTTCCTTTTCTAGAGACCCAGAAGATTTTTTCTTTAATTATTTTAGCACACGCCTAGGACTTGAATGTACTGGGTCAATTTTTCTAGGTACTTGGAGGGAGCTTTTTATGTATACATTTTGGTCTTCTGTTGGAGAAAGTTTCCTTTAATTTTACTTTTAAATATCGATTATTACATTGTTTTGTCCTTCTTTTTCAGGAAATCCACTTATGTTTATGTTTAATGTAATAAATGGATGGCAGGCTGTGGTCAAGTGTGGGCCGGCTTCAGTGGTCAAAATATAAAATTGTTTTAATTTGTGGGGGCAGTTATTTATATCTTAATGGGAATGCCTAAAGCCCTTATAATGTATCTGTGCTCATATATCCTTAAACATCCCACCCGACTTGCCATTCCCACAGTTGAAGCATCCGGAAGAGACTTCCAGAAAGAGGTCTCATACCATCAGTGAGGACCTTGGGGTGTGCCAGGACCCAGGCAGGAGTCTCCAAGAGTCCACGGCCTGGTCCTTTGCTGTGAAGATCCAGAAATTGGATTTTATCTTCCTGTTCACTTACAACAAGACTTGAGAAAGATGCGTGACACATCAAGCCCAGAAGATTGACAAACTGGACTGAGGCCCTATTAAATTAACACAGCTTTGTGCAAACAGCTGGAGAACTGAGGGAAGTCATTTGTTTAAGGTTCTTTTTGTAGTGAAAAGGTCCACTTAGGAGACCAGATAAAGTTGCTCTGAAAGTTTCTCGGAGAACCCAGAATTAGAATAAAAAACAGGAGTTCTTCATTCTTATGGCATATTTACATCGCTTGGAAAATAATTTTTAAAAAGCTACTACTTATTGAGTACTTATTATATCCTAGGTGCCCTCTTATTTAGTCATCACCATAGCCTGTGAGATGCTTTATAGTGTTGTCTTTAAGAGGTTAAGTAACTTGCCCAGGGTCCCACACCCATTAAGTAGCAGCGATCCGAACCTGGGCAGGATTCCCCCGCAGACTCATGCCTAACCACTGTATTACATGAGGCCACTTTTTGTTCCCTCTTCCCTGGTTGTGATAAAAACACATCAGTAAATTTGACTCTCCATCTGTGCCTACCACATTCCCTTTCGTCAGTCATCCAAAGCATCATTGCTTGTGCCCAGTGGGACTAATTCAGTGCCTTATCCAGTGGCCCAGCTGTCCTGCTGAACTGGCCATTGACAGGGAAGAGCCAGCCATGCTTCGGTAAGGGTCTGCCCAGCCCAAAGCTCTACGTTCCCTCTGGGGCAGGCCATGGAGGATTTGCCTGTTTTCATGATGCTGTTGGAAAGTACCTGCGAGCACCATGAGGATGGCTACCGAGGCATCCACCTTGAGCCAGTCAAGCCCAGAGCTGTGATGACTCACTCTCGAGCCCAGGAGGATGGCACTTGTCAGCAGCAGCAGGACATCCAGGACCTTAGCTCCGATGGACAGCCACAAGAGACCTGCAAAAGGAAGGGGTGACGGACACGCCGGGCATTTGGAATTCAGAAGTGCTGCAAGGTTCATCCCTTTGATTGCATTCATTTCTAAAACAAAACATAAAAAACAAATGCTTTGGAGTAAAAAAAAAAAATGACAGATGCCTTTGATGCATCTTGGAAAGTCAGCAGTGAAAGAGGGCTTCTAGGGTCTGAAAGAGATGTTTGTAAAGATTGGGAAGGAAAAAAACTAAGCAAAAAACCCTGGTGTAAGGACATGAGAGATACTGAGAGGTCTCCATTCCCCAGCTTGAAAGTTAACATTTTGTTTTGATTCCATCAGAAGACATTATTCTTGCCTCTTTAATGAAAAAGATACACAAACAAGGGGGCAGAGGAGGCTGAGAGTTGAAGAGCCCTTTCTGGAGGTCCCAAAACCTCATTTGTTTCTGTGTGAGTCACTTGTTCACCCTGTGGATGGAACCCCGCCTGTGGCTCTGAGGAACCCTGTGGTATGGGGAGGACAGAAAAGGGGGACAGGAAGGAAAACTGATGTTTGTAAAAGGCCTGCGATAGGGAAAGTTAGGTACTGGGAACACAGCAATGGGTGAAACAGATGTGATCTATGCCCTCCCCAAACCTGTCTCCCAGCTGGGAGAACAGATACTAAGAAAGTCATGACAAATTGAATGAGTGTTATACAGAAGAAAAAGTGCTGTAGGCAGCAGTGTGTCGGAGCTCATCTCCTTGCAGCTCTGCATTCACCTTACACGGATGGCTTGAGATCAGCCACGGTGGGAATATTTGCACCACAGAAGGCAGCAGACACTACCAGCCAGGGCTCCCCCACCCCCTCCCAAGGCGGCTGTTGAATATTTGTCAGCACACCACTGGCCGTAGGGCACACGAAGAGAGCCTGTGGCCCCAGCCTTTGCACTCAACTTCACGGAAAAACCAGAATAACTATTTCATCTTTCCCCCCCACACCCAATAAAACAATAAAAATTGTCAGCATGAGTAAGGTATTTACCTTGTTCTTCAGCTGGTATGATACTCTGGAAACTCCTACACTTTTCATCTAAAAAATAAAGAGAGTGCATCCATAGTAGGATTAAACTTGACAATTAGGGGCAGATGGTGTTTCAAGCCCCTTAACTGTATCCCTATTCATTTTGAATGAGGAACAGGGAGTGGGGTGATCTACTTAATTGCTGACGGACATGCAGCACAGTTCCCTGTGGGGCATGACACGTCCACCCTATGGAACTCGGGCTTGGCTATGTGCCTTTCTGTGGCCAATGAACTGGGAGTGCAAATGAGGTGGGTCACTTCTGGTCAGCAGCTTTAAGAGCCGACACATTGTTCACCCAGTTCTTGCTCCCTTGCTCCGTGAGCACAGGAGCACATGTCAAGGGGACTCTCTATCAGCTTGGGTCCCCAAATGGCTGTAAGGAGGAGAGACCCCTTGCCAATGAGAAAAGTTCACATGGAATAAACTAGAAATAAATTTGTTGGTTTGAACCACTGAAATTTGGGGGGTTGCTTGTTATTGCAGATAACCTAGCCTAATTGGACTAGTACTGCTGGTCTTAGACCAGGGAGTCTCAGCTTCTAAAACAACATCCATTGTGATATGAATCTCAAGTAATTTGCTTCTGGTTAAAGGGAAAGTATTAAAGCTTGTAATAATTTTTAAAAAATGAATTAGAGCAGATTCAGAACCATCTCTCTGTTACTAAGACCCTAAATATGTGAGTCACCCAGTCTCTTCCCTCCCATCGTGCTTTTCTCAGTGTGAGAGAAAAGGAGTGATTGTGTGTGCCCAGAACACACCAACAGAGTCATTTATGTGCTCTAGGTTGAGTCCTTTGCATGTGAGTGTCATCTGTCATGTTGCACACATTGGCTGAAAAAGCTCAAGTCACTGCCTTCGATATGTAATTCCCTTGAAAATGCCAAGTCCATGAATATCCATATTTGGTCTGCAAATGTAACCAAATTCTGGTTTGGAAGTGAGTGACAGATGGATGATTGAGACTACAGCAAATCACCCTCTGGGGTCCTGTACCAGCGAGGTGCCACACTGTCTTTGCATTAACATGTCTGCCCAAAATAGAATCATTGACTGTCAAGTGGGGAGAGTCTGGAAAATCATCTGTCTCACCCCTGCACAGTGTGGAGTAGTGGATCTGAGGACCTCTGAGGGAAAATGACTTGCACAAGACAACACAGTTGGAGGCGATTTTAGAATGTGAACTCAAGTTTGCAAAGGCTGGGCCCAATGCTGTCCTGCTTTTCACTGATTTAATGCAATCCAGTGGGCAGAGGGAAGGTGTCAGGGGACATGAAGATGCCTGAGACACAGGGAGCTGCCCCTAGTCTGGCCTGGTAGTGATACAGGATGTGCTCAGTTTTCCTGGGCTCAGGTTTCAGGACATGCCTCTGGGTTTCCAGCCACCCGCTGAGGTCCCAGACCCTCTCCTCTAAGCTCTCCCCTGGAGGAAAGTTACTGCTGCCAGTTAGACCTATTCTTAACACCAACAAGGGAAAAATGAGACAACAGGGGCTGTGTTATACAATCCAGTGGCTGGGCATGCTCAATAGAGAGCACAGAACATTCTGGTGCATACAACTGGGAACCACTCCCTTAACTGAATATTCACTAGGTAGAAAAACTATAAAAGCCAAATCTCAGCTGAGGGCAGGGTTGCTGCTCACTCTCCTGGTGGCAACCTGCACTTCCCTGGCTGAGGTGTGCATACTTTAGTTTGTATCTAACTTACTTTCAGTAAGCAGCTGCTCACTCTCTTGAGCCAGCCTGCACTCTTACTGAACTTCGAGTATGTTTTTTGGCTTTCGTGTTAGACTTGATGCATGTACTGAACTTACTTTTGTGTTAAACTTTGTGTAGGCCCTGCTCAGTCTCTGGAGCATGCTGCGCTCTCTCCATGGAACCTGTATTTCTTATCAATTTTATTAAACTTGTTCTTACTTTCTACTGTGACTCTGCCCTTGAATTCTTTCCTCTGTCGGAGTCAAGAACCTGGTAAGAGGACTGGGTGGGTTGAGGCTGACTGTCGGGTCCCCTGGACCCTACCTCCAACATCAGTAGGAGCTAAAACAGAGAAAGGTGCAAAAACTATGGGGCATATTTCATTGACTCTTCAAAGAAATGGCTTTCTTATCTCTAAAACAGATTCCATAGTCTCCACACTAGCCATGCTTTGAGGATTAGATGGGATAATACACAGGAAAGCATCTATCACAGTTAATATGCACATACGTCTTTTTTTGGAGGCTGGCCAGTATGGAGATCTGAATCCTTGACCATGGTGTCACCACGCTCTAACCAACTGACCTAACCAGCCATCCCTGCACATACATCCTGTTGGAATAAAATGAGTTCTATTAGGGCTTTTTTGCATGTAGTTAGCATGAATTTATTCCTAGACTCTGAGTACCCCGAGGGCAAGGATCATGTCAGTTACCTTTTCTGGAAGTTTCCAGGAACAGAAGGAAGTCTGGGGAGCATTTTTAGACCTCAGAAAATATTTTTCTTTTATAGGAGAGAAAATGCCAAAACTTAGCATTCCTATTTGAGAATTCACAATGGCTCCCTATCTCTTCTGGCATCAAGTCTATATTCTTCCAGGCTTTTATGCCCTCTCTCTGTCAACCTGGTCTCCCAACACAGAGCTCATCTTGCTGCTGCCTTAGCACAACCAGCGTTCACCTTTCACCTCATCTGGTCACTTGGAGTCTTGTCATTTCAGGCTGCTGTGACAAAGTAACATAGACTGGGTGGCTTATCAACAACAGAAATTCGCTCTCACAGTTCTGGAGGCTGGAAGACTGAATCAGGGTGCTAGTACAGTTGCGTTCTGGTGAGGGCTCTCTTCTGGTTTGCAGACAGCTGCCTTCTTGTGTCTTCCCAGGGCAGGAAGAAAACTAGTTAGTTCTCTGACCTCTTCTTATAAGGGCTCTAATCCCATTCAAGAGGGCTCCACTCTCATGACCTAATCACCTCTCAAAGGCCCCACCTCCAAATACCATCACATTGGGATTAGGGTTTCAATACATAAATTTGGGGGGAGACAAACACTTAGTCTATAACATACAGGAAAGATCATACATATGCACAGGCACACACTTTTGATGGTGCATGTCTAAAGATCATAAACCTCGGCCTCCTTACTTCACACTTCCGTGTTGTCCCTCTGCTGAGCCAAAGGAAGAAGAGAAACAAAGCCTGGGCATAGGACACAGCCGTTTGGTCGAGTTTCTCCCCTGGGATGGTTTCTGATCTGAACGCGTAGCCAGGAATTCATCTGTCACATAACTGTTCACAACAAATGGCCTGAAGGAGGGTGTTTCCACAACCTGGGGCTGAGGGCCACAGAATCAGGGACCTGTCAGTTTGTCTGAAGCTACAGTAGCCTCTGCAGTATTTTAATTAAGTCAGCTTTGGATTAATGCAATTGAACACTGATTCTCTGATGTTGGCAGCAGCAGCAGTATCGTGATCACAGTGGCAATGATTTGTCTGTGTCCCCTCAGTCTACCTGGAGCTCCCCCAGCACTGGGGAAATCTCAGTACTCACACCCTGCTCTCTAGCAGAGCATTTTGGGGCCGGTGCAGCACTTTTTCCACATCAGCTCATCCCAGCCTAACCACAGCCCCATGCATCAGTCTTGCAGCGAGAATAGCAGGTGGATACCATGGAGAAGATGTGGCATTTAAATCTGAAAGGCCTGGCTTCTATGCCTGCTTCTCCCACGGTCAGTAATCACAGGAAGCTTCCTGATCTCTCCAAGCTTCACTTTCTTTGCCTGCAAAATGGGTATAGTAAAAGTTCTCCAATGAGAAAGTTGTGAAGGTATTTTGTGATCTGCCTTACGTGCTTTAGTGTGTTTAAGTGTTGATAAAGGCAAGTACAAGTATCTCTGTTTTACAGCTTTGGCAGCTAGGCTCAGACAGGTTGGTAGAGTTAGGAATTGAATGACAACCGTGCTTTTCCACCTAAGCCTCAGTACCTTTTTCCACATCACCACCCGCTGCTTCTCTCCCTAAGGCATGGAGGAGTTGAAGTCTAGCTGGTCTTCTGACAAGAGCTGCCCCTTCCAACAGCAAGGACGATGAGGCCAGGTACAGAGCCAGGGCACAGCAAACGGCGGTGGGCCAGCCAAGGAGATGAAGAGAGTTTGCAAGAGCTTAGAAGCGTGGGTTTAGCTGGGGCCCAGGAGTCAGACCGTAGTGGTCCCTTGATTAATACGAATCCTCAGAAGTGATGTTCCTTTTGAATGAAGCCAGCAGGATTAAAAGGAAAAAGCTTAATAAATCCCATGAAGCCAGAGAGGCGGGTGTGACATAGCTCAACAGAGCTTCGGCAGCCAAGCAGCACAGCAAGCCAGCTCCTGGAGGTGGCGCCCGAGTCCCCGGAGCCTGACTGGCAGCCCCATCTGTTATTCGTCCCCAGTCCCCCCTCCCCCCCCCCCGGGGTGCCCAGGGCCCTCTGTCCTTGAACTTTGTGAATCGATCAGAACGGCATAGAATCTAAAATCCACTCACTTAAGGAAAAAGAACATTTCATCTAAGGGCTGCCTCTAGCAGAAATTTTTATTTTAAATCTTCAGAGTGTGGAGTAAAAAGTCTGAGCTCCCTTCTGAGGCACGCTAGGTGCAGGGTAGAAAGGGCAGAACTCTCCAAGGTGGCTTGTGCAGAGGATGCCCTGTCATCGCACACCAGCTAACGTCCCTGGACGGTCAACGTTCAAGGAGATGGAGCTCATTCAGGAGAGCCCCCAGCGAGGCCCCACAGGGCAGCACAGCGGGGGTAGGTGGACACCCAAAAGCCCCTGTCCTGGACTTGTGTGGGGCCGAGGAGCATCCTCCCTGGCTGGGAGTCCTCTCCACCAGCTCTACCGAATTCATCTCGCCTCTCCTGACCTTCTCTCCAAAGCACTGGTTGGAGCTTCTTCCCATTTACCTATAGTCCTGACCCCTTTCTTATGCCCCCAATCTCCCAGGCACATGTGATCTATTAGACTAAATAGCAGATGTGTGTCTGGTGCAACCGCCAAAGGGGGTGCCCAGGCTACATTCTGTGGCTGACATGACGTCTTTGGCTTTTGCAGTGCTTCAAAGATATTTTAAAATTGGGCAAATTTACAAAGAAATACAAATATCTTACTGCCCTTGGAAAATTAGAGCATCTGACAGTATTGGACTCATGAGCGCACATGACTGTATTGCTGAGCTGAGCAAGAGGCTGGCCCTTCCCTGAGGCATGAAGTGTCAAGGTCACTGGCATTCCCAGCTAGCCCCACGTCACATCACCTGCTTTTGTTGCCACCTCCTATAGGTGTTTGACTTTGTGATCCCTGGTGCATAGCTTTTGTTTTACCCTTTGATATGTTTGGTATTAATAACTTATTATTATTGAGTAAAAATTTGATTCTAAACTTTTTGCTTTAGGGGCATCCTGCAACTCATGGAGGTAATATATTTCTTGGGGTGGGGGGAACAGATGTTCTGGGGAAGATGTCCTTTTTTCCTTCTTAATAAGGTGAAGACAGTATTTAGAGATCCTGGTTTATCTGGATGACTGTGTTATATTAAGAAATATATAAAATGTGAGCTGATGTTTTTTAGATTGATCGGCACAAAATTATTCATGTACAATCAGAAGAGTTGTTGCTCTTCTGTTTTGTACTTTGTGGGGTAATAGGAAAAGCCAGAGCTAAAAGTTAAGAAATCTGAGTTCCATCTCTGGCTTTGTCAGTGTCTAGCTGTGCAACCTTCAGTTCTAGAACTCCACTTTCCCATCTGTAAAATGGCACTTTTTCTAGGTCAGCCTTTTCCAAAGTATATTCCACCGAACACTAAATGTTAATTCTTATTATACATAAAAATTTTTCTATGGTCAATGAATCTTGGGAAATGCTGGGATACATAATATTAAACAGGTTTCTCTATTGTGGGGCTTCTCAGAGATTTTGATATGCTAATGTGCATTGTGAATCTCCGAGAAGAAAATGTAAAATGCAATCTTTTCCAAATTGGTTTAACTATCAGAACTATTTATGTCTATTTTTACAAAGAGCATCTCAAAAAGCACCTCCGTGGAGTAATCTTTAAGAACATCGAGTGAGACACTTGATGTTATCTTTCTGTCCTGACATTAAGAACAGAGTTGCATATAAATCAGAAAGGGGTCAGGAAATACATCCTTTCTTTCTACTGGGTGTTGTTCATGAATCATTGAGAACATCAACTCTCCTAAGAATTCACTGTGTGTTCCTGACAATATAGGGAAAGCCCTTCAGTGGTGTGATCCAAGCAATGACAGGGTGTGTGTGTGTGTGTGTGTATGTGCGTGCGCGCGAGGGTGTGTGTGAAATAAACACTCTGTGGTTTGGCAAAGTGCCAATAGGATTTCCTCCAGAGGAAGGTGCCTGAAAGAGCCTCACACAGTCTCTTAACAATGCTTTCAAACCGCGTTTTAAGTGAGAAGAACCCTGCCCCCACATCCACCATGAACTGGGTAACAATTTTTTTGTTAGAAATCTTGGGGACAGTGTATATTATCTGCTTGCATAGTGTTTGTGTGACTCTGTGAGGCACGTCCCATATACAGCTGGTCAGTTTTCAGTTGCTTCCAATCCTCCCTGAATGAACAGTTCCACCCTTTTCTGAAGTCCAGCCTGTGCAGTTTTTTCTCCCAGTTATTGAGGAAGTAGCTTCCATCTGTCTAATTTTCTAACTCTTGTCTTCAAGTTCAGGTTCTACGATGGCACCACCTCCCAGTGACGTAATAAATTGTAAGCTTCCAATTTTCTTCAGTCAGGCTTTTTCTTTCTAGGGAATGTTATTCTGCTCAGTTCCTTGTGCTGGAGTGACCATGGCCTTATGTGGCAGGGGAGGAGAAGCTGCCTCAAGTGACATGTAAGAGCCATGGGACTTATGTTCTGTAAAGAGCTTTCTCCCCTGCCTTGTGTTCCGATGCAAAGACCTGGGCTGTGCTATCTCAGACCTTTGCTCACTCAGTTCTCAATGCAGCTCACTGGATCATTAGCTCTCAGCACTCTGGCTCACTCACCTTTGTATTCCCCTATTTGCTTAGCTCTGTGCCTGACATAGAAATAGTTGTTAGTGAAATTGCTTCATATTGTGCTAAATCCCTTCTTTCTAGAGAGCTTTGCTGAGGCATGCTTCTCTGACTTTAATGTGTTATAATCACCAGGGAATCTTATTAGAAATACAGATAACACCAGATAGGATGGAAAGTTGGGCAGAATAAAAATATTAATGCTACAAAGATGGAAAAAGAAAAGGCAATGAGTAACTCCAGGAAAAGCAAAAAGCTGTACAAAATAATAATGTAATTACAGCATCCTCTTTGATGCTATAATGAACAATATTTATATAGTAGAACAACATCTATAAATTACTGGTTTATTCATTTAAATGAAACAGCAATATAACTTTTTAGGAAGATGACAGAGGGTATGCAGGATGTTGTGGTGTGAGAGAGTTAAATCCTATTTATTATAATAGGAGGTTAATAGATAATGTCTATGATGAGGATAGCAATGCCAACATGTTTTTTTGAAAATGGAAGCGAATATCAGAAGAGACAATTAAGTTAAAAGGGGTTTCCCACAAAGGGTGGGACTAAGTTATGGAGAGGGAAGGAGCAGGGGACTGTTGGTTTCTCTTATAAGCCTTATGAGTTGATCTGTCATTTGTGTGTAAATACAGGTAAAAACTTAAAAAAAAAAAAAGAATGCCAATTTCTAGACTCTACCCCAGACCTACTGAATTAGAACCTCCAGAGCTGGGCACCTGGATTTTTTACAAACTCCCTGGGTGGTCTGATTCACACCAACATTTGATACCTAGCATGATGCTTATATATAGCTGTGGAAATAGAAGTAGGCCCTCAGAAGGGGACTTGGAAAGGAAGCGGAAATTTCCAAGCAATTTGCCTATGCATGTGGTAGCTATACTTTCCAAACCAAAAATCTGGGATTGTCTTGGGAAACTTCCAGGATGCACAGTCCTGCATCTGCCTGTGAAGGTAGAAAGTAGACTTCTAGGAAGATATCACTCCCCAGGAGGTGGTGGGGGAGGCCCCTCCAGTTGCCTTAGCTCCAGACACCACAGCAGTATCTGCACTGCACTTAAAGCAAAGGCCACAGGCACTGACCTGGACATGTGGGAGGGCAAGGCTGGGCACTGTCCCTCAGTGGCCACCACTCAGGTGGGGCTGGGGAGGAGCATGCAGTATCTTAGAGGTTCATTCTTGTTGCCTTTTACTTAGGCCTCAGGAAGAAAAAACAAATGCTGTGAGGATGGGAAAAGCAAAGGCAATTAGGAACTCCAGGAAAAGTAAAAAGCTGTAGAAGAAATCTAATGTCATAAGCCTAAAGTCAGAAGAGAAATGTGGATGGGTGGGGAAATCCTCCCCTTTCTACCTTTGTAGGTTTTGCTTCCCAAGCAGAAAGATAAGAGTATCCTGGCCCTGAACACGAGCTTACAGTCAGGCTGCCTAATATTAAGGAGTCAAATTCCCCCTTCCTCAGTTCCTTGTGAGGTGAAAACACTCTTTTTTGAAAGGTTTGCTCTGAGACTATTCCAAGTACAGAAGAAATAACAGGGATGCATCTTAGGGTTGGGTGGGGGATTTTGAATACCAGGGACTAGGTGACAATAACAAATGGTAAACGCTAATGTCCAGCACTGTGTCAAGCACTGTTGCAAGTGCTTTGTGTGAACCCAGTCATTTAATCTTTACAACAACTCTAGGAGATAAATACTGCTATTATTCCCATTTTATAGATGAAAAAACAGGCTCAGAGAGGTGAAGAGACTTGTTCAAACATACATAGACAGTCAGTGGCAGAGCTGGGATTCAAAGCCGGGCATCCTGGCTCCAGAGCCCCTGCTCCTGCCACCGTCCTGCACCTGTCACCCTGGGAACCTGTGGCCACACTCACCTGCGCCGCTGAGGCTCTCCTCGCAGGAGTGCCAGAGCCCCACGTGGAACTTGCGCTTGGTGAACCTGTCGTCCCCCATCTCCCAGATGTACTGAACAGCCTGGCTGTTATCCCTCCGGCCACTGTCACTGTCCTGGCTGATGTGGATGCAGTGTGGCTCTCCTGGCTGCTCCTGACACAGCGGCTTCAACACCCGCCGGGTCCCCACACACCAGTGACTGCTGCCCAGGGCGGTGAGGGAGAAGGCAAGGGCGAGGCAGGTGGGGGCGAGGCCCAGCACCCACCGCCTCCTGGCCCTGTCCATGGCTGAATGAGGCGGTGGCAGTGGGGTGAGCCTTGGCCCCTCCTCCCCACCCCCCCCGGGCACAGCGTCACCCTCCTCAGCCCTGCCATCTGCTGTCCC
Organism: Cynocephalus volans; assembly: GCF_027409185.1. NCBI lineage: Eukaryota > Metazoa > Chordata > Mammalia > Dermoptera > Cynocephalidae > Cynocephalus > Cynocephalus volans. Next base: position 36,849,375 of record NC_084469.1, read on the forward strand.
CACACAGTCTCCTCTCATGTCCCCATGGGGAATCTGTGTAGGCTGCTGCGGCTCATCCGTGTGAGCGCTGTGGCCTGAGAGGAGCACAGAGCTGTGACACGCTTCTGTCAAGAGCAGTGGCCCTTCAGTCCCTCCCAGGATGTAGATGTGCAGGAGGGTGCCTTTTTAAAAATTGTGGTAAAATACACATAACATAAAATTTACCATCTTAACCATTTTCAAGTGTACAGTTCCGTGGCACTAAGCACACTCACTGTCGTGCAGCCATCACCACCGTCCACGTAAAGAACCCTTTTCATCTCGCAAAACTGAAACTCTGTCCCCACTGAACACTCACTCCCCATCCCCTCCCCCCAGCCCCTGGCAGCCACCATTCTACTTTCTGTCTCTAGGAATCTGACTTCTCAGGTGCCTCATATGAATGGAATCACCTAGTATGGGTCCCTTTGTGTCTGGCTTATTTCACCTGGCACTCTGTCCTCAAAGTCCATCCATGTCATAGCATGTGTCAGGATTTCCTGTCCATTGAAGGCAGAATACTGCTCCATCATGTTCGTTATATCACATTTTCTTATCCGCTTACCCACTGATGGACACTTGGGCTGCTTTCACCATTTGCTATTGGGGAGGGTGCTGGTTCTGATTGATGCCCAGGGGCTATTTGGGTGCATGTCTGTGTGAGACTTCCCTACCCTGCCTTTTGCATTGAGCAGGGTCCTCAGTGCTGGATTCCAGGCACAGGGAATCCTGGGGACTTCATTGGCCTGCTTCTTGTGCAGCCCTATGGACAGAGGGACTACAGATGACAGCTCTTCCAGGGACTCTTGAGAGATGCAGGGGACAGGCAGGCTGCCTTGGTGCTGTGCATAAGGGGGAGGGCAGAATGCACCCCACATGGGTGCAGAATTCAGCACCATCTTGGACGTCAAACACTGGCAGACAGAGCCTCCGGCACTGTCATGCATGTCCTCCCCAAAGGGGGTGCAGGCAGGAGCGGTGATCGTGGAGATCCTTAAGGCACACCTTGAGCAGAGGATACTGAAAAAGGAGCAGGGGCAGGAGATTCCACATGGCATCGAGAACACAGGCTCTGGATGACATGTCAGGCACCTGCTGAAGACTCCAGATAACACGGTGCTCCATAAAGGTTGTGGAAGAATAGAATCGAAAGTTAATATGAACCTTTCCAAGAACTTTTTGAAGTACCTTTGTATAAAGGAGAATCTACCTGTCTGGGCAGGTAGGAGAAAAGGACAGTGACATTTGGGTTAATATCATTCCATCTGTACTTTCCTGCTGGCAAAGTTTTACAAATCATGTGCATTTATGTGACAGTTGGCTGCCCAGTGTCCTAGAAAGAGGTGTTACCATCTTTTATCTCTAGATGGCATCCATCCAATGAGTGGGGAAGTTGTGTGTGGACCTAACCCTGTCCCTTCCAAAAAAGATGTTTTTGAGAAAAAGTTCAAGGAGATAAGAAACAATAGTCTTACAAAGCAGGCATTTTCTTTTGCACTATGCAACTTGGAAGATAGTCTTCAACGTGCAGTCACAGAATAGCTTTGCAGCCATATCAGACGGATCAGAGCCCATTACCTGGGGACTTTCTCCCTCCATGTCACTTCCTCCTGGTCTCTGTTGTCCCAAAGAGATGATCACATCTACTCCAGAGGTCACACCAGCATAAGAGTCCATTGTTGGAGTCTTCGTTCAGATTGAGCATTTTACTGCTAAGGTTTAAAATCTTGTCACAAAGGGTTTTTAAGATTTCTAAGGATTTCTGTCAAGTAAAGCTCACCTGTTTTGCCCCATTGTTCAGAATTCACTCACTCAGACAAGGAGCTCATCAACCAAGATGAGCTCCTATGGTTTGACTTAAAGGAAAAAAACCCCAACGAAACAGAGTAAGAACACGTTCTTGCCTGTTGCTGACCTGATGTTTCATCCAGTCAGGACATCTTCCACCTGGCCTCCAGTTCAGGAGGCTGCGAAAAGTTGGAAGAGGATTCTGAGAGCTGGCCAGGGAGATGTGGGGTGAGAAGGACCAAGCAGAGCCTTTTAGAGGGACAGTAATGAGTCTTCTATAGAACAAGAGCTCATCCAGAGAAGGCTGGGGTAGGGAAATGGCACCTTCTAAAGTAGCTGTGGTCAGGTGACTGTGGTCAGGAGACCTGCCTGGCTCTGCCATGTGCTCGCTGTGTGGCCTTGGGCAAGCAACCTACCCTCTCTGACACTCAATGTTTCTTAGCTGTCAAATGGAGAATTAGTAGTACCTTCATGGGGTTATTGTGAGGATGAGTGAAATAGGATGGTGGACGAAAAGATTTTGTCGATGTAAATCGTGGTGAGAACGTACTGATGTGTGGGTTAGTATGTGATGGATTATGAATTCCATAAAAGGGTCTCCCAGGCAGGCTGAGTGACATGTATGCAGAACAGGTGGGCATCCAAGAGAAGTAAACATTGGCCTTTCCACACGTTGTTTTGCTATTGTGTAGACACAACCCTAGTCACTGAGTGGGTTTTTGCTTCAGACCCTGGGTGAGAAGCTGCTCTCTCCTGAGTCAGGCAACTGCCTCTCCTGTAGAAAACGGCCCAGAGGAGGCCCTGCTTTTGTGACTTGTCTCAGTGCAGCTTGGACAAGCTTAATGCCTTAGAAAGAAATATCCCTTTTTACAAAGACACCCACCTCTGAACTTGTTTGAGGCCCATCTTCTCTTGCCAGCTGTTCCTCTGCAGCTCGAACCCGAGCCTGCCTGGCCCTGGCCCTGTGCATTGAGCAGAACCCTCTGGGTGGGACCCGCTGACCGCATTGCTTTTCCTCCTCAGCCTGCTGAAGAAGTCCCAGCAAGCACAGCTGACTTGGGAAGGTCTGGGAAAAATCTCCCTGCTTTTGGGGGGGCTGGGGCGGGGGATGAGCCACTGTTGATGAGAAACTTGCAAGATTCGGTAGATGGCTCTAGACCAGTTCAGACGCTCTGGGCGCGGCGTGGACAGGATCTGTGCAAACATTTCCTCTCTCAACAAAGAGGAACGTGAGAAGAGGCTGCCTGTGGTACCCTTGGACTGTGAGAGGACGTGCCCGCACTTGTGAAACTGTGCAAGGACGCCGAGGCTGGACCTGAGCAGGGCAGGGCCTGGCAGAAGAGTGGAGTCCCCGCCTGGGGTCCCCATGGGCTTCCCTGCTCCCCAGGGGACCGGCCCTTTTCCCTACCCCAGGAAGCACCCTCTCTGGGCCCCTGGGAGGCTCTTCCTGGCCCTGGTGCTCCTGGTTTCCATCAAGCAAGTAAGAGCATTTGTTATTATTATTCATTGTTGTTATTATTAATATCAGGTGTGCATATGTTCTGATTATAGAAGCAATTTAGGGGTCTTGTAGGCAATCTGGAAAATAGAAAACAGTATTTAGAAAATAATGATCAACCATAATCCTAGCATTCAGAGGTAATCACTTTTAATATTTTGGCATATTTTCTTCATATCCTTTTTCTATGCTTTTTTTTTTTTTACACAGCTAAAATTATAAAGCATGAAACATTCTGTATTCTGCTTTCCCCTTTACATCATATTATGAGCATTTTCCCATGTCAGCGTGAACTCTAAATTGCATTTAAAATAGCGGCATGTATCCTCCTGTATACCGTTAGCATTCTCTCCAATTTGGGTATTTAGGTTGAATGGATAACTCCCTTCCTTCCTTCCTTCCTTCCTTCCTTCCTTCCTTCCTTCCTTCCTTCCTTCCCTCCTTCTTTTTTTCTTTCTTTCTAATTATAAATACATAGAATGCTTATTATTAAAAAAAAAGACCTATAAAATCCAAAGTTAAATACAAATTACAAATCACTGTAATTTCACCAGCCAGAAATCACCCTCATTCACAATTGGGGGCTTATACTTCCAGATGTTTATCTACCATTGTTTACATATAGTTTTAAAAAACAAACACAAAATCCTACTATAAACAGTATTTTTGTAATCTGCTTTTTTCATAACAAAATACACTCATAACACAACTAACATTTTCATTGAACACTTGCTGGGCACGAGCTCTGGTGCCAGGAGCCCTCCCACTCCCAGTCCCCTTGCAGTATCTTATGTCCTGCCTCAGCCACCCTGGGAGGGAGGGTCTCCTGTTCATCGCATTTTACAAACAAGGAAACTGTCTCAG